>NC_054869.1:24177788-24922788 GCF_018320785.1 Cheilinus undulatus | reverse complement strand
GCTTTATAAATAATTTGATGTTAATCAAGTACAATGTCCATGAACAGAATAGTCTTATCTTGAAACCAAGGTTAACTCAGATTCAAAAATTTGGAAATAACCAGATAACAACACTGACAAATTACTCTACCTTGTCTCTAATATACTGTAAAAGCCTGTGTATAGGAAATACTTTAAATGCTTCTATCATCTAAAAAGCTGGTTGTATTCAAACTCAGCACAAAAAGTAAAGAAATTTGGGTTTGGTAGATTATCTCCTTGTTGTAAAAATGCTTCTTGGCAATAAATCTTACACCTTTGGAAAGCCTGTTTATTACTTTTTTTAAATGGTGCCACATTTTTAAGAATCTTGCATTTGTGAGATGAGCAGCAGAGCTGAGTATGTGAGTTGCACCTGTGAAAATATTTCAGATCTCCTCTGCCAATGCCAAACAGCTTATTCTGCCATAGACTCTTGTTTGCTTTTGTATTGTGGATTGGATGATTGAAGTTTGAAGAAACAAGACATACTGGCAATTAGAATTATTTCATTTAACAAACAAGAGCCTTAGTAGCGTGTAAAAGAACCATACACAGCCACAACAGCCTGGCTCCTCCTCAACATGCTGGTCACCAGCCTGGTCACACAATGCCGTGGGATGGCGTCCCATTCTTCAACCAGCAGTTGTTACGAGTCAGCCAGTGTGGTTGTTTTTGTCACTCTGGCACAAACAACTGATCCCACAAGTGTTCAATGGGGTTGAGGTCAGAGCTGCTGGCAGGCCACTCCATCCTCTGTTGTTCCATGGGGGCGAGCATTGTCAACATGGAGGATAGAGTTTGGTCCCAGACTGTGGAGATATGGGATTGCAAATAGTTGCAGATCTCATCGCAATATCTCTCAACTGAGATTGCACCCAATGATGATAAGCCTTGTTTTCCAGTGAGGGAGATGCTGCCCCCCACATTCTCACTGCCTTGACCAAAAGAGGTTACTCTATCAGCACAGCATTCTCTGCGTCTTCTCCACACTTTGACCCTATGATCCAACTGCCATAGGCAGAATCTGGTCTCATCCCTGAACATAACTCTCTTCCAAGTTCAGATTCCAGAACCTGGGGGTACCAGAAGCTTCAAGCAAGAATCAATAGACACAGCAAAATAAGCTGTTTGGCACTGGCAGAGAAGATTTGGCAAATTCTTCATGGGTGCAACCCACATACTCAGCTCTGCTGCTCATCCCACAATTGCATGATCCTTACAAATATGGCACCAGTAGAAAGGGAAATAAATAGGCTTTCCAACAGTATAAGATTCATGCCAAGAAGCATTGTTACAACAAAGAAATAATCTATCTAATACAAAGTTACTACATAGATACACAGAATCTGCATGTCATGGACTTTGTAGAACGTGATAGAAATCATCAGCAAGAACAGATTGCGGCTTATAGTACACACTGGTTTTACAATAACTGCAAGGCCAAACAGAAAAGTTGATGTCTTTTTCTTTCAGCTTAGCTAAAGAAGCAGTGGTAAGCACAAACTACAAAGTTCAATTTGTTTCCAGACCTCTTGTCAGAGGAGGGGAGGGATTTTGGAGGCTCTATCCTGATGGCCGGATCCCATTCTCCGGGAGGAAGCACAATCACTTCATCCAGGAACTCATCAATACCGGCTAGCAGGTCTTGTCTGTCCTTGGCTTTATACGCAATGTCGTGGAAGACCTGAACACAGACAGACAACCGAAGAGAAGGGGCAAGGCATTCATGTGTGAAAGAGACCTGCCAAAGCACGCCATGTCACCAGGCAGCCAACTGTAATATCAAATATGGCAATTAACAAAGACATCCTAAATACAATGCACACAACAGGCTGGGCTTCAAATTATACCAACTTATAGTTGTATTGTAGAAATTCTTCAAAGAATAACAGTGATAACCTTAGAATTAGTGTCACCAAAAATGGTATTTATAACTTGCTGGACTGCATAAAGTTGGAAGGTTTTTCTCCAATACTAATCCTGTCATGGAAAAACTAAACGAGGCTTAGATGTAATAAAAAAAGAAGATGAATATGATAAATAAGGGAGATGTTATCCATTAGAAAATAACAATGATGTGGTGTGGTTTTCACCTACTAACCTCATCTGACATCAGCGTGGCGATGGCTCTGCCGATCTCATGATATGACTTTGCTTTGCCTTTGGGTCCGAGTAAGATGAATAAAAACCTGCAAACGGACCAGAAGTATTTCTATTAACAAAGGAGTTAAACAGCACTCAAAGACGGGGGCTTCTGATCTTGAAGACTGTTTAGTGATAATTGAATAAACAGACAAAAAAACACCATGCTTTTCTCCTCTAGACGCTCCAAACAAGTTTAGACCTCTAACTTATGGTAAGTAAAAGTAATATTGTTGTATCAAGGGTTTCTTTGGCGTGCCTCTTCCTGTTATTCACAACTTTCTTAATGATGAGAGCACAAAAACCTCCAGTCAGTCTGACAGCAAGATTCTGCTGCATAGAGGAGACATGCGTTCTATAAGTGCTCTCCAAAGCATAAAATATCCTTCAATCCTCAGCTGTGTTTACTTTCAGGATGGCCATAATAATGATACATTAAACTTGCCACCAAAGCTCAGAAATTCCTTAGTTACAGTGTTATATACAGAACTTGATAGTTCATCACAACTTTGTGGAAAGTTTCCTCAAGAACTATAGGGGATAACATTCCTAAATGGCTTTTTGGGCAAAACAACACCAAAAAGGTGCCCCCACACAGGCCTGCCCACAGATTTGTCTTAGTCGCTAAAAAAAAACAAGGTGTGATTTATTGATTGTATTAATATCTGTGTGTTGGATAAGTAGCATTGGTGCTAGCATCCTAGCTAACAGTAAGCTCACATTGGAGCTGAAAAGTGTGTCTCGCTATTGTTGGTTTCTGATGTTGAAATTATTTATTTGTGACACTTTCTAAGCCCTTTAACCACTTTTCCCATCCATTTTGCCACTATTATTTGACACTTTTCTTCTTGTTTTGGTTTGTACATTTGAACCTTTTTTCTCCATTTTGATACCTATTGACCCCTTTTCATCACTTTTTCCTCCCATTTTTGCCACGTTCAACCCATTTTTGCTGCTTCTAAAATCACACTGACTTTGTCTCCCACCCCTTTTTGCCACTTCTAACCTTTAAACATCCTATACCCCTATTCACAACTTTTCTGTCCATTTTTGCATATTTCAACCCATTTTTGCCACTTTCAACAAATGTTCTGCCTTGGTTAACCAGTTTGGCCACTTTTTAATCCTATTACATCACCTCTTCTGCCTTAATTTACCATTTTTAAGCCAATTCACCAGTTTTTGAGCCCTTTCCACCACTTTTTTCCACCCTATTTGGCACTATTAATCCATTTTTGTCACTTTCCACCGATTGTTGTCTCTGTTTACCCATTTTTTTTCCACCAACCACCACGTTTTCTGCCCATTTTTCATACTTTAAATCCGTTTTTGCCACTTTCCACCTATTTGCCTTGGTTATCTCATTTTTGACACTTTCAACCTTTTTTACTGTCTCAGGAAAAGGGTTTTATATTTGAAGAAGGCTATATACTAATGCATAAATTAATATAAAAATGTGTTCCTTTGATAGAAGGGGGTCTATTCAGGTAAAAAAAATATCATTATCATAGCTTAAAATTGAAATGGATCATGATTTTGCTGACTTCCATGGGTCCCCCCATGTGGTTGGGCCTCAGAAAGCTCTCCCCCTTTATTCCCCCTTTTGGGGGGCCTTGCCCCCACATACAGGTTCAATTTTTTACTTCAGCTTTTAGATATATATTTTGCCTATATTAAGCAGAAATTAGTCAGTTTCCAAAGTTTCAGATGTTTATTTGATTCTATTTTGGAGTGTTTAATCTACTAGTGTATATAAAGTCACTATAAGGAAAAGAGAGAAACCATAAAATGTGAACCTGACCATAGGAGTATGGTTCCCTTTTCTAATACAAAAACTATCTTCACCTCACATTAGCATTTAGCTCCTCTTTATGAATTCCAGGAGTTCAGACATGAATCTCGTCTACCTTGTGGGAACAGGAACCTCCGTTAAGGCTCCCAGCATCACAGCTTGCTGCAGTCGAACAAATGCCACAAACGGCGTGTCCAGGAAGTCCACCTCCCCCACCAGCACATTTGAGGCCTCTGCGTCTCTGGGCAATTTCTTCATGAACTTGTTCCTCAGCTAAAAAGCACAAAGGACAAGAATAGCAGGAGACATTTAATGTAAGGTTCACACCAGCAAGCCACTCAAACCAATGGACAATAAATTAAACAGCCTATATCAAACAGGACAATCCCATTCAGCTTAAATACCAAAGCAGAAACTCCTGTGGTATTGAAATGAGGCTGTATTTCTTTCTGTCACAGCAACATGGGGATGCATGTGTCTGGCATTTAGAAACCTGCTGAGCTTCACAGGTTCAACAGTTTACCCCTCTACCTACCCCTACCCCTC
The DNA here is from genome assembly GCF_018320785.1 of Cheilinus undulatus. NCBI lineage: Eukaryota > Metazoa > Chordata > Actinopteri > Labriformes > Labridae > Cheilinus > Cheilinus undulatus. Next base: position 24,918,287 of record NC_054869.1, on the reverse strand, counting down.
TAAACTACCTCTGCCTTTTAAACCACACAAATGCACAATAGGTAAGGTGCTTCTATAAAGATACTGAAGAAAGATACTTTGATTTTCTCCGAATTGGGGACATTCTGCCTTTAACAGGGCTCTACAGACTTTTAAAATCAAATGTGAGATTTTTTAAAGACTTTTTAAGGACCTTAACTGAGAAAGAATTTAACCCAAAAATGAAAGGCATGTGTAACTTCTCTGTACACTCTGAACTAGGGTTAAAAAATCTGATTTGATGTACGGTCAATAAAATGCCAGATTGGAACACTGAATTGTCACATGAACATGCATATATGCAAAAAAAAAAAAAAAGAAAAGAAAAATAAATATATATATATATATATATATATTAAAAACTGGATAAACTGAGTAAGGGTTGTCTTATTCAACGTGCTATCTAGATCTAAGACCTCTTACAAGTAAAAATAAGATTTCTAAAGACTTTAAATGGCCTTAAATCTTTTTAAGACTTTTCAAGGATCTGCAGGAACCCTATTTAATAGGAGGGCCAAATATTTTTAAGACAAAGGGGGAAAAGAGCAGCTTTGTTTGGTTGCTGCTAATTGCTGAGATATTTTCAAGGTAGAGGAAAAGAAGTTAAACAAAAACTATGCAACGGCATAAAGTAAATCAACTAATTATGGATTGAAGAAACAAAGATTGAATGACACTAAATTGTATTAAAAATCCAAGTTTAAATGGATTAGATCAAATAAAACACTGGCATTTACCCTAGTCAGAGTGTCACCAACAATAAACGACACATTTTCTTCAAGAAAATTTTAGCGTTGTATTGTGGGATTAGTCTCTTGACCAGGATATGAATTCCTGTTATGAAACCACTAAATAAATGAAAGTACATTACAATTAAAACAGTTCAACATTTGTTGAAACAGAGTAGGGCCCTGGCTTTTAATCCTCTTTATGGCCAACCATAATTAGAAACAAAGAAGATGAAAAAATAAATAAAAATAGACAGACAGACTGGCTGTCTGTGGATCACTTTTCATCGATCTCAATGTACCAAAATGAAGCATCAGCAAAAGTCTCTACCATCAACCTTTGAGGGATGAAATCCTATAAACTGGTGACCTTTAGCTGGCAAGATCCATACCGATCCAATCAGAGGCTGCTGAGCAGTGTTGGCATTAGCTTTGTCTGTAAATGATAAAGTGGTAAGGTTAAACCTGTTTTCAAAAATGCAAATCATGTTCAGTATCCGCTCACCGGTAATCCACCGCACACTTGCCTAAAAACTGGAAGAGGAAAAATCCAGTTTAGTGTGGTTCTGAATCGCCATCAGGCAGAAACTCATTTAACTCACCAATAAAATCTGGTGTTGTTGTTTTTGTTTGCTCGACTGATCTAAGATTGATTCGGGTAAAAAGCTCCTTCACTAAACTTGTCAATGTTTGACTCTGGACAGATTTTCAAAAGGATGTTCTGCTGAATATTTAAGAAGTAACATTTTAAGCCCTGAGCACTATGTATTAAATGTTATTCAATTTAGTAATAAGGAGATGGTGATACAATTTTCAAACATGAATGTCAAAAAACTGGGGGCACTGAAACTAAACAAAACAATACTGCTACAGACGTTGCGGGTGTGGAAATAACCCGCATGTTTGCCCACGAGGGAACTTATAAATGGTATTTATAGGCTGAGTGGGTGTGAAAAGAGTTTTAGTTTAAGAGATTTGCTTCCTGTCCTGCTCACTCTTTACTCTATTTGTCCCACAGGAAGTCTTACTGGGTAAGTCTGACCTAATTCTTCTCTGCCAAAGGCCCAGTGCAGGATGAGACTAAATTAATAAATGACTAATTTAAACATCTCACTACGCAGCTTGGAGAAAAAAAATCCCAAAGTCTGAGAAACAGCAGTTTGTTTGATTATGAACAAAGTGAAGCACGCAGATTTCTTGTCAGATGCAAGAAGTGCTATGAGGGCTGCCTTCTGCAGGAGAACGTGAGCTGTGAAATTAATTTGCCCTGCCGCTGATCCAATTTTACAAAGGCACAAATCCACTCACAACCTACAATGAGAATTTAGGAATTAGTAATAATTCAAAGGCACAGCTGGACATTTTTGAGGTTTTATCACAGCGAAGGTGCTTCAACATTACCTACTGAAATCTATGTAACATGTTGCTATAGGAAATATGGTGGAAGTTACAAGAAAGTGTGCAGAGCTGCAAAAGCAACTAAAATGCCACTATCACAGATTAAGCTTTAAATACTTCTAAAAATGCAACTATACTAGAGATTGTGGTTGCAGCATGCTGAGAGGCTGGAGCAGGCGGGCTGATGACGACAGTTGACGATACAGTTGACTTTAGACAGCATCATCCCTGCTCTTAAACAGCTGCTAGAGTCAGCTTTAGCTGGTTCCTCTAGCCCTGCAAGAAGAAGCTGCAACAGGCAAACTAGAATAGTTAATTATTCAAGCCTGTGAATCTTTTACTGTGGTCAAACTTTTGCTGAACAGCATTTCATTGAGACTGGTTTCATTTTAGAAAGCTGAAAATTTGATATCGCTGCGACAGTGCCTCTGAAAAGTATTCACCCCCTTGGATGTTGTACCCTTTAATTGATTTTATAAATCTATCATGGTCAAAATAACTTGACAAAAAAAAATACAAAACCTCTTTAATGTCAAAGTCAAACCAGATTTCTACAAATGTCAATTTAACAAAAATATGTAAGGTAAAATAAGTGACTGCATGAATATTCACACCCTTTAAAGTGACAGACCTAATTCAACAAAGGTCCAGCCAACTGGTGCTAGTAGTCTTAGTAGGTAAAATGGTGATCACCTGAGTGCAGTGAATGTGTCTCAGGTGATTGTAGTATAAAGACATCTCTGTCTAAAAGTTCCAGTCACTGATTAATCTGCATTACTGGCTACCATTACACCATGAAGACAAAAGAACACTCCAAGCAACCCAGTGAAAAGGTCATTGAAAAGACCAAGTCAGGCAAAAAATGGAGTGACTCTGCAAGAAGGAGACTAGTGAGAGAGGCCACCAAGACACCTATGACGAAGGCGTTATAAGCTTCAGCAGCTGAGATGGGAGAGACTCTGCATACAGCTGTTACCCAGGTTCTTCACCAGTCAAAGTTTTATGGAAGAGTGGTAAAGAGAAAGCAACTGTTAAAGAAAAATAATATTAATTCCCGACTAGAGTGCAACAAAAAGGCATGTGGGAGACTCAACAGTCAAGTGGAAGAAAGTTCTTTGATCTGATGAGACCAAAATGGTGCTTTTAGGCCATCAGACAAGACGCTATGTTTGGCGGACACCAAGCACTACACGTCACCACAACCCACACCAACTCCACTGTGAAGCACAGTGGTGGTGGCAGCATCATGCTGTAGGGATTCTTCTCAGCAGCTGGCCCTGGAAGGCTTGTAAAGGTAGAGGGTGTAATAAATGCAGCAAAATATAGGAAAATCCTGTAGGGCAATCTTCTCCGGCCTAAGAGAACAACAACTTGGAAGATTTCCAGTCAGACTACGACTTTAAGCATACAGCTAAAGTTGCACAGAAATGGTTTAAAGGTGAAGCTGAATATCTGGAGTGGCTGAGTCAAAACACTTGATTTTGACTTTTATCAAACGCTCATGATCGATTTTAAAGAAGGCATTGACTGCTATGCTAGCAAATACATTTTACTGCACCTTAATTTCAAATTTTCATCATGTCAAGGATGGTGAGATGGGTAAAATGCATATGACGATGCAGGGATGGGGGTGATGTATAGGGTAAACAAGTTATCAGGCAATCTACATTACCTATAGAGCAGGGACTCAAAACAAAACAATAACACAATTATAAAAATATTCAAGCTGACTCACCTGGTCTTTTTCCGGTTTGTCAGAAATGTCATTCAGGCTACTAGAGGTCAGGTTCTTGTGAGTTGTGGTGGGACTATCTGATAAAAAGTATCAAGCCAGAACAGTTAGATCAGCATTACATCAGGATATAGGAAGTAAATGTAGAACAGGGATGGCAGAGACCCTAGAATAGACAGTGGCCCAGACAGTTTGCTCAACATGCAGCATCCGAAAGAACCAGCAAGCAATTCATCATGCAAACCGAAAGAAAAAACGCTGTCACCGATTGTTCACCATGAAGTAAAACATGTTTCACTTAGTTGTGAAACCCTGAAAGGTACATGTGTTGCATCTATGATCAATCATCTGAAACCACAAGACTATTACTGCTTCATTTAAAGTCAGGAGTCAGCTTTATCCTGTCAGAAAACAGTATTTCAACCTGCCACAATATTTACTGGAATGAACTGATTTGTAAATTTCAGAGTTCAGTGTGACTTTTACTGTTCAAACTGTTATGAAATTATCACATCCTTATAATAATAATAATAATAATAATAAAATCAGATTCAGGTCACTTTGGCCTGCAGTGCGAATGCAGCCTAAGTGTCCATCTTTCCCATCAGTCTCCCCTCTAAGTGCTCTCCTCATGTGGAGCAGGTGGGCGGCACACTCTGACTGACGTTCTGCTGACTTTCGGTTCCAGCTCGTCAACTTCAGCAGCAGAGAGCTGACAGCAGGAACGTGACCTCACTTTAGTGCTGCAGCTGTCAGAGATAAGAGACTATTCCCAGAGAGGCGCAAATCTCAGTGAGAGCAAATTCTGATGCCACTGTGGTCCAGGTTCATACATCTGCCCCCTGAGGATTCTGGGTAATAACATGCTTGTCAGTATGATGCAGCCAGTAAAAATAGTAAAGATGTTGAACCTATATTCAGTAGTTTTAAATATTTAAATTTTCAAGCATAATTAACTATTCTCCTTCACTGTTGCAAAAGTCACATAAAAATGAGATCTACTCTACTTGATACTTTAAGCCTAATTGGTAGCAATATTCTGCTGTGTCTATTTTCAAACTGCAGTTTTCCAGTTCCAGCTGGATGTTATACAGCCTGTGTAAACAAACACAAACTGTATTATCATACTTTACTGATTCCTCCCTGAGTATTATGGGTTGCATATGTTAGAAAGTGACATCTCAGGGAAATTAAATGCTCAATTAAAAATATACACCGCATTCAGAAAGTATTCAGACCCTTTCACTTCTTTCAATTTTGTAAAAAATAAATACATATATTCTCATTAACCTACATTCACTACCCATAATGACAAAGTGAAAACAGAATTTTAGAAATTAGTGCAAATTTATTCGAAAATTAAAACTGAAATATCACATTGACACAAGTATTCAGATCCTTTGCAACATCACCTCAAATCTATTTCAGGCTCTTCCCATTTCTCTCGATCTTTGCTGAGATGTTTCTACACCCTGATTGGAGTCCACCTGTGATAAATTAAATTGATTGGTCATGATTTGGAAAGGCACACAGCTCACTACAGAAGGCCTCAATGGATGGCAATGCATATCAGAGCAAAAACTAAGCCATGAGGTCAAAGGAACTACCTGCAGAGCTCAGAGGCAGGATTGCTGAAAGTCACAGATCTGGGGAAGGCTACAAAAAAATTTCTGGTGCACTGAAGGTTCCCAAGAGCACAGTGGCCAGGACAACCATCACTGCAGTACTCTGCCAATCTGGGCTCATAGCAGAGTGGCTAGATGTAAGCCTCTCCTCAGTGCAAAACACGGAGTTAAAGTTTGCAAAAAATTCCATGTGAAAGCTTGGTTTTTGCTCTCATATGCATTGTCAGCTGTGAGGTCTTCTATGGAGAGGTGTGTGCCTTTCCAAATCATGTCCAGTTAATTTAATTTACCACAGGTGGACTCCAATCCTAACACCGGTCTAGGGCGAGATTTTCAGCCCCAATACCCCAAAATAACGGTACCAGACCTGGTGACCCCTCTGTCTCTGGAGGTAGATAAGGAATAGTAAATAAATGTGCCAAATAAAAGAGCTTTTGCAAGGGGTCTGAATTGCAGTTTTTTAACATTTTATGCATTTACAAAAAATCTAAATTTTTTTTTTTTACTTTGTATTATGGGGTAGTGAATGTAGGTTAATGAGAATAAAAATGTTTTTTTTTTACTGCAGCACCAGACTGCAACATAAAAAAAAAACTGAAAGAAGTGAAGGGGGGGATATGTTTTTCTGAATGTACTGTAGAATCCAATAGGACATCTTAGTGGCAGAAGACACGAGCTATAGGTGATTTAATTAGGCTTCAATTAAGTCAAAACACAACAACACATACAAATTGCGCTTTCCAATTTAAAAAAGGAGATTTGGAACTGGTCTGCAGTTTTAAATGGCACTGGCATCAAACCAAAACCTCATATCTTCATTTTTCATGATTTCCACTTTTTTTCATAAATCTGTGCTTTGGTCACAGTTTACATCTGTCAGTGAGTTTTACACATTTTAAACCAATAAACAACGTCAAAAGTTGCTGGCTATCACCATTCAGTGTTAAAATTAACTGAAAAATAATGTGTTTCTTGCTATTCCCTGAGCAGTGATTATTTTGGAGATAGGAGGATTTGGCCTGACATTGGCGATAGACTGAGTCCTGAGAACTTACTAAGCCAGTCCATGCTGGAACTCCTTTGGGTATGCAAGTCCTCCATTGACATGCGACCCGACAGGCAGGTCACCGAGTTCTCAAGAGGACTGCGAGCTTTTAGTAGCAGCAGCAGGTTAGCAATCCAGAGAAGCACCAGAAAAGGAAGGAAAGAAGAGGAAAAGAGATTTGACAGGAGAGTTTACAGAAAAGCCCACCGAGCCAAAACAAGACAATTGTTAGGAAAAGAAAATCAAGTGGTTAAGATACGAGGAAAAATGATGATTGACAATTCAAAAAGCTGTGCAGTGAAACAGGTTAGGTTGGGTTTGTTCTATTAATCAGGACACCATGAGTCATTGGAAAATAAAAAATTAAAGGTGTTATTTAACTTCATAACAAAAAGGTGTATTTTATCCTTAACAAATAATGAACATAAATGAAGCCTTTGATCTCACTTCAGTGATCTCGATAACAGGCTCAGAGTTTTACTGTGACAAGTTCCAATTTCAATGTAATAATAAAGCAGATCAAATGGGATATTTTATTTTGACTGGTTCATGAATCTTGTATAAGGTAATAAATTACTATCCAAAGACTCATGTCTCCTTACGGATCACTCACATTTAACACAGGGAAACTACAATGTGTTACAATCAAAGCACTGTTAGGTAGACATCAATGTGTGCTAGGGTTATTACTGTATCATTTATTTTATTTTCAATGATTTTCAGAGAATTTTGGGACAATAGATTTGAATCCACAACACACTGATTGGTATTGTATTCATTCCCAAATGCCTATTAGGCTCATCACATTCAATCACTACTTTTGTTCATTTGTTTATTATTTCTTTAAGTCTTAATCCTCATCGTAATGAAGTCCTTTCTTCCCATTATCATAAATGCATAAATGCTCCAAATATTGAAATGTGCAACTACAAATTATCTGTGAGTGCATTTAGTCCAGCAGCCAACTGTGAGTACATTAAAAAGTGTTGTTAGAGTGCTAATATTAATTTTTGTGACAAGACATCAAACACTTGTTTAATACTTCAATTACAAGTTTAGTAGTAGTAGTGCTATAGTAGAGCTGAAATTGATTTTGAGGTACCACCTAACCAATTAAAAACAGATGTATTGGAATGGGATACTTATAAAGCTAATTTATTACTTGACTAATGGTTTCATACAGAGGAGGGCAGCAGTGGATTGTCATACGTTTCTTCACAGGCCTCAAAACTCACAATAACCCTCAGGTCTTAACCTGGGCTGATGAAAACTTCTATTTCTGACTGGAAGCTAAGCTAAGCTTTTTCCCCTCACATCGTTTAAAGAAAAAAGGATGACTGCACCAAACTGGCATCAGTATTACCGTTTTCCTGGTTGGAAAACAGCCTACTTGCACTGGAGACTGTCTTGCCAATGTCAGCCAGAGAGCGCAGGTTTGACTTCTTGGTCTGATGGCGATGTTTGCGTAACAATGTGTACATCACTTTGTCCTTCAGCTCTGCTTTCAGCTGGCCGATCTCTATCTGGTTGTCGGTGATCAGCTCTGAAAATAGAGGGAAAGGGGAAGAAAGGAAGAAGATTAGGAGAGATTATTCAGTTTGGAACCCACATTTTTCAATGTAGACAAAATCCAGGGTTGGAATTTAACTTTTTCATCAACTGGCCACTGTGGCTTTTAGATTCAAATATCTACCAGCCACAAACATGTTATTTAAACTAGGAGCATTATTACATGAGGTATAATATAAAAATCAAGGCTTTTTAAGTAATAGGCTATTTAATAGGGGTGTAACGGTATTTGTATTTGTCCCGTACCGTCACGGTTCGGTCCACGCAGTAATATGACGAATACGTCTGAGTGAGTATAAAAAAAAAAAGTCGAGTTCTCACTTCAATCCAGGTGACGGCAATGAGCCTAAAAGCTGCCAGCAACCGTCATTACAGAAGAAGGAGCGGTTACAAAAACAAACGAAGAAGAGTGATGGCGAGTTAGAAGATCCACCGGCTTCAATTTAAATCACCTGTATAGCAGTGGGGCTCTGGCTCTGTGAATCATCTTAACTTTACCTTCAACTATCAGCCGGAGGAGTGAGAGAGGGACTTTGCAGCTGCGTCATAGGTAAAGTTATCCTCAGATTTCACACGGCTATAACCTCTTCATCCTCCAAGATGGGCTGTGAAAAGTTCTTCCAAACTTTGTAGTAGGTCCCATTGGTTAAAAAAAGTAGTCCAGTGCTGAAGTCCGTGTTGAAATCGGAAAAAAAAAAAAGACGCTAATTTGCATACTTAACAAGCTAACTTGCAGTTGTGTGATGATGCATTCAAGTTGGCTGGGAAATTTTGTTTAAAGAATGGGTATAAATATGTCAATTTATCAATGAAAATAACCTAGTTATTCAAAAATGTATTTATTAATATTTTTAATCACTGAAGAACTTGTGGAGGGAGGTTGCAGCATTATGCAATGCAATTTAATTTAAAAAATTAAAATTAAATTTCATTTATCCGCTTCAATCACCGTACCGAAAACATACCGAACCGTGACTTCAAAACCGAGGTACGTACCGAACCGAAATTTTCCTGTTCCGTTACCCCCCTACTGTTTAATCAGAGGGAGTTGTTGCAAAAATAATCCGAACAGTCATGTTTTTTTAATCGCATTATTTGATCAATTTGTTCTGTATTTTACCATGCAAATGACTAGTGTGCCTCCTACAGGGGCACTGTAAATTCACAGGCATTTTCCTGAATTAGAAGTTTTAGCCTTGTAAGAATACAATAGTTTTCTGCTTGCTATAAGCAAGACATTGATTGGAGTGTGTAGGTCACATCAGCTTTGCTCATAAAGTCAGTAGGAACAAGTAGAAAAAGGGGTTTAATTTATGCCATGTAACAAAACATTATTTTTGGTCAGGCTACTTTTCTCCATCTGACCCCATTTGCCAGTAAGTTAAGCAAATTCATCTGACAATGCTCAAAAATATCCACATTTGGTGGCTAATTTCACACCTTTATACAACCAAAAAGATGGGGAAAAAAAACATCAGAGCCTCACTGTCAATATGCTAAAATTAATTAATTAATTTTTCAACTTTCTACTCAACTTTAATGATGTAAGTTTATTGACAGTAGGTTTAACAATACTAAATTGAAAACTGTTTAAATTTTCAAACTAAAAGCACCTCTCTAATTTATATTCTCTTTTGAAGCCCTGTTTTATTTTTTGTTGTATTTTTCCCATCATGCAGCATTTTCCCATAAACTTTATTTACCATCATCACTCAGTGTGAATACTCAGGATAACCAGGATATATTGATATGCGTCAGGACCTTCTCCTGCATGAAAGTGGCATCTTGAAACAGCTCAATCCAAAAGATCTTGACTATTATTAAAAAGAAGGTCAGAAGCCTGAATGCTGACAGATAGAAGCCTCGGGGAGTTTCTCCTCTTGTGGGGGTTAGTGCTGTTAATGGCCCATCCGTCAAGTCACCCGGCCTCAAGAGGCCCAGCTCCGTGCAGCCTGTACACTCCATGCAGCAGCTCAGTCAATTACTTCACATTAATCACTTGGAGCGGTGAGTCTTCCTCCCTCTCCCTCATGCAAACAAAAACGAGGTTCGGCTGTCCTCAAATTGGGAAGTTTCAGTAGGACTGTTTACAAACTACAGTAAGCATCCCTAACTCTCTAATACGCAGTAAAGTAGAGTTCAAGCTGAACTTCACAGAGCTCTGGCCTTTTGTTCCTCTCAAAGAAAGAGGAAGGAAGGAAGAAAACCTCTGACCCCTGTGTGATGTGCATCAGTCCATTAACCTGCACGCAATGCTAGACCAGCTTTCTATTCGCTGTTCATCAAACAGTAAAAACACATGAAATCAAATTGATCTTATGGTTTTAGTGCAAGCGGGAAGATGCCGACCTTCACTGAAACAAAATAAACAGACATTTTTTTTGTTGGAGCATTCACAAAGGATTAAGTGACAGATAAGGGAGAACAGACCGATCATCTCATAGTAAAATAAATTAAAAGTCTACTTAAATTCCAGGTGTTACTGAAGCTTGTACTTGGCTTGTTTTGTGCTGACAGTAGAACCAGTACCCCAAGCTTAAAGTAATGGGATGTGGTGCTGAGCCTGAAATAAATGCATAGTATTTTTTTAATTTTGGCTTCACATTGCTTCATAATATACTCTGCACCCTACAACTGTTCTCCTTTATCTTGAAGTATTTTCTGTGAGGAAAAAAGTTTTGAAAAAGTTAGATATTTTGATTTTATGGTGCTGTGCAGCCTTTTAATTTAATGTGATCATGCAAATGATGATTAATGATTACCTTTTCTTACTAATTTAGATGTTCAAGTGATTCAAAGCTAATTAAATATTTTCCATTTTTTTCCATGTCACAAATGGACCCTTGTTTTGAATTGTCAAAGTTTCAAGAAAGCTAAAGAAAAATTTTGAGCATAAGTTGAGAAGCAGCAATAGCTATTAAATCATAGCAACTAACCTTTTTGCACATTATAATTTCTCAGCACTTTTTGCATTGTAACACAATATGAGCATAAACTGGGTTGCATCAGCATCTTCTAGTAACAAACTAGGCAATGAAAATGAGCTGTATCCATTATGCAATGTACTGTATCCTGTTACGGAAATAAGTTGTTTAGTGACCTGCAGTCAACTTACCAACAACCTGAGGCAGAGTGGAAGCTTCCATGTCCAGCATGATGGTGCCTTTCTCTATGCATGTGCGCAATTCAAACAGGCTATGTAAGGACAGTGTGGCCACGTGAGGTTTACTCCAGCGTTCACCTCCTTTCTCCACCTTCTCCTCAAACTTGATCCACCTAGAAAAATGGAAGAATAAAAAAAGTTACGCGTAATAAAAGAAGTAAGTCAGAATTCAAACAGGTTTGATGCCAGTGCTGTCCAGGCAGTTCTCCAGCCTTCAAATTATCAGTGAAAACCATGTCTAGTTTAAAACTGAGTTTTTATTTGAGTCTTTAAGAGGTGGTCTGATGGGATGCATGGATGACTTGGATTCATTTAAACATCTAGACCCAGATTCACATCTGGGTCTAGATGTTTAAATGTAGGGAAATATTTGTTTTATACATCTAATCAATAGGAAGAATGTTTTTAATGCTGAGAGGTGCTTTTACATCATTTCAATAGGATCTGGCTGCAGACCTCTGTGGTGGGGCAGTTTGGGGTCATCTGTTGCAGAACTCTACAATGGGGCAACCCTGACCATGGGGCGGGAAATAACAAACATTACCCAAGCCAGAACCAGAATGATGTATGGAATGATGTATACTTTCCACTTGCTGTCAGAGGTAAAGGTAAGAGGCTATTTTTTACAACAGCTGAATTTGTTGTGTTTATGGAAATGTATCCCCCTTAGGATAAATTTTAATTAAACACACAACAAACTAAGAAAAACCCATAGAGGGTGAAGGTTAGGCCCCCGAGGGTTAGGCACCCAGCAAAAAAATAACACACCACAAGCTAAGGAAAACCCAAAAAGGGTTAGGACGTCACTTCTGGCCCAAGGCTCAAGGTCTGTGACAGATGAGCCAAAGACACCCAACCTTAGAGGTCTGAAGCCAGATTCTTCTCTGCTCGGGAGAGTTTAAATTTTCAAAGAGGGTTAGTGTTTAAAAGTACTGCATGGGGTGCTGGCACTCCCCTTAGCAGAAGTTATAGTTTAAATGGACACTTCGTAACAAGAAATGTCAGCGGAAGCACTGATGTCATGCCTTTTTTCCCTTCATGTATTCTTTTAATCAGTCCCCCTCCTCCCTCCCTCAGAGTCATGGAGACAAGAAACTGAACTGGTACTGAGTTGATTCTATAGCAGCGTGTTATTTGGCCAGTTTGGCTGCCAACATTGCACTTGGCCAACAGCCAGTACTACCCAGCACTTCTCAGATCTTTTATTCATTTGGAGTCCCTGAGTGCACTTTGTAAGACACTGGGCTGGATTTAAATCTCCGCAGCTATGTGCAGATTAATACATTTGGGATTTAAAGATGCATGAATCTCTTATTTCCTCTTGTGCAACCAGCATAGAAACACTTAAAACAGTTCTACGAAGGGTTCTTCGGGAAAGACAAGTAATAAATTCTTCCTGCACAGCTGTGATCCAGTTTAGTTAAGGAACTAATAAAAATGTAGTTTTATTCCCATGTGCACTCAATACAATACATTTGAAGAGTGACAGTGAACTTGATTTTACCTAGTTGTATAATGAAAAACAATCCCAGGTAGATTAACAGTTGTTTTTAGGTGTTTTTTGCCCAGATGGTTGCCCTGACAAGATCAGATACATAATTCCCAAATCCAGTGTATGGGACAACACAATCCTCTCTAAAATGATTTGTATTTTGACTGACTGCACTCACATGTCTTCTAATGGTTAGATTCTGTATCATTAACTTGGAGCAAAAGTGAAGGCCATTTTAGGCAGAGAGACCCAAAAAGTACAATTTTTCAGAAGAGTTCCCGTGAATTTCATTCATCCAACATTGAATCAAAATGCATCATCTTTCAGTAGGGACTTTATATAATAAATCAACTCATTTGGAGCTTCAAACAGCAGCCCACGGATTCAGTTTCCCCCTGAAAGAGCTTCAGTCATCCACGCTAATGATGCATAAACAATCATCCCATCTCTGTCCCGTCCCATCCCACTAGTGGGCCACACAGGAGAAACCTGTGGAGCACTGTGTGCTCGCCTTTCATGCTGCTCCAAATTCAAAGCACACAGCAAGGTCCCTGATGTTAGAAGAAGAAGCTTGCAAATGTATATGCCGTTACTTGACTTTCAGTGGCTGTCATTGGGTTCATTTTATCATCAACATAAAAATTACGAGACTCTAGCAGTGTAGAGGACTTCTACCATTTGGACGACATGATTAAATGACTGAGTGAGGACAATGAAAGAGATTTCTAGAAACAAATAACTGTTACATTATAAAGTCTAAACTCTGAGAGAGATCCAAAAATGTTGAGATCAAATCATTACCTGGCCGTTTCCTTCCACTCCATCTCCTGTCCATCCACTGATAGGAGCTCATCCAACTCAGTGAAGAGCTGTGGAGGTGCTGGGCCATCATCGTCCTCCCCAAGGATGAAACGAATCCTCTCAGCTGCTGGTGAGACTGTGGAAAGAGTAAAAATACTGCGGTTCACAGGCTGAAAATGGTGCCCATTGGGCAAAGGTTTGGGCATCGCTGTCCCTTCCTCAGCTGGACACTTTTCGTTGACCTCAGAAGGAGGTGGAGGTGGTGGGATTTTCACCATGACCTCTTCTTCTTTCTCCTCAGTGTCTTCTTCCTTTTCCTCCTTCTCTTCTTGATTGTTATTATTGTTTGACATCTTTGAAAACTCAGTGGCCCCCCTTTGCTCTCAGCTGACCCAGGTTTAGCTCCTTGGATAGCAGTCGTTAAGCACCATAAGCTCACCAGAGTCCCAAAGATGCTGCTAGACTCTCATTAAAGTCTCGGGTGGAAGTGACAGTCGCTCTCAGCTGCCTGCTCCAGCACTTGGCGAACCAGGTAGGAGGGGGCTACTGGGGTTTAGGGGTCCCCCCTCAGTGACAGTGTCCCCACAGCTAGCCCCTTCTCCCTCTCTGCCCCCCCTGTTCAAACAGGCCTTCACCATTGGCCCTCCAGCCTTGGCAAGCTGCCCTGGAGCCCCTCATTAACAATTAGGAAATGGTTCACAAACTGGCCTATTCTTCAACTGAGGCTTGGCTTTCCTTTCCCTTGTCTTCTCATTTGAATATTTAGAGAGCAACACAAACAGAATTTCAACGGGACCAATACATGGATTCAACTTTTTAGTGCTTTTCAAACATGCTGGAAACGACAGACACTATTTTAGACCGTTCCAACGAGTGGAAACAATATTTGAACTCTGCATGACAGCCCACAAACAATTCCTTCTTCCTTTCATGAAAGCAGGCTCATGCATGTAGAAAACTACACAAAGATAATTATGTCATCAGCAAATGACCACACAAGACCATTGCATGTTTCATCAACAGAACTACTGAAGCAGTGGCTGCACATACATGTTAATTTATCAAAGTCCAAAACGTATTTTTACTCTAGCTCAAATCAAGAGGCCTTTTGTTTGTCATTTTTTGTTTTATTGGTTGTATTTCTCACATTTATATACCCAGATTAGTGGAACTTAGTTTTAGTGGGTTTTAAATTATTTTTCCTCCTCTCTAATGTGAGGTTCACATACTTTTTTTTCCTCTATTTTAATGTCTCATAATGGATGTCGCTATCTTGTGAGCTGCAAAACAAATCTACTTGTGGATATGAATAAGGTGACCTGAAACCATCCCATTTCTACTTAAGGTTTGAATCTGCAATGTCATGAAATTGTAGGAGCTTAACTTTTAAATGAGGCTATGTCTTCATTTAAAAGGGATGACTGACACAAGGAAGGTACTCTTGAACATAGGCTATGGAGTTGGCCAAAAGTCAATGAGGTTTGGTTAGGGATACAAATTACTATAAAGGAAATTATTGGCCAGGACATCCCCTTCACCCCTAGTCTGTTTATATTGGGAGACCCCACTGCTTTGAAAAAGTTAACTCCACCACTTGCAAGCTGGACTCAGGCCACCCTTATGCTAGGGAGGAAAATTCTAGTGAGGGAGTGAAAAACTTCCTCTGTGCCTACTCCATCCTACTGGTATACATCTCTAGGCTGCCTTAGAATGATTATCCTATAGACTCTTGGATAGGGTGGAGAACTACAATTCAAAGTGGGGGCATTACCACTTATTTTCAAGTCCTCTGATGTTACCAGCTCGTGATAAACAATCGAGAACTACATAACTGTCTGAATAACTGAGAAACATTGTAAAGTAGCATTTTTAGTGAAAGAAGAAGCATTATTCAAGCTGTCTGTGCATCACTGTTAAGTTATTGAGATATCCCTTTTTATATACATTTTATTTATATTATATATGCTTTTCTGGGTAATGCTTTTACTTGATTTCTCATTTTGTGTGTTGGTATTTTACAGTGTGTTGTCACTGTCCAAGACTGTTGGTTTGGTTAATTCAAAATCAATAAACTATGAATCATAAAAAAAGGGATGACCGACTGACAATCAGCTGCTCATTGATGGATTTCAAAATATTTGTTAATTCCCCCCTGGAATTCAAGCTAACAACTACATCTCCATTTCCAAAAAAAGTTAGGCATTGTGTAAAATGCAAATAAAAACAGAAAGCATGATGTGCAAATCTCATAAACTCATATTTTATTCACAATAGAACATATCAGTTTACCATTTCATGAAAAATATTAGCTCATTTTGACTTTGATAGCAGCAACACATCTAAAAAAAGAAGCAACAGAGCCACGTTAACCATTATGACGCATCTGCTTCCTCTTTTAACAACAGTCTTTAAACATCTGGGAAGTGAAGAGACCAGTTCTTGGAGTTCTGGGAGGGAAATATTGTCCCATTCTTACTTGATGTACTATTCTAGATGCTCAACAGTCCTGGTTTGTCTTTGTCAGATTTTTCATTTTATGATGCACCAAATGTTAGGCACCCAGACTCTTCTACTGTGAAGCCATGTTGTTGTGATGGATATGGTATGTAGTTTAGCATTGTCTTGCTGAAATATGCAAGGTCTTTCCTGAAAGAGACGTCTGGGTGAGCATATGTTGCTCTAAAACTTATATATACTTTTCATTAATGATAGTGCCTTTCCTGATGCATATGCAATGCCATTAATGCAGCCCCATACCATCAGAGATGCAGGTATTTGAACTGTTCCCTGATAACAAGCTGGATGTACCCTCTCTTCTTAAGTCAACATGACACAGCAACATCAACAGGAAGTCACTGGAGCATCTCAAGCTATCGCCACTCAGTCTGCTCGTTTTTATTGGATGTTGTGGGTATTCTGTTAGAGGCATTTGTAAATACAATCATAAATACCACAGGAGTTTGATTTTTACAGTTTGAGGTCTGGGTACAATCTGATTTTGAGCAGTAAATTAATTGTGTTGATGCCACACAGTAAGGATTGAGACAAATAATCATTTGCAATGAGCCTTTACTTGGGAAACCATCCCACGATCGTTGGGGAAGTCAAATCTGGCCTTAAATCAGGCTTCAAATCCTATAGTGTGTGGCCAGCCTTAGTCTGGTCTTCCTCATAGAACAAAAAGGTGGTCAATGAACATTTGAGGTCATGGTTTTAGTCAACAAAATTAACACTGTATTCAACTTGCAAATAATACAGGTTCACTGAACACAGCAAAATGTGGCATAGTGTTCCCAGGAATTAATACATTGTTTTAAAATCAAACATTCATCAAATATTTCCTCTGAATGATCATTAATGAACTAGAAAAAGAGCATGTTGTGATTCTACGCTCCGTAAGAAGTCTCTTTAGGTCATTTCATGTGTGTCAGTGTTTGTACAGGGCTGTGAGGCTGTCATCTGTCTGCAGGTCAGGATGTAAAGGAAAACTTTTAGGGACAAGGAGACATGTCTGTAACAGCACTAATAATAATGCGAGCATCTTTATGAGGCACTAGCGAGACTTAATAAATGCATTCGTTGATGAGTGAATTAAACATTTAGCAAGGATAGAGGCAGTGATGTAGGGCAGAGAGGCATGCATCCAGCATCGGTCAAACAAAACCCTGAACTTTTAGTGTGATTATAACTTGAAATAATAATAAGGAACTAACCTCTCTATCTGTATCACCACTCTGTTTTAGCAGCAGGACACCAGCACTCCTCTCATTTGATCATCCATCCTTTCTCTCTCTCTCTTTATCTCCACTTGTGGGATCTTTGGGTTAAAATACAAACTAATTTGTTGTTTCTTTAAAACTTTCTTACTTTGGTATTATCAAGCATAAAATTAATGGATACTGTATTGTTAATAGCATGTAGTATTGAAAAAGTATTGCAGTATTGAAAATTCTGACAACCCTACAAGCTTCAGCTTCTTCAAATAGTGAAGAATAAAGACTTAATTTCATGGTCAGAGTAAGAAAAAAGTTTGGTTTACCAGAACTGGCATTAGTCCCCGCAGTACAACACATCAGTGGAAGAGAAAAAGAAGAGAGTGATAAAAACTGACTGATCTGATCAGACTGATAACCGTTTCTAATATTATTGCACCATTAACCATGGATTATGGCTGTCTTTCATGTAGGCTACATTTGGTATCTAAAATTCATTTCTTCAGTTACATTGTCATTTAAGAGACACTTTTTTATCAAAAGTATCAGTCTTTCCCCTTAATATTGTCAGTCCTTAGAAAAGCATACAATAAAAACCATCATTGAAACAAAACATTGCTCTGACAGAGTAACACTCAACTTGTCAGAATGTCAAGTCTCACAGGGAGGCACACAGGAAGCAACAAAGTCTTTCCACTTCTTGTCTCTGGTCTTTCTCTTCATGTTTCCCAAATGGTGAGAAAAGAAATAAGAAGCTGTAATCTCTATTCAAATCAGGCCTATCAATACCTCTGCATCACAGAGGAAGGATATTAGCCAAGCTTAGAGTTTAGTCTTTTACTGAGCTCTTTGGCAAGTTATCTACATCTGCACAATACATAGCATTATATCAGACACCACACTGAGTCATTCATCCATTCATTCAAGCAGCCAGATGAAAGTGACTAAACAGCAGAGAAGGTGAAGCCATGCAGTTTCTCTCCTTTGCGTGTTATTCAGGACAATAACAACAACAGCAGGTTCGAGCCAGACAAGTAGCTGTAAGATTACTGGGTGAGGGGATAAACTGTCTGCTGGCACACATACACATACAAACACTCAGGTTTACCCAAGCTGCAACTAGCTTAAGTCACTGCAACCTGTTTAATAACACCTCAGGGGGAATAATGTACATGTGCATTTCACACATTTAGCTGACACACGTAAACGCTGAGATTTACTCTGATTACAGTCAACAGTTAAAACAAGCTTCAAGCACCTATATTGGCTAAATCACAAGCAAATAATGCAAAGTGAAGGAGAAAGCCTCAAACACAGAGAGCTGTATATCCTAAACGTGTGTACAGTTAATAAAAAGAACAGGTAAATAAACCCCAGTAAAGGCATGCTAGTGTGTTTTATTTTATAAGACCATCCATTGATTAATCTGAGAAAATGTTACCTATAATAAAATAATTATCAAAGCTAAATAGTCATTTTTCCCTGACAAGATTAAGGTAAGAGCTGATTCAGAGCTGGAACAGCAGGATGTGTGCTATAAGCACTTTAATGAATTACCCCTTCGTCCTTATTTTAGCACCTGTTACTTTCACGGCTGTAATTGGCACCTCGCCCATGAGCATCAGCCACTCCGAAACTGGCAGAAACATGTTAGGCTGAAACTACAACATGGTGCTGCTGGGGGGCAGGTGCACTTGGATAGCTGGATGAAAAAGTAGCTGGTGACATCACATCGGCACAAAACTTATGAAAATCATGCAACCAAGTATTCACCCTTTTTTACCAGGACTGTTTCCTGCCAGCTAGTGCTGCACAATCAAACTAACTCCAGTCGCAACTGCAATGTCAGGCTGTGCAATAATTTTTGTATCAAGTTCTTAAAAGGTTCAAAAATGCCTGCAGAAAGGCCTTTAACTTTATGTTAGTGCCGCTATTGCACTTTTTTAAACCATCTTTTTACACTATTTGTACGTTTTGAGCTGGGAAATACACACTATCATTATTCTCTTTATTTTCTGCATTAACCAAACAAGCAGACTCACAATACCATTTATGCATTATATTGTAATCGTAAAACTTTTCAGTACAATTACAATTGTACATTATTACCAAATCACACAGCACTACTGCCAGCACCCTGCTGAAACTGCTTGTTAAAGTTGGGTTGAGCTCATATGTGAATGCAGTAGGGAAGAGTCAGGGTTGAGGTGATGACTTTTATGGATCAGTGAGAAACCTGTGCATCTGTCACACACATGTTGAAGCACCAGTTCATTCATGACAAGGTTGCGTGCAACCATTCCTCTCCCTATCATGGCTAAGTCTACAGGACGACATCATCAACCCCTGGCTTCCCAGTTTGCCCAGTCTCTTCATTCCATGATCATCAGCCGTCATCTGGTCATCTCCCATCTTCACAGTTTATAAAGTTTCTCTGATATCCCCACCAGTGTCTGGACTCCACGGGGGGATAGATCTTGGTGCTGCTCATGGCAGTCACCTTTAAAACAGGCTATGCCTCTGTAGAGTTCAAGCAGCAAAGACTTTGATAATATGTCAATATCACTTCCATGTAAAATAAATTTTATTCAATATCACATCTACTTAAAATAAATGTCTAATCATTTACTCATCTCTCCTCCTTGAATTCCTGACGCAAGATAGTGTTGGCCAGATTCCATTGTCTCTCATCTTCACCGCCGATACCCTTGTTACTGGCAGTGTTGGGGTAGTTACTCAAAAAAGTAATCCATTACACACTACTGGTTACTGTCTAAGGAAAGTAATGCATTACATTACTTAGTCACAGCTAAAAGTAACTAGTTATTACTAGTTGTATTAATTTTGTGTTAGTGCTGATCTGATTCTAGACAGTTCAACTCTTAGAAAAGCAGAATACAAATTTTTTTAGGAAGGACCTGTAAAAATAAAAGTGGGTGCAAGAATTTTTAAGTGGGCAACCTGGTAGTTCAGCTGTTAGAAAACTGGACTAGTGTTTCACAACAGTACAGAGAGTATTTATTCATAGTGAGTCAGACATAATCAGAGAGGGGGTGGTGTCCTCCTCAGGGAAATTTAGAACATCCAACACTGAATTTCCTCAATTAGAGAGAATATTTATGCAACACTTGGTGGGGGACGATTATTAAAATCATTTAAGGATGGCTAGAAAACAAAGATTGGATAAGGACAAGTCTTACTCAAAGTGCCTGCTAAAATTAGGACCTCTCACTGGTAAAAAAAATCAGACTTTAAAACTTTTTATGGCCTTAAATTTAAACTGCAATTATAGACTATTATAGACTTTTCAAGGATCTGCAGCAACCCTTACATAGGCTGCCAAAAGCCTTTTTATCTCAGCCTTTGTGATTACCTGTAGCTGTTGTTGAAAATCGAGCTTCGGCTGCTTGGTAGGTGTCAGCATCATGCAGTCATCTAGAGCTTGGGCTCTTGAGGTCTTCTTTACCATAGGGCTGCCTTTGCAGAGGTTTAGACAGATTTGATGTAGATTTCATGATGGTGGAGAATTGTTTCTGGCCGTGGCACAGCTGACAATTCACTGTTACATTCTTGTCTTTTTGTGCAACAAATCCAAAGTATTGTTCACATCTCCAGGTTTCTGAAGATTTCCTATTTTAACTGTTTCACCGTTTTCCTCTCCATCCCCCATGGACTCCAGCTGATGTGTCAGTCACCTGAATGAGTGAGTGGTGAATCAGCACACATAATGGGTTATAGTTGAACAGGCTGAAAGACTGTAAAGTATAATGGCTTGTTCTGTCAGAAGTGGACTTTTTTAGAACTGCTCTGAAAGCGGTAAAGATATTTCTGCTCTCACCTAACCAGCTTCAGTTAGTGCCTAACCGACCAACTTGCTGCACTGATAGTGAAGAATTGTGTATTGACAAGACATAGAAGTAGTAGTTTACTCCTCAGTGGTGGTGCACACCTGTAACGCCTTATACTTTTGTCGGCCCATGATGAACGTGACTAACAGAACTCTGCAGTCACCCTTCGAGTTTTTGTTTTTCTTGCACTTTCCAAAAACCATCTATGGGCATTTTCCCAGTTTGATGTGAAAATATCCCCTTCCATGGATATGTAAAGCAGTCTATCTGGGGTGTCAGATTAGATTTAACATTGAAAGCACAAACACTGGTGTAACAATGAATAACAGAAAAAATATGTCCACTGTCGTTTCACCATCTCCAGCTGTTGGTTCGTCAGACACTGCAGTACTACAGTGTCACAATAGGATAAAATCTGACATCCATATTTTACTGCCTGAATTGGCTATTTTCAATAGTTTTTCTATATGTTTGTTCTATTTATAACTAACAACTATCACTTGTACAAAAATATATTTTTTATTATTAAATAGTAAGCAGAGAAGAATTGAAAACAAGTCATTTTTATGTAAAGACGCCTGTCATGAAACATTCAAATTATGTTGAATTTGAGATTGTAATTTGGCCACTCTAGTGACTAAAAACCTTGAAATGAGTATCAATAATTAAATGACAGTAAGCATGGATAACTTTATGACTCTGTCCATAGATTATCTGATTCAGCATGATAAACTGATGTCTCTTTTCTATGCTTTCTAGCAAAAACTGAGGCTGTTAACAAGCAGAGTGTTGGTGTCAAAGCAATACTGTCCCACTTGAGTAGCTGCTAAGAGAAAGCTGGGGGGTGAGAAGGGTGAGAAGGGTTAGGGGAGTGAAGCTCAGTGTAGAGTGAAAGCAAAGAGGGGTGAGAGCAAGCACGAAAAGGAGGGATAGAAATGAAAATCCCATCGTTCAAACGCAATTTCAAAGCTCTGTGTGCTCTAGCCAAGAGCCATGGGCATACAAAGAAGACTTTGTCCCAGCAGCAGAGGCTCATGGGATAGGGGATGGAGGAAGAATGCTCGCTGCCCGGCAGAAAGCTTAGTGTGGCTGCCACTAACGGCCTGTTTAGTCCCACTCTTGACATGCATCCTACACAAATACCTTCCCTCTCTGACCTTTTTGAAGAACTGTGCACAGTAAAAGACTACATGGGATCTAATAGCACTCTTTTTGTTTGTGACAGTACATGCAATGATAACGCAGCTCCCCATCACCTCGTTCAAACTAAAGAGAGGATCACTGAGGAATACAGGAAATGTTTTCCATGCCACTAAGTCTGACATTCAGTATGCAGGGCAGCAAGCACACAGGCAGAGAACAGGGATCGGGCTGAATGCAGAGTAACACCCAGAGGGGGATTCATTGAAAGCAGTGTTTCTAACTAGAACATCTAGCTCTGGTATTTTGTTGTGATAGCTGAGGTGGCCCGGTTCTGGTGAGAATCTAACAAATAACAGCTGGGAGAGAAAACTGAAAATGAAATGAATACTGCAGGTGTAGTGAATGTACAGTCACATGTTTTCAGTAGTGTATCACATCAAATAAGAACTTGTCAGGTAATTTGGCCAGATCAAGACAAAATCTCTAGGGCAGCGTTTGGCCTTTGCAGAAAAGGTGTTTGGTTATGAAAGAAATCTAAATATTCACAATCTGATCTAATCTTAGGATTAAGGACGTATCAGTTTGACATTGGAATCACTCTGGTGGACTTAGGATGTTTGAAGGGGCAGAGGCAAAAATGGTAAAAAGGGCACCTCACGATGCAGCACCAGCACAAAAAAAGGGAGGATGCTTGTGAAAATGGACTTTAAACTGAGGAAATAACAGCACTTAATTGCATTTTCTCCGCTGTTGGACATGTGCCCTCTAGGGTTTTGTCTGCTGAGAGGGTATCCACCCACTGGAGGAATCTTATCACTTACTGACCACTTGAAATTTAGCTCAAGTTCCTCCTATTTCTCTTGATTGGTGCTGAGATGTTTCTACACCTTAAATGGAGTCCACCTGTGGTAAATTAAATTGAGTGGACATGAGTTGCAAAGAGACACATCTCTCTATTGAAGGCCTCGCAGTTGACAATGCATATCAGAGCAAAAGCCAAGCCATTATGTCAAAGGAACTGCCTGCAGAGCTCAGAGACAGGATTGTTGAAAGGCACAGATTTTGGGGAGGCTAATAAAAATGTCTGCTGCCCTGAAAGAGCACAGTGACCTCCATAACTCTAAAATAGAAAACATTTTGGCCCAAACAGGACGCTTCCAAGAGCTAGATGCCTAGACAAAAAGAGCAATCAGGGGAGAATGACCTTATTAAGAGAGGTGACCAAGAACCTAATGGGTCACTCTGACTGAGCTCCAGAGATCCTGTGTGGAGATGGGACAAAGTTCCAGAAGAACAACCATCACTGCAGCTTTCCACTGATATCAGCTTTATGGCAGAACGCATAAATGGAAGCCTCTACTAGTGCAAAACACATGAAGACTTGCTTGTAGTTTGCAAAAAAGTACCTGAAGGACTCTCAGACTGTGGGCAGCAAGGTTCTCTGGTCTGATGAAACCAAGATTGAAGTATTTGGCCTCAGTTCTAAATGTTATGTCTGGAGAAAACCAGGCACGGTTCATCATCTGCCCAGTTTCATCCCAGCAGTGAAGCATAGTGGTGGAAGCATCATGCTGAGGAGGTGTTTCTCAGCGGCAGGGACTGGGAGACTGGTCAGAGAAAAGCACAGAGATATCCTCACTGAAAACCTGCTCTGCAGCGCTAAGGACGTCAAACTGAGTCAAAGGTTCACCTTCCAACATCACAATGACCCTAAACACAACACCAAGACTACACAGGAGAGTGGCTTAGGGACAGCACTGTGAATGTCCTAGAGTGGACCAGCCAGAGCCCTGACTTCGAACCCTATTGAACATCTCTAGAGAGGGACAAACAAAAACAGTCCACATTATTCCAACATAAGCACAGGTATTGGTGTCAGCATCAGCTAAGTTGATATTTTAAACATAGGTATCAGTATTGGCCCTGATTTCTGAAATCAGTGCATCTCTACTTAGGATATCAACAGTGACTATAGCTGATTGGAGAAGGGATGACAAGATTTTGAATTGAATTTTGAACTTTTGTTCAGGTAGAAAACATTTTATCAGTTCTTACTGACCCATTCACAACATCCACTGTTCAAACTTTTCCTTCATACTCACAAATTAAAAAAAGATATCACAAAGGACCAAAGTCACAGGATAATAAACACCTCATTTTCTCAAGAAAGCAGAAGAATTACCACAAAAAAAAAAGTTGTCATGGGACACCAAGTAAAAAGAAATATCCACAGTCTTGAATATTCTGTACACTGTGCAGAGGTAAAAAAATGACGGCACAAACTCATGTCCACTCATGTCTACAGTCTGACTAAGGTCTGACTAAAAGTTATCCTTTAACAAACTTAATTAGATGACGCAGGTGGACAGAAGTAGGTAAAACATTACAGTGAAGACTGCAGCTTCAAGAACATGTCCCGTTAATTACAACAGAATGATCAGCAGCCTAAAATGTTCCTGACTGGTGTTTTTATCCCATGTTATGTCAAGAACAGCAAATACACTTGATTATCTTAGTCTTAGCAAAAAATGTCATATTTGTTTATTTGTAGAAAAAATAAAAACAAGACAAAGGGATAAAGAGAGGCAGAGGATTTGACGGGCTGTGATACATGATTGTTGAACAAAATGCCAGTCAATGGAGATTAACTCATCCTAACAATAATTCATGTCTAGAAAGACACACAAATACATCTTTCAATGCTGGAGGTAGTTTATCCAGTCAGAATGCTAAAATGAAATCAGTTGAATATACTTCAGTAAGTTTCATGGCAGTTTACAAGACAAAACAATGAAATTATATTAAAAGCTTTAATGATTAGGTATTACAGATTTACTGTTATTTCCAGGTAACTAGATATCTGTAAAACATCCCATTTTTGATAATCAAAGGAATAAAGCATCACGCTATTTTGAGAAAAGCAGGTAAATCCAGTAAAGAGGACATTTAGTTGTAGATGTAACTCAGAAAAAAGCATTACTGCACTATCAGCTCACCTTATCTGACTTTGGGAAAATCAAACCCATTTCTATGTGAGCCAAGTTTCTAAGTAATCTATATAATCCAATTTGAGGGGATGTTTGATCCAACTCAAAAGTGGATTGCTTTGAACAAAAAAAAAAAAAAATCTCATCAAAATGAGCCCAGGTCAAATGGCCCTGCAGTGGACACACATGTGGTCAGAGGGTTGAACTCGTCATTCCTGTAGCGTCCATCTGACCAAACAAGAGGATTTACAGTCAGACTGTAGACACGAGCCTTCCTCTGGGGACAGCCACGTCTCCCACAGAGTGAAGAACAGTGGGACATTAGGTATACTGCATGCCTGTCAGTTTTTGCGTGCCTGACAGATGCCTGCAGATTTAAGTTTCATTTCTTAAACGCAGTGTTTTCATAACAAGCCTGAGCAGAGGAAACAGCTTATAGGGATCATAGTTTAGGCTTATATGGATCAAAAGCTTTGGATGACATCATTCCTACACAAATCCTTATAAATTACTCATAGTAGTTTAGAAGTCTGCTTAAGGTGTTTATTTACACCAGTTTTACATATGAAAACATAAGGACAACTTTCAAACCTGATTTTGCTTTTTAATTCAACGATACTTTGTGTTTGCTACTCTTGGCTGGTGCTGCATAAAAGTTGTATTCCTGGTGGTAAAAGGAGGTCAAATTCTGTGGACTTTATACAAATCAACAAAAAAAAAAAACAGAGCCTTCAGAGGATTGTTAAACAAAGCAAATTCAAGACTGATGTTTTGTGATATACTTGGAGTAGTTTCACACGGAGTAGACTGAGACTGGAGTCAGTGGATCAAAGGCAACCATACACAGACGGGTTCAGGAGATGGGCTACAAATGTCGTGTTCTGGTGTTGAGACACTTCTGAACCACAGACAACATCATCAGCATCTCACTGGGCTAAGGAGACAGAGAACCAGACTGTTGTTCGGTGCTCCAAAGTCCCAGTTTCAGATGAAAGAAAACTTTGCATTTCATTTGTCAGCCATCTACCAGGCGATTTTACAGCACATTAGGCTTTCATCTGCTGAGAAGCTTTATGAAGATACTGATTTCCTTTACCAGTACCTTACACCTGCCCACAATGAATCCAAAACTTCCAGAAACTGTTTCTCTGACCATGGTATTACTGTGTTTGATAGGACAGCCAACTGGTCTGACCAGAACCCCATGGAGAATCTCAGGAGAAATTTCAAGAGGAAGATGACAGACACCAGACTCAACAATACATACGAACTGAAGGCTGCTATCAGAGCAACCTGGATTTCATAACACCCCAGCAGCGCCAGAGACTGATGGCCATGACACGTTGAACAGATGCTGTCATTTGTGCAGCAAGAGCTCCAACTAATTACTGAGTGCATAAATGAGCATCATTTTTCAGAAAGTCAACATTTCTGTTTTATAAATCCTTTTCTTAAACTGATGTTTTGCGATATTCTAATATTTTGAGATAGTGGATTTTTGTGAGCTGTAAGCCATAATCATCAACATAAAAAAGTCATGAAATAATTCATATTGTAATGATGAATCAAGATTATATGGAAGATTAACCTCTTGACTTAAATCACTGAAAAAAAAATCATGATTTTCTTGTTCTTTTAGCTGCACTAGTAATTTTCTGGCAGCTGACAATTCCTTAGAGTGATACAAATGACATGAAAGAGGCCAACTGAAATTTTGATTGAATGGGGATTAAGATCTGATTTTCAGCTACAAACCTAACGGTTTTTGATACATGCATGGAAAACAGATAGGGCATTTAAGTAGACACAGAAAAATCAGACTACTGTTTACTGGTTGATCTTCCACATTCATACAGCCCTCATCAGTCTGAATAACTGTACTCCAGAAATGAGATGCTCCAACACAGCGGTCAGACTTTACATGCAGAGTAAAAAGAAAAACACCCAGATGCTGTCCTTACTATGACCCCCTTTATCCCTAAATACAGGGAATTTCTTAGTTTCTGGTTTGAAGATTAGTTTTGGTCAGTTTTGGACCACAGTGAAGGACTGACAACAAAGGCAAGGGTGAGAGAAGGGGAACAAACTCTTGCAAAGGGTGTAGAGTGATTTCAATGAAGGACCATGGTCACAAAGCCGATGAGAAGCTGTGGACATGTTCTGACCAACTAAAGGCACAAAGCAAATCTGACAACAGAGAGCACTTTCCTGTTTCCTTCAACCTTTTAGAGGTCTGCAAAAATACTCAATTAACTGACTCTGGTGTTCAAGCGCAACTACACAGACAGTGGTCTCTTTTAGCAAAGGTGGCCTTACAAACACTCTGTAAGAACAGGCTTTAATAAAATCTTAATATGAAAAATATGCACGGACAAACATAAGCAGCATGTTTTAGTAATATTGTACTGCCACTTGTCTCAAATAAAGGCGACCCACAAAGAGGCTTCAGAGCGTATCAGAGGGGTTGATGACTCATAAAGTTGGACATTTTTCTATTTTAATGTTGAAGTATTGCTGATAGCCCTTTTTATATTGACTTAATATTAAATACGTTTGTTGTCTGTTGGCTTAGAAAATCTACCTGACATGCCAGATAGACTGTTATACTTTACATTCATCCAGGAAAGCTCCCATACAAAACGTCTAAGAAGGGCAGGACTTTTCATAATATTCTTTGAAAGTGACTGGATGAACATTGTGTCCGTCACATTCATGATGAGCCAATCAGAGCTGGTCAGGAGATACGGAAAAATATCTCTGCCAAGACAGGATTTCTGTGTGGCTCTTTGCTCTTGTTATAGGCTAATAAAGAAATGTGGTCAAAGGTCTGATTAAACTGACGCTCTGAAGCTACATCTGAGCTGATGGCTGCCACTGTATACACCAGCTTATATTACAACTTAACCCCACCAGTAACAAGTGTTAACTCATGCCGAGGCAGATCAGGAGAAGAGTGAAAACATCTTTACTTTCATGAAAAGCTTTCAGTGTTGCTTTTTACTCTATATCTCATACATAAATTTGGTCCAATTCCGATCAAACTACCACTATACTATAGCTATATCCAAGCTAATCACTGCACTAGTGGCAGCCATTGTATACACTTAATGACTCACAACTAACTTCTTCCCCCATAACCATCACAAACACATGCCGAAGCAGGTCAGCAGAAGAACAAAACAAATTTTCTTGCATGGAAAGCTTTCAGTATGACATTTTGCTCCTTATTTCATACAGAAACATGGTCCAGTTTTGATCAAACTGAAGCTATATAGCTTCAGTACAACTAAACCCCACCCGTAGCTACCTCCTTGTTCTCCTCAAATGATGCTGATTGGCCTGAACCATGCTCGGTTTAGCACAAACATAGATTGGAGCTTTTTAAAATTGATTTGCCTGATGACCACCATGGAGGCTGGCAAATCCATCTGCTTTGCAAGGTTTTCAGCAAATGACTTCATAGACTTTGAAGTCAAATACTGACTCCACATTAATGCTAATACAGACCTGTGAATGCCCTAAAATAGAAAGAATCACTGCTGTTGAATGTAACTGAGATACATAAAAAAAAAATCATAGAAATCATCTTTTTAGTCAAATACTGTATCCATCGCCCCAGTCATCAGCCATGACCAGATGGGCTGGCTGTAATCTATTCTTTGATTGGATTTATGTCCAGAAGAAAATCCTCAACATAGAGTAATGTGTTGAGATTGTAAGACCCAGCTCTGGTGTATTTTGTTTTGTTTTTTTGTCACTTCATGTGAGGATGTTGTGTGTAAAATCACATGATTCTCTAAAAATATCAGGGGTGAAACCTCATTAGTGGATTTGACAGAAGGGATGACATTTAAAGCTCTTGTAACAGTCACAGAGTCACACGTGGACCTCCTGTATGCAAGAAATCAGACGTTTTGTTCCCTCTCTCTCAATGTTTTTTAAACTTATTTATTGCTTTGAAACTTTTATTTGTTGTGAAGTAAAATGTGTTCTCCAGTTCCATTATAATTACACATGACAATAATTACACTTGTTCTCCTCAATGATTGCAGTGCTTTGTTTCTTGTACAGTACAGAAGAGCTTAAGAATTTAAAGTAGACACACTCTCTTGTTCGGTTTTTATTTTGGTATCTTTGAAGCTTCAGAAGATAAGATTCAGTTTCTTCTCTGGGGTTTAGATTAGTTCTTGTTAATTTATATCATACGTCGACATGACATGATGACATTGTCACATCAGGTTGGAGAAATTGTGTCGACTCAGACACTGAAATTGTTTAAAAATCTGTAAGTGCATGGTCATATTGTGTTAAAATTTATGCTAATTATTTTTAATTGATTCATCTCTTGAGGAGTGATCATATAAGTATTGGAGAACCATAGCTTTCCTTTTTGCTTCTTCTTCACCACTAACCCATCTGTAATTATGCTGCAACTAGTGATGCACGATAAGTATTTTTTTTTGAACCGATACCGATAACCGATAATTTCCTACTCCTGATGGCCGATAACCGATAATAACCGGTATATTTTTTAAATTGTTGATTTAACAAAAGAAGTTTATTTGATGTGTTTATGCACATCTGGAGGTAAGAAGGGGTTGATATGTAGTGAGCAAAGATATTTATAACTAATTTTAACTAATATCACTCATGTTTTTCAAAAAAAAAGGACTATTCTGACTTTATAACTGTTATTATAGTTAACTTTTTTAGTTAAACATTTGTGTACCAAGTACAGCATACAGAAATAACTAACATAGGTTTTCCCCCCATAAAACCAAATGTTAACTGGCTGTTATGCTTAACAAATGGAGATATTTGGGGTCTGGGTTTTTTTTGTTTTTGTTTTTGTTTTTTTTTTTGTTTTTTGTTTTTTTTTTGCTGCTCAAGCCATATCAGAAATATGTTAAGAATGTAAAGTCCACCATGGTTAGGAACTTCTGTTCCTAACGCCGATCAGACTGAATGAAACCACGTCAAACAGAGCAGGCAGGTATACGTCTATGAAAGTAGCGATGGATTGGAAGACTGTCAGACTGATTTTTTTATTATAACATTGCGCCTTTAGGCTCTGGCAAATTTTTCTGTAGTCTTCAATGCCTGCTTACGATCAGTGCTCTGCCTGGTATTAGCCCTTGACTCGGTCCTAATGCCCGCGGCTGAGGCTAGTGGCTGCTGCCACTTCGTTTTAACGTCGTTAGGATGATGACTCTTAAGTGACTTGTAAGATCCGTCGAGGACTTCTTTCTACTCTTTGTGACCTTTGCAGGGCAAATTCTACACACACGGTCGTGTTATCCTCCCCGTAAATACTGATTAACGCCATGTTGTTAGCATTTTAGCACAGGGGCTGCTTCCTCTTCTTCTCTGGTGCTTAACAGCAGGTCGTGTACTGTGGTGCCACCTACTGTTTCAGAATGTGTAGTCTTGTGAGAAAGAAAACAAACGCCAGCACTGCCATGCTGACAAAAATATATATGATATCGGGGCTAGTCGTCATGATATCAGACTTATCGGAATGACGTAATAATTTCCTGTTATCGGCCTGATAATTATCGGCCTGATAATTATCGGCGCGATAGTTATCTTGCACCCCTAGCTGCAACCCTTTCAGGTTCATCATTACAGTTCCTAGAAGGGCCCAACCTCCATGCTAGAACTTTCATTTAACAAGCACCTTAGCCCTGTTTATTCAAAATATCCTGCACTGTCTCTTACTGCTTTACTGTGTATAAAATACTGTAGGAAAACTCACTGTGGCAAAAGCCTCACTTCATATGCAAGTTTGCACTAATCTATTTACTGTACTGATTACTAATTTAATCTGTCCACAAAATGCAAATACTGTAAGAAGGCTCTCCATGCTAAATAACGTAGATAAGATATTTTAAGCTAGTCCATTATGTAAATTTGCCCACACCCCTGCATCATGTCTAGTCATCTTGCACCCATACCATCAATGCACATGGACTTGTATATACTAGAAAAAATACCAAACAAGAACCTGTTCATATTTCAATTGAAATTTTTTATACTTTTTTTTTGTATTTAATATTTAATTCTTACAGACCAAGAGAAAAGTTAAGTGGAGTCAAATTCCTTGTTGTTGTAGCATACATGGCCAATAAAGCTGATTCTGATTCTTCAAATATTAGAGAACTATAGCTCTTATAATTGCTTCTTCACAATATAATAGTAATAGGGGACATATGCAAAAATCAATCAATTTCAGGTTTTTCTAACAAAAATATGTGCCCCTGGCCTGTCCACAATCCCTCCCCAAGGATCCCCCCCCCCCATTTCTCCATCTTTCAGAAAAATGTGTGCTAAAACAAGCAGTTCTCAGATTTTCCCCTCATGATGTCATGTGAGGAGTTAGCACTGCCCCCACAGCCTCCTCTCCTGATCTTCCTCTTAGCTGCCAGCTGAGATGCTGGATAGCTCAGTGGGTTACCCTGCTGACTTTGGTCTGGGAGATTGATTGTTCAAATCCCAGTCCAGTTGGACAGTTGCATGATACAAGTACAGTTAGCAAGGTCCTTAACTTTGGTCAAAGTCTGCTAAATAACATTATAACATCAGGAGTACCACATTCATTTCCTGAGAGGGGCGTGGTCAGGGGCGGAGTCAGACAGCTCTGTAACATTTAAAGCTACAGACACAGAGACAGCTTGTTCTGAGCATGGCTGAAACAGAGGGGTTTTAAAGACATGTAAAAAATCTAATACTGGAGTGTTTTTTTTTTAGCAACAGACTTCACAGGCACATTTTGGGGACCTCTGAGAACAATATGAACTTGGCTTCAAGGGTAAAATATGTCCCCTTTAATCAAAATTAATGCTACCCTACTTATAGCATTTAAAAAATCCACTATTTTGCATATAAAGCTGGTTTGTGTAATTGTGGATTTTTCTACTGTCTTAAACTAAGAGTAAGAGACTTCCAGTTAGGATACAGGCCCGCTTTTATAGGTAGATTGAAGTCTACCATGGAAAAAGAACCTTGTTATGGACTATGGCTATGGCTATGTTTTAGATGACCTTTGACTTGTCCACAATTAGTGCTAGGGCTGCAACTAATGATTATTTTTTATGTCGACTAATCTGGCGATTATTTTTACGATTGGTCGACTAATCGTGGCTATTTGGCGCACTATTTTGGATCCCCGTTTTACCTTGCCTTCTTATGCATGCACACCTGTGAAAACTTAATGGTTTAGCAAATTGACATGACATGTCAAGTTGCTACATCGTCAAGGTTTGTGTTTCCTCTAATATAAAAGTATTGAACTGATAACTAAAGTAAATTGCACACTAAATAGCGTTACTGAAAAAAACGTTACCCTAACAAATATCACAGATGGTTTTCCGACTGATTAACGTACGGCACCAAAGTTGTAAGTAGGCTACTGAATTAATCCTCGTGCCTGAAGCACAAAGGGCTCAGTAACTAAATGCAAAAGATCTAAAAGATATTCATGCAACTTGCAAACTTGCCCACTCGTGGTATTAGAAGATGCTGCAGCTACAGTGTGTTTACGTTTTCAGGTGTTCGTGCATTGCCGTAGTGCTGCCATGGTACGAGAGTTTGACTTGACACAGTTTGCAGTTGACTTGTTTCGCCAATTTGTTTTCTGTAAAATGTTCCCAAACTTTAGAAGCTCTGGGTCGGCTTTTTGGTGCGTTCTCCATGCTTTCCGCCATGCTTAACTTCTTCTTCTCAGTTTCTGTGAATAATGTAAACAGTGGGAGCAATACTGCCCCCACCACTTCCTGTAGTGAACTGCAAGTACAGATGAGTCCTTACCGGCCGGTACTAGATTTTACCAGTACAAAAAATACGACGCGTCGACACTTTAATTCCCGCGTCAACAAATTTTTATAGTCAACACAAACGATTATGTTGACAATCGTTGCAGCCCTAATTAGTGCATTAATTTTTTTTTTGATCGCGATTAATAAGATGACCTGCTATCCCTCCAAGCACACTTTGGTGCCACGTCAGCGTCTACATGCAGCCACATTGATTTGGAATAAGTCCACCACTGCTCCTTAATGTCTCATTTCACTTTAAAAACATCTAACAGACAGCTTAGTGCACAGGTCAGAGGTCATCCGAACCTTTTTAATGTTCTCAGATTTCATTTTCAGTTCATATCAAGGCCCTTTTTCTGTGGTTAAATTCAGATTATAATTTTTGATTTACATATAAAAGCAGACCGGTTTCCAAACAGGAAGTCGATTACTTTTAGTTTAAGACTGTGGAAAAATCCAAATAACACCAAAACGTGATACAAAGTAGGGATGCACCGAAAATTCGGCCACTGAAAATTTTTGGCTGAAAATTGCCAAAAAGTGCATTTATGGTTTTTGGCCGAAATACTTTTATCACCGAAACAACGAGGCCGAAACAAGATGTTGTAATGACGCAAGCAAAAACTGCGACCAGCACGCACTTGGATTGGTGGTTCTCAAATGGGGGTACGCGTAGGTGAAGGCACTTCAGGGTGTAGGCGAGATTTTAAAATGAATGCCGGCTATAAGGAAAATGGCAACTTTCTTTGCACGTCAGGAGCGACACGATTTTGCAAGTATATTACGTACATTCTAAAATCACATTCATGCTGCAAATGTCTGCAGTGTGTTTTCTCTGTCCTCTGATAAACAGTGATATTTATTGGAGCGGAAGATAAAAGGAGATTATCCCTCTCTGTCATAGCGCGGCACTTTTACACACAGTCAGGAGGTCAGTGCCGTCTTGTTTCACTGTTTCATTCACTGTGCCAGCCAAGGTTGTAAGAGGAGAGACTGACCATTCATTCTATGTCAAATATGATCAATAATAGTATAAGGGCGCAGCTGAGGCTCGCTGTGAGAGGAGTTAACTCCCCCACAGCGCACAAATTGGCTCACCTGTTAGTGTTCCAGACTGGTCAGAGAAGTCATTTAGCTGGTTGATCCGGAGCATTTATAAGTCGTATGTCTGAGGTCAGAGGACACTGTGTTGGTGAATATTTCACTAAAGTCCCGTTAGTTTGGAAACAGCTCCAGCTGTGTGAGTAGCACACTTGCGTTAACATGGACATGTGGGGCTGCCTGCTGCCTTGCTACCTCTCTACCAGGCTACATGAGGCAAAAACACAAGCACTGACTACAGACAGATACGTGGAGAGGACAAACATCAGGTGTGTTGGAGAGGAGAACGTTTTTGTTTCTCTGTCTGCCTTAAAAATCGGCACCACCACCATGTGTGCTCGTCGGAGCGAAACTTTGAAAAAATATTCGCAGCAATGTCGCGCTGCGAAATGGTGTTGGAGGTGTGGAAGCTTGCATTGACTCACTACAGGTTCAAAATGTAAACATTTTGTGTGAATAATTTGCACAAAAATATTTTTTCTGGAGTGTAAGGACCTTAAGTTTATGAAGTGGAGTTTATATGTATGTTATTCAATTTAATGACCCCTAAACCCCCCCAAGTCTCCCCCATGGCAGGATGGTTTGACCCACACTGGCACATGCCTGTCAATCACTGTATTCACAATCTCTCCATTCATAAAAAGGTTCATGATTTATTTTTTGTGAATAAATGCTGATCTATAACTAAGTTCATGATTTCAGTTTGAGAATAGATCTTTATTATGCTCCCAAAAAGGGGCACTAAGCTTTTTTTTTTTATTATTTAATTATTTACAGGTTTTTAGTTCTTTCTAGCTCTATGTTTTTTATTTCAAAATTGTTCCAGAGAGACCACTGCAGCCAAGCAGAGTTGTGCACAACTCTGGGTTTAAATGGTTTAAAGCCTTTCTAGTCACTGTTTTCACTACATTAATTGAATTCCCACATTTAGTGTTGAGAAGATGTGCCATGACTTTAGTCATGTATTTTTAACATTTAAAATGTTTAGAAAAAAAATCTAATGTTGGTAATTTGAAAGTGTTTATCAGTTACAAAGTTTGATAAATTGGACAGCTGTCACAGCGCTGTTTAATGTTTTTCTTTTTGGCCAAAAAGCTTTGTGCTGTTTAGGGGGTACTTTGAAAAAATACTTCACAGAGGGTACACGACTGAAAAAAGGTTGAGAACCACTGATTTAATGTATACATGAGTGGGGTCAAGTTAAACATTTTATTTTGTATCTTATTTTATTCTGTTTTATATTATGCATTGTCGGAATGTCAGTGCTTAATAAATATTTACATATTTTGTCATTGATTTATTCTTTGAAGCATTAATATTAATTTATGCGATTGCAATTGATTTTATTGAGGTTAGTACACAGTCATAGCCATAAATGCATTGGTACTAAAAACTGGCATAATAATTTCTTTCGGTGTTTCGGTTTCCTCATTTTCGGTCAAGGATTTTCATTTTGGTGCATCCCTAATACAAAGGGTGCGATTAATCACAATTAACTACAGAAATTCTGCAATTAATCATGATTAAATAAAACATATCTTTTGACAGCCCTAGAAACGAGATATTACGGAGCAGTGGTGGACTTAGCTTACATCACTGTGTTGCAGGGAGCTGCTGCTGAAAGAAACAATAAAGCTTGCAATTTGTGGTTGGTTGTGTATTAGTCATGTTTTTTTTATATTATTCATGTTTTGTATTTGTTCTGTGTTGTTTGGTTGTCTTCTGCTGCTGTTAAGGTTTCTGAAAATTAATAAAATTTCCAAAAAAAAACTTGCAATTAATAACTTTTTTTCAAATAGTGCACTAATTTAGGATCATAGTTAATCTTGATTAATGCAATTAATCTTGACAGCCCTAGTTGCAACCCTTTCAGATTCATCATCAGAGTTCTTAAAGGGGCCCAACTGCCACGCTAGGAGAAGAGAGAAGGGTCAGTGTTGAACAAGCCTCCCTCTCCCCTACGAGTATTACGGCACCTTTAAGTTACATAACAGCAACAGGTTCAATTCATAAAAAAACAAAACAGGACGTAAATAACTTACACTGAACTCACACCATAGATCAAAGTCAACCAGTGTAACCCATCTCTCCTCTATTCCTTTCTCCACATTATCTTGAACTAGCCACAGCTCTTTGTCCGAGTGTCAGATGATTACAGCAACAGTGCCTCAGGGCGATTCATACTGTTGACTGTATGGGATCAGTAAACTAAGAACACAAGCACATTTTTATTAATGCTCACATACCCACAGACACACAAAAACAGATACACTTATGCCTGCAACCAAGGACAAAAGCACAACAAGGCATGCACTTCCACACTGAACCCCAGAGACTCCTATCAGCACTAGTACAATTATATGTGAGCAGCCAGTACTTCCAGTGAAAATTCACCCTGCTCTGTCCAAACAGACTCGTCAATCAGCAGGACAAGCATGACTATTTCTAGCCACTAAGTGGACTCAGCAGTTCTTTGGGGTCACAGCAAGTAACAGGGGCTTTTTTTCTGGAGAAAGAGAGCAGCCTTCAGCAAAGACAGACGTGAGTGCTAATGAGCCCTGACGTGGAGTCCATCAGAACTTACTGAGAGGTTTGAGGATGCTGTTGCTGGCCTCATCGTTGTTTTCCGTGTCTGACTTGTCAGAGGCATTCTCTGTCAACTTCTCCTTTCTGTCCTTGTGGCCGGTTCTCCGACGGTGACGCCTCCGACGCCGATAGCTCTTGGGCACATGCACACCGATGTAAATGGTGTGGTGACCTGTGAAAGAAAAAAAAAAACAAAAAAAAAAACAGTTGAACACTGTGACCCTCAAAACATCCTGAAAATGTTACATCACCACGATGCAAAGATGAAACCTGATGATAAGACTGTTTAAATTTATTTTTGAATTAACCTAACCTTGATCCCTGTCAGTTCAGTTTGACATGGAACATTCTTGTGTTCTCAAGACTGCATAGCAGAGTAAAATTATTGAGGTTGCAGTTCACTGTCAAAACAAATATTAGGACAAGAAAAGAAGCAGGGCATAGCAGTGAAGAAACCATGACTATTTGCTCATCTATATATCTCTGTTACGATGATGGCACGGTACCAACAGGACATGCAGCTGAGGAATATGAAGCTCGGCGGTTCAGGGTGACTTCATAGCAATAATAGTTACAGTGCATTCACAAACTACTCAGACGCCCTCACTGTTTTCAGTGTATTTATGTTGCAGCCTGATGCCATGGTCAAATCTTTTTTTTCTCATTGATCTACACACGGTATCTCACTTTTGCAAATTAATTTAAAATAAAAAACTGAATTATCACATTGACATATAGTGCTTAACAAATTTATTAGACCACCACCCAAAGTAAGGTTTATGCCACAGCTGTCCTAAATTAACAGCATTGGTACTTACCAAAATCATTTTTATGTTTCTGCAATGGTTAATACACCAATATGTAGAAGCTCTTTAACTAAAATGACATTTTTAATGCTAAAATATAATTATTATTGTTATCCATGAATTTTCAAATTTACTGACTTACAAAAAACTGAAAAAATAGTAAAGCACATTATTATTTCTTGATTAATATGTCAAATTATAGTTATTTACTTGCATTCCTGAACAGAAAAATGAGTTTTAGTGGTTGAATGTTATGCTTGATTTATTTCTGACTTCTCAGAGAAGCCCAGTGAGCCGGCTCAAATTTGGGTATAAAAAGGTGAATTCAGTCTGAAATTCCTCATTCCTGTTCAAAATGGTAAAACGTGGAGTGTTCACTGAAAATGAATGAGTCTGCATTAAAGCACTTCATGATGCTGGATGGTCTCTGAGACAAATATGACAGGTGGTCTAATAAATTTGTTAAGCACTCTTAAGTATTCAGACTCTTTGAAAACACACTCTGGACTCTGGAGTCTCCCATTTCTCCCAGTCTTTGCTGAGATGCTTCTACATCTTGATTGGAGTCCATTTGCGGTAAATCAAATTGACTTGACATGACTTGGAAATGCACATATCCTTAAAGAAAGCCTCACAACTGGCAATGTATATCAGAGCAAAAACAAAGCCATGAGGTCAAAGGAACTACCTGCAGAGATCAGAGACAGGATTGTTGCAAGACACAGATCTGGGGAAAAAAGGTCAGTTGCACTGAAGGTTCCCAAGAGCACAGCTGCTGCTGAATGCTTTGAGAATCTGATAATAATCAAATTCTCAAAATTGAGCAATCAGGGAGAAAGGCCTTGACAAGTGAGGTGACAAAGTGCCTGATGGTCACTCAGATGGACCTCCAGAGATTCTGTGTGGAGATGGACTAAGTCCAAAAAGGACAACTTTTGAGTGGCTAGACAGAAGCCTCTCCTCAGTGCAAAAAAAATGAAAGCCTGCATGGAATTGCAAAAAACTCCATGTGAAAGCCAAGCCACCTTTCATGTGTTAAATCGAACACACCTTGACTTTTCCTCATAAAACAGGTCTAAAATCCTCATTCTCTGTTCTATTGTTATCATCTTTGAACCTGGACTAGCTCAGGCTTCGAGCTTTAGTCCAGTTGAGTTTTCTAGCTTGTATGTACTTGGACTGTAGCTGGTTCAAACACAGCATTCAGTTTAATTTGGGTATTCCTGTATAGGCATGATTTGACTAACTTTAAGCAGAATTCTAAGGGGTTAACCAGTCATTTTATTCTGTAAATTTAAAAAAATTACACTGAATGATGCAACTCCTGGCAGAGTTTGGGCCCAGACCACCCTAACCACAAAATCTGGATTCGCCCATGCTTGTTAATTAAAGCACTTGCAAGCATGTTATATTACTTTGTTCATTAACAGAACAATGTTCTATTGATGGACGAGGGGAAGGATAGAGGGACAGGCAACTATTACCAAGATAAAGTCAGACAGCTTCTCAAGGATGGTAATATTTCCCTCACTAAGCTGTTCTAACAGATTTCTGTCTGGAAATGTCCTATTGAGACTTACCTAGAAACTAAGAAAGGAGGTAAAACATAAAGGTTTTGACTGGAATGAACCTTTCTAAATCATAATAATAAAAATTTATTTTATTCATAGGCGCCTTTCAAAGCACTCAAGATCAACTTAAAAGAAAAAGTTAAAACAAGATAGATAAACTAGAAAAGCACTCAGACAGCGCAGACCTCCACCATTAGCCCTATCTCCCAATAGTAAAGAATCCTTTAAAAAAATTCCTGGATCCAGACGGTGATCCAGATCAGTCCCAAAATCGAATCAGTTCTTCCTTATGCCATTTCTGACATTTCCTGAAAATTTCATCAAAATCCGTCCATAACTTTTTGAGTTATGTTGCCAACAAACAAAGTAACAAAATAACTAACATACAAACAAACTAACTAACAAACCCACCCAATCGCATAACCTCCTTGGCAGAGGTAATAAATGTTGAGACAAACTCGCTAACATATCAGGCAGTGCGCTGCTTTCTCTCACTAAAGGCAAAGCTAGACTGTCCATTGACGATCTTTCCTCCCTCTCTCAGATGTAAACACAAACCATTCATATGCCATGCAGATCCTTGAAAAAGAGGGAGCTTTCCTAAAAAAAATAAAATCACAGAGTGAAAAAGTGAAAAGTATGCTTTAATGAGTCACAAATCTCAGTTAAGTAATAAATATCAGCAGGTAAATAAAAAGCGTTTTCTATATGTAAATGATCCTGAGCACTACCTGTTTGGGTCATTTGCTCCAGCAGCGGCGTTACTACAGCCAGAGCTCTCAGAGCAGAAGCAGTGCAGGAGAGGATGGGAGTGGTCTCTGAATGGTAAAGTCAGTTAGAGGTGGTAACGCTCTACCTTTTACATAGAGTTTGTGATGTAGAAATCTACCGATGGTCAGTTTCTATGTCACATAAGCCCCACCTTTTCAGAAAAGATTTTTCAAGGCAGATGTCCGTTTCAGCTAATTAAAAGCCGTAAAATCCAGACTTTTATAAGTTTGGTGCAAATTTCAGCTATAACACCAACACTGATGTGTTTTATTATAGTTCAGTAAATTAACTCACTGTGCAGATGAAAAAAATGTTAAAGTGTTCTCTACCTCTTTAAAATAAGTCAATAGAATAAAGGATAAGAAAGGAAACAGTTGTTACCTCCTCAGGTAAGAGGCTCAGTTACTCAGACAAATTCAAATGCTAACGCTGCGCCACAGACAAAACTATTATCAGTGTGACTGTGGCAAAGATATAAACTCTCTAACCTCTGCAGGAACACGCCAGCAGAGCACAGACACAACTCAGGACAGCAAAATGAATAAAAGACGCTGACACTGTGCTGAAATCAAACGAGTGTATACATGATATAGGCGAAGTGCAACAGTGGGGTAGCAGACTGCCACTCCAAATGATGGAACTGAAACACTGCTACTGTACTTACATAATACAGACCAAAGGTTCT
Organism: Cheilinus undulatus; assembly: GCF_018320785.1. Lineage (NCBI taxonomy): Eukaryota > Metazoa > Chordata > Actinopteri > Labriformes > Labridae > Cheilinus > Cheilinus undulatus. Next base: position 24,877,691 of record NC_054869.1, on the reverse strand, counting down.
CAGTTTTAAGACTCATGAACATATTTATAATTATACCTGAATAATAATCATTTTCATCAAAGCAAAAAAAAATGTTTTATGTATTTATCAATGCTGTAGTAAAAGCAAGCCTTTTATGAAAAGTAAACCCAATTTCTCAAAATAGGGAGGGGAGGCAAAACATTGAAAAAAATTAAAAAGTAAAAAAACAAGGGCAAAAAGGGGCAAAATTTGGCATACAGTGGCAAAAAAAACAGCAATATAGGCACAAAATGGCAAAAATTTTTCAAACGTGGTCTGAGGTGGCAAAAAAGTGAAGAACATTGGCAAAAATGGGAAAAAGTGGCAAAGACGTATTCAACACACATGCATCGATATCACCAATAGATCACATTTGGGGAAGGCTCATTCTTTGGGTTTTTCAGGGACCCAGCCCACTGTACAGGCAGCTTTTTTTGTTTTTTGGGTTTTTTTTTTTTGCATAAATGAAGCTAGATGCACAATGAAGCAGGGGCGTTAAAGGGTTAGTGTTGTCAGTTACAATGTCAGTGAAGCGGTGCAAAGCGGCACCACCTTTTCACATAAAGAGGAGCTGCCTAGATATTATAGAAAATGCCTATCCTTAGTAAGTTACAGAGGTTCTTTGACCATCAGACACTACCACTGAAAGAGAAGGTGGCAGGCATCAGGAATCCCTGATGAGTGACGCTGAATTAAGACCCTGGGTGGAAACACAGCTTAGCTTTTATAAATAGTTCCTGTTCCTGGAAAATTTCTTGCAGTTAAACTAACCAGCAAGGATTGTTTTAGGTATGCACAATAAAGTTGGTACTCATCTATGAGTGATTATTGTCATTCAAAGACAAACTTCTGGTGGATTGTCACTTCAGATGCTTGCAGCAACCATAGTCAAATGCCATGAATACATTGTAAACAAAATCATGTTGTATCTTCAGGTATAGGGTTTGATAATGTAATGTAATTATCAAACTCTATCACCTGCCACCTTTCTCAGTTACCTGTATTCTCATGCTCAAAGTCTACATGTCCCGGCCACTTGTACTCTAAGACCAAACTTTCTCCTTCCTGGGCATTAAAATTAAACCTATTTTTGCAGTAAACATCAAAAGTCCCTCTGAAACAAAAGGCTCTTTGCAGTCAGTGTCAAACATCGCCTTTGAAAGATGTCGGGCAACGCTGAGCCAAGCACTGCACATGACCCGACCAGGAAGTGTCTGAACCCTGCAACACAACAAACAATGATCCCTCTGAAGCATTCAGCAGCAGCATTCATTATTCACCACAATGCCTTGTTTTTAAGGGTTCATCTATATTCACTGACACCGACGGTTCAGCATACCACGCTAACACAGAACAGAAGACGCAAAACTGTCAGTAAGAGGGTTGATCTAAACTTTCTACTTCTCTCTTAGTACTTTATTTTTTACAATATTCACCGATACATTTTAACAGAAAAGTTAAACTACTCAAATATTGGCATTTTATTAAACACTGGATAACAGATGTTATACAGTTGATAATTTCTCATAACTGTCTAACAAAATAACAGAACTCATTAAAAACATGCAAGATATATAAAAATAGACTGTTGATTTTCTTAAAATGGATCAAAGTGTCTGGGATGACACATAGCCTTATCTCTTTAATAGTTAAAATTAAATATATACTGACTTGATTCTTTTAGGCTCCCTATGTGGTAAATCCATACTCATATGGCACCACCGTGTCACAAGGAGGGATGAAAATATGAAAATAAATAAATATGAAAACCCACTCTAGAGCTGTGCCACATAACACTCTTAGGTTCAAAAAACAAGGCACCTGATCCCTGTCTGCAGGAAAACATAAAACACAAGATCAATCAGACAGAGCTTAATCATGCCTGCATCATCAGTCAGAAAGAATAACAACAAAAACAATAAAAAAATGTTTTTTTTGTACAGAAAAAGTCTTACAGTTATTCATCATCAGTTCTCTTTAGGATGCATGATATTGAACTTTTGCCGATATCCGATATGTCATTATAGCCGATAACAATATCAATACCGATATTTAAATGTGCTTTTTTGACAAGAAATTTCAGTCCTTTTGGACGCACTTTAAGATCTGAGGGTGACCGAGGAAACAAACTTTAGGCCTTAATAACACTTTAAAGTTTAAAGAATGAGCATAGATATAGAAAAATATATTAACAGGTAGGTCTTCTCTGAAAAGAACAAGGGAAAAAGTCAACCTCATAGTAAGAATAAACATACTGATGAAGAATATGCACCATGTGTCCTTTATGAACCTGGAAGGAATTCTAACTCAGTGGATAACCACTCAGGGTGCAAATGTGTGTCTCACACCAACAACAACAACAATCCACTGGAACATGTCCAAAAGAAGCCAAGCAGGGACCACTGTACAACGGACAACATCCAAACACAACTAAACTCTAAAACACATCTAAACACTCTGCCCGGGGGCATGATGGGAAACACCAACCCATATCCCCCAGAAATGAAATTGTAGTTGGCAGAGCTTAGATTATTTCACTCTTTATAGATTTTAACTAACACTGGTGGATCAACACTGTCAGATAACTCCAAGTCTGAAGACTATTTCACTCATTATGGAGATAAAATCAACTCTGAAATGTTTAACCCTGAGAAACCAACACTCCAGCTTTCGCTGCTTATGGGTGTGATGTGGAATCATTCTCCCTCTACATGCTACTGTGTAGTCAACAAGGTGGAACAAGTACAAGAGTACGGCACTCAAGTGAAAGTACAGTTAATCTGGTTAAAACTTACTTAAAGAGAAGTAAAAGTACTATTCAAAATATAGTTAGAAAAGTAGAAGTACTCAGAATCTACTCCGTTAGAGTAATTTGAGTACCATTCAAATGGTAGTATTCAATTTGCTCACTGACTGGTTTTGTACATTGTTCCATGAAACCCTTTTAGTTAAAACCTGCCTAAAATAAATGCAGATAATGGAACACTTCCAGTTAGGGCTGGGCAATTAATTGAAAATGAGATTAAATCACAATATGGCCTGCTGCAATTTCCACATCGCAGAAGGTGCAATATTTCTTTAACCTGGAATTTATGTCAAAATACCAGTTTAAATTTTTTTTTGCAGCAGAGATGTTATGCATTACATAATCATGCAATCATTTAAGTGCCATTTTTTAGAATAGTCTATAAAAATCCTGCTTTAACTTTTTTTTTTCTTTTTCTTAGTAAATATGAGAATGGCATAAAAATGTTCACTAACTTCATTACAACAATTTTATATCCAAAAATAAAGTGAAATACAAGTCAAATAATCACACTTAGGTATTTTTTCAAAAATGTTCAGCCCTTGTTTAATCTAAATATGTGTTGGTTGTAATATAGAATGATTTATTGCTTGTGTTTGTTGGAAAATACATGAAATGAGGAACTTAAGGAATAGTCACATTTCAAATCACAAGTGCAATATTGGGTAAAAAAAAAATTGCAATTAGATTATTTTCCCAAATCATTCAGCCCTACTACCAACGAAGTAATAAGAACAGCTTCCCTCTTCCTCTTGCTGTGGTGAAGTCCTGCTAGTTTCACCACAACAAGATAAACTCCAAATAACTTTAAGGTATTAATTACATGAGTTGACCATGAAAAGCAGTGAGGCTTGCCATGCAGCGTGTTACAGGATCAAGAAGCAGATGGCTGGATAGTGACAACAAAGAAAACAGACCAAAACACATCATGACCACAGAGCTATTGGAAGTGATGGATGAGCAATAAAGCAGGCCGTGAAGACGTTTGCACAGGCTGGATGAGAACAAGAAAGAAGGCGAAGGAATGAGAAGCGAGTGAAGGAGGAGAAGGGATAAAAAATAGTCAAGTCAAGGTACTGGAAAAGAAGATTTGCACACTGCCAGAGCAGTATTGTGCAACAACTTCCTCTCCTTTTTCATGTGGAAGAAGAAGTTCTTTTGGAGCTGCCCGCAAGCACACCCTGAATGAAATGCAATTCTTGTGTTTGCCGGGCGGTTTGTTTAGCTCGCTAGATTTCTGAGAAGAGGCAACGCCACCGCCAGTTTCCCCAGTAACTGCGGTCACTGGGACCTGCCCAGAGCAGTGGGGAGGGTGGCAACACGCCACACAGCACTGACAGCATACTAATAGAAAACCGCTTTAAAGTGTACAGTTACATGTAAACCAGGCGGTCTGGTAATTTGGCTTTACATCTACTACTAATTTAGTAATACTAAATGAAAACATTTAAACATAAGGCCGCATCCTATGTGAAAACACCACTGCACTGTCTATGTAGAGCATTAATACCGTCTGTTACATAGAGTTCAGATACCAAATGTTTGGTTAAGGAATAAAGCCAAAGACTAATCAGTGCCTGACAAAGATAAACTAGCCATTGGATAACAGATCCTCTGTTATAGACTTTTATCTTGTACAGTAACAGAAATGTCAAGCCAACTCATCTCTTTTTGCTCTTTTTTTATCAGTCAGTCTGTCTCCAAATCAGACTGTCGGCAGTAAAGGAGCAGCAGGGGGAGCATGACCTCTGTGGAGACTCAAAAAAAAAAAAAAGAGAGAGATTTAGCGAGCAGACGAGGACACACAGAAACAGCTGAGACGCTGGTTGTGCACAGGAAGTTAGAGAGATTCAAGCAGGGTTCAAACTGAGGTGACACCTGACAAAATGTTGACCTCTCCTGCATGAGGGACACTGCTGTGTAAAGTCCATTGTTGAGTAATCATGTAGAACAAAGATACTAAAATTATTCTTCACTTGGATTGCAGATTTGAGTATGTTTAATTTAAATTACACAAACACTACTTCTACAGATGGACTAGGATGGCTCTTATCTAACTAAATGAAGTCATCACCCTTGATGGGCATCAGAGTTACTTGTTAGTTAAACTAATAAGAGTTGTGGAGACAAACAGACCCATGTAAGCTGAAGTCTTTTTCCATGTTTATCCTCTTCCTGAGACTTTAAAGTGTGTTTTTAGCACTGAAGTTTGGGGTCTGAACTACAGTTATATATCGCTATGGATAAAGGTATCATTTCAAATGAATTTGGAAATATCTGCATATTGGATATCAGCATAAATGCACTACTGTGCATCCCCAAAATCAGTGGTTTCCAAGAGCTCCGTTGCAACATCCCATCCTCTGTTTACATGAGCTAGTCTGTTGTTCTTCACAGACAAACATGAGTCTTGATTTTGCCTGAGGCAGTCGACCACTGCACCAGCTATTTGCTAACAATGGTGTCAAAGCACTTTTCATAAATCATAAATATGATACATTGCTCTAAAATACATTAGTTTTAATTTGCATTCTCAGTTATATTTTTTTTATAATTTCAAATCAGGTTTTAGAATTTAGGCTGTTCATTTCTGTGTTCGTATTCCTCATTTATGTCTCAAGTTTAATACATCACAGGCTGTGCCAACCAAGGTTACTATAGTAAACTAAAATAACAAAAATGTAAAAATCATTTTGGCTAACTGGAACTGAGCTTTACAAAAAAATGCAACTAGCCAAAACATTATTCTGCGATTACAAAACTAAATTAAAATCAAATTAGAGACATCTCTTTAGTTTAAGTCTTTGACAGCAGCAGACTAGAGAGTGTAAAATGTTCTGATTTGATTGAAGCAGATTTAATACTATGGTTAATTTTAGGTCTTCAGTGCAATCAGATGTCAAATTTGAACAAATATTCTGAACAGTAAAGAGTAACCTGTTTGAGTAGGTTTTTAAAAATTATATGATGCTTACATTTTCAAACCCTTTTGAGTTTCGCCCCTGAGAAGTATCACAGAAAAACTTAAAACTAACTCTTAAACTAATAAAAACTAGTGCTGTTACTTGATTTAAAATATTAATCAAGTTAATCACATTACTACGCTGTGATTAATCATGATTAATCACAGCATTTTTTTCTTTTATCGTTTGAGTATATTTTTATGTTTTTAGACTTTAAAAGGTTGTTATTGTCAAGTGTTTTATTTTTATTCTTTTAATTCTATGAACAGCTCATTGAAAGTGCTGATCTGAATCCTTATCGATGCCACTATCGATACTTTCTATGGTTGAAAAACAAAATAAGGGCAAATATTTAAACTACAAGTGGTCTTAGCTGAGTAGTGCTTGAGTTTAAAAACTATGATTTAGTCCGTCACATCTATTGTAAATCCCTCAAATATAAACACATTCACAATTGTATTTATTGAAGTTTCTAAACAAAAACTAAATTTTCCCATCTAATTTCCTGAGGTTACATGAAAACAGTATTTTCTGTCTTCAGCTCGTGAAGTTAGCTAATTATCTTCAACTCTGGCAATTCCACGGCAGATTTCTTCACTGGATTGATATTGGTAACAATCAGGACTTGCTCAAAGTTTGGGAGCACTTTCCAGCATTTATCTGAGCGGCTGAAGAAGAAAACTGTCCTGAAGCAGCTGAAGACAGTGGTATGACCATGGCCTGATCCTGTGTTGTTGTTAGCATCTTTGCTAACATTAACAAAGATGTGCTTTGCCCGAAGGTGGTACTTAAGACTCATGCTTCAGTGTAAAGAGAGTTCATCACTGCAGCATGTGTCCACAGTTTTGGTTTTATCTCAACTTACATTCGCCAGCTTTTTAAAAAGAAAATTGCATTAAGCAGACCTGGATCTGTCTCCTCACTCATCACTGCTGGCTTTGTCTGAACTGCTCTCACCTCATCACCCCCAGGCACATTAACATCCACACTGGAGGACTACAGGTGCAAGTTGTGGTCAAACTTAGTCATATGATTAAATTGCATTTTTTTTTTTTTTTTTTTTTACACGTTAAGGTTTCAAGATTATCACAAGCATTAACGCATTAATGTTATCAGGCCTAATAAAAACTTAACTAAAACAAAGCATTTTTTCAAGGTAAAAACTAAACTAAACAAGCAAACCAGCAGGAAAAACAAATTACAACTAAAATGAAATTCAAAACAAGAAGAAAAATTACATAAAAATAGAAACTAATGAAACAGTGTTCAATTAGGGAAACCTAGAATTATAAATCTGGGACTCTATGTTCCTTTTGTTATTGAGGAACCAAACTCATACCGAACCGTGACCTTAAAACCGGGTTTCATATTGAATTGTGACCTCTGTGAATTGTTACACCCCTAGTATTTTCAACTTGTTTAGTTTTACAGTGTAAGCTGTGTCAGGTTAAACTGACACATATCAATAAGAAGTAATGTGTCACCAGCACAGACATGGGAGCGTGAACCTGTGAGGAGGACAGAAGGCTGGCAGTGCAAGCACGGCTAATGCGAGCCACATTCAATTAATTTGACATTGTTTACAGGCAGACATGGTGATCTTGTGTTTCCACACTCTTGGATTTAGAAAGTCTACCGCAGGTCACTTTTATTCTAAGTAACATAGTGTGGACTTCATGTAGACTGGGATAATAACATTTTTAAGATGGTTTTATAACAATGATTGCTTGTTACAGCACAAAACTAATCTGGAAAGAAATGTAGAATTAAACTGACACTATGTAATTTAAAAGCAGCTTTATAGATCTTTTTAAACTGTGGATTTGTAATGCACAACTTCTAAAGTTCAGATTCAGTTTTCTAGGTTATGTCGATTAAAGTGGATGAATCTGAGTTTTTCCTCATATATTTGTCTGGGTATTAACCTTGCTGAAAAAAAAAAGACTTGGCACCATCAACAGAGAAATGGTTGGTGATGGATCCACTTTGAGAACATCGGCCCAAATATGAAAACAAAACATGAGGTTCTTGGATGCTAAACCTGGCCCAGTACCTGCCCCTTTAATCTGCTGGACTTGAATCAATAAACTTGAGATGAGTGGTGCTGACTGATGAAATCACCATGTAAACCTAACCTTTTTACCTCAGCAACAAAAAGTGACATGAGCAGCAGGAAGAGCTGGAGGCTGAGAAGATGTCATTGGAACATTTGTTAAACAGTTGGAAAAAGCTGGGATTTCTACAAAATGTAGGAAAAACTGAGAAATATCAAATCAATCCAAATAGAGTATAAAGATGCTTAAGATGTTTAAGCAACCTGGTTGGTTGTTTTCCTTTCTCTGTTGTTTTCATGTAGGCCTTTGTGGGTATTAGTGAGGTAAACATAGGATCACATGCTGCCTGTTCTACATCCGTCTTGTGCCAGCTCTCAAAACAGTTGAGCCGTCACGGTGTGCACGCAGGAAGTGAAATGTGGCCGCTTCTAAAAGGCTTAATGTCGCCCTTCCTGTTTCTCTCAATGAGTGGCCTTACTTCAATCTTTTAACTATTTTTAAACAAATAGGTTTTCAAGAAAAAAAAAAAGAAAAGAAAAGGGCAAAATGACCCAGAACGTATTGTATACTTGACATATAAAAGAGTGAAGAGTACCTGAATGAAGTAAAGCAGGCATTTTTGATCACAGATAAGTTGAATTTCAGGTGAGCTTACCTTCTACTTCCTCTTCATCACACATGTGCTTGAGTAAGGACGCCCCCCGGTCCAGCACCGCCTCATCCTCCATCCTGTAGTAGTAGAAGAGGAAAAAAGACTGCTCACATTTCTCCTCCAGCGACAGCGTAGAGCCATACCGCTTTGGCTCGTTCACCTGTAGTAAGTTTGGACTGGGGCTCAGTCTGGTGCTGCTGGTGGCAGTCATCTCCACCCATTAAAGACTCATTGACAAACTCCCTTTTAACTCCTCTTTTCAGTCTGTAAACTACACTCAAATGTGAAAATGTCTGTCGTCCTCGACCAGGGCAAAGTGCGCAGTCCTTAGGTACGATGCAATGGATTAAATCTTGGGGGGTGGGGGGGGGGGGGGTTGAGGAAGAGGACAGGAAGTCTCTGCTAATTGAATGATTGCCGGACTCGCTGCTGTTGCTCATGCGCAAAAAAAAAAAAAAAAAAAAAGCCCCACTGACTGAGATCTGAACTTGTCAAATTCTGGACCTCTCTCTTAATCAGTTATAAGACATTTCAAGGTGTTTTAAATTTATAAAAACAACACATCTAAAAAAGTATCAGTACGTGTTGTGTCTAATCAGTTCCACGCCCACACACACACTACAAAGCCTCTCCATCTGGTCGGTAATGCCTGCCAGCCCCCCTCTCTACACCACCCTCCACCTAAGAAACAAGTGGGGCATCACATGTCTGTCTACTCATCCTCCCTTACAGGATTATGCCGGCTTTACTTAAGTGACAAGACACACACAGGCCCGTGACGGGTCGGCTCATCAGAGCCTTCACCTCTTTCTAAGGCGGCTCCACGCCCGTACAGCCTAAACAGAAACACACCACTGAGTTTCACAACAAACATCACAGAAGAAGAAATAAAAAAGTGGTGGGCACCAGAGCAGAAGAGGTGCTTTTTTAACTAGTTTTTAAGTGTGTTGGGTTGTTTACAGCACTACATCAGCTCAACAAGGAGTTAGGGGCTGCCAGAATAATATAATACAAAATCCTTCTCCATCCTAAAACCACAATATTTACTCTTTTTACTTTAAAGCATCTTTGTATTACAGACTTTGTTACGATAAGAAGAAGTAGCAGAAACTCAACCCAAGAGTCATCCCCCCATTAACCAACACACAAAACACATCTCACACATGCCATGTTGGAAGTAATACTAGAAGACTTAAGTCCAGGGTTTATCCTAATGGGATCACACACAAAGTGGATGATTCTGGGAAACAATCACAATTTTTTTCATAGTTTTATAATTGAAGTGTCAAAAATCCTTGTCTTCAATTTTAAAATTTATGTAAAAGTAATTTTCTCAACACTAATAATTAATAGCAATGCTAATACCGGAAAGGAAGGATGGCAAGGACTGGTAGGACTACTATGAATGTAGAGTTGTTAATCAATTTACATATAAACCAATCAATTCTTTCTGTGTCTTTTTTTTTTTTTTTTTTTTTTGCTGTGTCCATAAATGAGCAGGTATACATTTATGATAATGTCATTCATGCTATGATTAGTCCTCTCCAGCTTAGCCCAATCTAGGTCATAGTGACTGGACAGCATGGCTTAAGTACCCTGGAAACTACAGTGTCAAAGGTAAGCTGAAAACCTACACTCCTAAAGATGGTCAGGTTTCAGGGTTCTGACTCAAAGATGTGTAAGGATCAGAAGATATTCCCTTTTTTTTCAAATAGTGTCTTGTTTTGAGAGATACTTACAACACCTACAAAAGAAGTGTATTCACAGAAATCCTACCACCGCACCATTATGAGTGTTAAAGTAACTCCATAGGCATGGAAATTAGAGCAATAATAATATTGGTATGATATGTTAGCAGATATTTGCTTAAAAAGTGAATTATTAATGTCAGCAGATATGAAAATTTCCGCCAGTATTTACAACAGATATTTTGGCTATAAAATCTGCCCATACCAGGTGTAAATATTAGCTGTATGAACAAATACGTTAGAGGAGTTTTAGGTTGGAACAATGGAGCTACATCAGCTGAAGTTTTTTCTTTATCATCTCTCTTAAACTTTGAAGTGTGTTTTTAAGGACTGAAGTTTTAGGTTTGAACTTCATTTAAATCCGTATCTATATCAGTGTCAGCTGAAATTATTTTGTAAATATCAGCATATGTGAAATAAACAAAAATCCAATATCGTGCATCCTGATGGAAATATAGGTTGACTGGATTGTCCATCACATTTTTAATACTACAGATCAGATGGTGGTTCGGGATCCAAAAGTGGGTCACAGAGCTCTTACTGGGTTGAAAGAAGTACTTGGGAAAAAATGTGGCAATAAAGTCTACATGATGTACAGTAACCCTTGGTGAACACATATCCATACCTCTTATTTAACTCCAGTTTTCTGAGATAACAAGAACATTTCAGTCTTTTTCAACCTATTAATCTACATTTCTCAGGATAACAAAGGTTTCCCATGATAACAAGGTAGTTCCATGAGAAATTACTATGCTATTTCTATGCTATCTTGGGAAAAGGGAATAGAAATAAAATGGATGCATGTATATGCCCTTCTGTAACCATGCGCTTTTCAAAAGTGTTCAAACTGCAACCTTTCTTCGTGAAATGAATTTGATTGATTTACATTTTTTCTTTGAATTTGAGTTGCAATGTCTGATGAGGAGGTGGTTAAGAACCACTGCTTTGGATGAGCAAAAACTTCAAAAATATATTTGGGGTTTTAAAAATAACACTTGAACACTTGTTCTATGTAGAAGCTTTTAAACACAGTTACGGTTATAAGAAGGAGAAACTAAACACAGTACATACCTGAGTGCTTTACCGCCTCAATGTTAGGCCGGAATATGTAGTGCCTCTTTTTTGTAAACTTCTAAACTAATCTAAATCTAAACTAATCTAATACGTACAGTAAGGGGATCCCTAATGGTTGCTCTATTTACCTTTTCTACCCAACATTGTTTTTGACATTAGTGAGAACATGACACCTCTGATTTATAATAAAGAAAGGTTATGACCTATGTGTTAAGAATGCTGCCTGTCACAATACATAAAAGCTGGTTCGACCACCTGCACAAAACTATTTCCACCTTTATGGCATGGGAAAAAGGCCAGATGTTCATATCAAAGGATGTCTAATGCATACATAAATGGTGGTTTACAGCTCCCCAATTTCTTTTACTATTATCTGTCCTTTGGCTGCCAACATGTCAGCAAATTACTTAATCCATCTGTAAGCAAGGATTGAAAGCATATGGAGGAAAGTATGTTTACAAAACTTCAACATTGGTACAAAAACTCTGTATTATCTGAAAACACTTCCAAAGCAACTCATGTACAGTCAATTAGAAGCAACATTTAACATTCTTAAATCATGTACATAATAATTGGAATTAATACAACAACATCAGTAAACCAAACTATATGGCAGAATTCTAATATAACAATAAACAAAAAGGCCATCAATTGGAGCAGATGGAAAGAAAAAGAGGTCAAAAAACTTTGTCACATATTTTCCAACAACTGCTTCAAAACTTTTGATAAACTAGTCACACAATACTTCATCCCAAAAAGTGAATATCTAAATTACATCTCCCTACAGCATGCTATCAAAGAGAAAATTCCAATAGAAAAAGTAAGTTCTACACATACAGCTTTGAAGATGTACTCTTTAACCATGACCAGTTCAAAAAGTTCTGCTATGGGATTGTAGTAAAATTAAAGACATTGGTTTGGCATAACTAAACAAGCAGTGATCCAATGAAATACAGACATACATGTATACTGGGCGATCTGCACAGCTGTAATGATATCCCTGCAAAAAAATAAGAAAATATTTCTATCTCTATGCATGGTCACAAAAACAGTAATAATGAAGAACTGGATTGAGTCAACAGCCCCATCCCATAAAGATTGGATCGCAGAAGCAATGGAAATGATGAGGTTCGAAAAGGTTGCTTTTAGGTTGGAAAACAACAATAAGGAATACACTGAAACATGGTCCTGTCTAGAAAATATTCTGACATCTCTCCTTAAACAGTAACTCAAAATATGAAGGGCATATAATTCAATATATATTTCAATTTGGTGAACTGTCAAGCGTTGGCAATTCTCAACTCCTATGATCTGAGAATTACTACCTTTCATTTTTTGTGTTTTTGCGTTTTGTAAACAAACATGCAAACTGTTATAAGTAACATGCTGTGACGTTGATATTGTTTGAGAACAATATCTGAGAGGATGGAAGGGCTCTACATCTGGGACGGTTTGAACGGAGGGACAAGGGTTACACTTTTGTGTGTGAGCAATGTGTTTCATGTGTTTTGTTTTGTTTGTTCGTCTCTGTTCTGAGAAATGTGTATCATGTCTTTTATCTGTTGCCAATAAAATAAGGTAAGTTAAAAAAATAATAATAAAAAAATAAAAAATAAAAAAATGTTAAAAAAGAAAGGTTATGATAAGAACCTAGTGCAATTGCTGAAGGTTTAAATGTATTCATTTGTGCTTCTTCACTTTTACAGTCACAGCTATTTTCAGGAAGTCCTCCTAATCCTAAATCTGTCTTTTGTAGAGTGCCTTGTTCACACAGATGTGTCAGCACTTTTTTTTATTTTGCAATGATTTGTGGGAACATCCACATGTGCAGTGCCGGTCCTAGATCTACTTTACTGTTTACCATGCCACCCCACAAAATCTGTCAGATTAGCAGCAGATTTGACCAATCGCGTAATTATTATTCCTGCTTTAATACTTTTTAAAACTTTTGATGAGTCAAAAACCCCCAAAAAGGTAAACACCTTCTTTGAAGAAAGTTTTGAATTCAGTTATTATAATAATTATTTTAAAAATTATTCTTGTTTATTATATGGCTAAAAAAAGAAGTTAAATTTTATGCAAGCTTATGAAAGAGAGCAAAGCTTTATCCAAGCTTTACTCTCTTTGATTAATATTTTTCCTTATTCCTGATGAGTTGATTTTATGTAATATTCGCCCATTGCCCACATTTTTCTAAAATTGAGATTTATTAATTAAATAGTCAAAGAATCTTTAAAAATAATCAGCTAATTGAACTTTGGGGTGGATGTGATTTTTAAAACAGCATCATGATTCAGCATGTGCAGAAACCTGAGAGTCTTACTACTGGCCTTCTTACTTCCTCCATTGCCACCTATGGAACAATCATGGACATAGCAGGACCAGCTCCCCTCAGTCTAAGCTGGTACCCTAAAGCCTGCACCCAAAAAGGATTTTTAAAGTATGCTTATACAATCACTTGTTGAGTAGGTAAGAAATGCTTGGCATTTTGGTGTAAGATTCACTGTATCTGTTGAATATTGGTCATTAATGATGTTATGTGCGCTTTATTATTTTGTGATATTATTTCTGAATGTTCTGTGCTCTCTGCTTGTATTTAAAGCCTGTTTATTCCTTGAATGCTTCTTTCTTTAATTAAATCTCAGCGCAGCAGATAATTTACAGACATTTTTTTCACCTTGCTTTAACCTGCTAAGTGTTGTTAACTTTTACTGATGAACTTTAATCTGATCTCTCCTTTTCCCACAATTAATTCATGCTCGTTGCAAAACCTACAGCTAACAACCAGAGTGAATCTTACAGGGAAAGTCTGTAGAGCCTGTGCAGTAGCAGAAAGGGAAGATTAATCTAAATGAGTTGGCAGGGTTTCAGATTTTTGTGGGTTTGACATGCTACCAAATTGATAACCGTGTGCTTTAAAGATTATATTGTAATCTAGATGGAATTATAGTTCTTTGAAGAACAACAGATCGTTTGGCTCTGTTGCTTTTTAACATTTTTGTGTATTTTCTTACTTGCAGAATTGCAATTTTTTCTTATTGTAAACAAATAAAAAGAGGTCTAATGCAGTTTCTTACTGGCTTACTTCATGTTGTTCATTTTCATGTAAACTAGCATGACAGCCCTTGTTCTCTTTATCCTGGTGTATGCAGCAGCCTTTGCCTATTGTGTTAAGATACTGACCTGACAAGAATATATTTCTTACTTATGGACCTCAACTTGTTTTTTAAAATTTCTCTCAAATTTGTGGGATGTGATGTCTACTGCTGTACTTTATATTCACCACTATAGCCATATCTATGGAAAAATCCTTTATTGCTGCACCTGATCTATCTTAGTTTGACCTCACGTTGCCTTGATATTTTTCCAGAAGACAAAAGTGGACTGACCAAGCACTGATTGCTCGGTCTATGTTTTTTTTTTTTCACTTTCCAATGAATCTTGTGATGTTACTTCACCAGTGACAACACCTCTTTTTCTAACAGTGTAAAATTATCAGAAGATAAATTTCTACTTTTATCAGTTATTGGGGATCAATAGATAAACTTTCAAGCTACCTCATAACAAGGAGTACAAGCAATCAAAACTTCACAAGCTGTTACTTTGCACTTTTGATAGTACATTATCTGTCTGACACTTCACAGATAAGGTATCAGTCTCTCTGTCATTGTATTCTTGTATACTGTACAGTAATCTGCATGGAGACTGCATCCACTATCTGTTTGGGGTGGAGAGGGTGTTCTCTGTACCCAAGCTGATGCAATTGTTGAATGTACGTCCAAACCATTGAAACACAGACAGCCTTAAGGCATCCGGGCTATGTTATGGTATACAGTATCTGCTGTAGTCACTACAGGAGATATGAAATGTCCAGGTCACATATCTACTATCCTGTAATCCAGTCATGTCTGGAAAGTGTAATTCCTCATAGAATGAAGGCAAAATGTCATTAGGTATCAGATGTCACTAAATCTCTGCACACACTAAAAGGATCGCCTGTAGTTTATGTTCAATAATACCCACACTGGGATTTCATCTGCCATGAGTTTTCAATGTTCAGAGATTTGTCTCTCATTGTCTCACCAAACCAGAAGGTTCCACTGCAGGAGAAAGCGATTGAAAATTTAGCGAGGACTTAACATCCTAGAAGTCACGGTAACGGTCATATTGTGTTGTCTTTTTATCACTCAGTTGATTTTTCTCCTGTCTGAGTTTTCAAGATCCAGCACACAGAGCTGAAGAAGGCCATGAAAGACCCATCAGGAGTCAGAAAAGGGGAACTAGTTCTGGCTCCAAAGGAAGGATAGGCAAGGATCCTAGGGCCACCTGCAGGGGTGATCCACCACTTTGAGATTTTCCAGGTTTGACAGAGCTAAACATCAGTGAAGGCTGGCTCCCAGCTGAAGGCTACAGCTGGCAATGCAGCACTGTTGGAGATGTGTCAGGCAGAAGTTGCAAGCAGGTGTGCATTTTTGTGTTTTGGATCTCAGAAGAGAGTGATTTAAAGATGATGCAACGAATTCAAACTCTTAGCCCAAAAGTTTGATGCTTTTGTATGAATTTGGTGATTTATTTCTTGCAACAGAATCCATAAAGACACAATTTTAGAGTCATCAGTGCCCCAGAGTCCCCCGAGTCAAGTTTTTAAAAAATACCCATAAACATACAGTAGTGTGCAACTATGTATTTTCAACAGAGCTGTTTTCCTTAAAAAAACACCTACAATGCTGTCAGGCTTATCATTTATAACCTTAATTGTGCAGCATCAAGGCAAAAATTGTGCACTCAGGATAAAAGCATTTTACCCCATTCTACCCTGAATCCTTATGCTTGAAATTTACCATGGGAAAATTTTAAACAATATTAATAGGGGCTCATAGTGTCAAGCTCTGTGTAGCTGTCCTATACAATGATGTAATCTTGACCTAGACCGTAAAGTGGATTGCATTTACCAGTATATCAGAAAGGATCACTGTGCATTTGAAATACAGCAAAGGCAGCAGAAGCCAACACCGTCTGGGTGCAGAGTTAAAAAATAACTTATCATCCTCCTTCTTGATCCACTTGTTTCTGAAAAATTCATCCATCACCTATATCTGTCTGTTACTAACAAGGTGTCCTTATTGAACATGTACTATAAGGTCAGTAAGCTTCCAATAAGGGGAAAGTGCTTTTGCAAAGCTTGTTGAAGTCACTTACTTCTTGCTGCTCATCTCTTCAGGTTGCGTGTGATAAATCTCCTTACTGAAGGTGTTGAGCAGAGCCGATCACCAGAGCTGCTGCTGATGTTTGACCTAACAAAGAAACACAGGAGAAGGTCATTCTCTGCTCTCTGTGGACTCACTCAACTTACATTCACAGGATCTTTTCCAATCATTTCACCTAGAGGGGCATTTCCAGAGCTACAGTGACATTATGAAAAACGTGCAAAGATTGTTATAAGGCACAAAGATCACAGGCAGACCTGTTATTGGCCTGCTGATGGTCCAAAAATTGAATAATGATTCAACTAAAAAATACAGTTCAGTTAAAAATTACTACAGTAGTGACACCTCTTCAGAAATCAGAATTACAAATAATGATATTTTCCCATCCATGCAAGACTTAACACTGTTATCAGTCACTTTTCTGACAAGTTCTATACAATATTACAGCTGCAAGATTCAAAAAGCTTACAGTAAGCAGTGAGCACTAGAGTTTGACAGCATCCCTAATCAAAACTAAACAGAAACTCCGGCTGCGTTTTTACGCACAAGAAATCCTTCTAATGGCGCGATACATTTATCAAGGGTTGACATAAAACTCAAAATTACACAGGAAGCATGACTCTTTAAGTAGTCAAATTTGCATTAAGCTCTGAAAGACGCTAAAACCCTCATGGCAAGGCGAAGGAAACCCGGCAGGAATAGTATGTTGATCTTCTTCAAGGCGCGTCTCCGCACATGCACACACGGCCCTGCAAAGGAGTTGTAAACAACTTTTAGAGTAGAGTACTCACCGCTGAACTCTTGATCTTTAGCTCGTGTTGTCACCCCTGTGGTGGCATGAAGGTGAAGAAGTCTACTTCCACTGATCTGGTAAGTTTCTATGTGGCATTGTGCGACGACTGCGCTCAGCATGCTGCCGCCTCTATCTGCTGGACCATCCTTCTGTCAACGCCACTCCTCCGGTGGGAGGTCAGACTGTCCCATTGCTTCGCCTTTATCACTGTAGGCTACAGGGTCGAGCCTCCCCCCGCCCAACACGCCCCAAGCCTAATTGAACCAGAGCATTGCACAGCCATAGGAGGCAGGGTCAAAGCTTGAGCAGTTCAACGAGAAGGCAGCTTTTATAATGGCAATCATGTAGAAGGAATGATTAATAAATCTTAGATTCCAAGATAAATAATATCAAGGTTAATGAAACATGCAGGCAGATTGAGTAGATTACATGTTTAACTGATGTTAGGCCGATTTAATTAAAAATTACACAGATTATGCATTCTTCAATTATTCCTTAAAGAGTTAAGTTCCTCTCGGGAATGATTCAAGCACATTTGCACAAAGTTTGATAGAATTATTGCAGTGTCGTTAACTGTTTCGCTCAGATTTGAAAGATTTGACGATTGAGTCTATAGCGCCATCTGCTGTAAGTAACATTACCATCACCCAAGCCGTACGTTGGGCCTGCTGATTACAGACTGTAGGAAGTTGTTTTTTTTTTAATCTCACTTTACTACAAATCTATTATAAACAAAGAACATTGTCAGAGATTACCTACATGGGGAGGTATATACAATTAAAAATTCAAAATCAAATTAGTGTGATTTTTATACTGCTCTATGACCTTTTAATCTACAAAATGTATGTAGATCTGTTTTTTTTTAAATCACAGAAATCATGGACTTTATATCAATAATTTAATTCAAATGTTTTGGTCGAAAGTAGCCTATAGCTGTGAAGTCTGCTACCAGGTATTTAGAGGGAAATTTAAATGGTTTGAATGGTTTTAAATGGCCACTTATTTACAAGTATTAACCAGACCAAATAAACCTCCTTAAAAAGTAAAGACAATACACCAAAAAAACGTTTCCAGTGAATGCAAGTAGCCTGTAAGCCTGCATAAGTTTGAACTGCAGACAAGTTTTTAACCCTAAGAGCAATTTTGCCTTCTTCAGAATCAGAATCCCAATCTGACACTTGAACATTTTCTGTTGTGTTTTCACTCACTTGAACTACTGGTAATTTTATGATAGGTAAAGGTAGGAAAAGCCCACACATCTAAAAGCAGGCCTCAATCACGTTAGCTTAAAACAGTTAGCAGTAATAATGTGACCCTGAACCAACAAAGAGAGCCTCTATGAAATTCTATGTGCTAATTTTGCTTAAATACTCATAGTCCATTCATCTCAGTTTTATTTCATTACATAATAGGTATTTATTGGTTTAAGTAATTAACTCAGTTAAATGGAAATGTAATTGAAACACATAAAACTGACAAAAGTGGCTGGATTTTCAGGGGTTTTTTTTTTTTTGTTTGTTTGTTTTTTAGTGCAAGACAACTAAATTACTCACCAAGTTGCAGTATTGATCAAAATTTGATACTTGTAAAGGACAGTTTTAAAATGTCCCCTCAGCCAAAACTATTCCACAAAGTTTCAGTCAACAATATGTGTATGCTTATTCTAGTTAACATTATTTATCTGTGTCATCGGTTTACATCTTTTTGTTCATCAGGTTGCCAACTTTTTGTTTTGAATTATTAATGAACACAAACAGAAGCCCTGAGGCTGTTGGGCCTGAAGTCATCCTAATGAGCTGTAAAATCAAAACAGAGGGTTCAAGAGTTTTGGAAAAAGTGAAGTGAATTGACAAATCTACATTTTTAAAATACAGCTTTTAGGTTACTAAAGGATTTAATTGACACTAAGATTGAACCTCTTATCATTCTTTTTTTTTCTACCACAACAGCAACAAAAAAAAATCCTGACAACCTTAACATTTCACACAGATCTCAGTGTGGTGTGACGCTTTTTTTACCACTCCCCTGGGCTTACATTTGTCAGAATTAAAAAACATGACTTGTGTGAAATAAGACTGAAACTTTACTTGCTTAGGTTTTTCAGTGTTTAAGGTGTTAGAACATAATTGGATACCTGATAGCCAACTTATAGCTAACTAACAGATGAGCAGTCATTTAGAGCTCAGACTGATCAGACTGAAAGCAGGTCCAGATTAAGACATCACAGTGC
The DNA here is from genome assembly GCF_018320785.1 of Cheilinus undulatus. Taxonomy (NCBI): domain Eukaryota; kingdom Metazoa; phylum Chordata; class Actinopteri; order Labriformes; family Labridae; genus Cheilinus; species Cheilinus undulatus. The sequence goes on along the minus strand of NC_054869.1, from coordinate 24,858,164 downwards.
CCCTGGGCAAGGTCTTTCAAGTGCCCCCACCCCACCAAAATTCTGCTGCCTTTGTATTGACAGGAGTTTGCATGCATTACGGTAGACTGAGTCTTTAAAGTCTGCGGTGATCAAAGTAACCATTCCCTTGGCACGACGGTTGTTTTGAAGGTGGCAAAGAAACATCTTGTTTGTTAAAGAGCGGATGCACATCCCAACTCCCTCACTGATGCAGGATATCTGGCTGTTCTGTTCTGAAAAGCTGCAGGGCCCACGTTCAATTTCCTCTTCCTGAAGTTGCTCTATCCCCAGAGTGCAGGATCTCTGGACGGTGTTTGCAATGAGGTGCTGCTGCAGAGGCTGGTAGTAGTACCTCAGCAGTCTCGGGCGTGGGAGCTGCAGGTGCCGATCTGGGGTTGCAAGCTGCTTGGGAATTCCCTCTGCCCAAGTCACTAATAATGTTAGCAGCTGAGCTAACATTAGCAGTCTCACTGATAGGTGAAGAGGCTTTCTCGCTAACTGAGGTATCCTCTCCACCCCATGCGCCCTGACCAATGAAGAGGGGTACGTCAGCTCAGAGTGCAGTGTCAATTTCACTAAATCTGTGGCTAAAAATGTTTTTCAAAAGCCAAAAGACTAACAAGCATCTGTGATGACTAAAACTGACAAAAAAGTAAGTTTAGTTTTCATCAGGATGACTAAAACTTGACATAAATGTAATTCAGCTTTCGTCAGACATTCAAAATCCATTATAGTGAATCTGTCAAAAAACAATGCATCTGTAGCTATTCTGCCCCTTAGCAGCAGAAAGCAGGGACCCCAGGTTTGGCAGAGTGCGTAGAACATACCAACATGATTTGGTTCCGGATTCAGGTAAGAGAATAAATGCTTGGACTTAAAGTACAGACTAAAATGTTTTTTAGTTTTCATCTACTAAAACTAGACTAAAACTAAAAGACATTCAATCCTAAGACTAAGACTAAAATTTAAAATGGCTGTCAAAATGAACACGGTCAGTTCCACTGTGTTAAAACTACAGTGACATGTGTGGACAAGCTTATGCAAAGCATTAAGCAATCTTATTTATGCGGTTTGGTAGGTTGTGATGGTTATGGGCTGACTGCTCTGGGCCCCTTTTAGGTCTGGGGCCCCTGGGCAATCGCCCAGTTGCCCTTATAATTAATCCAGCCTTGCATGAAAGTCCCGAAAAACGTCAGTGTTTTACAGAGAATCAGAATTATTTCTGATAAGGGATTTACTAAAAAAGCATTAAGTCAGTGCATTCAGACCAATAACCTGGAGAATGTGGTTAAGCAGGAAAAACTGTGCCAAATTTTCCAGCACCAACATCACAAACACCAATGTCAGGCAGAACTGAAGCACTAATAATATTACCCTTAATATTAGTCAAAGATTAATATGATTTCTTCAATATGGATGATACAATCAATTCTTGAAGGTTGTTATTAGGGATGCACAATATTATTTTATTTGATTTTTATTAATGTCAAACAAAATCAATAAAATAAAATCATACATTCAGCCTTTGGTAATGACAATTTCAAAGTTCGAGAAGGGATAGAAAGAAGCCGAAAGCTTATCTAGTCCTGCCCTACCTACAATATTACTTCACGTTATGACTTCATGACCTGATGTATGAACATCTATGTAGCAAACCATAGGCTTCAGTTATTTCTGGATGTACAACAACCAGTTGAGGCATATCAGCCTGATATTGGTATCGGCAAATATCAAAACTTAGGCCTATATTTTGTCTGTGAATATCAGCATATATTGACTGTAAATTTTGACCTTATGACCTTATGTTGAGGTCTGTTTTTAGTTTATCCTCATTATTTAACTTAAAGTGTGCTTTAAGAAGTAATTTTTTTTCTTTTATCATCTTCAAACCTTAAAGTGTGTTTTTAAGGACTGAAGTTTAGGTCTGACAAACATACTTAAATATCAGTATCTGCTGAAATGAATTTGTAAATACAGCTTATCAGATATCAGCAAAAAAAAAAAAAAAAAAAGAAAAAAAAACAATATTGTGCATCCCCAGTTGTTATTATATTTCTTACCTTTTTTGGGAGCAGTGACTTTTGTACCTTAAAATCTGCATCTTTTCATGCTTAAAATGAAGAAATCAGACGTTTAAACATAGGCAAAACCTACTTTCTGAATTTTTTATATCAACCAAAAGAAAGAAAAAAACAGGCATAATAAAGAGTTATTTAAACCCTTCTCCATGAAATGCCTCTGTAAACTACACATAACTGCTGTCTTGTGCTTTTTCCTATGCTTTTTAAATTTTCCACAAGTTTAAATTTGTTCTCAAAACATTGTTTTATGTTTTTATGCATAACACAGGCTGTTGTTAAGGCTAACACCAATACAACATATCTAAGAAAAGTTAGCATGTGACTGTATGGTCCCTCATATGTGAGTGTATAACACAAAACAGATCCTGTTTTACACATTTACAACCAAAAGCGTGTCAGCATTTCCATGTTTTCCGTCATGCTCCATGTTTTATTTGTAAGGAAAGAATGCAGCAAAATTGAAAAAGACTGGGGGACTGGTATTCCTTCAGATCGCTTGTGAGCTTTACTTTAAATTCAATTTCAAAACTTAAAGCCTATTCAGTTTTCCACTTGACTTTCACTTTAAAGGAGGATTTGTGCACGGTTTAGCTGGCCCTTTGTAGTCTGAAATGTTGTGGATTTGACTTTGTGATACTGCCATTTTAAAGCCTGTTGTCTTTCCACGGGGCTTCATTTGGTGCCGGTTCAGGTCTTTGATGTTAAATTGTTCCAGGAAATAAAGTTCCAGCTCCTGCTTTCTCCTCAGACTCCTACAGTCAAATCACAACATTAAATATAGGAAATGTTTTATTCCACTTTTATATGGAAGCATTTAGCAAATTAGGTTTCACAGTAAGTCCATTCATTAAAAAATAATAATCTGTAATAATCCAATCCGATGTATTTTTTGTCTTTAAGTTTTCATCTTTTCCTCCTACTCCTCTGCAACTTGTGTGTTTTTACTCTGCTCTGTCTGCTATACTGTAGCTTCAGCGAGGCTGTTGAGCCAAACTTTATACCGTAAGGATTTTAATAGATATTTTTGCTTTGAATGGTCACTAATAAATGTATAGTAACTAGTGATTTCCTGGAAGATCTCTACGGACATTTTCTTGATATGTTGTTTTTAGAAGGCTCAGCAATGACCTTTTATTTGGGGGGGGAAAAAAAAGATAAACATTGCTATTGCTCTGTTTTCCCTAAACTTTTGACCTGCTCTCAACTGAACTCTATGCAATTGGAGAAGAAGACTTAAGACTTTAAGATACAGTAGAGAGCAAAATACATGATGAAAAAGGGCTTAAGAAGCTGCCTGATGGAGTCATGTTAATGTGGGTTTTATAGAATTTAGATTCTCTAAGTTGGAATCTACTAAACTTCTACCACAGGAGGGCCAGGATCTTCATATTCAAGCAAAGTTTGTTATGATATCTGCCTTTTTAATAAATGCCTAACTCCGACATCAACAAGCAGCAGCTAACGGATTATTTTAGGGATTCCCTGAAAACCATAAATCTTCCCCTGACCACCAGAAAGGGGGCCAGATGTCTGCAAGGAAATCGAGGTGGATTATTATTTTTTTTAAAAATGAACAAATGAATAAATAAAAAAAGGAAATACACATTTATGAAAGGGTGGATTAGTATGTAATAAGATGAAGACAGGGAAATGAAAAAATTCCAGTTTTCAAGGAAAAGAGAAATAAAAGTAGGTTCTGGAGCTGGTTCAAAAATCATCTTATCACTTAAAACTTGGAACACTGGGAGTCATTGTCAGTTCATGGTTTGTCCTGATCACTTATAAAGTATTATGTTTAAAGTGGACACAAAGAAACATCAGAAACTATATAGTAGAGCTCATAAAGATGTAATGTAATGACCCGTACAGTTATGTGGCAGAGGGGGAGTAAAAAGGAAAAAGCAAAGTCTCCTGTCAAGACTTGTCAATGGATGAGCCTTAAGCTTTGAAAACAGAGAACAAAACAGAGAACTCGCACCCTATATTTTAATGTCCTTCTGAAATCTTTCCATGAATCCAAAAGTTAAATGCATCACCTCTTTCTATTACATGAAACAGAAAAGCTGCTCCCAGTCCAACGTCTCTTTATGGAAAGACATGTTCAGAAATTCCAAAGAAAAACTATTTCCATGGGTGTTGTTTCCAATTTGTTAGAAATACAAAATGAAGGTGTAAAATAAGGCAGGTGCACTTCATTGCATTTATGAAGTCAGAAGAAAAAGACTGCTGGGAAATAAAACATGCAAAATTTTGTTTTTTCACTGCTCCATTAACTGCTACCTAAGTCAGTTGTACTCTATCTCCTCCTGTTGTCCATTTTTGGTACAGCATGTATGGAAGCACATGCTGAAACTACAATAGGAACAAAAATATTTGCCCACTTGACCAACACAGTCTGTAATGACATTATATTAAAACACATGCACTTTAATATGGAGTTGGTTACCCTTTTCTTGTTCTATTTTTCTTGGAAGGCTTGCCACTAGAGTTTGGAGTGTTTGCCCATTCATTCTGTAGAGCATTTATGAGGTCAGGCACTGATGTTGGACGAGGTAGTCCTTCAGTGGAGATAATGGGCTTATCCCAAACCCTGAAAAACAGCCCTATACCTTTATCCCTCCTTCATCAAACTTTGCAGTTGGCATAATGCAGTCAGGCAGGTAATGCTCCCCCAGCAAATCTAGACACACTCATCAGTCTACCATAAAGAGAAGTGTGATTCATCACTCCCCAGAACATGCTTCTTCTGCTTCACAGTCCAGTGTTGGTCCAACACTTGGCATTGGACTCAGTGATGTGAGGATTGCAAGCAGCTGCTCGGCCATGAAAACCCATTCAATGAAGCTTCAGCCACACCGTTTTTGAGTTTAAATTAATGCTAGTGGAAGTTCAGAGCTCTTCAGCTATGGAATCAGCAGAACACGGCGACTTTTACGCGCCAAACGCCCAAGCAGACTTTGACCCCATTATGTGATTTTCCTTGGTCTTCAGCTTTGCAGCTGAGTTGTTGTTGTTCCTTAACACTTCTGCTTTCTAATAATGTCACTTGTGTTTGTGGAATGTTGAGTATCCAGCTGGGATGAAATTCACGAACCATCTTATTGCAAAGGTTGCTTCCTATGACATTACTATGCTTTAAGTCACTGAACTCTAAAGATCAACACATTTTGTATCACAAATTTTTGTAAATGGGGACTGTATGGTTATGTGGTTGATTTTATAGCCTACACCTGCAGCAAAGGCTCTGATTGAAACACCTGAATTCAGTTACTGACAGGTGTGGCCCAGTAGTTTTATCCATAAAGTGTATCTCATCATAGGTCATAGGAAACTATACCAAAAATGCTGAGCAGCTATTCATTATCTGTTAAAACTTCTCAACCCCATCATTTGCTGTTGCTGTTTCTACTTTTGACATTACATAGAATTGTTTTATTTGCAACATTACAATTGCATTTTGAACTGTTTTTGTAGTGTAATAATAACTCTGCATAGTACTTAAGCACTTTCTGGTGATGGTGCATTTTTTTGTCTTAGGTGCAATCTGACTGGCACCCCCAATGAGAGCTCCTTCCCATCTTTTACTCTACATGCTTTATTAGTGCTACTCATCTTGACCAGGACCCTCTCGTTAATCAGATTCTTGATCTCAGTTAGGTTTTCCTGGTTAAATAAATTTAAATAAATAAATGAATGATTTGATGTTCATGACAAAGTGACATGGTAGCTTAAACCTTTGCTCTACTAAGAAATATAACCAAAAGAGGCCTACATGGTGATATTCATAAAGCTTCTAACTTACTTATTTGTACTTCTCGTTGTTCTCTAGCATGGACTATTTATACTTTCGCAGTTACTATTATTTTCCACCAGGTCATACTATTTCTAAATTTGTCTTTAGCGGAGTGCCCCGTTAACACAGATATATAAAAATAGTTCATCCAAGAGTGTAAAAAGAAAGAGGGCATATCTGCGCCTTTCACTTTCGCAATGAATCACGGGAGCATCCATATGTTCAGCGCTATGGTTCAGCGTCGTTCCTCGATCTACTACAAGCGGCTCATCTCCTGTCATGTTTATTGTCTCTGGTCATGTGAAGGGAACCCTGGATCGCTGACACAGCACGCCAACTCTCGCGAAACCGAGCAGCAGATTTGAACAAAACCCTTATGCCGAGCTGTTTCCGGGTCAAGAGGGGGCTGAGGAGGACAAGACGAAAGGCGAATTGATAACTGTGTATATTTTGGAGTAAACTGACGGGTGTATTGGTTGTTTAGCTAACCACAGTGGTGCATGGCTCAAGCAGCTAGCCGCACCTAGCTAACGTTAGCTGCTCTCTGACTGACAGACCTCTCGCTGGTCACATGAAGTGAATTTGAGCGAAAGGGAGGATGGCGGAGCAGGATAGAGATCTCTCTCTGCAGTCCTCTTCAGAGCTTTCAGAAAGTTCTGGGAGACAAAATTCCTCAGATGAAAACGGACACGCTGACAGTCCAGATGAGACTCTTTCTCCGACCTCGGTGATTTACTTCAAGGAGGCTTTAAACTCCTCAAACTTGAGATTTGGGAAGGCTGGGTCGCTGTCACCTACTCCGCTTCGACAGTTTGACTTCAAGATTGAAAGAATCGACTCAAAGCACAGAAGTAAGTGCTAATAGATTTTCAAAGTCTGCATGGATGCCACGTTAGCTCATGTTATGTTTATTTATACAGACTGACAGCCGCACCTTCAGGTAGAGCAGATAGCTCGTCGTTTGCTAACTTTTGACTGCCCCAAAACAAGCAGCTACAACCTTCTCTACCCGAGAAACTACCATTAACTGTCAGTTTACGACAAGAACGCTATAAACAACACCAACTGTCAGTTTCAATAAAAAGCCAAACAGTCGTTGAAGTCAATGACCTATTTAAGGAGCTTAGCTAACTTCAACTCTGCTTGTAAACTTCATCCAGTTCCTTGTGATCATTCCTGTGCTGGATTTCCTGTGTCATGTGTCATGTGTTGTTTTGACAGACTTGGTTAACTGCTTTGCAATGCAACTGGTCACTGTTGTAGAGATTTCCTGGTGTCTAATGCCATAGCTGGGATCTATTCAGGTTTAATGCTTTCTGTGACTAAGAAATCTAAGGTTTGTGTCATTCTCATTTCACACTAAAGAACGATAAATGTCAGGTTTTTACTGTTGAAACTGAATGAATACTGTTTCCTCTACAACTCTGCATAGGGTTAAAATCTGTTTGCCGTCTAAATAACGAGGAGGTTCATATTAAGTCCATCCAGCCTTTCTAAACAGCACAAAAATTAAGGAAATTTGTGTTTTGTAGATTATTTCTTTGTTTTATCAATGCTTCTTGGCAATGAATCTTATACCACTGGAAAGCATGTTTATTTCCCTCTTAAATGGCAGCTGATTTTGCTGTTAGTTCTGACTCTTGTTTTGAGCTTCAGGTACCCCTGTGAGCATAGGCCGTCCTACACGGTCTGCTCCAAAAATCAGGCTTCCATTTTTCACTGATCCGACTAGGGCAACTTCTTGCCTGTGTTCCGCAAAACCAAGCTGCAGCATTATTTGGAGTCAACCTTAGCACCATCTTCAGACTTGAAGGCCTAGTTCCATATAACTGAGGATGTAAGAGACAGGCCATTAAGTGGGCATCCCAAGAAGACAATGCCCCAAGAGGACCATATCCCCATCCTGTTAGGAACCATAGACTGTCTTCTACAGATTTGCAGTCAGGGTTTGCAGGACGATACGGCCAACGGCTCTCTGCCCAGACAATCCAGAACAGACTGTGCAAAGCCAATCTTCAGTCTCATAGGGCTGCCAGGAGGCCTGCCATGTCTGCCCTTCACTGTCAGGCCCATTTGCGCTGGTGTCCTGGAACCTGAACATGTGGAGGAACATTATATTCAGGGATGAAATCAGATTCTGCCTACGGCAGTTGGACCCTAGGGTCAAAGTGTGGAGAAGAGAATGCCGTGCTGCACTGATAGAGGAACATTTTGGTGGAGGCAGTGTGGTGGTGTGCGGCAGCATCTTCCTGTAAAACAAGGTTTGTCATCATTGGAGGCAATCTCAGTGCAGAGACGTATTGAGATGAGATTCTGCAAGTAGAGGCTCTCCCATATATCCACAGACTGGGATTAAACTCTATCCTCCCAAATGACAAAGCTCACCCCCGCAGAGCGGGGTTTATCAGAGACTATCTCCAGAATGTGGGAGTTGAGATGGTGGATGGCCTGCCAACAGTCCTGACCTCAACCCCACTGAACACTTGTGGGATCAGCCTGGGTGTGTTGTTCATGCCAGTGGGACCAACAAAACCACACTGGCTGACTTGCGACAAATGCTGGTTGAAGAATGGGATGCCATCCCACAGCAGTGTGTGACCATGCTGGTGACCAGCATGAGGAAGTGCCAGGCTGTTGTGGCTGTGTATGATTTTTCCACACACTACTGAGGCTCCTGTTTGTTAAATGAATTAACTGTTCAATTGCCAATATGTCTTGGGTTTTTTTCAGACTTCAATCATCCAATACACCAAACAACACCAAAAAAAAAGAGTCAATGGCAGAATAAGATGTGTGGTATTGGCAGAGAAGATCTAGCAAAAATCTCTATGATTGCAACCCACATACTTAGCTCTGCTGCTTATTTCACAAATTCATGTTCCTTACAAATGTGGAACAATTTAAAAGGGAAATAAACAGGCTTTCCATCAGGCTAAGATTTATTGCCAAGAAACATTGCTACAAAAAGGAAATCTACCAAACACACAGTTCCTTTCTTGTTGTGCTAGGTTTATAATGTTTATTGTCAATGTTAAAACATTGCTGTTCCATATGTTTGGGAGTTAGTTTATAGTTTGTAAAAGAAAATGTTATATATTATTGTCCAACAAGAGAAACGTACTCTCCCCAATTATTAAAAAGCATTTAAGGCATTCTTAGTAAAAGTGCAGAACATTAGTTTTTGCTGGTTCCTTAAATGTGAAGTTGTACACTTCTTTTTGTTGTAAAACTTAAACTTTAAGCATTTTGATTTTGCCCATGTCCCCTTGGTCTCTGGGTGACATTTGTGGGAACTTTCCAGATCCTTTATACAATTCATGATTGAAACAAATATTAAAGCCTAGTTGATGCATGCCTTTTTAGAAACCTATTGCATTAAGATAATGACGTTTGATATTTCTGTCAAGAATAAATAGATGAAATAGTGACATTTGATCATGATGAGGTATGTTTTCTTGAAAAAATTTTGGCGAGATTTTCCTATTAATAAATCTTCATTTATTCGCTGGTGTAGTCACAAAGACCACTGGAGGATGACACAGATTTATAGCATTCTAAATTATCTGAAAGGCTCAAGGCTTGTGAGAAAACAAGGGATGCATTTTCTGGTGTTTATCTCTATCTGCTGCCTTCTACTCACTCTGGCTGTTCTCTGCTAAGGTACACAACGCCATGATAGACCATTCCAGGGGTGAAATTGTGTGTGTTTTTTTTTTTCCAATTAAAAATCTAACTTTTGGCACCTTACTTTTGTTCCCACACTTTCAGGATGCTGAGTCTGAGATGGCCATAAGTCACAATCTTAATCTACAGTAATTAAGCATGTTAAAGTGCAAATACAATGTGCAGAGATGTTATTAGCAAACACTATGAATAGTGTAAAAATTGGCTGATACACTGATCAAGCCTTATGATCGTGCAAAGATGTAATTTGAGATAAGCAGAATAGAGAGCGGTATGAATAAGATGGAGACGGTCAGGATGGCAGTTCTCTGGTTGACAGACGTGAGCCGTTGTAAAGAGTTATTGCTTTTGGCAGGAAAGATTTCTCTGTCTGTCCTTGTGACAGCAGAGCTGTACCAGTCTGCTGAAGAAGGTGCTCTGCTGTTAGTCCTGCAGGTGATGCAGAGGGTGGTCAGGAGTATCCAAGATGGATAAGAGTTTGCTCACTGGCCTTCTTTCTTCCACCGATACAAATGTGCTTGTAACCAGTCACAGAGCTAGACTTTTTAATCAGTTTGTACAGTCTGTTTTTATCTCTGTCTCTGATGCTCCTCCCCTAGCAGACCACAGTATAGTATGGTGCACTAGCAGCAACAGACTGGCAAAAGATTTCTGACAACCTGCTGCGGACATTGAAGAGTCTCAGCTCCATCTGAAAATAGTCCACTCATCCCCTTCTTCTCCACAACCTTGGTGTTAGCCTTCCTGTTGAGTCTGATGTTGATCGTGGCACCCATGTTCTGCCACCGTGGTGACATCCTCTCCCAGAATACACAGTGAGGTTAAGCTGTCCCCTTCATTTCCTGTGATTTCTTCCAGTCCATTCCACAAAGTTGTCTTTCAGTGCTTTGTACTCCTCTCAGCCACTTCTGTAGTCATCTGAAAACTTCTGCAGATAGACTAAAAGCTAAAGATGTACAAGATGACAAGGAAGGGAGAGCGCACAGTCTCCTATATAGCTCCAGTACTATTCTCTACCATTTCAGACTATCAAGATGGTCAAATTGTGGTCTGTTTGTCAGGTAGTCAGTAATCCAGGAAGAGACGGAGTGTGGTTTGTGCTAGGTATGGCATAGTAATCAAGTACTCGTGGGACCTACTGAATGAGTACTCGCAAATCATAATTACCTCCACCAAGGAGGTTATGTGATTGGGTGGGTTTATTTGTTTGTTTGTTTGTTTGTTTGTTTGTTAGCAACATAACTCAAAAAGTCATGGACGGATTTTCAGGAAATGTCAGAAATGGCATAAGGAAGAACTGATTAGATTTTGGTAGTGATCCAGATAATCGTCTGGATCCAGGATTTTTTTAAAGGATTCTTTACTATTGGGAGATAGGGCTAATGGCAGAGGTCTGCGCTGTTACCACTTTACACCAGGAGATGGCGGACATGAGTAACTTCAATCCCAGCAGTATGTTTTTGGTGTGTTTCTATTCAAAGTTTTGGAGTTTATAGAGTTCGAAAGACGCACATCGAGGAGATGAGTCGGAGCGTAACAGAGAGAAAGACAGCGAATTGTAGCGAGAATACTCACAATGTTGGGAGGAATAGAGGAATATTCACCCTCTGCCATGACTTCTGGTCGTCTGGTGAGACCATGGGTGCTTCCGCCATGACAGTCGACACGTAGCGAAGCCAATGCTTTGCCTCACTGTGTTTCCACCCCACCAAGGAGGGAGTAATCAGCAAATTAGATTTTGGGAGTGATCCAAATCACCGTCTGGATCCAGGAATGTTTTTAAAGGATTCTTCACTATAGGGAGATAGGGCTACTGGCGGAGATCTATGCTCTCTGAGTGCTTTTCTAGTTACTATTGAAAAAAGCATCAAACATGGGGCTGCCTGTGGTCTGCTATGATTTTTTTATGGTATACTGCTTATCAGAACAGTTTGCAGACTTTGGCTAATGTTCGCAGTGCTAACACTGCCAGCCTGTGATCCTCTTTGCAGGTTGACATCCAAATTCCTGAGCTGAATATTATCAGTAATGCACAGTACTTGGTTGGAGCTCCTTCTTCATGAATCACTGCATCTTTGCAATGTGGCATGGAGCAAATCAGTCTGTGGTACTGCTGTGTGGTTATCAAGTCCAGGTTGCTCTGATAGCAGCTTTCAGCTAATCTGTACTGTCGAGTCTGGTGTCTCTCCTCTTCTTCTTGACGTTTTCCCAGAGAATCTCTATGAGGTTCAGGTCAGACCAGTTAGTTGCATAATCACAGTAGTACCATGGTCAGGAAACCAGTTTGTGGTAGTTTTGGATTCACTGAGGGCAGATGCCAAGTCCTGCTGGAAAAGGAAGTCAGCATATCTATAAAGCTTCTCAGCAGATGGAAGCATGAAGTGCACTCAGATCTTCTGGTAGACAGCAGACAGCGTTGACTCTGGACTTGATAAAGCACAGTGAACCGACAGCAGCAGATAACATGGCACCTCAAACCATCACTGACTGTGAAAACTGAAAATACTAGACTTCACCTTGGATTCCATGTCTCTCTGGTCTTCCTCCAGACTCTGGGACCTTGATTTCCAGCTGAAATTCAAAATTCAGTGCCATCTGAAAAAAGGACTTTGGATCACTGAGCAATGGTCCAACTCTTTTTCTTCCTTGCCCAGGAGACGACTGATAATGTTGTCTTTGGATCAGGATTGGCTAGACACTAAGAACGCTTGCCACCCATTTCCTGGACCTGTCTGTGTGTGGTGGCTCTTGGTTTACTGACTCCAGCCTCAGTCCACTCCTTGTGAAGCTCCCTGAATATCTTGAATCTGCTTTGTTTGGCTATTCTCTGAAGGCTGAGCTCATCTCTGTTGCTTGTGCTTCTTTTCTAACCACATTTTTCCCTTCCAGTCAACTTTCCATGTATATGCTTTGATACAGCCTCTTAGAACAGCCTGCCCTTTCACCAATGCCCTTCTGTGGCTTACCCACCTTGTGAAGGGTGTCCATGATTGTCTTCTGGACATTTGTCAAGTCAGCAGTCTTCCCCATGATTGTGATCGTGTGTAATGAACCAGAATGACAGACTGAAGGCTTGGGGAAACCTTTGCAAATTTTGCAGTTTTCTAACTTTTTGAGATGCGCCTGTGTGTTGGTTATCTGTGTTGGCTAAAATGAATTTGCAAATGTTGGCATATCAGATATCTGCAAAAATCCAACATCTTGCATCCCTAGATTGAGGTTGCAGAGTGAAATATGCAGAGAATGCTATGTTGACTTTGCAGACAGTTGTGATATGGCTGTAGTTTTTTCTCCTAGTATTTCTAATGTGTTTATTTTTCTGTCATGCTGAATTCTGCAGCAGTATTTTTTTTTTGGAAAAAGATCTGAAATATTTTTTGTTTTTTTTTCCTGGTTTCGTAAGAAGGGCATCACTTAAGTTTCCTCCAAAACAATTAAATGAAATCCATATGCACATTCAGGACATTTGCCCTCATAATTAGCCCTGTTGCTCATTGCTTTTTGTGATTATCTGAATAATTGCATTGCAGGCTTGTGCATCAGGTCAGAGGACACAGTCAAAGCTAAAGAGACAGATGAGTCTTCTGCTGCATCATTAGCATCGGCTGTGCACTCCAGGGACCCCCCCCCCCCCCGTTTTTACGCATGCACCAGCTGCTCACGTGATGGAGTGTTGCTATACCCAGCACTGCTGTCAGCCATCTTGGTCAACACCCACCCAGTGCATTCACTGCAGCACAGCACAGGCAGTCCAATCAGAGCAAGCCGGTGCTGACCAGACCGGAGGAGGGCTGTGATTTTCAGCACTGTGCTCTCTTGCATTTTAAAACCCCCAGTCTGCACAAAAGGGATAATACCAGGGTGAAGAGGAGGAGGAGGAGGAGGTGTTGAAGGAGAGGGGCAGGGCAGGCTTCCTCCAAACGTATTTCCCTCAGTTGTAACAAGGAGGAGGAGGAGGATGCAGGCATAAAGAGGAGGAAAGCAGCACCATTTAAACACCTGCTGGAAGCTGCTGTAGGCCTTCCCGTCTTGGCCTTTTCTCCTCTCTATTTTCATGATCTCGCCGATTTCCACTTCTTTCTGACCTGTTATTTTTTGGGAGCCTTTCCTGGTTCCCGGAAACAAAAGCTACAGCTCCTTTTTTCCCTCGGTGGTGTTGCTTCGGCCTGGCATCAGCTGAGTCATCATGTCTGATCTGACGCCTCAGAGCGAAACCCCGACTCCCACCACTGACAAGATCACCCAGGCTGCCCGGGAGACCATTTATCTCTGCAACTTTCGTGTGTCCGTCGATGGCGAGTGGCTCTGCCTCCGTGAGCTCAACGACATCTCCCTCACCCCAGACCCTGAGCCGGCCCATGAAGGTAATGTGACAGATTAGCTCATCATCCAGGGAGGCTTGTGGGCACAGTGGGATCTCTGTTAGGGCGTGGTGATACACAAGGTCCCCAGATGATACACATTTTATCCAGTGAACTCCTCTAACGTGTGCTGTTTGAGCAGTTTCATCATGTCATAAGGGTTACAGAGTAGACGGTTTGATGTCTGAGATTACATGGCTGGATGACACTACATGTAAATAAACAAGAGCTGGGTGACAAAACAACCAGGAAGTGTCGTGAGAATTTATTAGCTTTCAGTAAACAAGTCTGTGATCGACAAGATTGGCTGCCTGTTGTCCTTAATGTTAGGAAACAGAACAGTGACACAGTGGCTAATAGGTTTACACATTACCACATTACTTGTTGTGTTTTTGTTTGCTAAAAAAGCATGATGCCCCAGATAAATTCTGCTCTGGGCAGGCTTGTTTAAGATTCATGCCATAGTATGTAATGTAGTTGTATCTTTTTCAAGGTATTGTAAAGAACAGAATATACATATGTATATATTTTGGACAGGGAGGCTACCCCCTTCCTAATCTCTTGCCACGCCTTCTCCCAGTGTTTACAGGTCCAAGGAAGGCAGTTCCCACTGTTTTCTTTGGCCAGATAGTGGATTTAAATCTGCAGCACTTCAAGTACAGTTCTTCAGAAGCAGTTTCATTGTAAAATTATAACAGAGAGCCATTAACAAACAAGAACCATTCATTTTGTTGTGCTACAACTGTCTCCACCAGGCTCTTATCCAGAGAGTAAGGTGACTGTGTTTTCTGTCTAAGATGCTCAATATTTCTGTATTTTCATCTGGATGTGATATGGGTTTTATTTCATTAACTAATTGCCACCTCTTGTTTCCACTAATAGATTTGCCCATTAAATTTCACAGTTGGGTGCAATCATCTCTATTTAAGAAACATTTACTTCAGTAAAAACATTGTCACTCTCAGGCTACTTCTTTATATGACATTAACTTCATAAATCATGTAAATCCATACGCTGTGGTTATTAATTATCTGTTGGTTAAAGTCATTCAGTGTTGGAACTAATACTTTTTATTTTTTATGTCCAGGAATAAAAACAGTACAGAACTGGATGGACTGGACACAATAACCCCTTAAAAATCCAAGGCCCCACCAGCAGATTTGTTTGCAACTATACAGTTATTTTCAAAATGTAAATATAACATGTTATACACCACCAGAAAAGTCTGATTCTCAGGATTCTGATCGTATTTACCATTCCAAGGTAAAACCACCACATCAACTGCAATAAATGCATTTGTTACAAATTAACAATAATAAAAGTGACAAAACTAGCCATTACAATCTCTTCTGTACTTAACTAATCATAATATTCCATCAGAAAAAGTCCTGCTGCATTAGAAAGAGTTGCCACAATCAAAAGTACTCCAAATAGTTTCAACACAACATTCAATTTTTTTTGGTATTCCTAGATAGGAGTTTTTGATAACCTTGCAAAGCAGATAGATATGCCAGTTTCCTTGTTTTTCACTGGTGAATCCATCTTGCAAAGCTCCCATCTGAACCGTCTGGGCCTGGTTAGAAAGTGACAGGACCAATCAGCGACAAGGAGCAGTACTTTTAGGCACGGCAGAGTCCTGACGTAAACAAGCAGCAGCAAGAGGCGGTGCAATTATGGCGGCAGAGCTTAGTGTGGATGCTGCTAAAGTGTAAGTTTTATCAGAACTTGACGACATTTCTTCGTTAAAAGAAGAACAAAGAACAACAGTGAGTTGTTTTCTTTTCAAAAACAACAAAAGTCAAGTACTTATATGTCTATAGTCACCATGTTTCGTGTTATTCCTCGGTAGCTGCGCACGTGCAGCTCGATAGCGGCTAAGTCACGTGTTTTGTTGCTCTGATTGGCCCGTAGAGATGTGACAGAACGTTCATCCAGTCACACTCTGAGTTTTTTTCAAAGCTTCTGCCTTTTCCTAAACATTTCCTATTGAAGCTTTCCCAGATGGATGTGTGAAACACATCCGTCTGGCATGTCAGGTTAAGTTTTTGACTAATTTACCCAGAATTCTCAAGGGTTAAACAAATGCTGATTGGTTGAGTTGCACAGTATTAAAAGTATCTCAGTGCTTTAAACGCTTGCATAAATAATGAATTAGGCAGAAATGTATAGCCGGACCCAGGGCTGCACAAGGAAGGAATCAAAACATACAGATGACAATATCAACACTCGTATCAAATAGCCCCAAGCTGTGGTTTCTGAAAATAAAAATAATCCTCAAAACTGTATTGTCATGAAGTGTCATGAAGTCATAACTCTGTTTGCAAAGGTAGCAGCTAAAATGTTATCATCAGAGCTACATTGTTGTACTTTTATGTTACAAATGAAAAAAAAAGGACTACATCAGGTCCTAAAGTCTATTAAACATGTTTTTCTTGCAGAATAAATGATCACATTTTCTACTGGAAGACGGATTATTTTGCATTCTTGTGTTGTACTTTCATATCAGTGAGCATTACTTTGTAGTATTAAAAGAAGTACTGAACATAATAAGTATCTTTTTCCCTCTTGTTATATTTAGCTCCTGAGTCAGTCCTGCTGTTTGATAGCAGTCTGTGTCATTACTATCAGATGTAAGGACTTTTTTTCTTCTTCTTTTTCTCTTTTTAGATCCCAAGGATCCCATCGCAATCGAAAGGCTGAACTTGATGAACATGGCCAAACTGAGCATCAAAGGCCTGATCGAGTCTGCGCTGAACCTCGGGCGCACACTTGACTCCGACTATGCACCTCTCCAGCAGTTCTTTGTTGTGATGGAGCACTGTCTGAAACATGGTCTGAAAAGTGAGTATAGCACCCTGCTGACTTTTTCTACTTTTACTAGTCTGAGAAGTTGGGAAATAGAAGTAAATTTGAGATCGTGACTGCTTGGGTACCTTCATAAATTTCCCAAATTGAAAATATAATAAAAACTTAATGCTCAAACTCTTTAGTGTCAGAGGATAAAATCAGTCAAAGCAGGAGGTTTAACTAGTTTACATTCTGAGAGTTAGGCAAAAGTTCAAATTAAGTCTTTATTGTCAACATTTTGGCATTATTCCTGAAATGTATGATGTTAGAGATACGACTCTCTCCCTTTTGCCTGGTCTTATTAATGGTACACAGAATACTTAAGACAAAGATGTACTTGGAAGCAAGCGAAACAGTGTGCCATTTTGCCCAGCTCACTAAGGTAAATTACTCCAAATCAAACGGATCAGCAAGCTCTGTCTTTCAATTTCAGCTAAGAAGACGTTCCTGGGGCAGAACAAATCATTCTGGGGGGCGTTGGAGCTGGTTGAGAAGTTGACACCTGAGGCAGGAGAGATCACTGCCAGTGTAAAAGACCTGCCTGGCCTCAAGTGAGTCGATTATACCAGTTAGGAAAAGAGAGTGAGCAGTTTCTTAAGATTTAATAGTCAGAGAAAATTTCTTTGCCTTCCACTCAGAGCTCCTTAAAAGTTTTCAATGTTAGGTAAAAATGTCATATATTACTTTTGTGTGTTGTCTTAGTTTGAAAGTGTATATGCTGGATTGCAGGACTCCTCTAGGAAGAGGGCGCGCCTGGTTACGGCTGGCCTTGATGCAGAAGAAACTCTCAGACTACATGAAGACCATAATCAACAGAAAGGACCTGCTCAGGTGGGTTTAAACTATCGTACTGGCATCAAAAGTAAAACATCAGTCATTGTTAAGTCAAGGTCAGATGTCTGTCTCTCCAAGAGTTGGAACTCAAGATGGTAGAATAGGCAATTTATGTGTTTGTAGATAGTGATAATGGGTTCTGGGTGGAGCCTGGCTGGTGGCAGAGAGTTAGCCTGATGTGCTCGCAATCAGTTCACATCAGAAAGTTCTGGACCACCTGGAGGCCTTCTTCAACTATCTTAGAAGTTTGTTAGCACAAGACAAGTTGTCTTACAATGACAAGCTAATCATTAGCAATGGGTTGGGGTTTTCTGACATGTACTCATTGTCAGCTCAGTGGTCAACCATCTTACTAAACAGACAAGGTTAAATTGGATGGACATTTTCATTTACCTTGTCAGAAAACAGCAGCATTTACACTAAAGAAAATCTGTAGGCATTTAAATCTCTTGATGAATACAGTTTAGGGCGGCCTTACACCTAACGACTCTTCCTCTGATTTCAAAGTCGCAGACAAAATTCCAAAGTTGACGTAAAATCACGGGAGTCTTGTTGAAGCCACAGCTTGCTCCTGTTGTCTCAGTTGTTGGGTGTAAGGAAGTCATAAGACTTGATTTTAACCGTTTTAAGGCGGGTCTTTCTTCAGTCTTGGTGGTATGATAATATCAAACCTGTTTGATATTGTCGTAAGTCTTAAGTCTGTTCGTATACAAATTGTGTTTCTCAGTGACGCAACCGTCATCCACAACCAATGGTAGCGGGTGTTGTGCGTGAACACATTAATTCACTTAATGCTTCAAAATATGAATGTGAGCGTAGATCAATCTGGAGCCGCTGAATGTCCTCGCAGGACTCAAGAGATTGAAGAACTTTTCCTGCTCAGAATTGCCATCAGATCTCTGCACCTGGTGTTTGTGCGCCTTGTCTGTCAATTCATTCGAGGCTGACATGACAAGTACGGTAAACCGCCACTGGGATTTTCAAAGTAAAAGCCTGATCAGTTTGTTTCGACGACTCATGTTTTCATACAGTACTTTTATTCTGAAGTGTTTCAGGGATAGTTCCTCGAGATATTAACTCAAATGCGATCACCATCTCTATCTACATCTTGTTCTCTGCTCAAAAATTGTTATGAATTTTCACCAGATGCATGATGGGAAATAATCTCAAAAGGAATCGTATTCTAGTCTTGTAGTTAGTGACCACCAGTCTTGGCCAAATCTCAGTCTGAGACTAAAAACTCAATGGCTTGCCAACAATTGTTTTTAGATGTGAGAGGGTCTCAGGTGTCAGTCTTTTTAGAGTCTTTTAAGAGATCTGGCAAAGTCCTCTGGTGTAAGGCTGGCATTAGTCATGTCTAGGACATTGAATAATGAGATTAGTTGGATGGTTTTGTGTATTAAGGACCATTTGAAGCAAGGCTGTGTCAACTGGGGACTTATAGGAAAATGTGTCCGTGGCTTTCACCTTTAAACAGGGCTCTTGCAGATCCTTGAAAGGTCTTTAAAAGTCTTAAATTTGACTTTTGGTCATTAACAACATTAAAAAGTTTTAAAAAGTCTTATTTTTACTTATGAGAGGTGTTAAATTTTAAAATGCACTTTGCCTAAGACACAAAGCTGGAGCCTATCCAAGCTGTCACTGGGCTGTCACCCTGGACTGATCACCAGTCAATCACGCTCACATCCACACCTGCGGCAAATATGGAGTGCTTGGTTAACCTAATGAGCATGTTTTGGTGGTGGGAAGAAGCCAGAGTATCTGGAGAGATTCCACGCATGCACAGGGAGAACCTGCAAACTCTGCACAGAAAGGCCCTGACCAGGAAGCGAACAAGGGACCACCTTGCAGTGAAGCAACAGCGCTAACCCCTGCGCCGCCCCTGCAGCCCTGAAAGTTTTCCATCTTTTGTAATTTCACAAACCACAGACACATTTGGCTTAAAGTCTTTAATGAACATGGTCACTCTTTAAACAGTAATACCAAGATAGAAAGCAAGGACATCCTCACAAGACTTGGACTTTAATAAACAAGCCAGACAACTACAAACTAACCACTGGTGGTGAACTGCACTTGTGTGGCTGGAGTAGTATTAACTCTCTGTTAATTATTTTATTAATTGTATAATGTACAGTATATTAAAATACTGTAAATCATTAGAAGTACTGCTGCTGCAACTGTTAATACAACCATCAATGTCTGTATTTTGTTCATAGAAGATCTTTGATGACAATCTAGGCTCTGTCTGCTGCTCCTTGTTTTCTCAGTTTTTTTTCCTCTCTCTTTCTACCAACACTTTGCATGCACATCTGCTGTGGTGTAGTTTTGATTTTTGCCTCAAATTGTTCTATTCAGGCCTCAAGTCAACATGTAAATGGATATTTTTGAAAACTTCTTTGCCTCTTTATGCATGCAGCTTCTTTTAAATCCTTTAATGTTTATTTTTAAACTTCAGTTTCTGAGCTTAACCGAGGGAATAGATGGGAGATATTTAAAATGGAAAAGACATCATAGCTGCAGTTAGAATAGCTCCCCTTTGTGTGCTTAAGAAATGTGCATTCACCTGTATTAACAGCAGCAGTGGACTTATACCTCTAAAACCATTAAGTTGAAGAAACTGGCATGAGATATCTATAATTGTGTATAACTGTCATAATTGGTTTGCTATTAATTACTGACGTTGATTTTCAAAGAGGCATCTGTAGGTATATTTAGACAGGATATTCATAAAGACTTGTGAACGTATTTCTTCCTCTTTGTTTCCTCTCCAGCGAATTCTATGAGCCCAATGCTTTGATGATGGAGGAGGAAGGAGCTGTTATCGCTGGCTTGCTCGTTGGACTAAATGTCATTGATGCAAATCTGTGTATGAAGGGAGAGGATCTGGACTCCCAGGTGTGCTTTCATTTTCAATTGTACCACCACAAACAGAAACACAGAAGAGTAGCAATAAAACAGGCCCAATGTGAGAAAAGACTATGAAATAGTGCTAAATTTAAGTGTAAAAATCCAAATTTGTAAGTTCAGATGAGTGAATTATTACATTATGTGTCGTTTAGAATAGGGAAATAAGTTGTTCCTCTGTTGCTGTAGTCATTATGCAGACAATAGGCTGCCTTTTCATGCTGACTTAGGAATCTCATGCTCACATTAGTTGTCAATTTGGGAATGAAGCCAGGATGTCTGGGAAGATTGGCAGGTTTCCAGTTAGTCATCATCAGCTTTTAGTAAACAAATTTAATTTTCAGCACAATAAAAAAAAACCTCTCCACTTACACTTCTAGAGCTTGTAAAGACTGATGAAATATTTATTTAGCTAGGATGAAACATTTTGTCCTGAACAGCAGGCTGGCATTAATACTGTTCAAGTGTACAGATTGTGAATTATCATGCTTTTTTTCTTCTTCAGTGTGCTTTGAGTATTGATTTTCTATTATCTTATTGATTACTTCTGCAGGTGGGAGTGATTGATTTTTCAATGTACCTCAAAGATGGAGGGCACAGCAGTAAGAGTGCAGAGGGGTGAGTGCTGCCTTGTTAATCTTTTACAAGCTTGTTTTTTAATTTCAGTCCATATTAGTCTTTAAACTTACAACAGTAGCCACAACCTGCAAGGGTGGATTTTTTTTTTTTTTTTTTTTTAACCTTACTTTTTTAGCTTTTTTGTAGTTGTTGTGATTTCTGTATGTGATGGCAATATTTCCTGTTTTCTCTAAGGCAATGTTTGATTTCTGTTTAAAGTTTCAGTCACATGCTTTTTTGCAAACACTAGAGTTTTTTCCTTCAGCTTTCTCTTCTTTTACTCATATCCCTCTTTTTTCTGCTCCATCAGTGATGGTCAGATCACAGCAATTCTTGATCAAAAGAATTATGTGGAGGAGCTGAACAGACATTTAAGGTTTGTTGAATGATTGTATTCAGCTGATTGAGAAGAAGATTGAGCTCAGACTCATGTAATTTTTCTGTCTGTTAACAGTGCATCAGTAAATAACCTCCAGGCCAAAGTGGACGCTTTGGAAAAGTCCAACACAAAGTTAACAGAAGAGGTCAGCCAGATTCATTTTTAAGTGCTTTTATTTACATGCATGAGCATCTCTGTTTTTTGCATAGCAGAAAGTATTCAATATTAGAAAAACTGATTGCTAATTTCGTCTTTGCAGCTTGCAGTTGCAAATAACAGGATTATCACTTTACAAGAAGACGTGGAGAGAGTTAAGGAGGAGAGCTCATATCACCTGGAGTCCAGAAAGGTGAAAAATCATTCATTTTGTTATTACTGTTTTTTTTTTTCTTTGAAACTGTGATACAAAGAAGCATAGATATCCTCTCCTCATTCTAAAAGTTGTGTCTTTCCCCATAAAAAGTGCTATTGAGATGACTCCCTGGAAAACACATCACTTGGCTAACAGGAGCCAATGTGCCAGGGAGGTTAATAAGAACCGGTTCACTGTTTTTCTTGTCTCTGCTAATTTGTCAGTGCCACGTTATCACTGCCAAACAAACAGAGAAAATGCAGATTACTAGAGTTGGAGAAACTCGAAAAATGTGAAAATCTAAGGAAAAAGAAACTAATTTGATGCTGACAATGAAGACAAGAAGTAAAAACTATGAGCAGGGATTGTAGAAGAAAGGCTAAAAACATGCCTGCTTTGACCTTTTTTTGCCAAAGGCAGTGCCAAAGAGAATGAAACAAAGATCCTGGAGAATGCTACTCACTTTTCTTTACAGAGCCTCCACTGTGATAAAAAATCCTAAGAAAAGAACAACTTCTTAAAACAACTTGTATTTGTTTTATTTGTCAGGCATCAAGAAGTGACTCAGTAGCAGATGGACAAGCACTGGGTGAAACACGCAAGCAGCTCAAAGAGGAAACTTTGCTTAGATTGGTAAGTTTTTGACTTTTAAAAGTACTTTTCTACTCAAATGTTTTTATTTAAACATCATCAAAGAGTAAGTTAGACTTGAAGTTATTCAATTTAATCTGTTATTGGATAACTGAACATGTCCCTCTATTTAATGTTTCTGGTCATTATGCCATTAAATGTGTATTTTGTGAGCATGTGAATTTTATTCTGGCCTCTGTGCAGGATGTGGAGAAGGAGCTGGAGGTGCAGATTGGCATGAAGCAGGAGATGGAGTTGTCTATGAAGATGCTGGAGAAAGACATCTGTGAGAAGCAGGATGCTCTGGTGGAGCTCAGACAGCAGCTGGAAGACCTGCGCGTCATCAACCAACAGCTTGGCCACAAGTCACAGGTGAGGCTGAACTGTACTTCCCTTTATTTATAGAGGAGGACAGTGGAGAGATAGATCAAACGGAAAAGCAGGTTCCTCAAGATTCCATCCTGGGTCCCTACTTGTTCTGTGTATACAATGTGCCACACCAGAAAGAAATCATACCACCCCAAAGTGAAGTTCTGTTATTATTCAGGTGCCTGACAGAGCTACTTAATTTGTAAACTAATCAGTTCTGGTTGCCTTTCTTTCATTAATTTAACACTCTAATGGTTGGATGGTTTACCCTTTTTTTTGTTGTTTTTATAACTCAGTCATGATCAATGTAAGTTGGCTTTTTGACCAAACAATCTCTTCAGTGTCAAAGTGAAAACAGATTTCTACAAAATAATGCCAATTAAGTAAAAATATGTAATGTAAAATAAATGATTGCATTAATATTCCCATCTTTAAGTCAGTATTTAGTAGCTGCACCTGAGTCTGTGTGGATAGGTCTCAATCAGGCTTGCACATCTGGACACTGCAATTTTACTCAGTTCTCCTTTGCAAAACTGCCCATGGTCTGTCAGGCTGCATAGGGATCAGGACTTAACAGCCTTTTTTAAGTCCAGCCACAAATTCTTTATTGGATTGAGGTTGGGGCTCTGGCTCAAAAACATTCACCTTGTTGTCTTTAAAACCATTTCTGTGTAGTTTTCGCTGTATGCATCAGGTTATTGAAAAATAAATCTTCTGCCAAGCCATACTTCTCTGACTGAATAAAATTTTCCTCCATGATTTTCCTGGATTTTGCTGATTTCATTTCACTCTCTTACCTTTTTAAGTCTTCCAGAGCTGGCTGCCAACAAGTATTCCCACAGCATGGTGATGCCACCACTGTGGGATCATAGACATGTCTATGATAGCTGCTGTACAAATGAATGAAGAGTGATTTTGGGGACATGTCTTACTATCAGACAGCATTTAAAAAAGAATTACAACATATTTTATTGTAGTATAAAGCACATTTCCATTTCCACTTATCTCATATTGTGTCGTTGGCATTTAGATAATTGATTGGCCATTTATATTTCCAACCCATGATAGTTGATTAAGTCATGTAGAAGTTAACCAAACCATTGTGAACTAAAAGTTAAGTAAACACGAACACTGCAGCTGCCAAATCATTAAAATATAAAAAATTGTTTCAATCTTCAAATTCAGTGTTTTGATGCAACAAACTACATGTACTGAGATTTTGCTTCTAGTTGAACAAAATTTTTCTCATCTTCTTAGAGTGCAGAGGCCAGCTCTAAACAGAAGAGTGAAGCCATCGCTCGCCTAGAGGAGAAAATAAACCAGATGACTGGGACTGTAAAACAGCTGGAGGCAAGGTAAGGACACTTCTCTGTAGCCGTGGTTGCTTTTTTAAATAAGAATTACAATTTGATTGTTTACTTCACAAAATCAAATCTTCTTTTTATCCTTTGTCCTTCCTCTTCCACTGCTGTTATTTTTCATTATCATGACCATTTTAATCATTTAATCAGTGAGAAACATTTGGTGAAGCAGGCCAGAACCCTGAACTCAGCGGCAGGAAAGCTGCTGCAGCTGCAGCAGTAGCAGCTCCCTACCTTCATAGACATCTTTAAACAAACATACATCCCTGCCTAATATAGAAATAACCAAACTAGGATGTTATCTTTTCTGTAAAATGCTCCTTTGTTGTTGAAAATTAAAAAAAAAAAGAAAAAAAACATTTTCCCACAACCCCCTGCAGTGGCTCTCCAGTATCAGCTTTGAGTAGTGGACTGAATTTAGCAGCCTTTATTCCTTGTGTTTTCAGACAGATGTGTTTGCCACATCAGGTTTATACTTTCGTTTGGTAAACATTTCTTACAAATACCCCATTTATGCTTTCTGTCAAGGGTTAGACAAGAAGACGGACAGGGATCCAGAAGTGGACAGTTTTAAATATTATCATACACATGAACATGTTTTTGGACTTTTGGGAGGTAGCAGACTTACTGTAATGTTATTCCAAAGAATTCAACAACTACCAGAGACTGTGCTTAAATATTTCAGCCATCAGAGTCCGACAAAATGATAAATCTAAACTGATGTTTTGTCCATGACAGGAGCAAGATAAAGTAAGAAGAAAAGGGCAAAATTAATTTATTAATTTTGAATTGTATGTGAACATAACATTGGTGTAAACTGTAGTAGTCATTAGGCTAATAAAAAGTTTAAACAAACACAGCCTGCTTCATCTTCTTTTGGTAAAACTTTCCTGTTGACCTCATTTAGTTGTAGTCTTCTTATTTAATCTTCAAGTCATTTTTGTGTTTTCTTTATTTAAGTTCTAGATGACATCTTTTTCCAACCATTTTCCTTTCCATCAAGTTTTTATTTTACCCTAAGTTTTCCTGACAACCCCCCCTTCCCAAACCAGATGTAAACAGGCCGAGAGGGAGAGGGACGTGGCTTTTGAGGCCAACCGGCTCTTCAAGCAGGAGTTTGGAGACAAAATCGAGAGTCTGCAGGAGGAGGTGGAGCAGCTGAGGAAGCAGAGGTAGAGTCTATGGCGTTGGTTATGGTTAGAAAAATTTTGGTGTAAACTTTTGAGGTGTGTTCTTTGTAATTGTACAGATGATATTGTATTTAATGTAAAAAATATAGAGCAAATTACAACTAAAAATTATTTTCTGTGGAGCCAAAATCTTTTGCAATCTCAATGCATCTTACAGCTTGACTGTTGTTTAGAAACCTATCATAAATGCATCAACAAGTCACACTGCTACGCGTTGTAAAATGCTCATTTACTTCCATAATTATTTATTTATTATTTGCACACACGACATTCTGTCTCCACTAACATTCATGGTGTAGTAACCCTCTGCTGAAATAGACCCAGAAATAGAGAACTCCTGCCTCTTAGAGCAGTGTGTTTCAGCTGATGGATCAGAAGCCAAAAGTGGGTCAAAAAGTCAACAAATTCAAGAAGCCCCTTAGCAGAAATACTTAAATATATTGTATTTAACTCTGTTTTCCTGTAATAGCAAGTTTCTCTTTCAATTATTTTTCAAGGTTTGGACATTTTCATTTCCACAGTAAAACAAAATAGGTCTTTCCCATAATAAATGAATTTCCCCAAATCTCTACAGAATAGCTAAAATATAGACATTATGAAAAAAAAAAACAATATGTAGGTATGCTTGCTTTATTTTTTTGGTGTCAGAATTTAAAACCTTTTAATTTGGAAATTTTGGGAGCCACTGATTTAGTACATAGAAAGTTGGTTTTGTGAATCTACTGTACATAAATTACTCTTGAAGATAAAGTTCAGCTGCCTTGATTACCAAATGTTATTTTGAATCATGCTGTTTCACTTTGTTTCCCATACTGTTTACACATTTTCAGCTGTGACACAAGGCTCTAATTTTGTACCATCTGACCACTTTCTGTCATATTATAGTGCTGCATACAGTATTCCCTGTACTCTGTTAATTCTCCATTAAATTTCAGATAAACCTGCCTGTAATGAATTCAATATATATTTGAAAACTTCTGTTTACAAGCTTGTGTTCATTTTGTTTCAGGTCTAATCTTGAGCTGGAACTGAAAAGAGAGCGAGAGCGAGAGCGAAGAAGCGAGCACCATCAAGGCACTTCATCTCCACTGTCCAGGACACCACAGAGGAAACATCCAGAGAGCATATCAAAAGTAAACCTGTCACAAAAATGAGCAGAATTAAAGTTGTTTTTTTTTTTTAGATCCATATTTTCCCTAATGCCAAATGTGACTTTACCAACAGCGTCACTGTGGAGCAGAGGACAAAACAAGTCTGAGCTCCACATCGTGAGTACTCCCAAGCTTTTTAAGCATCTAATAATAGGAGGAAGGAAATAGTTGCATTTTTTAACAGTGTGAAATTCCTTCATTAATTTATTATTTTTTGTCCTTTAAGGTCCTTGTCACACCACGAGATTGAAAAGGTGAGGGTAATTTCCCTTTGGTACCACAGAGCGTCTGATGATTACGTTGAAACGAAGAACAAACAAAATTGCAATTCAAGTTTGCTACAAAGTTTCAAACAAACACAGAGGCTACAGCTGGAACAGTCAACAAGCATTATTATACTGCTGTCCTTAAATATTAAAATACGCTCCTAATGGTTGCACTGAACATTATTTATTGTTTTACTGAAGGAGGAAGCACTCGGGGAAATCAGTCAGCCTTCAATCTGTACCATGTGTGAGCAAGACGAATCACTCCTGAGGACAAAGGTATGAGGATTTAAAGTTATTCTGAACTTTTTTAACATGAGTAGCACCATTAAATCAGACAGTTGAGATAATAAAAGGTAATTTATGTAGTCTTAACAAAAAAAAGAGAAGTTTTATAATAAAAACAACATGGTTAATGTGAAATGCATAAGACAGCAGTGGCTGAATACCTCTGGTCTAGATTTCCATGCAAGCAAGGTCACAGAGATTTTTCCAAACTATCTTATCTCTTGCTCCCAACCCAGTCAGAACCAGAACATCTTTGATTCTAAAAGCCGCTTTGTTCCCTTTGATTTATTTACAGTAATATTTTCCACATGAGCAAAGCAAACTGATAAGCTGGTGCATTACAAGCAGTTTCATCATATGGGATGCATAAATTATTGTTTTTTTGGATATTTCTAGACAGCTTAATGACAGGCCTTATTACCTTACATGGAACAGCCTCACCACTGCTAAACCACTAAAGGTCCAACTATAAAGAAGTTAACACTGATAATGCGTTGGTTGTGAGTCCCCAACCGGGGGAAACTTGGAACAGCTCAGCAGCTATTGAATGATACAACCCAGTGATGTAATAATAATAACTTTATTTATATAGCACTTTTAAAAGCAAGGTTTTACAAAGTGCTTTCACACTCAGAAAAACAAAGTAGCAAGACAACAAAACACAACAACAAAGACAAAAGTGCACTCAAGGGGACAGAACCTAAACAAGATCAAACCAACTACAGGTTCAGCCAAAACAACAATATTACTGAGATATTAGAAATACAAATCCATGGAAGTCATGAGAGCTTTGATATGTTTCACATAACTACACTTGAGCTGAAACATCCTGGAACATCATTAAAACAAGACATCATAAGAACCCACGGGTACCCGGCCAACACAGGAACCCAACTACAGAACCTGAGACCAAGGGGACTGAAGTTTTAAAAGGCAAGTAAAAGAGAAGCAGTAAGAACTAAAACATTAAGATAAGTAAAATTGTAAAGGAAGAATAAGTGTAAAAGAATATGTCCGAGGTGTGAAAACGCTAAAAGGATACAAGCATCAAAGGTAAAAGCTAAAACCAGTAAGAACTGCCTAAATTAAAGACTCAAGATCATTGATATAGAAAATCAAAACAGTAAGGAGTAAGAGATATTAAAACATGAATAAGAAGAGTAAAAGGTACTAAATAAGCTAAAAATCAGAAGTAGTAAAGAATTAATAGTAACAATAATAACAGTAAAACAGCAAAAATAGGTGTAATGTAACAAAAGTGAAGATAAAGTGTAAAACGATGATTGAAGGAATAGGAATGAGTAAGAAGACGACATCACATAAATGCAAGTCTATAAAAATGAGTTTTAAGAAGTGATTTAAAAGCACTGACAGTTTCTGTACGCCTTATTTCCTCGGGGAGGTCGTTCCAAAGTCGAGGGGCCCTGATGGAGAAGGCCCTGTCACCTTTACTTACAAGTCTCAACTTTGGAATGACCAGGAGGCCCCCACCAGAGGATCTTAGGGTGCGGGCTGGCTCATAAGGGGTTAGAAGTTCTGTAACATAAACTGGTGCCAGACCCTTCTGGCAGAGTTGTAGTGCAGGGTAGACACTGGTTAATGGATTATACCCACATATTTGTCTCCAGAGTATCAACAAGAGTACCGACATGTTAGTGTAAGTAAGCAGCCCAGCTTTTTTTACTTTCTTTCTGTAATTTCACAGAAAGTCTAGGATTCATATTTTGCTAAAGATATGCATTGCATTGTTTTGTAAAGATGTGCTTTCATGTGTTCATGTTTTTCTTTCTGTAGAGACAGTGTAAGAACTGCAGCAGGGTTTTCTGTCAGCGCTGTGTGTCCAATGAGCTCCCTTTGCCTTCCTCCATCCTCCCAGAGACTGTGTGCACCGCCTGCTACGCTCTGTTACTCCAACAGTATGCTTCGACACCACCATGAATTAGGATTTACCAAAAGACACCATGATCAATCACATTTATTGGAAAACTGGCACTTCATAAATGCACTTTTTTGACTTTGTGGCAGGTGATAAGATACAGCTGAAGGAGTCCTGCAAGTTTTGAACTTTCACATTTTTAAAAGTAGTGTCCGATCATGTGCCACAGAGAGCAGGTTGATGCGAGTTTTACTTTTGAAAGCTTGTGAAGCTGTAAGAACTCCTTTCTTGCTGAAAGTTTGCTAAAATGCTGTGGTGTTTTTTTAAATGAAATCTGGATAGAGAAAGCTTAAAAATACGCCAGAGTGGAGGTTACTGATAAAGACAACATGAGTCATCTCATGAATTTAAAACTGACTTTTAAGAAGTGTCCACTAAGTGGATTATTACCAAGAGGTCAACTGGAATATTTTAAACTCTTTTAAATGGAAAGAAAAAAATGATTCTTCAAACACAACTCTGTAATTTTAGTTTAACTTAGTACACATTTGTCAAAAACATGTATGAAGCTAATAAATGGCATTTGATTCAAAACAACTTCGACCAAATACTTCCTTATTATATACTAGACATGTCACTCTTTGTGAAACTGTATGTGCTGTTAAAATTTTTATACACTTTGATATGGTTTAAAACAAATAGCATACTCTCAGAACAGTCAACTGAGATAACAAAATTGTAAAGCTGTCATGTAGAATTAAATACTATGGAAGCCCTAAGAAGACAGCATCCATACACTTAATTTATCTCATTTTCCTGTGATGAGTCATTTTAGTTGTTTTCTAGAGATCTCCACTGATTTGTTTGTTGTCACAGGAAAATGATGCTGTTTCTTCTGTGGCAATTTAAGTTGCTTTCTTGAGATCTTGACTTACTTTCTTGTTATCTTGGGATAAAGGGGTAATTTTGTGGTGATCTAGAAAACAAAAACAGGCTGGTCACCGATAGCCAGGAACACAACATGCATTATTGTCCACAATAAAGAGGTATATTTAAGCTACAACCCAAAAAATCTTTGCTAAACTGATCACCAACACTGGAGACAGGGAAAACTGTTCGCAGTGATTAAGGATTTTTTTATATGGTATCTTGCAACCTTACAGATTTTGTGGTGTTTTGATTGATGCTAAGCTTACTGGCTGTAGCATCATGTAAAGAGTAAACACAGATTGGTTTTAAAATGCTGAATATCTTGGTATGATTTATCTTTACACTTATTGTGTCTTCTCCATCAGCTAGAAGTGGTTTGACAAAAGTGTCTCATCAGTCTTCTTTGTCGATATTTTGTTCCATTGGATTTTTACGGCATTTAAACCCTGACATTGAACTATATCTTCAGAATGCGGTTCTCTGGACCTCTCTACATATTACAGCACTTTTAATGAAAGCACTGTTCTCTACCTGCCTGGTTTGAAGTGGTCATATCAGATCACATCTTTGTAAATGTTTTTTATGTTCTGTTGATTTATATGAAGAATAGAGGCTCGATAATGTTTGGATGTTATGTCAAAGGCTAATTAACACATGAGCTGGATTTGCTTCTTAGAACAATAATAAACTTGTATTAAATTTTATTTATGTGTGACTGTCATTGAGTAGCATGAGGATGTGTTCAGGATTTACTACTGTTAATTCCTTTTTTTTCTATTTTTGTGCACTTAACATAATCACACTAAAGTAAATCCTCTTTGATGAAGGTGTGTAGCTTAGAAAATGCTTTCAATAAACCTTTATTCTAACAAATATTTTCAGATTTTTTTCCCAGTTCAGAGACATAAGCAATGCAATAACTCATATAGCTATTTTTAGTAACATGGCTTAGTTAAAGAACATCTGTTCAAGCTGGGTATAATTAATTTAATAGATTTAAGAATTCTGGAGTTTTATTTCAGAAATGAATGAGCTCAAGAAGCTAAATGGTTAACAAAAAACACAAGAAAGCCAAACTCTGATTTTAGGATGACTATGTAAAGCTTTATCTGACTGAAGCAGTAACAATCATTCTGTATGTACCCAATTAATTCTAAAATGTCTGACATTTAGATGTTTCTTTTGGTGATTAACTTTATATTTTTAGGACTTTGTAAGTGTCCATAATTACCAGATTTACCAGATTTTTTGGTCTTACTTTCACTTTATTTTAAAAAGGTGTCTTCTTCGTTGGACTTATTTTCTAAAACCCACAAATGTCCAAGGTATGTAGCACCTCTGATGTAATACCTAAACAATATAAAGTTACGATTCAAATTAAAGCAAGTAAATTTTAACTTCACATTACATTTCTACGAAATTATATGGTGACTATAATAAGGGTTGTGGAGAGGTCTGCTGGGAGGATACCTAGAGAGATGGGGCATGGGCCTGGCACAGGCCTAGATGATGGCCATTAATCAATCAATCTTTATTTGTACTGTAATGCACTTTTCATACAAAAGAATGTCGTACAAAGTGCTTTACACACAAACAGAATAAAATAAACCTTTTTTTTTACCCCACCCTACCTCATGTTCCTGTATTCAGTCACTTCATTTTTTAACATCTGTCGTCACGTACACCAACAAAACCTAACACAAGACATTAGTAAAACAGTTCAGACTGTACTAATATAACAGCCTTTCACATACTGCTATTGGGTGTCCATTTTTCCAGTATGTGCTAGTTTTAAACTTTAAGAGTACATAATGCAAAATGCAACTTAAGAGTCTGTCACAAAAGAGTAACCCTGTGACAGAACTCAATTTGTGAAATATTAAATGTAAATTAAATGTACTACAATTTCTCAATCTAAGTCATTTTACTGAGCACCAATGGCCTAGTGGTTAGGTCTCACCCAATGTACAGCATCTGTGGTTAAAGTTTGACCTGTGGACCCTTTTCTACAAGTTATTCCCCACTCTCTCTCCCTGATTTCCATCTCCCAACCATCTAATAAAGGCAAACAAGCCTTAGAGCTTTAACAGAGAGCCACTGTAAGTAGCAATAAGCAGTAGATAACCCAGTCTTAGATAAATTCACTGACTGCAAGGCTTCTTTTAATATCCAGATAGTTTATTGATGTTTAATGTACATGGTCAGGTCGATGAATAAATACAACAGTTCTTTTTATGTGTTTGGCATCTGTTTGTTGACATTCACCTGCAGGACAGAAAATACCACTTTAGATTACATCAGCTCAGTTCAAATTTTCTTGTGCAAAGTTATTTTTCATGAAGAGTAAAAAAAGGCTGTTTTGTGTGTGTTCAATAAAGAGCTGAAAATTCAAATATGCTCAGACCAGTGTGCCTTTTATAAAAATGTGAATAGTATATATTTTTGCATTAAGACCCTAGAATTTGAAACTCTGGATGTTATTCAGTATTTTCTTACCTTCTGTTAGAATCAGGAGCAGAGTTCAGGAATAACTCAATGTATCTTTCTCCTAATGATCAGAGAAAGTTGAAATGTTTGTATCATAACACTTAATGCCACCGAAGACAAAAAAAGACCAAAGATTACTGAAGATGTACATCGGCCCTGGATGTTTATGTCCTGATATTAAATCACTTTTAAGATGCTGTAATATCTTAATAAATGATCCTTGATTTTTCTGCATGTTAATCTTATTATGTGTGATGACAACATACAGTCAATATAAAGCACAAAGAGCTCTTGATGTTAATCTGCTAACATCTTTCAGATGCTTAAATATTTTAATACAAGATCCTTGTTTTTTTTATCTTTGTTTGTCTAATATATGATGACAACAAATGAAGATTAAAAAGGGACCTGCATCAAAAGGCATGAGATGATGATGATGACAACAATGATAAGTGACTATAGATGGAGCTCTAGCAGCATTATGCATCTATAAAGAGGCAACTGAGTATTTGTCTCATTCATAACTAGAGCTATTCATCTGATGGACTTCAAACACAAATATAGTTTATCAGAACACTTTAACAGGCTAAACAAGCGGGACAATCCCAAGTGATAGGATAGGATATATCTGAGTGCTTTATCAATCAACCCTTAATCAATGAAGTTACGTTAAAAGTATTAGGCAGTTTTTCACTCAAACAACAGTATATTAAATATGCATGGATTTATTTACAAAATCAGAATTTAGGCATTCCTCATACTTAAAGCTTTCATTCAGTCTTACCTATGTTCTGTCTGTCTTTTGACATGGCAGCAATGGCATCCTGGTGGCAGCCGAAGTAAACATCAGCCTCTCCGCTCGGCCTCCCATCAGGACCGCATTCAAGCAGGATCTTTGTGACGATCAGAGGAGAGAAGAACTGCAAGAGAACAAGATTATATCAGATGCACAAGATCTTAACCAAACAACACATCCAACTTTTACATCCCACTTGTACTCAGTGTCTTGTCGTTTACCTCCACGATGTCTTCTCCGGAAACCTGAAACGGAAGTCCTCTTACGTGGATGTAATTAAGCTGTGGTGGCGAGCTCCGAGTGGGTTCTAATAGAGCAGATACATAACAAAAAAAAAAAGAAAAAAAAATTAGATGTATTACCAAGTACATTTATACATAAAGATTTTTTTCTTTTTTTGTTTAAAATAGTATAAACATATAGCTAGGATAAAGATGTGAGCAACTGAAACAAAAATACTTAAAAATTAGTTCACACAAGTCCAAGCAAAATGTCTGCTCTTAGTGGGCAACAACTTCAATTATCTTTAAAAGTGCTCCAAGTTTACCATTGTTCATTAACCACACTAATGTACAGTGCCTACAATATTCACTCCCTTGATGTTTTACCCTTTTATTGATTTTATAAATAAAACATGGTCAATATTATTTGTCTCTTTTGACCCAAAAAAAATCTTGAATGTCAAAGTGAAAACAGATTTTTACAAAGGAATGTCAATTAATTAATAAAAAGGTAAAATAAGTTACCGCATAAATATTTACCCTTAACTCTTAGTTAGAGAGGTCCTATTCCTGTGTTGGGCATCCTGCTCAGAATGACAATACTCTCTTACAACCTTTAGGCCTTTCAGACCAGCAGGGCTCCGTGCCAGTTCCAGTTCCCGAACCTAATTTTGAACTAGCCGGTGCTTTCAAACCAAAAAAAATCATGTTGGAACCTAAAAAGTTGGTACTCAGCTGGAACCAAAAAATAGTTGGTTCCTCCTCGCGAACCGTGACATCATCAGTGGGTGTGTCATATTCTAGTTAGTGAAGATGAGCAGAAAATTGAGAAAAAGTGGTTTACTGCAGAGACAAAATGTTTGGTTGCAATCTGGGCATCAACAGAATTCCAGGTGAAGCTGGAGAGTAGTACAAGGATGAGCAAATTATATGCCGAACTTCTGGAGGAGATGGCAAAGGCCAGGTTCACCTGAGTTTCAGGTCGTTTCTTAAGTTTATTAATCATTAATAAACCTAAGAAACAACCTGAGTAGTGCAGAGTAAAGTCCTCCTCCCTTTGCTTCTGCTAAAACTGGTGTAAATGTGAGCTGGTTCGCCAGAAAACACCATGGTTCTGAGACTCAAGAGCAGAGCTAGAACTAGAACCGTGTCAGTCTGAAGCACTATTAGTGGTCGACCCAGCTTATCTGGAACCTCGCCAGAAGCAATGCATACAAATGTACCAGGTATGAGCCCTAACAGAGGTTTTGTTTTGTTTTTTTTGTTGTTTTTAAATCAGTAGAGTTGAGACAGGTGCAGCCAGTGGTAAACCTATAATTTTATTTCCAAAGTAACATAATCTACTTTAACAAAATGAGGTCTCTGAAGTCTCACCTGTTCCAGGGTTGGTCTGTGATTCAGACACATTTTTCCTGTTAGTCATTTGAGAGCTGCTCTGAGGAGAAGCAAACCTCATCCTCTTCCTCAATCTTGGGTAACGCTCTGCTTTATTGCTGGGAAACACCTCAATGTATCTACAAATACAGACAGGCAGCCAAAAAATGAGCAACAAACCAACATGGTAAATTATAAACGTTTGGGGTTTCAAAGCTTATGCAGGTCAAAATGTGAGAGTGAGCAGCACCTACCTGTTCCCAATGACCTCCCTGTCTCTCAGTAGCGCTTCATCGGCTGCTTCTTGAGAAGAAAACTGCACATAGGCCTCTCCAGAATTTCTCCCTTTGTAATCTAAAATAATACAGATCCCGTTCTGTACAATATCCAAACCTAAAGGCGCAAAAAAATATCAAAATTTCACCTTTGTCATTTAATCATTTTTGTACCAAAATCACTGATTTTTTAAAGTAAATGATCTGATTCAAACTCCTCCTCCTCCACTTAAGAGCTGATAGATAAATTATGTACAATCTTGTGTATTTGGAGGGTTAACACTGCACCTCTGGGAGGCAAATGCTGTATTTTAACCCTACTGCATTGTCACAAGTTTTTCATCTTTTGATCAAATGGAGCACCTAACCTTAAATTTCGTCATTTTTTACCTGATAAAATAAAGAAATATGTATATTTTGTGACTGTATGGCACAAGCCACTTTTCAGACCGTAAAAAGAAATTTTACAAACAAAAAAAAAAAAATCACAACTGTTTTAAATAATTTTAAGGTACTTCTTGCTCCATACAGAGGTGTATACTTTTTTGTATGTTTTGTTATGATCATGATTAACTTTAATCTGTTGCATTCTCTTGCATTCCCATAACAATGACAATAAAAGTTTCCCTCAGCCAATACAAAAAACTGTACGATTTTGCATTTCCACTGAGGTTTTTTATTTTCAAAAACAAATGGCTGAGCCCAAACAAACTTGGGAATAATCTCACTGACACAAAAAGATAATGGAATCCTTTAAAATCCTTTTGGTGGTTATACAGAACAGATCTCGTGTCACTGATATACCCAGAGGTGGGGGCCGTTTACCTGAGAAGAACTGTGTAATATCCGCCTCTGTGCTGCTGTAAGGGAGACCTCTAAGCTTAACCACCCCACCTTCAGCTGGAGTCTGAATGTCTTTCTTCAGGATCTCTTCTGCATCACTGTTGGTCACTTCATACACTGCAAAAACACAAAGAATGACTCAGCTGTCACCTATTTACACTAAAATACTTTACTCATGATGACTGATTTATATTCACGACTTCCAGTAAGCCATAGCAGTCTGACACTGAGTCAGCATGAACAATTAGAGCACCCTGACAATGAAGAATCCAGATGCCATCCATGTTTATACGTAAAACTGATTACCTGTAATGAATTAATGGAAAACTCTGATCAGCCTTTGTTTCTCAGAATGCCAGAATTTGGATTGCACAGGAGACAAACCTTCTAAGTAGCGAGGGCCAAGGTACTGTCTATGCTTCTCCAAAGCTTTACTGACGTCCTCCTCATGCTCCAGCTCAATGAAAGCTCGACCCGATGGCCTCCCCAGCCAGTCAAGAGTAAGATGGATCCCATTCTCCCCATCACGGATCCTACAATCTACAGCAGCATAAAAAATTTAGTGTTAGTTAATTTTAGACAATCAGAACAGAAAAAGTAACAATTCAACAATAAACCATCAGACTCAATTAATAATAGGCTATATTTCATTTGTTTGACAGTAATTTGGGCCCCCAAGTAAAACCCTACATAATAATAACAAGAGAGACTCACCTGAGAAAAACTGCAGGAGGTCCTGAGCCGTACAGGACCATAGGAGGCCTTTTACCTGCACGATGTACACTTCCTTCTTTTGTTCTGAATCAGGCTGGTAGGTCGGCAGCGGAGGATATTCATCATCACTAGATGCTCCTGTCTGCAAGATTTGATATAAAACAGGACAAGAGCTGCAGATTCACAAAGTTTGATCTCTTCAGTTAAAAAACACAATCCAAAAAACTGAAGGCACCTGTGGAAATGTTTTTGGGCTTTTTAAGTAGTTCTACACTAAAACCAGTGCATAGGCAGGTAACTGATAAGGGAAAATGAAGTGGAGATGTTGGGCTCCCTTAAACAGCTGTTGTCCTCCCAGCCCAATGTCCCCATCTTCTATCTGAACATGACAAGTTCGCTAATTCATTCTCATTAAACTTAGCACAAAAAGTAAGGAAATTTGTGTTTGGTACATTATGTCTTTGTGCTTCTTGGTAATAAATCTTATACTGTTGGAAAGCCTGTTTATTACCCTTTTAAATGATGCCACATTTGTAAGGAACATGCATCTGTGGGATGAGCAGCAGAGCTGAGTATGTGGATTGCATCTATGAAAAATTTGCCAAATCTTCTTTGCCAATGCCAAACAGCTTATTTTGCTGTTGCTACTTACTCTTGTTTTGAGCTTCTGGTACCCTCAGGTGCTGACAATCAGGTGACTGATTGGCACCGTCAGGCCCGTTTGCACTGGTGTGGGCTACACATGCACTGGAACATTAACATATGGAGGAGCATTATGTTCAGAGATGAGTAAATTCTGCCTACAGCAGTAGGATGATGGATCAAAGTGTGGAGAAGACACAGAGAACACTGTGCCGATTGCTGCACCGATAGAGTAATATGTTTTGGTGGAGGCTGTGAGATGGTGCAGGGTGGCTCCCCCTTGCTGAAACAATTAGGCTGGTCATCAGTGGAGAACATCTCAATGCAGAGAGGTATTGTGATTGGATTCTGCAACCAGTGACAATCCCATATCTCCACAGTCTGGGATCAAACTCTATCCTCCAAGATGACAATACTCGTTCCCACAGAGCAGGGTTTATCAGAGACTACCTCCAGAATTTGGGATATGGAGAAGATGGAACGGCCTGCCAGCAGTCCTGAGCATAACCCCATTGAACACCTGTGGGATCAGCCTGGGCGTGCTGCTCATGCCAGTGACCAACACAACCACATTTGCTGACTTGCAACAAATGCTGTTTGAAGAATGGGATGCCATCCCACAGCAGTGTGTGACCCCGCTGATGACCAGCATGAGGAGACACCACCAAATAAGAGTCAATTGCAGAATAAGCTGTTTGGCATTGTCAAAGAAAATCTTGCAATATATTTTATCTCATCCCACAAATGCGGCACCATTAAAATGGGGGAGATAAACAAGCTTTCCAATAATATAAGATTGATTGCCAAAAAGTGTTGTTATAACTAAGAAATAACCTACCCTACCAAACACAAAATGTCCTAACTTTTTGCGCTATGTTTAGTTGTAGACCCCTAAGTACAGTCGCACAGGGTGTATTTTGTACTCAGGGCCGTTTCTTGCTATAAGCGGACTATGCAAATGCATAGGGCCCCGCAAGCTGAATGTCATTCTCAACTGAGGAGAATTAACATGACCTGTCTTTATCCCGTATATGCTTGAAAAACAAATGTTAGAATAAAACAAGCCGCCATGATTAACTGAGGGTGTTGTTGTGCAGATGTCTGCTATATCTCAGATATTTGCCATTTAACATTACTTAAAGATTACTTAAGCTTACTTAATTAAGTTCATAGAGTATTTTAGACCTAAAATAAACAACACTAGTTATGTACTAAGTTGCTAATAGATAACAAGCCTACTGTTGATTATTTTGGACTATTGTGGCAGTGGATTATTGCTAACTGAACTGAGTTAGTTGCAGTCTCCCTCTTTGATTTGAATATTTATTGTGACAATACAGTTAGCTAGTTTGAATAATCCTGCCTCCATTCCTACAGCTGAGTTAAATTCTGGATGTCATATTTCGTTTTAATTCAGAAGAACCATAATATCACAAACTGATGTAAGTGTAATGTAGACTATGCTTTATATCAGTGTTAGCTCTGCCCACAGAAAAAATATAGGTAAACAGCAAAAACAATTTGAGAGGTTATCATAACTGCAGTCTGTTTTGCTCATGAAGTGTGGTAGATTCCGGCATGTTCGTGTATTATCTAATAGATTAGGAATCTCTCCATTGTAGTTTAGCAAACTAAGGGGCCCCCAGACAGTATCTTGCACTGGGCCCCGACAAAGCTAGAAAGGGCCCTGTTTGTACTTTACTTTTAACAACGCATAGGAACAGCTGGTGTTGTATCTGCCGTTTTCAGCCTCCCCTCCCCCTGTAAATGGCTCACCTTGGTACAGAAGCTGTACTTGCTGGTTTTATTAACAGGCTGAAGTTCACACAGTCTTGGCACACAGACAATCCGAGACGTTAATGTCAGCGATCTCTGCTGAATAAACCTGGCTGGCAAAACGCTGCTTCTTTTTTTGATCCCTGTTGACAACGTAACCTGCCCAACTGCGACACATCGCTGCAGTAGAAACAAAGCTTTACTTTTACTGGACATTTTACTCCAGCCACATTAAGTAAAACTGCCTTTAATACTAAAATGTCCCCGATTTTAAGCATTCAACTTAGCTGGATAGGCTAAGCGTGATTCTAAGAAGCTACGTTGTTTCACGTGGGTTAGTCAAGGGCAGCGGTTAAACGACACATTACTGTCAAGCTAACAAATAAGGAAAGTCAACGTCCGGTTTACTTCCTGGTTCTGAATGATGCAGTAAAACAAGACTGTAACAGCGTATACGTTTAGGATGAGGTAAAGTAAATTAAGGCAACTAAAACTGTCCCTTAGATTTATAGTGAGTGGGTCGACCTCCTTTCATTCACTCAATCAACAGCACAGATCGGTTCAAGACATCACTTCATCGTGTCAGTAATTTAAGTAAAATAACTAGTTTTATAAATAAAAGAAGCCCCAAAGAGTGAAAATCAACAAGTACTTGGAATCTCAAATCCATTTAAGTTTCCACATTTCCTTGTTTTATTTATTTAATTATGGTATTGTATTTAGTGTTTGCTCTTTTCAGTTTTCCTTCCCACTCTGCTGTCAGCTACACTAAGTCAACTGTGTAAAGTGCAATTTATTCTTAAAAATCATTTTAATTCCCTGTAAAAACATCAATAAATCTTTAAGAAGTTCAGCTTTACCCAGGCACTTATGTTTACTGATGAATATATGTGGAAAATAATGATACAGTTAGAAAGGTGTGACACCACGTAGGTGTAGGGCAATTTTGAATTCCCAAAATTTGCATCCAAATACCACTTTATTAAGCCATTGCGTCGATAACCCGCTTTTATTATAGTGTATTCACCGGAAACGGCGCCTCCGCTGCTGTAAGCTTGACGATAGTTTCCTGCCTCAAGTACTTCCTTTCTCTCACGATTTGCTCCTGTTGATGATTCCCTTACATTGCCACCTAAAGGTTAGGATGTCAAACATCCTCTTAGGGTCTTAGGAGGAAAAAAGGAAACAATTCCAGTTCCTAGGGCCACTTAAACAGAGGAGCTCTGTCCCTGAGTTTGAAAAATTTACAACATGAAGATGTTTATTAGGGAAAAGAAATCAACATAATTATATAGTGATCAGATCCCCCTGTCTCTGAATTTCAGAAGACATTTACTTAAAACTCCAAGCAATGGCAAATTAGAGCTCTCAGTTTAAGTTGGCTTGATTTAAAGGGCTGCAGAACACAGCCTTTGAATTTGCCTTGAAATAAACAAAGATCATATATATATGGAGTAACAAGGTGATGGCAGATCAATACAATGGTATATCTCACACCATTAATTCAGTGCTCATACTGTTAGAATGAGAAATAAAGCTGATCACACAAGGGCTGTGTACACCCATTATCATGCTTTCATTTTGTGTGATGAAAAACACTCCTCTACAGGGGTTTAGACTGAAATTTAATATTATTTTCACTACTACCTGATCTACCAATTTTTTAAAAATATGATTTTGACAGTAAGTAATGATTCCCTAAGCCCAAAATCACTTAAATGGCTTATTTTGGTCAAACCATCAGTTCAGTCTGTCATTTTCTGTTTTTTTAAATGGCAATGAACGTTTAAAAGTAATGGTTTTCAAAAGAGACCCTTACAGCAAAGAATATCCATAAGTTTTAGTTCATGTTGTAAAATAAACATGACTCAGGTAAAGGTAAAGTAAAGTAGGCTACAGGTAAAGTATGAAGTATAATATTTTATCTCTAGATGAAAAAATGTTTATATTTTTAAACAGGGACTGTATGCTGTAATTGTCATCATTACAGTACAGTACAGAAGAGTTGTGCTTTTCCTGGGAGACCACACGCCTGCAAAGAAAAAAAGGTTAATTGTATGAGTAGCATTGCTCAGAAAGTGGAAGAGTAGCCTTCCACTCATTATAACATAGTGTGCAATAAGCCATCTACATTGTGAAGCTATTATTTTGATTTTAAAGGTGACAAAGTATGCTTCTTTACACAGGTAAGGAACTTTTTAAAGCATTTTTTGTGTTGTGTTTTACTCAAATTAGGGACAAAAATAAAACCCTGTCTACCAGTCATAAATTGTACATATAATTAGATTGTCTATGGCTGCATAGGCCTGAAAATCGTTCTGTAAAATCTGATGAATACTTACTAAACATATTTGGCGAAATTAACAGTATTGTATTTGATTCTGTTATTTCCCCTCAGGTTTCTCTTTCAATCCAGAAATCTACTTGTTTCTAACCCGTATCACCTTTTTGTCTCTCACTGCAGTACTTCAAAGCAACCCTGTTTATCCAGAATAAAAAAAACGGTAGAGATTGAGAAAAGGGAAAGGGGAAAAAAGAAAACAGTGGATCACATGACCATCTCCTCTTTTCCCTGCAGTAACTCTCTCTCCGCCTCCTCCGCTGCTCGCTCCTGCCTGCCTGCGACAGCTCAGCAGTGGTGTGGTCGCTCTAACGGACTCTAACGGAAAGGAAAAACACTCCATACGTAGTGAAGGCCTCTGCCACACCGAACACCCTGTTGCAGTCACAGCGACGACGGATATAAACACACATTATACGTACTGGTAATCTGCATTTCTGTTTTTCTATTTAAAAACGCTGTAAGGAAAAAACGCCCGTCTTCATAATGGCGACAGCTGCGGTGTCTGCCCCTGCTGGCAGCGGCCCCAGCCCCGGGCCGGGAACGGAGCTAGTCCGCGGGCAGGCCTTCGACGTGGGGCCTCGGTACAGCAACCTCTCCTACATTGGTGAGGGAGCCTACGGGATGGTGTGGTAAGTTTTCCCATACGACTTTTGCTACATAGCTTGTTTCCACATTTCAGCTGTGTAAAATTTACACATTTTTTGTGCGACGTTAGCTAACTCGCATGTTTTCCGTTTAAAACAATTCAATTTCTTGTGTTAGCTAGCGAGCAAGCAACAGTGCCAAACCGTGGTAGTTGAACAACTGTAGTGCCTATTAAGAGTGGGGAAACTCACGATTTAAGCTTATTGTTTTAGTTCACATGTGGTGGGATTTTGCATCCCAATGATCCCCGACTAGACGTTAATGTACTTAGCTTACCTAGAAATCTATTTAATTAGGATGCTTTCCACTAACTTGAATCAAAGAGGAGCAGGTTTCTAATGTTATGTAAAGCATTTCACACTGTTTTTATTAGTGGTTGGGTTGTATCATCGGCTATTACACATAACACAGTTTATAGACTGAATACACTTCGTATTTTGTCGATAATATGTTTTCGGCAGGCACCAAACAGGGTGTGTTCATCCTCCTCTTCAGATTAACAGTGATTTTATTTGACACTAGGGTTAGGGTTACACACGGAATTATTCCTGTTCATGGCTTTACCATTAACCACTGAATATGCAAATGTTTCATCAGGACTTTTAAGTCACACTTAATGTGTTGTGTCCTGATACTATAAAATCTTTTTTCCCCACATAATATTGCCATAATGAAATGTAAACCCTTGTAACTAACTGCACATTTGGTTTTGCAGGTTGTATTTGCATAATTTCTCTGGAAATGTAATACAGGAGACAACCCGGGCGGATTCTGTCATGTATTTGTTTCTGATTACACACTGTATACAAAGAAATTTATTGATGGAGCCATCCTAGATAGCAATTATTTCTCACCTCGACACATTCAGGGATATAGTGGAAGATAAACTCATTGTAAGTCACTATATATGTGCAGTTTTGAATGATTTATGGATTTTCCCCATTCTATTCCATGATGTATTGTGCTTTTTTATTCGTCAAGAAGATTATTTATCTATCGTTCTTATTTGCATCTTTCCAATTCAAAAAGGGGAAATACGATTAGGCAAGCAACAGGCAAAACCTCTTTTTTAGTTAAAGACGACAATTACAGTTTGCACAGAATGACTCAAACAAGGTTGAAGAAGCTACTGATTAGTGTTAAGATTCGTGAGAATGTTTTATATGTATCCATCCCATGGAGTTCTCCTTTGTCAATGTATAGTGCGTTTGGTTGACTTTGCTGTTGTTATGTATTACCAAAATCATGTAGTCATCCCCACTTAACATGAAGGCTGTCATCTGTAACCCTTACTTAATTCATAGTGATTTTATAAAAGTACATCTCAATTATTTTAAGGGATGGGAATCGAGAAGTGGTTACAGTTGAGAACCGGTTCCAATTTGTTCAGTCCATCGACATCATGTAAATTTAGGCTAATCTTAACAATTCCCTTATCAATGCCTTTGTCCCGCATGCCTAGAAAATGTTTGAGCAGTTGCATTTTTTTCTAATTCAAGTTCAGAGATTGAAGATCCATAGGGTGGTTTATTGTAACTGAGACATTTTCAACGAAAAGGTAATTTTTGTATATTTTTGCTTGTTTTCCAATTTGTATGATTTATTTATAGATTTTCACCACTGCTACAATATGACTGTAACCCTTTGGCATTGTTTGTATTCATTGTTCTGATCCACTCTAACAAGTGA
Organism: Cheilinus undulatus; assembly: GCF_018320785.1. Lineage (NCBI taxonomy): Eukaryota > Metazoa > Chordata > Actinopteri > Labriformes > Labridae > Cheilinus > Cheilinus undulatus. The sequence continues at coordinate 24,814,444 of NC_054869.1, read as the reverse complement.
CCAAATAAGTTTATTTTTGACTGCTTTCAAAACCCCTAAATCTTGTTGTTTTTTGAGGCTGTTGTAATGTAGCTGGCCTTAAATGTGCACACTGTACTACTGTATTACATAATATATTGTCCTTGTGTCAAACAGCAGTAGAGTAGTTCTTTTATTCCTCTGTGGTGGGCTTTCTGAGAACACTGATTCGACACAGCCTGCCTGCAGTGCAGACACACAGAGAGGCGTTTAGCATCTTTTAGTCTGCAAAATGGTAAACCCACCAATAACAAACAGCCCTCATTGTTACTCCTATGAGCTCCTGTAAACCAAATACTTTACTCAAGGCAAGAAGTCTTGATTAAACACATTCCCGCTAAAGCTTAAGTGTTGGCAGTATGATGAAAACAGTATTTGTCTGTGGATACTTTTAATGACCATTTGTTACTCTGATTGTAATTTATGTTGCTGCACGCCTTAAATACTAAGCAAAATAATCTGGCAAGTAATCAGTGCTGGCAAATTTGAATGATTTCATCCCACTTAAGTGGTATTAAGCAGGGATGTCCCGATCACATGTCGGATCGGGGCCGATACTAAGCATTTTTAATTGATCGGCACTCGGCAATTTGATCTAATCAGCCCAGCCGATCATTTACGTCAGTTGCTGATGTTTTTAATTCGTTTTTTAGTTCATTTTTTTTGTTGTGACTAATAGAGTCAAGTTAACTTCTAAGTGGAATTATAATATTTAAAATTTATTTATTGAATTTATGTTATTCACCTTTTGACTGCTCAAGTCATTCAGTTGACCACTTTAAGTGGATTTTGATTGTCTGATTGAATACTAAACACTGCACTAAGTGAATATGTAATTTTATTTTTTGACAGATAATGAAAGCGAAACAGAGCTATTACACCATTCTGAGCAGAAATGTGATTTTCTGTTTTTTACAACAATATTGGCTGTACTGAGTTAAATGGAATAAGTCTGAGATATCTAGTAGTAACAATCAAAACTGTAATCTAGGTAATTATGAGTATCGGATCAGGACTCGGTATTGGCCGATATTCAATATTAAAAGATCGGATCGGGACCGGAGGCCAAAAATGCTGATCGGGACAACCCTAATATTAAGTAATGTTTTTTACTGGTGTGACTGTTGTAAATTAGTTAGATTTGATTTCCAAATACAGTTCCATCCGACAATAGGGGTGGGAGAAAAAATCAATTCAGCATAGTATCGCCATATTTTGTCTGGTGATGTACCATCTCATCCACCAAGTATTGATTTTTTTAAATTAATTGCTAATATGAACTGAAGTCTATGGAAAACGTGCGCACACAAGTAGACTGGGTCAAGATATTCGCCCTGTTTGCACTGCTGTACCTAAAACAAGGAGTATTCCTTATTTATGTCAGTAAACCTGGTTGTGTCGCTTTCTTTGCCTTACTGTTGATTTTAACAAGTGGTAGCTGTTAAGATTTCAGGTTGGTTGTAGCTTCACTTCACCTTTGAGAGTTCATCTGTCAGCGGAACTGTGTGGGTCGAACTGTGACGGTTTACTCCTTGAGCTTTCTTCTAATGATGTTCCTGTAAGCTGAGCACTTTTCCTTATCTGTTCATCTATCACATATATCAGTGCTGCTGCAACCAACACATGCTTTCTTTTTCATTTGTTAGGACAAATGCTGCTTCCTGTAATGTGAAATGCATGTGCAGACACATTTTCCCACTAGGTATATTTTTTGCGCTGCATTTGGACTGATTGCTTCTAGTATTTAGCATTTTTTTCACCCTACTCAAACGACTGTAAGTTAATCCTATGAGGATGGAAACTTGCATAATCATTGTGGCTCATTTTAAGGAAGCATGTTGTGACCAGTTTATGTATTGTGCTTTTACTCTGGTACATGTGAACTGCATTTTGTAGGTCACTCCTGAAACATGAGCTAATGTACCTTAAATATAGGGAAAACTAACAATAAAAAGTGTTATAGTAAAGTAAGAGTGAGAATCTGTAATAGTTTAAGGAAGCTAAATAATGATAAACAAGTAAAGGAGACTCTTGTGTCTAGATTTAACACTGATGATGAAGTAGAGCAACAGGCACAGGCAGGTTCATCATGCTTGACTAAGGTTTCCAGGGCTTGGGTTGTTAGCATTTTTTTTTACTTCCAGTAAAGCCCTAATCTTTTTATCTGGCAAAATGACAACTTTCTCAATTTTTTTTCATCCATTCAGTATAATTTTTCATTATTGCCCATTTTTACTAGTCCTAGTCACAGAATCTTTGACTTAAGTAACCTTTTTACCAATTACTTTTCTTTTTGCTGCTCAAATGACTGAATTCACAGACACATTTTACCAGTAACAAAGGCTTTGTAAAAATTCTTTTGACCAACTCCTTACTGTAGTTGTTGTTTCTGCATTTGCAGCGTGCTTAGAGTCAGTAGGAGTGGGCGATGTGCTAGCCTCCTTGCACTTGTCTCGTTCTTTTTGAAACCTGTACTTTTGAGTCTGAAACCCATGTTGCTTTGATGTGCAGCAGCCAGAGAAAGTCATGCAGCCAGTGTGTATTTTCTGGTCGTCCTTTGGGTTGCATATGACGTATGGTTTAAACAGCAGAAGGAAGTCGTTCTTTATCTGGTTCCTTGTGGTTGTATTGCAACATCTTGTACTAGTGTTACCATTTCCTTTTGCTACATTCAACATTAATAATGACACAGATAGGAAAGCTTTATGGCTATGTTTGTGTTAATTTCATGCATAATCAAAAGTTTTAGTCAGAAATTCTGAACAAGATAAGAAAAATGTGGCACATGTTTGGAGGATAGAAGTTGAAATGTTAGAACACTGTTTTTTCCTGTATTAGGCAGTGGCCACCACTGCCTAATTTTATATCCCCAGCAGCTCTCATCAGAGTCAGATGTGTTTTTATGAGGACTTCTATCCCTCAAGGGCAGCATTGGATGAATCGACACCTCTAACTGCAGTGTGGTGTAGGCACATTTGTTTGTATAATAAAACAGAAAAGCCTTCTCTCAATTACACAATTATTAGAATTCCTAAAGTTGCTTGTAAGAAAGGTACCACCATTTGATTTTGAGCCAGGAAGACCCTGATGAAATACTTACTTTAGAAGTGTCATGTTATTGTTGGGATGTTACACAAATGTATAAGCCACTGGTTTGGTGATACTTATTCCTATGGCTGTAATTAAAATTAAAAAAAAAAAATTAATTATGCTGCTCCAGAGATGCTCCAAAACAGCTCTACATATCTACATATCTACATAGAATATGTTACATAAAAGCAGAAAAGAAAAGAAACTGCTTAAAACACCTCAAAATTATATTTTAATGTAAACCTGCTTCTACACAATGCATGTGGAGCCACTGAGTGTTGCTTGTAGCCTTAAAATTGAGTTCTGTGTCTTTTTAAAATCTCCTTAGATATTTAGACAGTATTTTAATCATAATAGTAGGTTAAATACTTTAAACTTCGTATACTGTATTACTGTTTGACCAGATGCTAAGAGAGTGTCTGACTGTGCTATGTTCGGTGTCATTTTTAGACGAAGCCTATTTTTGTTTACAACAGCCTCTTGTTGATGCTAAGGCTTTTATGTCAGTGTTTTCTAGTGGTTGATCCTCTTAACTCGCTCCTCAGTTTATGTACTCCGTCTGCTTACACAATTGCGAGATACTGTAGCCCCCTCTGTGATGATATTCAGAGGCTGCTGTGGTGCACTCTACCTCTTCAACCTGCCCACGATAACAGTGAGATCATGAGGGAATTGGCCTGAAGTAGCTTGTGTTTATAAAAAGTTTTGTATCTCAAAAGATTGAGTTTGGCTTGACAAAATATCCTAAACTGGGACATCTGACTGCATATACCTGATTGTTGCATAAAGATCAGGGTGTTTTATTGGAAGAAAAAAGCTAGACCAGTTCTTAAATCTCACTTTAGTTTTATACAGTTTCAAGGTGTGATAATGGGGACAAAGTAATCTCCCTACTGGTCCTGCTTTTGAGGCAGTAACAGAAGTGCCTAGAAAGGTGAGAATGGGATTGGAGGAGCTAGCAACTACCTCAAACAGTTTTAAACAGAAGATAAACCAAACTGTAACTTTCCCTACTGCCAATTCAAAATAATGAATGAGAAACCTAAAACTATGCATCCTAGAATTATTTATCCTTTTTTTTTTAAGATGTGAACTGAAGCATGGCCTCTGTGAACCGTTACAGCCCTAATGAGTACAGATGCTCTTTAGATTCCTGTAAAGTGTAATCCAAACTTGTGACTTAACACACTAGATATGTTGGCAAATATAGGAACACATTGCCAAATCTATCATCCAAAGTGGCTTACAGGTCATTAAAAGTATCATAGCAGAGGGATTTGAGCCAGAAAACAGTGAATTTAATCACCAAATTCTGTCCCTCTGCTCTGGCACAGAGCCAGGCAGCTGCTCTCCGATCAGAAGCAATTTTTTCATCTGAGAGAATGGTCTTTCTTGTAAGTGGGTGCGGTTTCAACTCATTCAACTGACATGCCCACACCATCCTAGAGCACATTTTACTGCCTCATTTTTGATGATTTTGAAGCTTACATGGAGATGTTCTTCATGATTGAAATTTAGCCTGATAGTTCATAACACAATGGCCTATCATACAGCAAACTAAACAGATTTTTACTTTACAGGGACTTTAACATGTAATCAGATTGTGAATGCAAGAATCATCAGGATTGTTTTGTATGCTGTGTTTCCTCCTTTTTAACTCTGTTAGATATAATTGGACAGAAGACACACAAGACAATATAAAGCACACTTATGTTAACACTTTATAGATCACAGTTAAAATGAAAACAAACACAGCTTCAACACATTAACAGAACTCACATTATGTTTGAAATGGGGCCAAACTATGGGGGAAAATAATCTGACTCCAATTTTAGGTACACAATTATTTTCTAAGTTTCTCATCTTGTGTAGTTGTCAACAACAAACACAGGCAATAAATTATTCTATATTATAACAAAAACAGCATTTATATAGATTAATCTAGGATTTCATGATTTTGTAAAAATATTTCATTTGGATTGTTTTAACTTCTATTGCAATTTCAATTCGAATTATTGTATTAAGGAGAATGATCATTTTTATTTAATGCTAACTATTATTAAGAAAAACGTGTACACAAAGAAGGGAAAAATAGGATCCTTTGCAAACGATTAAAAAGTTTTTACTTAATTTTGATTAATTTTTCAGCCTTACTTTGAAAACATTTTCCCAGAAGGTTGCAAAGACTTCCAAATAAATCCTTAATAACCTTATATAATTTTTCAATAAATTTTTAGCTTAAATTATTTAAAGCAGCTATTTTGTTCATTAAAGGCTGAAAGTAGGAAGTTATTTATTTAGATAATTATGTTTGTGAGTTGATAATGTGTTCAATAAATCAATTTTAAATTTTGTCATGTGGCTTATTAATTATTTTAAAAGCAAAATATATTTAAATCTACAAGTCTGAGAAGTTGTTTGTCACGGAGGTTCCACATCATTTACAATATGTTTTTACATGATGATTTTATCCTGCCAGGGACACAGGGACAGTAAGATAACATTTTTAATAGGGATGTACCGATCCGCTTTTTTTTTCAGTTCAGATCTGATTCCGATAAATATGTGCCGATACTGATTCCGATATATATGTAAAAATATATGTGTGTGTGTGTGTATGTATTTTTAACAATTATTATTGTTGTTGGTATAATGTGTGAGGTTACATGAGGCTGTAGTAAACCACCCAGCTCCTCTTATTAAAAAGCAAAAAAAAATTAGAATTTATATGTATTCCTAAACAGATTTATTTGAACTACTACTAAAAAATAAAAAAATATCAGCATAATCCAAAAAACAACAACTGAGTATAAGTTATAAATCCCTGTCTGTAATGCTCTTTAATGAACCCCCCACCACTAGAGACCGCTGTAGCTTCAGTTAATGGCCGCAGCCTTCCTTTCTGACCCTTCACCGAAAATAAACAATGAGAAGGATGGCGGTGGCTAACAGCTAACTTGTTATCGTATAGTAGGAAGACAGCGGTATAACAGTTTTCCAAAGTAGTAAATGGAAATAAAGTGGTATGTGGGCTGTTGAGGGTTAAGCTCACGTATGACTACTCACCCGAAGTGAAAAGAGGCCAAATATCAAAGCACGATATTAATCTGCAAAGAGGAACGAAGGCGGGCGGCGCTAGCTTTCAATGCTAGCGCTGCCCGTTATCAGGCTGACGTCACACCCACTCTTCTTTGTGTTCTCCCATCTTTAGACTAGTTTTGACCCTTCTAAATATAGATTTATGTTTAATCTACTAGATAATTATACCCCTAAGAACATCCCCAACTAATACTAGCTCAGTTACACACAGACTGTCTTGTGTTGGACTGCGGTGCGTTCATGGTCTACCGCAAACTGTAGGATGGATTTGGTTTGGTCACTTGGAACAGCGCCGTCAGTCAGATATCAGATCTATTAATTACGTCCATATTGGACCTGATACAGTTATTGGATCTGATCCGTCCCATCCCCAATTTTTACGCATAGTTAGTGTGTGGTAAAATTAATAATAAATGTCTGTTATCTGGTTCTAAGTCTAGTTGAATCCAGACACAGCTGATCTGGACATTTTGGTCAGATTTGGTTAATAATTTTAGGAGAAACTGCTTGTCTGAAAATGTGTTTTTTGCTTTACCCTAAAGTAAAGTATATTCTACTGAACATATCACTAGTTAAGATTTCATCAAAAACCCTAGTCAAAGGTCTTTGCTGTCTTCCTTCCTCCAATGTCTCAATTTAATCTTAATCTGGACTCCTTGACCTGCCTGATTCCCAGCCTTTGCTGATGCTTTGCTTCATTCTGCCATGAGCCGTCCTCTTGAAATGCCACCGTGGCGCCCATCTCCATGGCAACCTCTCTGCCTCTGACATCAGCACCACCACTCCACAGCCAATAGGAGAGTGAGGGAGAGAAATGAGAGCCTTGACACTCTGAAATCCTGTTGTGCAATTCACAAGGAGATGTAATTTGGGTGATTACGCCTGCAAAGATGAGCATGACGCCTTCTAGTTCAGCAAATAAGCAAAAGATTCATGCACTTAATGTACGCTTGTTGCATTAAAGCTGATATCGAATGTTCATCATCAAGGCCTGACGGAAGCATTTAATCTCTAAACTGCTGCTGCATGAAGGCCTTTCGATGCTGCATCCACATTTTTAACAGGAAGTGGACTCGTTCTAATGAGCAAAACCTTTTTGATTAAGTTACAGTGTAAAAATGAATATTTAGCAATGAGGGTGCTGTAATCCAAAGTAGAATTTGCTGAAGTGGTCAGATGGCTTTGATGGTATCTCTTGCTCTCATTTATATATGAAAGTGTGCTTGTAGGAATTGAAGTTGCATTTAAATAAGCCCACAGGAGCGCTATCATGATGAGTACTACAGGTTTTGACTCATGGTTTAAGTGAAGTCGTGCTGCGAGACAGAGCATAAATGTTGAATTTACATCTGACAAACTCATTGAGTTCTGTTCTCCATATGACAGCTGTTTGTTCCTAATATGTTTAGTTCAAGTTTCTCTGCAACAGGCCCACGCAATACGGGAAAAATATTTTGCAATAACAATAAAAAGTGCATTAACTAAATATGACTTTTTGACTTAATAACTTAGTCTTTATGTTTATTTGCTGTTCTTATGCTTTAATTAAACCTAAATTTTTCTGAATCTGAGGCTAGCAGAAAGCTACCTTGAGCGTCATGTTACTGCATTAAAATGAGATAAAAGCAGTCAAATTATGTCCATTCAAGCTCCCATCTATTGGGTAAAATTTAGATATGCGTATTGAGCACTGCTTTTTTTATCAGATAAAATATATATTTTTTAATTGCAATAGATACAGACTTCTATGATAAGCTTCTTTTAAAATAATGAAATTGTAATTAATTGTGTTGTCCTACTCTGTAGCTTTAATGGATTTTCAGTGTTAAAGCACCGACTAGATGTCTTCTCTTGGAAACATTTATTTTGTGGCTTAGCCATAATGAGTAATTTTCTTTTTAGCTAATGTTCCATATTACTGATGTAGATTATAAACCACAGGAGTAGTTTAATACACAGGCTGCTGGTGCAGAGTCAGGAGACTTAAATGATTAATTTTCTCTGCAGATAAAGTGCGTCAAGATGAACAGTTTTGCAACCATGTTAATGTCTTTAAAGGTGTTCTTTTGCACACTAGCCATTGTTTTTATTATCGATTGTTTAAAGGAATGCTCAATGTAAAGGGTATGGACTGGCATTGCTTTCACCACGCAAGACGCTGGCTCAGCAAGGCTGAGTGGCAAAACAGCCTGAGACATGGTTAATAACTGCTTAAATTAGGGATATTTGGACTTGTCAGAGAGCCATCTGTAACAATCTGTTATTATCATGTATGGATATAAGATGATACTTCAATAGTGGGAATTTCTACATATGCAACACAAAACCAACTAAATCTTGTTGAATGTAGATCCCAGGGGCTGTAAAGTCTACAGCTTTGCTGATAATAAGCTCAACCAACGATACAAAGGTCTATGAGAGCTGGACGCTATACAGCAGTTAAATCTGGGAGTGGCTGAGTGCAGAGTGCTTTTGTAGGTCTGTAATGCTTAACATTAGACTGTAAAGTATTTACATTGTTCATCTCTGTGTAGATTACTCCCCTGTGATGTGGCTCAATCAGAGAACGTTTACATTTAAACATCCACGCCAAAAGATGACTTTATGAATATTGACTGATGTACCAGATAGAGTTGACATACCTGCTTAAGGTTGTACAAAGAGGCTTTTTAAGCTTCTCTTACAGTAGACAAAGTTAGTATTTACAAACCATGTTTCTTTAAGTAAGCATTCAGTGTGAGACTCGGCTGGGTGTGTAGACCAGTTTACTTACTGATAGTCTGATAATCTGACGTCAAACTATGTGCTGTGATAAGATACTCAGCCAAAATATGCACTAGAGCTATGGAAAAATGGTTATTTATGTCAAATAGCTGTCTTTCTGTTTTTATTTGATAACAGAGGTGTATTTAGCCTGATTATGCTATTAGTGTGGACTCTCTAATGCTTGTTGTGTAATTCTCTGGCTGAAAAGTAAAATGGCATAGACTTCACTCATACTTGCTGAAAACAATGCTACATTTTATAATCTCAATTTACAAATTTTATGCGAAGATGTGGAATTTGTAGACAGGGGTTGTGATTTTCAGCACGTTCTAGTTCCTTTTGTAGTATGCCTGTATGGAATTGATCAGTTGTATATCAGCAAGCTTTGGAGTATACAGGCAAAACATTTCATCCAGAAAATGATAAACAGATGGTTCACACTGGTATCTGCATCAAAGTGCATCTTATAGTCTACTATAAATCAAACTGATCTACAAATCTGCCTTCCACTTTGTGATAAAAGACAATAAGCCGTTCATTCCCCTCACTACCTGTAAGGCACCAGAAATTACCATATTCCATTAAAAACATGCAATTTTAAAGTAATTTCCTTTTCACCTGAAAGGCATGCCTGACAAACTTAACTTTAACCTTTTTTCCAGTTCCAATCCAATTCTGATAAACATGTGCCGATACCGATACTGATTCCTATATATATATATAAATATATATATATAAATATTTATATATATATATACAGTATTATATTACATATATATTTAACAATTAGCCTATTATTGTTGTTGGTATAATGTGTGAGGTTACATGAGGCTGTAGTAAACCACCCAGCTCCTCTTATTAAAAAGCAAAAAAAAATACGAAAAAGAATTGAATTTAAATGTATTCCAAACAGATTTATTTGAACTACTACTAAAAAATAAAAAATATCAGCATTATCCAAAAAAACAACAACTGAGTATAAGTTATAAATCCCTGTCTATAATGCTCTTTAATGAACCCCCCACCACTAGAGACTGCTGTAGCTTCAGTTAATGGCCGCAGCCTTCCTTTCTGACCCTTCACCGAAAATAAACAATGAGAAGGATGGCGGTGGCTAACAGCTAACTTGTTATCGTATAGTAGGAAGACAGCGGTATAACAGTTTTCCAAAAATGGAAATAAAGTGGTATGTGGGCTGTCAAAGGTTAAGCTGACTACTCACCCGAAGGGAAAAGAGGCCAAATATCAAAGCACAATATTAATCTGCGAAGAGGAACAAAGGCTAGCTCAGTTACACACAGACTGTCTCGTGTTAGACTGCGGTGCGTTCATGGTCTACCGCAAACTGTAGGATGGATTTGGATCGGTCACTTGGAACGGCGCAGTCAGTCAGATATCAGATCTGTTAATTACGTCCATATCGGACCTGATACCATTATTGGATCGGATCGGTCCTATCCCTACAGTCTATAAATTTTGCCTTAGCCTCATAAAAAAACAAGTTTCAACCATTTCATTTTCTTATCCATTGTTCTGTTGGCATCTTTTTAAAACATTTCTCTAAATCATTTACATTTACCAAGACATCTTATTTACTTACTATTAACACTTTTTCTTCTCTTAAAGTATTGATTCAGTCATCGTTTAGGCACCAGCACCTAGGCCTGAGCGATATGGCCTAAAAATCATATCATGGTATTTTTCTTGCCTTTGACGATAACGGTATTATATCACGGTATTACAAAATTCAAAAGAGATAATGCTTTTCAATCCAAATTCAAGAGTTATTAACCCCCCTTCTCCCCTTAAAACAAGCCTTTGATGGCATACTCAATTTATGTCTTAAGTATAGGAACACAGAAAATTATTTATTTTTTTAAGTCTGTCTAGGTTTACTTCTGTCTAACTGCACTCCAAGTGTCACATTTCATCTCTATCCTGATGAGGTGTGTTAAGTTGCTAATGACTTGAACACGTTTCCTAGTGAAGATGTTCACAATAAAAGCATTTCAGAAAAATAACAGCCGCTTACTTTTATTTTGAAGAGCTTGGCAGGAGTATTGTTTAGCATTAAGTTAGCTTAGCTTTGGCCGCCATACCGGAGAATACAGCTAGTTTACAGCAGCTTTTCTGGCCTCATTTAACATCACAGCCTGGATCTTTGACTCACTGTGGACTTAGAAAAGAAAGTCATTCGTTAAAATAGACTTTTAAATGGTTAAGCTGTCAGACTTTGAGAGGAAAAAACACTTGTTTTTGCCTGCTAACTGTGCCTAGTTACAGCAGCAAGAGTCCTTGACATTCGGTTAGTTACCTGGCTACACATAATGCTAGAGCTAAATGTTTTATTGACTAGACTCAGCCTGAGCTTTGTGTCACAAATCACTCTCTCCACCAGCTGTGGGAACGGATATGCCTCGCGTGTGCATCACAGCACAACGTAGGCTTTTAAACCGGTGATGACGTTGTTGCAGAAATCCATTCCATGGCAAAAATTTTACCAGTGATGGTATTAATACTGGTTTACTGCCCCACCTCTACCAGCACCAGTTAAAAAGTATATAGCACCAGTATCACAACAAACCCAAATGATTCCCAAGCGTAAAAGTAACATTTACATTGCAGACATGATGCCACACAGAAGAAGAAATCTTGCTTTGTAGCTGTTCCAAACTGAGAAATTCACATCCCCTCCCAGAGGCTTATTGTGTCTATCAGATGATGATAAGCTATGATTGCTGAAGGGCTTGGAGGTTGCCCATTTTATATTTAGTGAACAAGTTTTATCATGTACAAATCTGTGCTAAATTTCTTTTGTTTTGTTGAAAGCCCAAATGATCTGATTTGGGCTTTTTAAATGTGAATATTTTCTGTCTTCCCTAACTCTGCTGAAACTGTAAACTAAATATTCCCGGGATACCAGCAAAACAAGACAGTTCATGTCATTTAAAACCAGAAGAAATTCATAATTTCCACTATTTTCTCCGTAATGTTTTTAGATTTGCTAGACCATGATGCTAAGCCATTAACCAGGAAGATAATGTACTGGTTAACGAACAACATAAAAGTAATATTATATATACAAGTAAAGTCAATCTACCCACTAGCAAATTACCCAAATACTAACAAGTCTAGTTTATGATCAGTTTTCATAAATACATAATATATTCAAAGTGCCAGAATGCGTGTTTGTATCTTTGAGGTCAAACATAAGCCTTGTGCGTTCCTTCCTTATAATATGTTAAAATACTGTATGAGGAAGGTAATGCATTCTAAAACATGAGTCTAGAGTCACAGTGGTGGTAATTTTTCCTTTCTTTTCCCATGTCTTTGCTAGAACATAGCTGCATTTATTGGCAAGTAACCTGCAATCTGTTGTTTAGATGAGCCGTGTGAAACCATTGGCAGCTTTTACCTACACCAATAAACAAAATGTGGTCCCACACTTGAAACACTCGATGAGGCTCCTAAGAAAAATGTGTATTGCATTTGCTTTGAGTAATACCCTCACTGTAAAATCCTCATATTTTGTTCATATAAGTGTGTGCATTATCATGGTTTAGCAGAGTTTTAGTGTTTTAGAAAGAGTGGCCCACCTCAGCTGTAAAACACTACAGAAGACAAAAGCATGCACAGTGCAAGAAGGGAAATGTTGCTTCATCAAAGCCACTTCCTTGAGGTTTCCTCACTGCTTTGCAAAGAATAAGTGGTCACTAAATAGTATATGCATTTTTGTTGCAAACTGCAAACTCTTGGTGCTTTTCTTTAAGTCATGTACAGCATATTTAGGATTGATTGTGAAGGTTGCTATATGCTTGTCAAAGTAAGCATTCAGCAGATATTTAAAAAAATATGTTTTTCCGTGTTAGTTTACCATACAGGACTTACCATAAAGCAATCAAGGCTTGAGTGAGAAGCTCTTGTAAATACAAAAACCTCATAGTCAGCACAGTCAAACAGGTTATTGTGATCTGCGTACACAGAGGCAGGAAGTGCAATCTGATAAGCTAAAAAGCAGATGCTCATTTTGTCCTCGATGTGTGATCTTACCACGCTGAAGACCCCCAATGTTAGATCTTTTTTTTTTTTTCTACACTCAGCTAAGAAGGCCATATTGTGTGAACTCCAGTGGGCGGTAGTCAGTGAAGCTTGAGGCTTTACTACTGAAACCTCAGAGATGACAAATGATGCTTGTCAATTCTATGAAACAGAATAGGTATATGATTATATACAGAAGAATGGTCTCCAGAATGAATATTATGGAATACAAGTACATCATAGAATCATCAGGTAGAAAAAGCACTCAAAAAGAATAAATTAGTCAGGTCTGGGATCATGAGGTTGTGTGGTATAAAATATTGGAATTAACAATGGGAATTCAGGAACAAAAGCTATTTGATGAAATATGAATTTAAAGCCATAGATTTTGATTCCAGTTTAATTTTAGAAAGTTTTTTGCAGGAGAATTAGATATGCTGTCAGTTACGGTTTAATCCATTGTTTTATTTCCTTTAGTGAATAAAGATGAATCCCTTTGTTTGAAATTTCTTACATGTCTTGAAAGTTTACACCACATCCTTTGCATTCATGAAGGCTGTATTTTGTGTGACCAATTGTTCAGAATGTGAAAACATTTAATGGACATTTATAACAACATAAAAACTGCTGGGTTGTTAAGATGAGAATTTTTCATGGTATACTGTATAGCAATACTATTCCTCCTCAGTGACTAATTATATCAAAAGTGAAAGTGGAGCTCTGTATAACACTGAGTATTATTGTAATATGGTGAACATTCAGTGATGTGAGAAATAATCCTCTGTGACTCAGTGTCACGCTACATTAGTTAATGCAAATAAAGGACTGTACTGTAAATAGCATAATGCAAGGACCCTTTAATCCTACTGTGCCAATGCTTAACACTCCCTGACTTCACAGCGGCCTGTGTGTTCAGTCTGAAACCCGTCGCTCCACTTTGAGCAGCCTTTAAATCCTTTGCAAAGCGTTGTACTCTGCCACGTCTGTGTAGCGTGTGCATGGATGTTTATATCTGCACTGTCCCAGTACGCATTGCCCTTAAGCATAGTGAACTTCTCCCCTTCTTCCTTCAACCCAACCCCTTGAACATCGTCATGGTAACAGCCCTGTTGCATAACAGCGGCAGCAGTGTAAAGCCTTGTATTTTCATCTCCTTGTAAACCCCCCCCCCCCCCCCCCCCCCAACCCCCCTCCACTCCTCTCTGTGCACCTTCCTAAGCATTGAGCATGCTCAGAAAACAATGCAGAAGCAGAGGAAACCGGAAAGGCAGCTCAGAGCAGATTCACTGTTGCATACCAGGGCCTGTATCCTTATTGTAACCAGAGCATCTTTATTAAAATAAGCACAGGGATTAAAGTTCAGAATAATCTGACACTGATGTTAAGTTAGATCATGTCTGCATTAGAGAATATGTGTAAAAGTTTTTACAGCTACATTTATCCCAGTTGACAGGATTTGTATTTTATCTTCATTATCTGTATAGCCGCAAGGTTGATTTCATTATTGGTTAATCCTGTATCTCTCAATAATGTGTTCAGAGGCAAATAAAACAAGGAGACAAATAATGTAGATGTGTCTTATGTTGGTATTTAGATTATGACTATGGGGCACAAATGTCCCAGTGGTATGATTGCGCCCTATGGACGCGGGCAACCCAGTTTCATGTCTGGCCTGTGTTTCTTTTACCACATCATTTTCCCCTCTGTCATCCCTGTTTGCAGCTCTATATACCGTCCTAATAAAAGCAAAAATCCCCTAAATAAGTCTTTAAATAAAGGCATATCAGATATTATATCTAATATCATGCAGCCCTACCAAGAAGATTATAATGCCCCCTCGTGTTGCTTTGTAAAGTCAAAGATTATAGCATAACATATTCCAGATACTTAATACATGATGATAAATGTTAGTAGTACATAGGGCTGGGTGATATGGCCTAAAATTGATATCCCGATATATTTTTGCAGTTTTATTTTGAAAAGGACTTCACTCAATCTTTTACTAATATATCAAAATACATAAATCACGAAATACTTGGTATTTTACAGTGTATGGAAAGTCTGGAAATGTTTTCTATGTTATGTTTACTATTGCTGACTATAAAGTGATTATTTTCCTCATTAAGGGTGAAGCAAACCTACACAGAGCTCACCAATCCAGTCTGTTATCTGTGCTGATGAATGCTGGACCAGTTTCTAACAAGTTCATAACATGAGAGCGTCTTTAGACCTTATTCAAGAAACTGTCCTGTGTGATCATGGGGGAAACAGCTTGTCTGGAGGCAGGAACATTTTAACTACTCGTTGTGTGTGTTTTGTACTGTAAGGCTGAGATAAGACTCCGTTGTTGTGGAGATGTGGATCACATTTGTCTGCAGCTGGGCCGTTTTCTCTCTGACCTGTACAACTCTGGCAGGGAGTTTTCAGCAAAATGCTCGTGCCCAGGCAAATCTGGTATTCTGGGTTAAGTGTCTTTTCAACAACAGTGGGCTCATGTCTTTAGCGACGTGTTGTGATACTGCCACTGTTATCTCGAAGTCATCTTGCAGCGTATTTTAACGAATACCGTGAGTTCCACTTCTTCCTTTTCAAAGTTGAATGACTGCTCAATGCTGCAGATCCAGCGCTGTTTCTGTCTCTAAAGTCAGCTAACTCCCCACTAACTAGCCACGCTGCTCTGTTTACCTTCCTCTCCCTTGCTTCTTGCTGCTAATGCACAAGTGCAGAGGAGTTTTCTGGATTGGTGGAGGAGAGAGAGTGAGCTTGCGGCTGTGAGAGATTCGTTCAGGGACAATGGGAAAAGCGAAACTCCAGCGAGAAATGCATGCTGACGGCTCAAAACTTCCACATAATTTATACTCGGATGTTCGCGATATAGTCATTTTATACATCGTGGGTGGCAAAAATTGGGATACATTGAGTATACTCGATATATCGCCCTAGTAGTACATATGATTTGCAGTAGGGATGCACAGTATTGCATTGCAGATGTCTGATATGCCGATATTTCCAAATTAATTTCAGCTGATTAAGGTACGAATATTAATTAGGGCTGAATGATTTGCAAAAATAATCTATTTGCGATTTTTTTCCCCCAATATTGTGATTGCGATTTATTATACTATTATTCTTCAGTCAATCTTATGTATTTTTCGACAAATCCAAGCAATAAATAAATCCATAAATAAGACCATGTGCATTGAAAACAATGAAATTATTTCAGAAGCAATTAATCCATAGTAACATGATTCTGAATATGGGGGTGCAATAAGCTTTAAGCCATAAAGGAGGCGGCTGGGGTGGAGGAGGTGAAGCTGGCTACTAGCTGATTGCAGCTGGGGTATGACTTTTGTGAAGTTTCGCTAGGCTTCATCAGTTTTATTTAGAATAAGCTAACTATTTTTGCTCATACTGCAAATGTAGGGCCCTGTGAAATCCATTTTATTTTTTACCAAATATTTTTATTTTTTTTATTTATTTATTTTTTTTTAATTCCGTTTTTTAACCTTTCCACTAATTTTACCATAAAAAAGAGTGTCCTGTTTATGTAAAGGAATCAAATGTTCACTAATTAAATAGAAATAACCTTAATTTTATTGAAAAAGGGTCACAGTTGGCCCAGGAGCTGTTGTTTGGATAACCCTGATATAAAATCATTATAACCAGCGTAGCAGTCAGATATTTCCAACATTCCCCCGGGAACATATTCCTCAGATATACGTTCCTCTTTCTAAAAAAAAACAGCATTTCAGTCAAATTCATTCAATTTCCGCGATTTCCACGTTAAATTGTAAATTCTGTTTTTGTTGGCCAATTCCGTTAACACGGAAATCATAGGGCCCTACAAATGTGATGTCATTTGCTTTGTTTAAGGGCATTAACATTTTTATGTCACTGATTTTGATTAAGAAAAACATACATAAAACACAAAGAGGAGGATTTTTGTAAACCATAAAAAATTGCATTTGAATGTTTGCAGAATGTGCAAAAAAATCTCTGCTGCTGATTGATTTATTAAACTGGTATTTTGACACATTTCAAGGTAAAGAAATATTGCAACTTCTGCGATTTGTAAATTGCAGCAGGCCATATTGCGATTTAATCTAATTTGCAATTAATTTAATTGCAAATTTGCATTTAATTAACTAATTTGCAGCCCTATTATCAATGTAGTTCAGACCTAAAACCTCAGTCTTTGAAAAACACTTTAGAGTTGAAGGATTGAGGATGCACAAAGTAAGACTTTAGCGTACATAAGTTTGTTGTTGTTGCCTAAAACTCCACAAACTTATTTGGACATACAGCCTACAACAACAGCCGCTATAGGTTGATGTTTACGTGAGATATATGGTATGTAAATATTATATTTGTAGACATAGTAAGGGTACATCAATGATGATCTGTTTTGTGTATGCTCAAGAAACTTCATGCCATCCCCATATGAGTCTGGGGGAAGTCCAACAGGAACATTTTGTCAGGAGCTTTATTTCCTGTATTCTTGTGTATCCTATACACCAGTTTGTCATGAAACTGTCTTTGTTTTTGTTTATTTTTCTTTTTAAGAAAAATATGAAATCATGTACTTACCAGTGCTGCAAAATTAATCCCAATTGCAATGTCAGGCTGTGTAGTTACACAATCGCATTAAAGGCTACAATTATTCTTGTATAGGAGTGTGACGAGACGAGATTTGGGTCTACAAGACGAGATTTGACACATTTTTTTTAATTTTGGAAAAAAATACATGGGTGGATAATATGTCCTTTACACAGCTGAAAGTCATAATTGCAAACTATTCAGGTCTATTGAGAAATGTTTAAACTAACTTCTTTTGCACTGAATAGGCTATCAATGCTTACAAACAGTTTGTCTCGTCTAACTCTGACTCAGACTGTACATTTTAATGCCCTTCAAATCAGACCTTTCATTTTAATAGTCTACCACATCTTTAATTTACTACACTATGCATTCATTGCTACAATTACAGTAGTAATAATAATAATAATAAAATCATTTAGATTATTTTGAAAGTACTTTAGAAACTATTTACAACAGACTGAAATATAAAGAGCTCCATCAGTAAAATCAAACTATTTCTTATCCTCTTTAAGGACATCCATATTTAAAACACTCACAAAAATATTTCTGTCAATAACACGGTTGCTGTAATTTAAAGAAATAGATTAATTAATCATTTTATGGTCTTTTTTTCTCGGATGAGCTTTGACAGCGTTGGACACGACGCACAGATGAGTGTGTGTGTGTTAGTGTGTGAGCATTGGTGAGAAGTGTGTCTCTGCTCTGTCTGCTGTCAGACAACAAACAGGGCGTGTTTAACCGGGGCTAAAACTTCTCTTTTTGGAGCTAACAGTGGACTCTATGGCGCTCAAACAGAGTTAGTTAAGCTAAGTTTACCGCTGCAGTATACAACGACCTATCCCCCCTACACATGTGAAGCTTCTGACTGATGATACGCACAGCCAACAGCTGATGGATGTGTGACTTACAGACAGTGAGACGAGAAGGAAACATGACAATGCAGCGACTGAATTAAAGTTGTAAGTAACGTATACCGGCACTATGAGCAATGGATCATGTGCGGCCTCGAGTAGTGCACGTGGAGGAGGAGGTGGGGGTTGGAGCGGTGATCGAATGGGTCACGGATCAGCTCCGTTACTTCATTAACTCTCCCACCAACTTTTTTTTTTTTTTTTTTTTAACATTTATTTTTGGGCTTTTTCATGCCTTTATCTGACAGAGGAAGGACAGTGGATAGATTCAGAAACAGGGAAGAGAGTGGGGAGAGACATGCGGTAAAGGGCCACAGGCCGGATTCAAACCCGGGCCGCCCGCGTACCTGGGTAGCGCCTTAAAACACTCGACCATCTGCGCTCCACCACCAACAGTTTTAAAGTGTCCTGGGCATCTTTTTGATCTTTTATAATTTCCAGTTTGGTATCGTTCTGTGTAAGGACAGCTGCTGATCCTGGTGTCTGGGCAATATTGATCTCACAAGATGATTTTCACCTCCACAGGAAATCTTGTGACGTTTTGATCTCGTGAGTTCTCATGGCACGAGATCTCGTCACACCCCTATTCTTGCATTAAGTAGTCCTT
This sequence comes from Cheilinus undulatus, assembly GCF_018320785.1. Classification (NCBI taxonomy): domain Eukaryota; kingdom Metazoa; phylum Chordata; class Actinopteri; order Labriformes; family Labridae; genus Cheilinus; species Cheilinus undulatus. Next base: position 24,795,316 of record NC_054869.1, on the reverse strand, counting down.
GAAAGGTTTATAATGCCTGCTGACAGGCCCTTAAGTTTACAATAGTGCCGCTATTGTTGTACTTTGTAGAAGTACTTTTATTTTCAAAAAAGGAAAAATATTAGGATATTTTGACAACAGTTTTGTAAAAACTTAAGGTTTTTAGTTTTTTTTATTCTACTCCATATCTGTATGTTTTGATAAATACACACATCAAAACTATCATTATCTTCTGCATTTTCCTTGATTACTCATAGTATCATGAGACTCATAGAAGTTATCTATTATATCATTATCACAATTACAGATAACAGTATTTTTCAGTATGATCACAGTTGCACATCATTACCAAATCGTGCAGCACAAGAACTTATTTTATCTACATACTACATTGATAATACTCAATGCATTCATTTTTCATCCAAGCAAGATGTAAAGTGCCTTTATTTACACAGTAGTGTAGTGATAAATGTTGGCTGCTACGGTACATCAGTATGATTGGACTTTCCCCATATAATCAATGCACTACACATGGGCCTTATTTCATCCCTATTACTGCTGACAGCCCTAGTTTTTCACATTTTTAATTCCTTTACCATGTTTGCAATACACAGCCAAATGTTGTAATCTGACCTTAAAGAGTTATCTTCTCTACAACACTGAGCAGATAAACAGCATGAGTGGACTTTTTTCTGATTACAAAACTGAGAACTCAAGAGGAAAACTTTGAGAAAGGAGTGTTACCTGTTTTTGAAATGTGCAGCTCCCAGAATTCTGCACATACAGCTCAGTAATAAAGTTGAGTGACTGTCAGTGTTTGTTTAACATAGTGTAACATCGTTAAACTGGGTCTGTGTCTGCCAAATGCCATAAATCAAGTATTTTGTGCCTTTGTTTTGGAAGGATTGGAGGTTGGGCTGAAAAAAACTGCATTAGTTGTCTTAGAAGATTAAGTACACAAGGTTCTGAAGCTAAGGTAGTGTTATACTAGTTTGGTTAAAAATGGCGTAATTCATCATTAAGTCATTTTCGTCCAGCTTCCTTCATCCAAAGAAAGAAAGTGAGTGATGTTTAACAAGTACCACCATCAGGGGGCCTCCATCCAGTCAGAGACTCCCTTAAAACCTCTGTCACAGCTGTCAGTGTAATACTTTCTATGTCCTGAGTTTCTTGGAAGCATCTCACAGCAGTCTGGTGCAAGCACAGTTATATTACACGCTGAAGTCTTTGCACTTTGTACTTCCTGAAAAGTTCCTTCTGTTACACACCTGGACAAACTGACAAGTAACGAATGGGCTTGCCTTAGTAAACATGATGAAATGTAGAGCGGGCAAAGATTGTTTTAGCTTTCTTGTGCCATTGAAACAGCTGCTGATGTTCCCTTTTGCAACATCCCATTCAGACTCTGATGTAATTTTTTAAAAGAAATTGGTCAGGAAAAGAGCACCAGCTGGTGATTAAATCGTCATGCTAGTTGACAGGTTAAATATGTTTAGTATTGCAGGATTATTCATGGAAATTCTAAAAAAAACCAACTCACTGTTACCATCTATAACCAAATGGCTGACGTCATTTAGGCTTTGCCCTGTATTTTCTACAGTCTGTGGTCCTGTAACAACATGCCTGACATGGGCTACCAACAGTGATGTATGCTACAGTATTTGGAGCCACAGTTTGTCAGAAGAGCAGACATAGCTGCTCTCCAGCATTTTTATGCTTTTACTATTAAATTATTAGTCTTGTTCCTACACATAAAAATGACATAAAACTACACACACATTCTGCTATGAGTTTCCACATTGCACAAAAGGAATGGTTTTAAATGTTTTCAGGCAGTACTATTGTCTGTTCTAAAAACAACCTGATGGTCCGTCTGTGCTCCGGATCGGATCTAAGCTCCGATGAGTAAGTCTTGCAGCAGCTCTGTGCTCCTCTGTACATAAGGGTATCTGCTGCTGTACAACAGTTACATGGAGGACTTTTTCCTCCCACACACACATTCCTCTCACACAAGTGGAGAGGAAGGTCACTCATATTTCCCTCACAGAAGGCTGGCACACTTGTGTTTACATTTCAGTCCCCACACCACCGTCACTATAGCAACTCCTTTTCTTATTCTGTCGTACTGTGTGGGTGTTTTTCTGTCATCCCTGTTGTTTGTAACGTGCAGAAAATAAAATCACACTTGGCTGGATGTAAATGAGGCAGCTTAAGAACTTAAGGAAACCATATTGTATACTGGTTTTCTATGTTTGTTACCCATAAGTACAGCTTTGTAAGGTTATTGTGGATTTGGTGTGGCACCAGAAGGCATCAGCTTGAGCTCAGGCACACAAGAACTACACAGAATCTCAAAAGCTTAGAGGGGAATTTTGTAATTCCTGATGTAGGTGTTATTTTGGACACGATGCTTTGTTTTGTGCTATAAGATGTCTGGCCAGTTTGTGTACCAAAACCAGGCTGTAATTTGTAATTGCTAGTGACAGAAATCAAAACATTGTGGCTGAAATTCTTAATTAAAAATATTATTAGTCACAGCAGTTGGAGGTAAAACCAAGGGATGTTTTTATGTCCATGTCTGTTTTTGATTAGAAAAATGGCATGGCAATGAGAGATTTATATTAATAAAGTTTAAAGTGCAAGTTTCCACAGTGTTAAAATATCTCCACCTGAGTTAGCATTCAAGGAGATCAAAACAGCCAATGAAATGAGAGGCAGAAAGTCAACAGTGAACATGTCTGTACCTGGAAAAGTGAGGAGTGAAACTGAACAATCAGTCTGCTAGATAAAGACATACTGAGACTCAGCCCGACACTCACACCTGTGAAACTGTGTTTTTATATTACTGTATTTTACTACACTTTGTCTAATACAGAGGGTTTTGTATCCGAACCTCATTAACCGTATCCAACCACTCATAATGGCAGTAGCTAACCTATTAGGTCGCACTCCTAAAGTCATTAGACACACCTGAACCTTCCAGATGTGTTCTCAGCACACTACAACAGAAAACAATTAAAAGTGTGCAGAGTAAACAAAAAATCCAGAAGCCTCAAATAATAAGTGATTAAACATGTTGATGCTTGTTTGTGCAAACTAGAACAAAAAATGAGAAGCAGCATCCCTAGAAGAAAAGATCTTAGGCAAACAAAAGTCTACAGAATAATTTAAAAATGTCTGATCAGTATGTGATTTACTTCTCTATTTTATCATTAAAGCTTACCTTCTAATTTTGTTCCAGCTTTGAAAAGTAGCTATTGGCATTAAATCTCCTTTGCTGAGAAGCATGCATGATGTGCCCTAGGGATGGGCGGTAATACAGTAATACTGTATCCCAGGGTATTAAAAATAGCCATGGTATTGCTTTAATTACAGTCATTACAATGGTGCTGTGTAATAAGTGTGCATTTTTATAAGTGCCTTGAGAGTGTATATCCATTCCCACCAGTAGTACCACTGTCTGTGAAAATGATTTGCGAGTGATGACAGAACTGCTAATGATGTCAGGCCAATTTGGCAAACAACAAATATGAACAAACATACCGGTGCATAGAAACTCATGTGCCGTCGCCTGGCTCAAGCGCTGGCACAAGTGCTGCATGGCATCATGATATGGACCTCTTTAAAGTCAAACTGGCAAACGCAAATAGCTGGCTGTAATGTGATCCACAACAATGTGAGTTTAAAAACATGTTAGTTCTTCTTTCTGGGTGTGGATCAGTGATAAAAAGGATCAAGTTTATTAAGCTTCCTTTAAAGTAATTTGCGACAGGACAGGCATGGCATTATTGTGCCACGAAATTTTTATTTATTTATTTATCCATTTATTTATCAGGGACAATACATAAGCATTGCTGCATTTAATTACAGTGCAACAGATGCAATGTATAAAAGACATCTAGCCATGGCTAATTTGCGGTCCTGAAAAAAATTATATTTAAGGCCAGTCTTTAAATGTTTAAAGGCAGACTGAACATTACTTAACATTCCCAAACCCTGCATGATAATAACTGATTATTATTTCTCATATCACCTCTGGGAGGAGGGGAGAGAAGAGAGAGGAAGAGTGTGTATGTGTCATATATGTGGAGAGGGGAAAAAAAAAGAGAGAAACTTTGTTTGCCCCTTCTATTCTGTAGTAAATGTTTACTTGTGTGAGATAAACTGTAAATCTCTTCCAGTGCTCATGGAACATGGCGTTATAAATGTCTTTTTGAGCTGAGGCTTTTTGATAAAGGATTAAACTAGAAAAGCGCTCAGAGAGCGCAGACCTCTGCCATTAGCCCTATCTCCCAATAGTAAAAACATCCTTTAAAAAATTCCTGTATCAAGACGGTGATCAGGATCACTCCCAAAATCTAATCAGTTCTTCCTTATGCCATTTCTGACATTTCCTGAAAATATCATCAAAATCCATCCATAACTTTTTGACTTATGTTGTTAACAAACAAACTAACAAACAAACCCTGCCGATCACATAACCTCCTTGGCGGAGGTAATGAAGCAACTAAAGAGGCACACGCACTGCTTGCTGTGCTTGCGCAGGCACGCCAACTACTGCTTAAACGTGGGTGTTTTTTTAACACCTGGTGGTAAACCATATTCACTGGTAAAATTTGGGGAGGGTTTGGCGGTATTAAAAAAATGAATACTACCGAATCCTAATATGCACACTACACATAAGCAGGCACATACCTTCTACATCACACATGAGCATCCATTGCATTCAAACATGCCACACTATTTCCTGTAAATGGCTTGTTTTTTATTTTACGTCAGGCATCATTGCTCGTTTGCTCTAATAAGAAATGTCCAACTAAAGCTAAGTGCATGTGGATACTTACGTTATTGAAAGTAATCATCTTTTGCCAACAAATATAAGACCAAACACAAAAATGTTATTATTTTTAGGGCATAATACCTATTGAAATACTCTATGAAAATTTGTACAGCTTTATGTTTATAATTGTAACTCAGTGGAATTATAACTTGCCTTCCATGTCTTTCTGTTATATTTTAATTTCAGGTGAATTCAAACAAGCAGCAGTCCACAGTATTACACAATTTTACCGCCACATCTGACATCTAGATTCAGCTTAAACTGCACTGTGGTCGTGAACCTGTTAGAAGCTGGAGTTTGGTCAAGTTCATCTTGATCAGGAAGTGAAAGCTCTTTGTGTCTCCCTCGAGCATTCTCGTGCAGCATAATCTAGGTGCATTGTGTTGTGCTGCGCAGTGTCATGGCTTCTTCATATTTAATTTCACTGCATCCTCTCTGCTGACTTGCAATATTTTGGACCTTTTATAGTCTGATTCAGCTGGGGTGTGTGTGTCATTGTGCTAAACTGGTCAAGTAGCTTTGTTTCACTCCTACATTCCTGATTTTTGTTTATCAAACAGGCACTGCAGTAGTCTTGCTGTTTATATTAGAGGTGTGTTTTTGGTTTTCAGATACTGATAATGTGAACCCAATACAGCCGGCTTTATGTCGTAAAATTAAAACCTTTGCTCTGGCAAACCACAGGAAGGAAGCAGTCTTTTGTCACAGAAGTTAGCGTCTGACTGCTGTTGCACAATTAGGACCCTATGAAATCCGTTTTATTTTTTGCCAAATTCCGTTTTAGTTTTATTAATTCTGTTGTTTAATCTTTTCACTAATTTTTCCATTAAAAAACAGTGTCCTGTTTATGTAAATGAATAAAATGTTCACTTTTTAAATATAAATAATATTTAATATTTATTGAATGAGCTGCAGTTTGGATAACCCTGATATAAAATAATCATAACCATTGTAACTGTCAGATATTTCCAACATTTTAAGACACATCCACATGTGTAATCACATCCTAACTGATGTTTCTGATGTAAAGAAATCCTTCTGTTCTCTCAAACACAGAGTGATAGTGACTTATTAAGAAGGTCACATTAAAGTTAAATGGTTAAAAGTAAGCTGGTTTCCTTAACTTTTCTTTACTCTCACAGTCTGTAACAGTCCATGCAGTTTGATGCTGCATTGTATTCTACTCCTGACTGTAACAGTTCTCTCCTTGTCTCTCTCCTTACATTGATGTCTGTCTGTCTGCCTCATATCAGCGCGCTACATAAATGCAGACACGTATTCGCTCATTAAGCAACCAAAGAGAACTACAGTATCTATGGGAGGAATTATTAAGCTAACTGATAATTGAATGTAACTAGGGCTGCAACGATTAGTCGCCATAATCGATCATGTTGACTATAGAAAATTTGTCGACACGGAAATTCAAGTGTCGACTAATCGTATTATTGTTTTTGATATTGGTAAAATCAAATACCGGCCAATAAAAACTCATCTGTACTTGCAGTTCACTACTCAAAGAAGAGAGCCAGCCTCACACCAGAACATGTTGACATGTTGTTCCTGCGCTGCAATTTAAAGAAATTATAATCTATTGTTCAGTCACTTGGGCTGGGAGTTTGATTTGTTTACATTAAGCTTCATTTGTACTTTTGGACTTTGGATGGGCAATTTGCTTTATTTATTTTTATAGACATACCAGTCACTTTAAAGAAAGCTATCCTTTAGTTATTTGTCACCCGCAAGGCAGGTGAACTGCTACTATTTAAATTGCTGCTATTTAGGTAAAATGGGGATCCAAAACAGTATGCCAAATAATCATGATCAGTCGATTAATCGGGAAATTTATTGATAGATAAGTCGACATAAAAAAATAATCATTAGTTGCAGCCCTAAATGTAACATCATTAAGACTACTGGACGGGACCGACTCGAGTTTGAAGCCTTCGAGGGGTGAGCAGGTCTTCAAGTTGTGACTTCAGTTGTGTGCCTGGCACACAGACACACCTCTCTCTCCGAGTAAAATAACTCGAAGCACAGATGAGTTTTCTTGTAGGTGCAACATTATGTCGCATGGTACTGCCCCATGTTGAGCTATGTGATGTTTGCTGGTATTTCGTGCAGCTGCACTGACATGCTTTGTATTGTTTAGGAGGGGGCGGGGTGAGTGTTGGAGAAGTGAGGAACAAGTTGTGCCCCGCTTTAGTGATTCCCCTGGAACATATCCCCAGATATGTGTCCCTCTTTCTTAAAAACAAAGCATTTCAGTCAAATTCATTCATTTTCCGCGATTTCCGCGTTAAATAGTTGATTCTGTTTTTATTGGCCAATTTTGCGATTCCATTAACACGGAAATCATAGGGCCCTACACAATTGTCAGCACAGTAAGACATGATCTTAGTTTTTCTGTTCTTTTAAAGGCTGCAGGTGACACTGTGATACCACGGCAAACCTGCAAAATGTCATCCTGCGTGGTCACTCTAGAATTCTGTTTCATGAACACATCTGCATTAAGTTGCTTTTGGGTACAACTTTGTCTCTGAAAACTGTTGAAGAGACGCCCGGCTTTTTCAGTGAGCTTTTCTGTAGCAAAGGACTGGTGGTATCAGAAAAATAGGCTTCTTATTGTTATTAATTGGGGGTACCGTTACACCTTTTATAATGTTTTGTAAAGTTTCTTTAATAAAAATGAATATTTAGCTTTATAAACATGACATTTTAACAAATTACTTTTGTGTTTTCTGAAACTCTAGCTCTGCCTATGACCGAGACAACAAGATCCGTGTGGCCATTAAGAAGATCAGCCCTTTTGAGCACCAGACGTATTGCCAACGCACCCTGAGAGAGATCAAAATCCTGCTGCGCTTCAAACATGAGAACATCATCGGAATCAATGACATCATCCGCACGCCAACCATCGACCAGATGAAGGATGTGTATCCTTTTAGACACTTTCAACCATGCTTTAGAAAATGTTTCATATTTCAAGATAGAATCAAATTTATTTCACGAGTGGCCTTATAACTAATGATCATTTAGGCTTCCATGGTTTGCAACAGACACCAAGTTTTATAGTCATAGATTACAGACAGTCAAAATTACCTCTTTGTTGCCAGTGAATTGGTCTGGCACCCAAGCAATTGTAGTTCATTTTTGTTTTTCAGTTGTGTTTTATTACATAATAACCACCTGTCACCTTTTATTTGGCAGAGATGCTCTTCACTGTAGCCCAGCAGCAACTGTAAACTGGTTGAGTTCATACAAACTGTCACATTCATAAAGCACCGTTGGTTTTACACACTTCCTCACCTGGAAATATCTGTGACTTAAGCCCAGAAATCTTGACTTCCTGCTTGCCAAATAACAAATAATCTTCTAAAAGTATTCTAGTTTAAAAAAAAAAAAAAAAGTTTAAGATTTCTAGATGCTCCAAATGCACATCTGGAAAGAAGTTTTCAGTTTTCCCTGTTTTTGTTGCTGCTTTCTTTATTTTACTGCAATTGCAATGCTGACTGTCTAAATTGAGCTAGCCAGAATAATCTTGTTACGGTTAAGTTACTGTGTCTGAGACACTATGGCTATCATCAAGACTACAATCAAGTCGCTTAGAGTGTACACAGTTTTTGTGTCTGTTGTTTTCCAAATAATTCTGCAGTCAAACTGAATAAATAAAAGTCATACTATGTAAGAGAAAACTGCATGTTCCAGATAGGTTTGATAAGACTCACAGGACAGAGTTGTGTTTTTTCTAGAAGTTTTTATGCAGATATAAAGCACATGTTATGTGGTTGTCATGAAATGAAGAAAAATTTTCTTTAACTCTGCACCGTGCAGATACATTGTCCAGGATCTCATGGAGACAGACCTGTACAAGCTCCTGAAGACTCAACACCTGAGCAACGACCACATCTGCTACTTTCTTTACCAGATCCTCAGAGGGCTCAAGTACATCCACTCTGCCAACGTCCTGCACCGTGACCTCAAGCCCTCCAATCTTCTGCTCAACACCACCTGTGATCTCAAGGTAATTGCTCAGTGACAAGTTAACACAATTTAAGCCTATAATCAACAGCTCATTAACCATATTACCATATAACCAATTAATTTTATTCCTATGTCAATGAGACAAGGCATCTTGAATTTAAACTGATTTTTTTAAGGTTTAATTATTTTGTCCCATGAGGGCCTTGTTGCTTGCAGAGAAAAAGTGTAACAACCATCACTACAAAATATAGAGAGAAAGGGTGCCTTAAACTTTAACTTAAATTTGAACATATACAGTATATTGTTGCAGGAGCTACTGTTCTTCAGCAAGTTGAGGACAGCAAAAAAGACTGCTTAAGAAAAATTCATACAAGTGCAATGTAAAGGCATGTGATTCTTCTGGATTGGGCCACAATTTTGGAGTTTCAGACCTTAAAAGTTGACCCACAAGACTTACAGTATCTATGAGGATGTTTTTTGCTTAGACCTGTTTTTTAAAAGGATAGAGGTGTGCCACCTTGGCAGTTTGTGTTCATTTGCTGTACTGTGATCATAACCCAGTGTAACATAACAATGGGCACCAACCAAGTTTTCAAAAAATAGACATTTCGATCTGGTTTCCTGAAGTTTAACTTTTTGTGTTGTAATTCATTTTTGTGCAGATCTGTGACTTTGGTTTGGCTCGTGTGGCTGATCCTGACCACGATCACACCGGTTTCCTAACAGAGTATGTTGCCACTCGTTGGTACAGAGCACCTGAGATCATGCTCAACTCCAAGGTGAGAGTCGGTGTGCCACTCATGTTAACATACAATAAGAAAAGTATATCTGCACTAGGGGTGGGAATTGATAAGATTTTATCGATATCAATGCCAGGTGTTTGGGAGGAAAACATGCTAAAATATACAAAAAAATCTCTTTTTTAGTTGGATATGTCTTGGTTAAGACAAACTGCTCTCTGGAGCTTTAATCTGTGAACTTGAATTAGAATACAATATTACTGCGCATTTTTTTTTTAAAAGACAAAACCTTAAAATAAATATAAAACTAATCTCTGGATCCTAGATCTCTGGAGGTATCAAAATTAATTGAACTCTTGTGCAAAATTAACAGTTATTGGGCAAAAAGATGCATGTCATGAATTAGACAACACTGTTTGACAGACGTTTCTCATTGCCATGTGTGCGTCACTTTTGGAGAAAGGTGCCACATTGTTGACCATTTTAGTCTGTTTTTGTGACAGTTCATTAGAAATGGATGGTAATACAGTAATACTGTATCCTGGGGTACTAAAAAAAGCCACTTTGATTACCATCATGAAGACGGCGCTGTGGGATTAGCACACACTAATAATAAATTCCTCGAGAGTTTATGTTTCCCACCCACAGCACCTCTGGCTGTGTATGAACACGCTTTAAAAGTGATGACTGAACTCTGTTAATGATGTTGGGACAGTTTTGCAAAGGACAAACACTCCCATATATACCGGCGCACAAATACTCGTGCGCAATGGCGCAAGCACGACGCAGGGACAGTTCTGGCACTGCGGTAAGGTCTTCTCTAAAGTGCAACTGTTAGATGTGCACCGCTGGCTCTAGTGTGATCTCAGACAAAGTGAGTTTAAAAATGCTCTCATTCTTCTTTCTGGCTATAGATCAGTGATGACAAATTATTACGCACACCCACAGGTGCTGCAGCCATGCCAGGTACAATAGAACAGAGGATTTTTAAAAACGTTCAAACTTATCTTAACCCGTTTAATGTGTAATATAGATGAGATTATTCACTGCTTTGCGCGCTAAAGTATTCTGTAACTTTTTATAAGATCATGGTAAAGTAAACATTCAGCAGGACGGAGCTCGCCACTGAAGCACAACGCAGACATAAATAATATTGAAGTCCAATCTTTTTCTGTTTAAAATCCCACAGAACATTACTTCACATTCCCGGATTCTATGATAACCATTTAGATTTGAATATCACGTCTCATCTTCTGGGAGGAGAGGAGGGGAGGGAGGAAAAAGAGCGCACGTCTGTGTCATTGAAAGAGGAAAAAAGATAAACTTCATTTGATCCCCTGCCCTGATTTAACCTGTTTTACTTAAGTTATTTACTTCTCCTGGTCCTGTAAACGTCTCCTTATGAACGGGTTTTATTCTAGAATCGAAGCATTTTGATAAAGGATTAAATGAAGCGCGGCAGAGGCGTGCGCTCTGCTTGCTGTGCATATGCATGTACGCCAACAAGAGCTTGTAAAATGTGTTTTTTAAACACTTTTCAGAGATACTGTATAGCCCAGTAAATGTTTATTTTCTCAGCTTTTCTGTTCGGCTGACTGTCTCATGTGAGGCCTGTGTTTTATGGCACACGGAGGTGAGGCATCGATAAGGGAATCCTTTAGATAAAGTGTAAATGATGTTGATGGATCGAGCCAATTGGAACCGGTTCTTGGTTCCCACCCCTAATCTCCACATGTTATATCATGGTGAGAAATGTCTCTGTACAGCATTTGAGGCTACATTAGCTGTGTCTTCACTCCAGGTTATAAGATGATACTTTTTAACTACAATTAAAATATGGTAGTAACACAAATCAAACTTCTTCTTTCTGAGTCTTTAAGGGCGCACTCACACTAGGCCATCCGTTCTGTGTCTGGGCGTGTTTGAGCCTAAAGCCCAGTACGTTTGACCAGTGTCAGTGCATCCATTCCATGCTTGGGCATTGCACGCTTCACGGCAAGTGTGTGCCGGGGTTAATCTCACGGCTGATTTAACCTCTCATTATTATGAAATTATAATGCCAAATTATTATCCACTGAATAAATTTACCAATGATTCTATTTCGTGTCATCTAGAAGGGAAGCTGTGATCTTGATTGCTGACATGAATGGAATACTGTTTATTAAACCTGTGGCGTTTTCACTTCCAGCCCTCATCAGTTAAAACTGCTCTCGTTGCGGTAAAAAATTCTTTTAACTGAACATTTAATCCTACTGTGGACACAGGCTGTCTTATGACATGAGGGCTTGTTTGGTGCAGCACTGAAAGTCATCAGAAATTACGCAGAGAGATTGCACAGTTCATGGCGCATACAGGAATGCCAGGGAGATTCAGATAGTACACGGACATGCAGAAGATTGACTGTAGGGTTTCATATGAGTTCAAAAATGGGGGTTTCCTTCAGTGGGAGAAGTGCTTGGAACTCTGATCAGGCTCAAGATTATATGCTGTAGTGAGAGATAACTCTCCGCTATGAGCCTCTTTCTCTCTCTCTCTCTCTCTCTTTCCTCACTGGACTCTGTATGGTTAACGTGGCCTACTGATCCCTAGTCAGGTGAATAACCCTGGTGTAAGATCAGATATTGTATAAATCTGTTGCTATTTTACAGACTAAAAACAATACTTATGTATACTGAGTCATCAACAAATATAAATTCAGCAACAGTGTATTCTCCATGTGATGACTTCAGTGTGTGACATATCCATGCTCAGGCCTGGATGTATTGAGCAGTCTGAGTGTGGGCCAAAGGGAGGATGGGGAGGGGGTCAAATGGGCTCTAGCACGGAACGAATACGGATAGCCTAGTGTGAGCATGCCCTAAGATTATCTGCTTCAGTTAAATTCTTGAAAATACGACACGCTAAAATTTCTGTGACTGAATTTGTAACTGTTTGCCCCTGTGCTGTGTTAATGCTATGTAAGAAATTAATAAACATTGTGCTGGTTTTATACTCAGGTCATCATTGGTTCCTAATTCCCTTCCATGTCTCTGACTCTGTGTTTCTCTCTCAGGGCTACACCAAGTCCATAGACATCTGGTCAGTGGGTTGTATCCTGGCTGAGATGTTGTCCAACAGGCCAATCTTTCCAGGGAAGCACTATTTGGATCAGCTTAACCACATTTTGGGTAAAACATTCTCAATATGCCATTGTTTTTGTTTTTTGTTTTTTTGTTTTGTTATTTTTCTTTTAATAAATGGTGTGGTTGAGTTGTATTGAGATTTTTTTGTGGAGTCAGTACTATAAATCTGATTTGATATTTAAAAATAAAGTTCATTGCAGCAGCTCTTGGACTGTTGATAGACTGCAACTAACAATTTATTTAAATTTTCTTTATCGTTATGGTCATAGTATGTAAATTGCCAAAAATATGGTGTATAAGACATACCTTAAGAAGCGATTTTAATATAAAGCATTGGCTGTGTGATATATACTAGTAAAACCAATATTCCACAATAAAATGATGAAATATTTGCCATCATGGCCTCAGGAGCAGCTACTGTAATCACGCCTTGCACGCAAGCTAACCCTGTGGAAAATTTGCCCCTGTGCATTGTGCACTGCATATGGCAGCTTCATTGCTCAAAAAGTCCTGGGATACATGATACAGACATGTGTATGTCACAACTGCCAGTGCTACAATAGGCTCAAAGCTCAGCAACCATTTTGGTAGCTAGCAGCAGTGTAAACTCCAAACTGTGAAAAAAACAGGTACAAAAAGTGCTCCACAGCTGCTCAGAAACTGCATGTTCTGGACTTTGCTGAACACAATGGAAATCATCATGCAGGAGGACAGTTTCAACTGTTTTTCTCTCTGAGAGACCCCAGAAAACAGACTTGATCTTACTTAATGGTGCAGCTATAGCAGTGTTCCCCATACATTCATTTATTTGTGGCGGACCGCCACAAATAAATTAGGCCCGCCACAAATAGATTCTGGCGCTACCTGTTCACCCTCGCTCGGTGAATGTAGCGTGTCGTTAAAATGACTATATCGCAAATATCTGAGTATAAATTACGTGGAAGTTTTGATCCACCAGGGTGCATTTCTCGCTGAAGTTTCGCTTCTCCCATTGTCTCTGAATGCATCTCTCAAAGTAGAGAGCTGTCTTCTTCTCTTCCACCCATCCAGAAAACTCCTGCACATGCAGCCGGGGTTTTTTTTTAATATCAGCGGCGAGAGAAGCAAGGGAGAGGAAGGTAAACAGCAGCGTGGCGAGTAAGTGGTTAGTTAGATGCCTTTTGAGATTGACAACAAGGAACAGCACTAGATCTGTCATTCAGCAGTTCAACTTTGAAATAGAAGAGGTCTAACTCATGCAGCATTCGTTAAAATACGCTCCAAGATGACTCCGAGATAATGGCGGCAGTAACACAGCACACCGCTAAAGACATGAGTCCAGTGTTGTTGAAAAGCCAGGATTTAAAAATCTCATAAAGACATTTAACCCAGAATACGAGGTTTGCCTGAGCGTGAGCCTTTTGCTGAAAACTCCCTGCCAGAGTCAGAGAGAAGATGGCCCAGCTGCAGACAAATGTGATCCACATCTCCACAACAACAAAGACCTATCTCAGCCTTACAGTTCAAAACAACGACAACAAGTAGTTGAAATGTTCCCACCTCCAGACAAGCTTTTTCCCCCATGATCACACAGGAGAGTTTATTAAATAAGGTCTATTGTCATTTGGGGCTGAATTAAATACAGCTGCTGGGAGGCCATTTCAAAATATTGTGATATATATCGTGTATCGGGATATAGCAAAAATATATCGGGATATCAATTTTAGGCCATATTTTTGTAGGAAGCCCCATAAAATAAAACGCCTCGAGAAAGGGTGCAAACTCTGCAGGAACAAAATGTAAAAAAATTTTTACTCCTTTTGATTTAAGGTATCTACTTTATTTATTCAAAATAATTTCTTATTTATTTATTTAAATAAGCTATTGTATTTTTATTTAACTGTATTTATGTTAAGTTTATTTGATGTTTGTTTACATTTGACATTAAATGAAAGTTATATATTCAAATCCAAATCAAACTCCATGTCCACCACAAATAGATTCCGGTCCTGTGGGAAACACTGTATAGTCTGGAGTTTACGGCACTCTAAGTTGTCCAGTCATTGGAGGCAAAAGTCAGTCAGCAACAGGAACAAAATTCAAATCAGGTCTTGTCCATAAAGAAATTTGACAGCTGTAGACCTGAACTCAAATATAACTCACATTCAGTAACAGCTTCCTAGAACAGTCTATTATTATGCAAGATGTTGAAATGTATCTAGTCATAACTTTAATCACTGTGCTAGACCACATATTGCCTCTTCCATCTGTTGTTGTGTTATCTTTCCAACTAATGAAAGCTTCCTCTCAAAGATAAAAACTTTACACAGAGATTGGTGTGGAATAGTGAATACTGCACTTTCTGGTTGATAGTGTTAATACTCATTATAATCCTTTCTTCTTTTAGGAATCCTGGGTTCTCCCTGTCAGGAGGATCTCAACTGCATCATCAACATTAAGGCCAGGAACTATCTCTTGTCGCTGCCTACGCGCTGCAAAGTGCCTTGGAACCGCCTTTTCCCCAACGCTGATCCCAAAGGTCAGAACTAGGACTTTTTATTCAACCAAATATGATTTCTTCAGTCTTTGTCAGAGAGTTCTGGCTGCTGAAGAATTTCCTGGAAAAAAATATTTTTGGAGGATGCAGGGAGAAACCACTTCTAACCACTTCAGCAAATCAGAGGCAATGATGTTCTGGCTTGTAAGGCTGGGGAAATATTGTGCAGTCACAGCAACAGCTTTTACTGGTTTTGGTGGATTCTATGTAAATCATGCATGTATTGAAATGTCCTCTTTAAACCCCTTTATTAATCCTCTAAGTCTGCAGGTCATTTTTTTACACTGTTTGATATTCAAGACCAAATTCACATGATGTGACTCCTGAAAATGGCTGTCTTTAGACCACCAATAAAAATACAACAGAAATATGGTGTCAGTATAGCTCAGTTGGTAAGGCACGTGTATAAAGGCTACTGGTCACACGTTTGACTTTTGATACTGGAACTGAGTGGTGAATGTCTTTCCCCTCTCTTTTTTACCCCACATTTGCTCTCCACCTCCAGTTTGGATAAATGATAAAGGCAGACAAACAAACAAAACCTTTGAAAACCACAAAGGGACAGGCAAGACAGAAAAAGCAAAAAAAATATGTTTGTCATAGGTTGTGACAAAGGTTTAATTAGACCCGGTTAAAGAGGGTACAGCAGATTGAGATGGTTGGAGTTATTTTATTGGATCCCATATTGTATGTCTGATTTTGAATGATCAGAAATCTTTCCTCACTACCTCATATTTGTCTTAATATACAGTATGCTGCTGATGTTCCTTTAAAGATTTCATTATGTGTGTTGTGTTTTGTGGTATCAGGACACAAAACCTGATAATATAATGTTGAACTTAGCCATATATTTAACTTAATTACATAAATTACTATCTGTATAAAACGTGTATATTAAAAAAAAACGGTGCCTACCTTAAGAAATCCTAACTGCTGATTGTGATGGCACCCTCTGGTGGACAAGAAAGCTCATTGTGGTTTTAGAATCAACTTAAGTAGTCTTTGCCTTGCTTAATGTCCTTGTCCTTTTCCTGCAGCTCTGGACCTCTTGGACAAGATGTTGACTTTCAACCCTCACAAGAGGATCGAGGTAGAGGAGGCCCTAGCGCATCCCTACCTGGAGCAATATTACGACCCCACAGATGAGGTGAGACATTTAACCTTGGCTGTTTGGTTCTGTTTATAATCCTTAGTCAATCAAGAAGGCATCTGCTACAGCCTGTTACTAATAGCTGATGACAACATGTCCTCTCCTTTCTCCTTTGCAGCCTGTTGCTGAGGCCCCCTTCAAGTTTGACATGGAGCTGGATGACCTACCCAAAGAAACACTGAAGGAGCTCATCTTTGAAGAAACTGCACGTTTCCAGCCTGGCTTCAGGTCCTAACGTCTCACACAGGTGAGTTTACACAAGCAATAAACCCAAGCTTAGACAGATACTGTGTTTTTCAACTAAAGCTACAAAACAGTGTTACTATTACAGAAGTTACCATTCGCTGAAGTCTTGAAACTACTCAACTTTTGAATGTCATAAAGATGAGGGTGATCCTCGCTGCAGTCCCACCTCCACCACTTCAAAATCAGCAGCGCTGAGTGTCCATCATGAAAACTACTTTAAGCTTAAAAACATGGAGTGAGTGGTGTTCCAGCTTTAAAACCACTGATTCAGTCCTGCTAAATTTAACATCTCACCTAATAGCTAAAGACCTCACAGTGCACACATAATTTAGGTAAGAATTTTGCTTTTGTAGAGTTGTAAGAAGGGGCTCTTTATGAAGATACAGCACTTTCAAAGCCTTCTATCTAAAATGGTACTTTAAAGGTAAACAATGAAGAATAATTCTGCTTTATTGCAGCCATAGCAAGACCCAAATGAAGAACTGCGTTTGAGCCTGTGTTTATAAGTCATTGTTTTTTCTCTTTGTGTTACAGTTAAGTCTCTGGAGGTTGTGTACTTTAAGAGTAACAAATCTAAACCTAAATGTAATCTTGAGATAAAGAAATGCTTCTCATAATGTTTGAAGAAATATTGATTTCCGAAACCCCACAGTCTGTTAAGGCAGTTTTAAGTTCAGTCTAAGGTGGTTAAAATGTCAGTACTTGTACCAACTACTTTAAATGATACAATATATGTTCTCTTTATGTTTGATAGTACCAATAACTACCAAATTTATGAAGAAATACAACAGATATACAGACATACTGTAGCAGTAGCAGGAGATCACGCCTTTATTAGGAGAATAGGACAATGGATAGTCAGTGGGGGAAAGGGATGTGGGAAACGAGTCACAAGGCTGTAATTGAAGGCCGTCTATGCACATGGGGCATGACCTAACCACTAGACCATGAGAGAGCCATGGGCACCTTATGTTTTTAACTTTTAACTTTTGGTGTCCTAACCGTCACCTTAACACTAACCAGAAGTTTAATCTGGTTTTAATTTTGAAAAGTTTTTGTGTCTATTTCCGTCCTGACAGCAGTGGTCTGCAGAGCATGTGTCTGATATAGGTGGTGTGCAGTCAGATTCTGTTGATATTGTTTGTCTTTAGGTTAATGGATCAAAATTCAAGATTCTGGTATCATGTTAATTCTAGTTCAGACCCAACCAATTTCAATGCAAAAAATGGCACATTTGAGATTAGTCCAGGGCCAGAATAAAAGCAGCTGAACCACATTAAAACAAATAATCCAACTGTTGCACCTAGCCCAAAGGAAAGGTAGAAACAAAACATTCTCTTTAGTGGTAGACATTTTTGTTCTCTGTCACAATTAACCTTTTGTCATTACTTGGATCATCTTTGTACAGCACAGTAATCTAGTCATGATCTCTCAATAGATTTGATATTCAAATTTTAATCAAGCTCAAGAGGATGGGCAGTAATGCAAAGTATGTCATCACAGCCAGAAGGCTTATTGTTCACACTGAATGTGAAGCAGTAAATCTATTTTGGATTTATTATTTTCCTCTTGTCTTCATTCTGACTATTCACCCAATAAAACTAGTTAGAACAGTCCTATTCAAGATACAAAAAAGTTGCCACCGAAAAATTGTTTCAAAACCTCTTGTGTTTACTTAACACTTACACCTGCAACACTGTTAAAAATGTTCCTTGAATATTAAAGGCCACTTTATGTTCTGCCACATCAGAGAATGAAGTATCACAGTTCTTAGTTAATGGCATGGTATATTCTGTACGAGGAGCTTCATGCTCACACTATATCTACTATTAGACACATCAGGCTGCATTTAAAGTGTAGATGCTATGCTTGTTTAATGTGACTTTTAAATCTAACGGTTGTTTTATTCTGCTTTGAAAAACTGAAACGAAACGTTGTCAGTAGTAATTTTTGCGAATGAGTGTAGAAACAAAATATCACCACAAGAGCTTCTTAAAATGAAAAGCAAACATTGTCAGTGGGAGAATTTGATCAATATGTCCAGGCAGTCTATGCTATAAAAAGGCTGGAGAATAAAAGAGCAATAGGATATAATGACATGATTTCCTTTACTAATGGCCCTCCATAGATACGGTGTCCTTCCCTTCCTGATCTTTGCCAACCACCAGCTGCTTCCTGTCAGGTTTCATGCTGTGATACTAACTATCAGTGATACGTTTTATAGCCTATAATCTGCTTTGTGTCAGCATATGTAATTACTGTTTCCTCTCTACAGCATTTCGATCTGTTACACGATTCCAGTGAAAAGGAACAGAGTTTGACATCTTCATCTAGAGCATCTCTGCAATATGTTTATACAGCTTTATCATGTATTTAACTCTTTAGTTTTTAATTTCTCTGGATTTCCCCTGTCACTGTAACTGTTCACCAACTATGAATCAATAGTTTGCAGCAGAATAAGACTGTTACTGATGTAATCAGAGTACTGATAATCTAGCATTGATGTCATCCATTTCAATGTGACTGAAGCAAATTCCACCGTTAAAGACAAATGCATTACATGAGTAAAATACTTGTTAGTGTTCATAAATAAAATAAACATTTCTGATATAGATATAGTAACAACACCACTTAAGTCTAATGAGACATTTTTCAAAATAGATGACAATTGCTGCTTTGCTATTGAATTCCTTCCATTTGCCATCCTTTACGCCATATACTAAATATATAGATATAGACAACATGTGTCTATCTCCCTCCTTGTATAAAACTGAAGTAAGAATACTCGTGTGATGGGTGCTGACATATTGTGTAGATTATTGAATTTGGAGACAGAACGCGCAGAAGCAAGTTGATTTGAGGAGGCGATGAATATACAGCTCTATTGGCCCCCTCCAGAAACCAAAGCATGCATCAGACTTACTGATTAAACTTTAAATATCCCTCAGGTTTACAGTCCATGGCAGAACACATTATTAAAGTCCCTGTAAAATGAAATCTAAACCTTGTGTCTTAACACACTAGATATGTTGGAATAAGGTTGCTTTAAACATGTGAAAACACTGAGATATATGTGTGACTAAATTTTGGATGTAGACCATTAGAAAGTTTTTCACCTCTTTCCTGGCTTGGTTTTAGTTGAGCAGGGCAGATATTAGCCTGTGACATCAGTGCTCTTGATGGGGAATCACCCCAGCCCCCTAACGCTAATATGCTATAAACTCATCAAGCAGTTCATCTCAGTACAGTCTGTTGTTAGCTGATGTCACTGTCTTCATTAAAAGGTAACAGCCAGCCACATGCTGTGTTTTGTTCACTGTGAGGTAAATTTCCCAAATCTATCAGCCACTTGGAATACGGATCATTAAAAGCATCATAACAGAGAGATTTTTGCCATAAAATACTAAAATTAATCCCCAACTCCTGTCTCTGCTCTGGCACGGGGCCAGGCAGCCGTACGCTGATCAGAAAATTTTTTGTTGTTGTTGTTTTTAATTTGAGAGGATTGTATTTCTTGTGAGTGGATATGGCTTCAGCTCATTCAACCAACACGCCCACACCATCCTAGAGTAGATATTTCTGCCTCATTTTTTTTAATGATTTTGAAGCTTAATTTTGTAAACTTAGAGTTGTTTATCATGACTCAAATTCGGCCTAGTGGTTCATAACACATTGGCCTGTCATACAACAAAACTAAAATACAGATTTTCTTTTACCACTTTAAAGGGACTTCAAGTCATTTTGAAGTGGATCCACATAATCATGGAAAAGTATAATGACTCTACAGGAGGGTTGAACAATTTAAAAAAAAAAGTAATAAGTCATTCAATATTATAACCAATACAATAAAGATAAATTAAACTAGGGATGAAAGATTTGAAAAAGAATATCTAATTGGGATTTTGGCTCATATAGCAAATTTGATGTTGACCACTACACTGAGAGGATGATATTTTTTATGTTATTCTCCTGTTATTCTAAGACATTTGTATGTATGAATAATGTGTAGAGCAGAAAACCTCTGCAGCAAAAAATTGTATCAAACTGGTATTTTTGGCATATTTCAGATTTGAAAAATATTGGAACTTCTGTGGTTTGAAAATTGCAGCAGGTCATATTGCGATTTAAACTAATTTGCGATTAATTGCCCAGCCCTACCCTACAGTCCATTTTTGTGATGTTTTATCTCACCATACCTCCTCTGCTCTTTTGTTTTTAGAGAATGGTTAAAAAAGAGAGAATATCCAGTGAGTGTCAGTTCTCTGACTGAAAATGCCTTATTAATGGCAGAGGTTAGAAGAGAAAGACTAGACAAGTTCTAGTTAATAGAAAGTAACTCAAATAACCACTTACTACAACCAAGGTATTTAGAAGAGCATCTCTGAATTCACATAATGTCAAACCTTGAGGCAGATGGGCTACAGCAGCAGGGGACCACACCGGGTGCCACTTCTATCAGCTAAGAAGAGGAAGTTAAGACTACATGTGGAACAGGCTTAGCAAAATTGAGCAAAAGAAAATCAGGACAATGTTGTCTGTTCTGATTAGTCTTGATTTGTTGGGTCAGATTTTGGCGTAAGTAACAAGAAAGCCCTTTGGACCTCAAACAAAGCGTAGCATATCGCAAGTCACTTTGATCATCTTTCTTCCCCGTTCCAGTTGAACTTTAGCATGGTTCAGATTGTCCTGAACCATGTCAAAATGCGATGGTTGATGCCATGTTAAGAAGCTAATTAGAATTTAAATGAGCAACAGATGGGCCTAATAAAAGATGGATGAGTATGTTTATGTCTTAATATGTGATCAAGTAAAAACAAAACACAAACACGTGAAAGCTCATCAACTCTTTCTCCTCCCTTCAGATGATTCTGTGGACTGGCTTCTTCGTTGCCACTGCTCCTCCCCGCCTCCACACTGTCGCTGTGATGGATTTTTCTTCTTCTTCTTTTTTTTTTCTTTTTTTTCTATAGTTTTCCTCTCCTGTTGTCCACATCACCTGGATTCCTTGGGTCTCACTCGTCAAGTCCACTTTGCTCAGGAATGGCGTCAGGAATCAATCAATCGATCATCCTCTGACTCTCTTTCTTTTTCTCTTTCTCTCTGAGGTGGGGGAGGGGGAAGGGGGGGGAGGATGATTATTCACATCACAGCTTACAGTTTGGGGAAGGGGGGCGTGATTTTGTGTTTTAAGCCAAGATAAACAATTTGTGTGTGTGTCTCAAAGGCGTTTGGCTCTGGCTATTCCTATTCAAGACCTTCTCTGTCCGGTCGAATGGCAGTGATAGATTAGCTGTTGTGTTTTTCGGTGCCGCTGTTGTGGTTATAACTCTGCCTACATTGCACAAACAACTACTTATTACTTATAAGAATCATCTATCATAAATTTAGGAAGTCTTTGAAATTTTCTAACCTCTGTCGCACTGTTACATGGGATGCCTTGATCTCTATCTTTATTCTTTCTAGGAAAAAGGTAAAATCCCAAATTGATTTATGCAATGAAATCACATTATAAGCCAGTTAGTTTGCATGACACATGCCATCACTTGGTATTGATGAGGATCTAGACTTTAACCAAGACCTTGTTCTTTGGTTTGTACCACACACACAAAGGCCCAAATGCAAATATACACATATAAATATAAAGATGATTATAATGATATATACATTTATATACAGCCCAAAGAGTCTTAACATATAATAAAGGCAGGGGTAATGATAGAAGGTAAATCGGATGATTTTTTAACCTTTTTCTCTGTATTATAAACAAAAGAGGCCCGTTTTTATTTCCCATCAGCTTCAGTAAGATGTCAGTTTGTGAATAAATGCATATAAATCGCAAGGTTTCCCAATCAGTGTCTGCCTTAGCCATGAGAAACTAAAAGGAAAAGTCTGTTTATATCATACAAGTCTGTATGTACAGTAAGATATGTTCATAAAGGGTAAAATTAACTTTGCAGGACAAGAATTCAGTCATCACATGGATCCTGTTTGTCTGGAGGAAGTGTTGTCAGGACTCCCTCTGTCCTGTTTCATGTTTTTTTTCTTCTTCTCCTCCAGTTTCTTGTTAAACTCTCGCCTTGTTAAAAAAAAAAAAAACTGTGCCCTTTGCATGACTGTTAAAAGCTCTGTATACAAAGACGACCATGTTAAAGTGCCACATGCGCCGGGCTGGTCTGACAGGGGGAGCGCCCAGGCTCTTTCTGTTCCACCTTTAGTGGTATATCACACATAACGATCTCATGGTGCTTTTGGTTTCCTGTCTTCAGCTTCAAGCTCACCTTTTTTTTTTTTTGCTTGTTTGTTTTTTTTGTTTTGGTTTTGATCATTGAAGTGTACAGATTCAAGTCCCCTTGTTTCAGCTCGAACTGCTGCATGCTGACATCATCTTATGGTTGCAAATAGGCCAACAACTATTAATCATCTGTATTTAAAGCAATCAAAATATAAATAACATGTTCCCCAACCTGAGAAAGAATTCAGACAGTACTCAAAATGTAACAGATTATTTTTTTCCTATTCATGCCTTTGCTTTAAATCCACTTTTTGACACCAAGGACAAACATTTGGTGCATTTAATTACCATCAGACATCTGCATTGCCGTTCAAAAAGAACTGTGCTGAAGTAAAACCATATCTGAATTATTGTCAGTTAACTGCTAGCAATTGACTGTTGAATTAATTTTAAAGGAGAGGATTTCTGACTTTAAATATTATATATGTTGAGACAGATAAGCCAGAAGCAGCCAGCTTCATCAAACTGTCCCTCAATCTTAGTATCACTGCAGCATCCAATGACTGTCATTTAATTTTTACAACAAGGCCTCAAATATACCAACTTTCATCGTTCACATAGCATCTTCCAAGGAAATGTTTTAAAAAAAAATAGTATTTAAGACATAAAGCATCTTTACATAAAATAAAGTCAAAAACTACCTAAAGCTATTGTTTATGAATCTCTCTGCAGGCACTTAAAGTAGATATTTGAATCTTAAACAATTTTTGCAACTATTGAGCTGCTTAGGCTAATTATTCATTCTCCATAAATAGTAATGGTTGTGATTAAGGTGTTAGCTAAACAAGATTTTTATGTTTCTGTCACATGTAATGTAACCCTAAACTCAATGTTTTATTCTTTGAATACATTCAAAATTGTGTTTCAGTTGTACAAATGTCGCTCTGTCAAATGTAATCGCAGCAGACTGAGCTACAGACCACTGTATAACTTCATGTTCTTTCTTTAGTTTGAGCTAAATAATGTTGACTCAGACTGAGTGGGAAAGCAGGGGCTCACGGAGCGCTCTAATGTTTCGCTATTAAGCCATAATGGGTCAGTCAGTAAGCCTGCTGCACCTCTGACCACACCCAACAGTGATGTCATGAGTGCTCATCTACATCACTGCAGCCAAGTAAGAATTTAAACCACAGAAAGATCCTGATGTAAGGATGGTACTTTGCTCTTTAAGATTAACCTGTAGTTAACTAAGAAAGCTAGCTCACCTGCTGATGTAAATGAATTATTTTTTTGGTAAATCTTAGACGGTTTTCTCCTAAGAGATATATAATTTGGTACTAATTGTAAGTAAATCAGAGGTGATGTTCAATAGGGCTAAAACAAATAATCACCATTTTTGTTTAATGTGGAAATTACTCAAATTTTATCATCCATGTCAAAAAAAAAAATAAGGCTGGAAAACTTCATTACAAATTCCACGATCTTTACCATAAGCCTTTTTAACCCTAGTTTCAGAGATAGTATGATAGCAGTTAAAAGTTTATCATGGAACAAGCTGTAACCAGCATGTGTTGAGTGTTTATCCCAGACAAATTAAATTAAACTTCAACGTATATTTTTTGTTTGTTTCATATGATTGATTTTTTTTACCTTGTCTTGTGCCCTTTCATTTGATCCACTCCCATTAAGCTATTTCAAATAATTGTATAAATCAGTAAACAGATGGCCAGATGAACAAGCAAACACAAGTGGAAAATAAAACATACTCTGAAAATTGGGTTTAGGGTTTTCAAAGTCATTGCTGAATTAGTATGAACTAAATTCAGTATGAATTCATTTAAAGACATTCCTCTAAAAGTGATGCAGCTCATTCATTTTAGTTAACTATCTCAGAGTCAACTGTCTGAATAATTAGTAAGAAATTCCACAGTGCTTTCAAGGGAAGTTTTCAGGAAAAAATAGATGCAAATAGACCTATAAAAGTTGAATCTTTATCAGAAAACAGACCAAATCTCTAAAGCATAACTAACGGTTTTTGCACATCAGTTTCCTCACACTCTCTACGTACACCCGTCTGTCTCTCACATACGATTATTAAATGCACTTGCTTCTACAGTAGTGGGATAGATGGGAGTTGTAATCCGAGGTGCCTGCCGGGACTTGACTTACCTGTAGATAGACTTTTTGGGGGGTTTAGTTGGAACATTTAGGGCACTGGAAAACCTTACTGGGATTAGTTGTATAAAAAAGCTTCTGCTGAGTTCTTTGTGCAACCTGTCTGTTTGTGCCTTTTTTGATAGTCTTGATATCCAAGATTTTGATGTGCAGCTTTTGTTTAGTCGGGAATCCGTTGTAATCGCAGTATACGCTCTTTAAAAATGAACACAATCAAGTCTGTGGGCTCGGGCGGGATCGCGGGTGGGTATCCTTATCTTTCAGTTAATGTAAATTTTAAAGAGATTTGTTGCCACAGCTGTGTGATTTGTGACTGTATTGAAAAGATGAAAAGCAAACATTTATATTTTTTGCGTTACCCTTTTTCCTTGAGCCTATTTTTTTTTTCTTTTTTGGATGTTTTTGTGCAGATATTTTTATTGTAAAATGAATGTTATGTTTCTATCAGACACTAATCTTGTTTGAGTTGTCTCCAGTGGAACTTCTTCACTCTGTATGTTTTGATCAGTATAAATCTTTAATTGTGTAGTTTAACATTTCTGAAAGAGATAAAAATGAATAAAAAACAAGTAAGATCCTTGGTTGTACGTTAAAGGTTCCTGTTCAGCCTGCCATAGAAACTGTTTGAAATGATCGGTCAGTTTTCTTTTGCTGTCGTTTGGAGGATTCAACTTGAACGAGGCATTTCTCTGCTACGATTAAAAGATTGACTGCCACTTAGAAAAGTCTGTTTTTTTTAAGCTTATCTTTTCTGTTTTGAAACTCTGCCATGTCATTTAAATATTCGTTCATTAAAACTCTGTACTTTCATTAACATCTCTGAGCTGTCTTTATCAGAGACACGACTGGCATGTTCACAACAGTAAGCATTAGAGACAACTTCTATACCTGCTGTCTGCATCTATCCTTACATACAAGAGTGCAAAATAAAAGTTTCATGGAGCGACACAGTATACAATTAAATGTGTTTAATGAAATGAGTGAAAATTCTTAATAAAAATGCTGTATTATTCCAAAAACACCATGCGTCTCTTTTCTTGTCTACCACATTTTGTTATTGGTTCCATTTACAGGTGCATCTTAAAAAATCATTGCATCAAGTAAAAGCTCATTTTCCCAGTGGTTTACTTCTGAAAGTTAAATTTCAATAAATTCTAGATTTATCTGTTACAAAGTGAAACTTTTTAATTTTTTTTGTTTTAATCTTGATGATTACAGCTTAAAACTCATGAAATCTAAACTTTACCATCTCAAAATATTAGAATATGGATTGTGGAAAAGTCCAATTTGCAAAGGTTTCCTGAGCCTCCATTTTCTTATTCTGCTTCAGTACGCACAACCAAAATTATAGGGAAAACTGCTGACTTGACATTTGTCCATAGGATGACCACTGACACCCTTCACAGGGAGGGTAAGCCCCAGAAGGGCATTGTCAAAAGGGCAGGCCGTTCTAAGAGACTGTATCAAAGCATATTCATGGAAATTGACTGGAGGGGAAAGTGGGGTAAGAAAAAGTGCTCAAACAGGGATGAGCAGCTTTCAGAGGATTATCAAACTAAGCTAATTCAAAAACCTCAGGGAGCTTCACAAAGAGTTGAGCGAGGCTGGAGTCAGTGGATCAAGTGCCACTACACAGACAGGTCCAGGAAATGGGCAAAGTGTTGTGTTCTTTGTGTCAAGCCTATCCTGGACCACATTGTAGTGAGTCCTGCAAGTTAAAAGTCCATGTTGAAACTGGATGGATAAAACTCAGTAAGCAAACTAAGGAAGGAATTAAGTTGTATTATGATGTGTTCAAGGTCAGCTATGTAAAATGACTTAGTTGAAGATAAATAAAATATGATGTGTTAAAGAAAAGAAGCTTTTGGCTTTGACAAGAATTTAAATTCAGTTTTTGTTGAAACAGATTGTTGTCTCATCTTTCCACCAAATAACAGAAAAGTATGGATTTATCAGTGATGAATTAGATTGTTTAGGAGTATCATTAAGGGTATAAATAACATACTGCCATTAGGCGGTATACTGCCCCCTAATGTGGTGGAGTCTGACATACTTTCATCTATAATCGAGTGCCCCCAGGCGATTGTATACTTGGACAAGGATAAAAATCCAGTTGAATGGCCTTCTTACCTGCCTGAGACGGATGTTGTACATGACAAGAAGAGAGACAGGTTATTTTAAGTTAAATACTTCTAACCATAAATCGTAGCCTCTTACTTTTTATCCTCTTGATGCAGGCCAGGGTGCTGTTCAAATGACACTATCCTTGTCTTCGTAGCTCCTACAGAAGCTTTTCTAGTGAGCCTGGAACTTGGGTTACTTTCCAAGGTATCTAAAGATTAAATCCAGACCAGTATATCCAATAATGAATGTCTCTTTATCCATTTTAATCCATATTTTGATAATGCCTGCCACCATTTTTTCATCCCACAGTTCTTTGCGATTGAACTTGACAACCAATAACAGGTCGTGTCATGCTTTGTCAGACTGCACATGTCTAACTGTGCAAATCCTATCCTGAATAGCTTATAATGAAGAGAGAGAAAGACAGACAGTGATGTGGCCCTCTGTGTCACTGCAGTCAGGAACTGCTTTGAATAATGGCACAAATAGAGCCAATACAAATAAGCGCAAGGGCTTTTTCGTTGATGTTTTGAGAAGCGTTTTTCACTGAATGATTTTTTTTTTTTTTTTTTTTCACTTTTTGGTCTTCAAGACATGGGAGAACAACCATGCTTGACTTAACATTGCATGTAAACATACTGAATTCCAGATCAGAAATACACAGATCCATATAAAATAGAAACATTGCATATCCAGTAATCACAAAGAAATTGCTACAGGCCGGGGGGGGATGGAAACCACTGCCCTGTAAAATAGACCACTGACTGTATAATTACATACACAGATGCTGCCTCAGTCTCTGTGTTTACAGGAGCAAACGTAAAGGCGGCTGCCATCTTGGAAAGGGCCAGTCGTGCCTCCTAACGAGTCTATGATGACAAGAGGGCCATCCATGATTAAAACATTCTGTTTAAAACTGTTAATTTTTGGTATAAATGTTGCGCATGTATGAGCCAGGTCATTGCTCAGTGCTCCATTTTTGTAAGATTGCACAAAATCCACATTCATTTATTTTCTCCCTTTCTACCTCTCTCTGTTACTTAGTGCCTTGATGATCAGTTGATTTTGGGCTTTCACTGTTAAAGTACTAAACCAGGCAGATCTAAACCTTTTATGAACCAAGCATCTCACAGCTGCCAAACTTTACATCTCCTCTTGTTCAGCTCATCAGTGTCCAAGTCCAGCTCCTCTGATGACCACCCTGCATCACATCCTGAATCCCTCTTCACATCCAACACCACCAGTGTCCTTGTAAGGAGGGTTTCCTATCCTGTTGTTGGCCTTTGAAATCATGGCAACATCACAACAGATATTGCACATTTCTTATTCTTTCATATGACTGAACAATAAATAATCATGAAGTCTCTCCTGATTGAAGTAAAATTCTAGATTTTCTCCCCTCTCAAATTCTTTATCATGCTGTTATATCTTTGTAATAATTGTCCTATAAAACATACAATGCATCATTTTTGTTACATAGTTAATCTGTGGGACGATGAAAATCTTCATTATGTCCACTTTCCCCACAGGGTCAAATGGGCATGCTCCAATTTTCAAGTTTAGTTTTTATTTTGTAGTGTTTTTTATTTTTGTAGAAGTGACCTCTTCTACCTCTGGGTTCAGTTTTATTCCCAAATATTTCAAACCTTTTGAGAAACATTTCAAATTTGGAGTAAAGAATGCAAGTTTGAGATACTATAGCCTCTAATACATGCCAGCTTTGAAACCAGATACTTTTGGGTATACTTCAGTATCTTTTTACAACACTGATATAGAGCTGGACTCTTTGGACACCAGTTTAGCTGAGTTGGTAGCAAGGTTATTATAGATGACTAAAACTAACTAAATAACTAAAACTAAAATTCCAAAATCATTTTAGTTGACTAAAACTAAATTAAAACTAAGCTTTACCAAAAAACGAAAACTAACTAAAACTGTATAGTGTCACAATACTAACTAAAATTAAATAAAAATACAAACAAAATTCTCTTAGTTTTAGTCTTTGACACAACCATACTGACTGGCACCTACACCCAAGTCTGGGGAGTGTAAAATGGCCTGAATTGATTGGTTAAGACTTTGCAAAATGGTAGTTTTATGTCTGGGGTTGTATTCAAGCATCATTTTAAATAAACAAAATGATAAGTGAAGAGAATCCTGTTTGAATGTGTTTTTTGAAAAAGTATGATGTTCACTCAGCCCTGACATGTATTTATAAAAACTAAAACTATCTCTAAAACAATTTTAAGAAAGATGAAACCAAACTGATTGTGAGATCCTTCATCATACAGCAAGATAATGATCCAAAGAACACTGCGAAAACAACAATGGAGTTCATCAGGGGCAAGAAGTGGAGGGTTTTAGACTGGCCAACTTAAACCTGTGAGATCATACATTTTACCTGCTAAAGAGGAAACTCAAGGGAGTAACCCCCAAAAACAAACAATTGAAAGAGGCTGCAGTGAAAGCCTGGAAAATATGATTCAAGTTAACAAGGTGAAAGATTAGAAAATAAAGGCCTACACAAAGAACAACCTCAAAAGAGCTATGACCTACAGGTTGGAAATATTTGTCTTTTCACATGTACTGCCATCAAATGCTGCAATTTCTTCTTATTTTTTCGCACATTTGAAGCTGTTGAATAGCAAGGAAATTTAAAAGTTATGCCACGATGGAGCTGTTTCTATCCAAATCAGTCAGTTGGTACAGGTATGTGACTTTTAACTCTGAAGACAACTTTTTTAAAAATTATGTCATAACAAATAAAGCAATGTGTCCTCATGTTCCTAAGGTTGAGTTATAACACTCAAGCTGTATTGCAGGTGCATGGTCCCACCTTTAGGGGACGCTGTTGTATTGGCCAATCAAATGTACTGCAGCGTGTCCTTGATCTTCTCAGCAGCCTGATTCATAAATTAGTGCCATTCACATCCATAGCTGGCAAGCTTGAACAAGGTCATAGTTTAATGATTTTTTTTACTCTGAAATAGAAATTCCACTGTTTCAGGATAACATATTTTCTATGCAGTCCTTAAAGATCACAATTATCCCTAAATTGCAAATCCGATTTAATTGCTCTGCTAACGCGACAAATATTACAACAAATGTATAGCTAGGTAGATAATAAAGACCGTGATAGTAGATTAAAAACGGTGATGCCTTCGTTTACTGAACGATGAAAATTCAATAAAAACATGAATCAAATTGTTTAAAATAGCATAAAACGGGGTAAATATATTGATCCTACCCATGAGTTTTGTAAACACCATGACAAAACACTAAAAAGCGATTCAAATCATCAATCAACTTAATCGATTTTGGGGGGGTTTGTTTACCTGCCCGTCTTGACCACGTGCTTGCAATGCGGTCACGCATGCGCTCCGTGGTGTGTTGGCTTTCGGCACGCGTCCGTTTCGGCAGCGCGCACAGCTAAAAACAAGCTCCAGCCCCACGAGCGCGCTGTCAAGTGTATGGCCTCATGTTGATTGGCTGTGGAGTCAAGCCCCGCCCTTTCCCACAGCTGACTGGCCAGACGGGGATCCATCTGTTCGCTGATTGGACGCTATTTGTAGAACCGGCTGTGTAGCTAGGCTACTGTTACCTTCAGGTACATCTCGAAAAAGCAACTTTTAGTAGACAAAGGCTCGTGCTTTCATTTGTTTGGTCAAAAGAAAAAAACAGTAGTGTCATCCTGTTGACTTTGTGTTTCATCATTAGGAGGCTGTAAGAGCCAAGGCAAAAGTAAAGGATAATTATGAAAGCAGAAAGTAGCTTTAATAATGTACTGACGTGATAAACGGTAGCCTACTAGCAGCTGCTCTGCGGTGTCAAGAGTTCTGCCTTTACATCCAAGGAAAACAATTTACTAAAGAAAAATAGGCTAAAATCATCGTGTGACAAATGGGCTAGTGTTCATCTTCTTCAGACTAAGAAGCAAAACAGCAAAGAAAACAACATTTCAACCCTGATCAATTGAAATCTTACAACCGATATGAAATTGTGTTTTTGTTTGAATCAATAGCAACTGTGAAGGCTACGTGAGCAGCCTTTTGCACCTGTCTTGTTACATTTTGATTTGTCCTTTTTTACATAAACCAAACCTGAGAAGCATCTCAAGGAACACCAAAACCTAAAGAAAACCACATGTGGCTGATAGCCACAGCAACAAGTAAGTTTGAGCTTTGTTTTATACACTGTTTAGAGTTATGTTTGAGTTTTGCGTGATGTCTCTGATACCTGTTGACGTTTCCTTGAGATTCATGTATTGATAAGCTGGCCAGAATATTAGTTTTCCTCTTGATGATGGCTGGAATATGTTGAGACATGTTCCATGTCGTTCTCCTAGTAGGCTAAACACACAAATCTCCTATTTCCAACGACACGCAAATGCATCAGCGGTGGATGAAATAAAACACCACTTTTCTGCACTTCAACTATGAGTTTGACACCGAAATCAACTCGCACAATTGTCCCTAATGAAAGTAAAAGCACTGTTAACCTGGTCAGACAGTCTTCTTCGACAGGCGAGGCTTTCTGGTCGTGTATGTGCATTATTCAGAGCGCGCTGCGCATCACAGAGCTAATTAGGATTTCAGTATAAATAAGGCCGCAGTCGGGACAGCTCGGCCTGTCCTGCCGCTGATGTCGGAGAGCTGAAAGAGTAGTTAGAGGTTAAAACGCTTCAAAAAGCTACAAGCTGCTCCATCATGCACACACTCTGACCCGCCTCGCGGATGGGACTCTTTGCAAGCCGGACCTACGGAGAAATCCCGCAGATTTCACGCTTTACCGCCAACAGTATTTTGCTTATGACGATCCAGCGAGGAGATCTGATGTTTTCGGAGACTTTTTAATGGCACTCGGCTCCAGCTTGACACCCTGCTGCCACATTTATGGGACGGTGAATGTGTCTTTATTTTTTATTTAATTTTAGCTGACATCCAGACTCCAGCAGCTCCTGCGGGGACACAGAGCTCCTCTCCGGGTTGTTTTGGTTTCCGATGGGGGGAAGGCGAAGTGTTTTTGGGGTAAGTGCAGAGCCAGTGACCTGGTGGAGGACACGCATGTGTGTTTCACTTGTACCTCATCAATAACTGTGATGCTGCTTAAAGAGTGAGTCAGTGCTGTGAATTACTTTCAGATTCCATGAGTTATTTTGTGTAGGATTCGTGATGCACCAAGGGATTTGTAGTTTATCTATATTTATATCTCGCTTAAATTCATCATAGGATTAGGCTGCTTGTGTCGGATGCACGCAAAGCCTTTAGACTTTGTAATGCATGAGAACACTCTGACATTTGGTAAAGAAGCTTTTGATATTTGCATGAAATGAAACGGAGACTGTGATATGTGTGGCGTGGTTGTGATAATTTTAAGTTTACTGTGTCCCACTTCCGAAGGGTTTATATAATAATCAGTCTACGAAAACACTGTAGGTCTAAGACAGCACTCTAATACTGTAGCTTCATTTAACGTCTCCTTTCTTTAATCAGACGTTTTGTTATCTGATCGCGTTGCATTCAAGACCATAACACCCTGACGTGCAGCTCCATTCAGCTGATCGTTTGCGCTATCTCTATTATGATCGTCATCAAGTGCGCGCATCTTTGGCTGCAGATCTCGGTCAGTGTTTTTAGAGGGGGGGGGGGGTTATGATGCCACGTGAACAAGCGACGAAAACACAGTGAAAGGCTAGATTTCATAACGCTCACGCGCACACAGCCTGCACCTCTGAAAGGAGCTGCAGTGTGCAATGTTGTGTTTACACGCATCCTTATAGTTAAGCAACACTTTTGACAGTTTCAACGTATTGCAACACAACGGTGTTCACGCTGAGCTGTCAGAGTTTATTTCAATGAAATGCAGCTCAGGAATGATTTAAAAAAAACATAATCCATGAACTGTTGTTGCTGTGATGAAGCCGAGGCGCGTGCTCGGCATCAGGACAAATGAGGGCAGCCTGCTGTTTGAGGCTGAATGCTACTACATTCATGTCTTTGAAGGCTTTTTAAGTACATTTATATTTAATGGCATCATTCATAACCGTAGACCCGTGCAATATCAAGCAATTATCTCACATAAACAGTGCAGCAGGAGAAAGGAGGAGGAGTAGGACTGCTGACGGGAGTGATCATGCTGCTCTTTGTTTTGTTTTCTGGTCAGAAATAAGAGTAGAAATGAAAATCAGCTGTGCCTCACGCGCCAAAGCTCAAGACATGGGCTACTCGAGGGACCTATTGATCTGTTTCCTAAATTAACTTACAGGGCCAGGCTTGTTTTGCCTCAAAACCTCAGCGAGTTCTATTTTTCCCCACTGAAAGTGTATTCTGTTGTTCTCATTGCTCTTAGGCATTTCATTCTTTCAAGCGTTTTCGACCCTTATAGTGTGATTGATGATTGTAGTGTTTGACAGCTTTATTAGAAGTGACAGGCTCATTTGAATAAACTAAATAATGTATCTTAAACAATTCAAAGACTGGTATGCTTAGATATACAATAATTTAACGATGAATTTATGTGGAAAAATATACAGAAAACGAGCAGAAATCAAACATAGCATTGACCTCATTTAAATCCAAGAAGCTTGACGTTAAACCAAAGCATGACCGGCAGGAATTATGATTTTTTATAACAGGAAAAAAAAAATCAGTAAAATTCATATTCTCGTCTTGTATTTATTTACACATCCGGGTGTCCGCGCGCTCCCTCCTTCCCTCTAAGGCGCGTTCATGCCGCATGGGAAATAATCTTCCCAGCAATAACTAAACAATAACCGTCAGATGTATTGTCGTGATACTCATATATATCATGTTGCCTTTGCTACTTTTAATGAATAACACATAGCTTGGTCGCACTTGGATGCAGAAACTTTCCATGTAATGCATTTGTAGCAGGAATTTACTACAGCTAAAGAAATAGCAATATACCTTTTTTTTTGTAGTTGAAACAAAAATATCTGGCTTCTTGTTCAATTCCCTGAAGAGTTGTGTTTTTTTCTTCTCAAAATGAACAATTTGCAATCTCAATCAAAACATGTGAAGAACATTATTCAGTATAAACATCATCGACACATCTAAAGTATAATAATATAACAACAATAAAATTTTGATTATAAACTCTTTATGAACAAGTGTTTTGTAAAGCTGGGGTTAAAGGAGATGAAAACAAAAATAAAGATTTGCCTTTTGTTTATTTTGCCTGTTTTGTATAGATAACCAATTATAGAAGTTTTAAGCACAACACTGATTTATATCATGCATAAATACGATTGTAGTTACTCAAAAAACTGTTACTAATTAAACTGAAAACGTCTCCTAAGAGAATGGAATCCGTCACTGAGTGCACTGAAGAAATAATAGAAAGAATAAAAAAACAGATTTTCTCAGCTAAGTACCACTCAAAACCTGGTTTCCATCTTTCCCACGGGATCCTGAAGGCAACGCTGTCACCCGTTGGCCAGCCCGCTTGTCAGTCCTGAGTACATCTCCCTCCCACGTGGTGACGTTTCCGCACCAAAGTAACGAGGCCAGTCCATTACGCACACAAAAGGCACAACAAAAGCCCGTGTTGGGAAAAATGAGATCCGTCAGCACCCAAAGGGCACAACAATAAGTTCCCATCTGGCAGCATCACCCATGGACCAAAGTCTGGGACGACGACAATCATTTATTTAACTAGAAAAAACAACATCTCTGTCTTTCTCCAGCAAGCAGTTTTCAGCCAAGCTGCGTTTTGCTCAGATCTGATCCAGGTGGTGAGTACAGCAGCAGGGAACTGTTTACCTAAACATGAAATAACAGAAATGTTAGAAAAGCAGAAAACGTGTTCCTAGTGCCGTGCTGGATTCACAGGTTGCATCAGGCTCGGAAAAAAACAAACACTAAAAACAGCCAGCACAGCGACACTGTTGCATCTGAGCTGGCGTCGTGCTCTTTGTTGGGGATAAACACATTTAGAAGAGGATATGGAGGGGAAAAAAGCGACGATTGGGCTTGCAGAAGCTTGTTGTGTGACGATTAATTCAGTTAGAATATGGATATGACTGTAAAAAGGCATGTTGTGTTGTTAGATTGTAGCTTTTTGGCAAGATTCAGTGGAGTCCTTTGTCTGGACACTTCTTCCTGTTAGTGGTTACCAGAGACGCACTGTGTGCTCTGTCTTTGTTTTCACTTTGTTTAGTTTGAATATCAGCTGTTCCTGCCATGTTACCTGTGGGCTTCACAGATAAATCATTTATATTTAGTTTGATCTTTGTTTACCTTCGAGATACTGCATTTTAAAGCAACAATTTTTGGCTGTCACCATGGGATGAGGAAGACTGAAACAAAGGAGGTGGGAACTTTCAAGTGAGGAAATGACTTTGTAGCATCAAATACATCTTTCTAAGTGTCTACAGGTATAAAAGTTGATACAGTTTTACCTAAACAATAAAATGACACTTGGAAAGTGACCAAAAATGTGACCATGTGCTGTCAAATGTCTTTAAGACAATAACTTTCTTTACAGAGAATTAAGAAAGACATCTTTGATGATTTACTTGCCCTTATTTGGCTTTTATAAGGACAAAGGAAGGTGTATGCGTCATGTCTTGCTGTTAGTGCATGAGTGTGTATTGGACAAGGCAGGGGGCTGGGGGGGGGGGTTATTACATGCAAATAACAGCATGCCATTGTCTGTGTGTTGATGACAACCTCACCTGTAAAAGGATGCACTCTTCAAAGCTGATTTAATCACTAATGTTGATAACGCTGAAGTGTGACACACTTATTGTTGAAGGCTGTGTATGTGTTTACCTTTCCCCTGTGCACGTGCAGCTGAGGTTAAACTAGGCTAATTCAGAGAGGGGATTTGGTCCTTTACATGCAGGGATTAAACCTCAGGCACCTGTGCGGATTATACAGTATGTATGTAAATATGGCTCGTCTGGGGCCACTGGGTCGAGATGCCTGTTGTCACCTCTGCATCTTCCAAGCCATGTAAAGACCGTGTGTGTTCATACAGATATGTGTGTGCTTGCAGAGCAGTCATGCTGAACGTCACGGCTGCTTCCTGTTGAGTCGCGGAAGCTCCTTTGTTTTCTCGTCTGGCTGCTGGCTGCTGTCTCGGCACTGCTCTTCCTGTTGCAGCACATTGAGCTCGACTGGAAACTTCTGGAGCTGCTGAAGCTCGTTCTCTTTGTGCTCTAGCACTCAGGGATGCAGGAGGCTTATTGTTGTCATTTTGTGACAAGGTGCAATCTGTTGTTAAGGGGTGTTGTTGGTAACTGTGGCTTTTGAGCTCGAGGGCTGTCCTGTACATTGTGTATCTTAGACAAAGACTTTTTTCCAAAGACAACAGGTAGTGTTTTTTTTTTCTCATTTCAGCACTGAAAATACCAGCCAAAAGATGAAAATAAAACAATGACAGTCATTTATACTGTCTCTTCTTTGTCAGAAGATATGGATAACCTGTAGAAGAAGTAACAGATTAAAAAAATGGTTTTTAGAGAGCATAATTTGTGAAGGACATAAAAACACTGCAAACCAAGCACTAGCTCTAACACTGCTTTTTACTTCTGGTGTCTGGATGATGGGAAAAAAGATGTGAACAGAAAAGGCCTTTTAGTAGATATAAGAAGTCTAAACAACTTTAATGCATAGGATAAATTGCACCACCTATAGGCTGTTAAATTTTTATCAACAACAAAAGACTTCAAAGTCCCGCCTCCACTGTTTGACTGACGTGTGATGCACAGCAACTGCACAACCATTTACTTCCTTTCACAAGGGGAGAGAGTCATCACTTCTTTGAATTTAGTAGAGGTATAGTCATAAAGCAAACCAAGTTTACCTCAATAATCACAACCTCTGTAACTACCAGGAACTATTTGAAGCAAACTGATTCTACCAAAAGAGTGAACTAATGTTAAAACTTTTACATGCCTAAATATTAGGGTAATGTAACAACATTTTACAAAGATAACACAACACTCTAAAGTTACATTTTGCTAATTGTATGTCTAGTAAGTAAGTTGGGTTAGTATTATTGAATAATCCTGTCTCATTCAAAATATTATTTACATTATTAACTCTTAAAAGCACATTATGTTATGCTACATTTGGATGCTGCAGTGACTTCCGGTTTACTTTGTTCATTCCTCCTAATTGGGCAGTTTCCTCCCAACTAGTTTTGGCATTGGCTGGCTTGAAGTCATTACTGCTTTTGTCCTGATAAAGTAAATCACTGTTATGAATCTGGAGTTTACAAAGAATGTAGAAAGGACAGTGCAACAAAATCCAACTGCAGAAGATAATTAAAGTAAAATAAAAAGTATGAGTTAATATGGTATGTATGAATCAAGAGGGAAACCACTGTTATGGTCTACCTATTAACAATTAAAAACATATCTTAAGTTTGCCTGGGTAAAGCCTTCTACAGACTGTGAAGTTTTAGCAATCATCTGAGTTTCTGGCATGCTACACTGTGTGACATGAATCTCATAAGACATCAAGTTTGATGTGGGCAGACTGCACGATGAAAACTCCCACTAAACGCCACAGTCTGAATCACCCACTGCCAATGCCGTGGTAAATAATGAAGCAAAGCAACAACAAAGCCATTGTAATTGTAGCATTCATATGCTTAGAAAAACATCTGAGATCAAGAGTTTTCTCCTTGTTGGAATTCTACAAACTTCTGCTTTTTGGCATTGTCTCCATTCTAAGGCTAACTTGTTTGTTTGTTGGCACCAATGTCACGTTTATTGTCGTGGCATTTCTTGCTGCATTCCTATTGGTAGGTTAGTCGATGTAGGTCATAGCAGGAGCCACATTGTGAGATGGTCATCCTAAACTTCTGGCACGCTCAGAATATTATCTGATTCTTTGGCCACAAAACCATGACGACGGCCGTTTGCCACCCTGTCTCTAAACCAAAATCTGACCAAAGTTGGCTGCTAGTTTGTTAAAAGTTTGGCATTTAGCTGCCAAACAGTCAGATGTATTTTTAAGGATGGGTTATGACCAAAAAAAGCTAACTTGAATTCCACAGCATGTCCCAAATTTAATACTTATGTTAGTACACTTTATTACAATACACTAAAGTCTAGTACAGTGCACGTAATTACAGCGGGTTAGCATAGACTCAAATTGTGCGCTGGTCTTTTGTACTTACAGGAAGTTACTACAGTTTAACCGCCCCTGTTTTTTTTTTTTTCCTACTTCTTTTTTCTGCTTGTTTTAACATAAGCAAAATTTGTCAGCAATTTTCACTCACTATTAAAATCATATAACTTGTATTTTATGTTTACATTATTCACTTTAATAAAATGACCTTATTTTGTTGCTCATAAATGTTGATAGCAAGCAGATGCTACGGTTAGCTAGCATGCAGTACAATATCGTTACATCAACAATATGGTGTTTATTGAGGGTGTGAAATGCCCAGTGTGAGTTCCACACTCAGTTCTTGGACAGTTCTGAGTGAGGGACTAATACTGTTTTTTCAAGGCTGATATTGATGTAGATTACTAGTAGCATGAAACTTATAACTGATATCTGGAATTGATATGAATTTGTTATAGCAAACAAAATGTACTTAATGTGGTGAAAATAAAACTGTATGTTAAAAATAATCAATAAAGAATAAAATACATAACACTAGCTCTGTCAGCATTAGAAACAGCACAGCGCAGCACAGTAGCAGAAGGAAGCAGGAAGTGATGTCATACACTCCCTGTGCCAGTGCCACCCAGGCCTCAGTGCTGATTGGCTGGTAGTTGTGTGACATAAAACCAGTCAGATTGTGTAGTGGGCGGGACATTAGTTGATGCTGTAGAATGAAAGCAATGCCAGAGAGGAAGACTCATCTTGCAGCGGAGCCAAAGTTGAGCACTGCTGAATTAATTGTTTTTTGCCAATTATCTGTAAAATAGAAAGCCAATACAGATAATCAGCTAAATGGCAAATATCTGCATCAATAATCAACTAGGCTTATAATCGATCTACCCCTTGTTATGAGTGTTAGTGCATTGCATTTGAGTATGCTCTTCAGTGTGAACGTTTTGACTCAAAGTTAGTTTAGACCATAATAAGGTTGTGCTGCTGCCCCAAAGGAAGAAAAAAACAATAAATGCAACTGTATCAGTCAAACTTTTTTTGTATAGCAGCAAAATAGCTGTAAATGATTCTGTTTGTATCAGTCAGGTTGTTTTACAGATTACAATAAAGCTACTAAAATGAGAAACCTAAATGTCAGTTTAGTTTGTCAGCTGTCTGCTGTACCAGTACATTATGAGTTGAGTCTATTGTGTTCATTTCCCACCACATTAAATAAAATTGCCTTTAATCTCCACACTGCCTGCTGAACCTAATTGCAACAGGAAGTGCTTCAAATATAAATGAAATGGCAATCAATAAACAAGATAACACACATAACAACAACAAACCACAGAAAAATAAACTACTTAAAGGCAAACAAACGTCCATAACCTCAACCTCCGGAGTCCAGTTTTAGTGGCCAAACAGCCATCGCCTCTGAGCACAGAGAGCAACAGGAACAACACCAGTGTGAAATATTTCTTTTGACAGCTGAGCCTTTTAGTTCCCACTCCCTGTAAACCACAAACACACAAACAAAATGATTAATAATGATAATTCAATAGGCGTGATAAATAAAAGGGTCGTAAAAGGCAGTGGGCAGCACAGAGGCAAAGGCAGCGGTGCAAAAATAATGCTGACAGAAGTATTTTTTAATATGAACATAGGATAGATAACAACGTTAGTCTTACTGATGATTTAAATGCCTGGAGGTGAGTCCATAAATTACTGAATTTTACATTTTTCTGCTTTTGTATGCATGAATGTTATAGGTTGTTAACTAGAAGACCAGACACATGCACGGATTTCTGTGGTTGTGTTACACCTGCAGAGATGTTTTTTCAATCATAGTCTCTTTTTAAAAGGTTGCACATTCATTGTGTCTTGGCTGCATTGTCTCATCGTCTGTTCTGGTCTGTCCTGTATATGAACTGAGCTGGTATGCAATTTGTTACTGTGGAGCTGACTCTCCAGCAGACCTAACATATTTATCTCAGCCTGTTTACAGATAAATGTGTGCTCTTTATATGATTATAAGCTTGATTTGCCTTCTTGTATAATTTTTAAAGAAAGATAATTCAGCTCAGACTAGTGAACCTGGAATGTGATTTGGGGGGGTTGTTTTTGAGGTTTGTCTCTGGTTTCTATTCTGTTTCAAACAGTCAGATGATCAGACAGACTGTAAATAAAATCCAGAGGTTGAGTTTTTTTTTTTTAATTAAGCAAGACTAAAATTATTATTCAAACTATCTGTCAACAGCTTCAGATTAGAAACTGTAGTTATGCAATCAATGTGGTTTTATTGTATGGATCAAGCATTGTTTTGTTGATGATGGTACTGGCTCTCCATTGTAATTAATGAGTACAAACCAATCAGAACAAAACTAGTGTAATCTTTTATAGAAACCTCCAAATAAGTAGTAGTTGATCTTTTGGCAACAGAAAAAAATTGAAATATTTAAACATTGATGTTTTCATTCAGTATAGCTTTTTTATGTTGAACATGTGTTTTCTGAATATAAGGTTTAATTGATACTTTGTTGCTTTGATAAACACAATTAAAATATAAGAACAGAAGAATAATTGACATTTGAATTAGAGATGTTGTTCTTGAGGAGTTTTGTGAATTATTTTTTCGATTCGGCAGACTGAAAAAATCTCCTCCTGTCCACTCGAACAAAATAAACAGGGGCTGGCTGCTGCTGTAAACCATGAATAATAAAGCAATGAAATATGAGGTTTTACATAAGCAATGTTTTGTTTGGCATGTTGCAGTTCTAAGTTACATCAGCACTCAGCCATGATACTAGTCAACAACATGCCATTGTAATCACATAATAGATCACTGTAATCAAATGATTGCTTAAGCTAACAAGATGTGTTTATATTTGAGATGCAATCAAGATCATGAGCTCTAAAAATAGGACGTATGGAACGTGTCTCTCACCACATCTCCCTCTTTTCCCTCTGCCCCCCTGCAGGTTTGATTTTCTCCTGTGGTGTCTGTGTGGAGCGTGCCACACACCCACTCCACAACAACGACGGCTTTTGCTTGCATCTTCCAGTGTTTCTTCTGTCAGCAAGTCCAGCAGAGCTGCAACTCTTCCAGTGCCAGCCCTGACACCAGCGAGGAGCCCTGCCCCACTGACATGGTGAAGATGACCAAGTCGAAGACGTTCCAGGCTTACCTGCCCTCCTGCCACCGCACCTACAGCTGCATCCACTGCCGGGCACACCTGGCCAACCACGACGAGCTCATCTCAAAGGTACGACAGCTGCACACGCGTTCACAGCTCATCCAACCTGTCCTGTCCTTCACTGAATGACACCCTGGAGCCTTTCACGTGTCATTCAGTGTGTCTGGCTTTATTTATGTACATATAACAAGACTACAGGGCACTTTGTAGATGTGTCATAAAGCTCCCAGCAGCCATAATCTGTGACATCATGAAGGTCAGATGGAGAAGATTATATGTAAATGTAAAAGATACTTGAAATACACTCTTCAATTGTTAGGATAGACCTGATTAGCAATGTCAAAAAGTATGAAATATGTTGTAATAATCCTACTAAGGATTCAAATAAAACTGTCCTCACACTTCTAACCTTTTAAGCAGTTTTACTATAAAAGCCAGCAGGACAAATGTGCCACTCTACAAACTTTATAAACCTATTACCTTATTAGCAATCAATCTAACTAGCTTGGCAGGCTTATTTATGTTCCCAGGGCCATATGGTCCACAGAATGACGTGTGAAATCTGAATATTTTGTACAAAGAAGCCCTTTCAAAGGGTTGCCTGGATCAGTATGTTCAAAGGCACCCAGTTACATCAATATTAACTTATGTAAATCCTCGTGAAATTAGCATTAGTAAATATTTTTCTCAAACTAACAATATTTAGATGATTTATCCTCATTAGTTCTTTTTTAGCATGGAACCGTATCCAACTCTTACAGTGAAAATGACCACAGTAACTTTTAGACAGAAGGCTTGATAAGTAGCAGCTGGCTTGACAGTTATGACTTGCACTAGTATGTTTCTGATTGACTAGCATGTTAGCAGCTAGCTCACCAGCTCTTGCAGTAGCTTGCTAGTCCGACTTCTAGTGCCTTATAAGCAGAAATGGAAAAAGTACAGTTAAAGTAAAATTACTGGTCTATAAATCTACTCAAGTAGAAAGTAAAACCTATTTCATTTTTAAGTTTACTTGAAGTACTGATTAGCTACTGAGGAGTTGTACAGTAAAATCTGATCCATCCTTAGAGACAATAACAATAGAATAGATCACCAACCAGGTTGTTCAGATAAAGTCACACCTCTACAATAAAGAAAAATACACTGCAAAATTGACCCTGTTAATTAAACTCATTTATAGCTACATTTAACACTTTAAAGATGTCTATATCTATCCATACTACTTATAGTTAGACCACACCTTTGAAAGTGTTAGATATTTAACATTATGACAGACCCTATTAAGTCCTGAAAATCTGTGGCAAGGTGGGTCTCCTCTGGCAAGAACAAAACAGAGTCAACCTCATTGCAATGCATGCTGATGAAGAATACCCACTATGCGTCATTTAGGACACTTATTAGCAAAGAAACGGGAACTGATTTTTCCCGCTTAGGCTACTCGTGATCCAAAATGAGAAACTGTGGTCTTTCCATCCAGAATGAACTCTATGGTCAAGCCAGGCTACAAGTTGAAGTATAATAATAGCTAGTGCAACCCAGTAAGGGGTTTAGTAGTGTTAGCTAACAGTTTACACATGAACACCTTGCCCGAATTCTTTATTTAGCTCTTTTTGAGCTCTGCTCTGTTAAGCCGCTCAATATGCGTCTATATTAAATAGCTAGAAGGTAAAGTTTCATTTGGCGCAGGATTGCTTGTGTGCAATTGGTTTTACAATAGCATCATTGTTAAAACAGCCTCTGAGAGCTGCTGCAATAGTTTTTATTTGAATGTCAGTGTGTCATAAAACCTAAATAATTAGATTTAACAGTAATCAGTGTAGCTTTCAGATAAATGACTCACTGATACAATGAGAAGAGTACAATGAGAAACAAAGGGTAGTTTGAGTTTGTCCGCTGTAGTGAAAAGTTTTGTTTGATTTTCAGTTCTATCCAGTGTGTCATCATTCAAATCAAACCCTGGTATGTTCACAAAGTCCTTGGGACACAAAAATGACTATCTCTGTCTCATTAATCATTTCTGATGACATTATGAGCCATGATGATAAAATCTGACACTGTTCTGGAAATATTTGGAAATG
The DNA here is from genome assembly GCF_018320785.1 of Cheilinus undulatus. Lineage (NCBI taxonomy): Eukaryota > Metazoa > Chordata > Actinopteri > Labriformes > Labridae > Cheilinus > Cheilinus undulatus. The sequence goes on along the minus strand of NC_054869.1, from coordinate 24,751,841 downwards.
AATAAATCTGTGTTGAGCTAAGCTGTGACTCTCACTCAGCGGGGCCTCCGCCGTGATTGAGTGTTGTCCTCCTGTATTAGTCGTGGCAAACGGCACTTTGGCTTGACAGCAGTATAATTTTATGAGATGCTCACCTGCCTTATTGCACCTCTAAAGCTCGTGTACCTGTCTGCTTCTGCATCTGAAGTTTATTTCTGACCATAAATTCTCTGAGGCTCAGTTGACAGACACTACCGGTGTTATTACCGACGCTGCCTCTGCTGTGCTCAAAGGAGCTGGCCAGCCTTTTAAAGTGACTGTCGCGGCTATTTTTGTTTCCTGTTGCTGTCTTTGAGATAATTTGAAAAACAGTGTAAGTTTGGCTGCAGCTGACTGAGACGTAAGCGGCCTTATTTTCATAATATGAGAAGAAAAATCATGACTGTAATGTTTCAGATCTGCCTCATAACCTACTTGCTTCCTATTTTTTTGTTTTTATTCTACCAGTTTAGATACTACTCTGTGTTGTTTAGAGGTCAAAGGTGTCTGCAGGTCAAAAGAAGTAGTTGTCTTGATTTTTATCAATCTATTTACTATACCAGACATCTGAAAATGTTAAAAAAAATGTTATATTTCAGGTTTAAAGCTCATCTTTTTGTTATCAAGTTGACTATTTTTTGCTAAATACCAGAGGATTGCTGTTAATTGTCTTCTATTCCATCTTTATTTCCATATTTCAGATATAGAGGTCTAAATCCTCATAAATATAAAAGACAAAATAATACTTAGCTTTTATTATTTGAAATGGAGGGGAAATGGTTTTGTTTGTCATTGACATGTGTTTCTAATTGCTGTCCTGCCTCCAAATTGCCATCAAAACTAGTGAAAATGATCATATACAGTGCTTAACAAATTTATTAGACCACCACCCAAAGTAAGGTTTATGCCACAGCTGCCCTAAATTAACAGCATTGGTAATTACCAAAATCATTTTTTATGATTCTGCAATGGTTAATACACCAATATGTAGAAGTGCTGTAACCAAAAGTATATTTTTAATGCTAAATATAATTATTATTGTTATCATGGATTTTCAAATTTATTGATGTACTAAAAACCTGATAAAATAGTAAAGCATATATGTCAAATTATAGTTATTTACTTGCATTCCTGAACAGAACAATTAGTTTAGTGGTTGAATGTTATGCTTGATTCATTTCTGACTTCTCAGAGAAGCCCAGTGAGCCGGCTCAAATTTGGGTGAATTCAGTTTGAAATTCCTCATTCCTGTTCAAAATGGTACAACGTGGAGAGCTCACTGAAAATGAAAGAGTCCGCATTAAAGCACTTCCTGTTGCTGGATGGTCTTTGAGACAAATAGGGAAAGACATAAAGTGTTCTCACAGTGTGGTCAAGTATGCTTTGGAGTCAACTGCCGAGACTGGTACTTGCAAAATGCGCCAAGGAAGAGGTAGGAAACCAAAGTTAACTGAAGCAGATTTCAGACACCTCAAGATTTAAGTACAGAAGGAAAGAAGGAAGACCCCTGCTGATCTTCAGGCAGAGATGAATGCTACTAGATCAGAGTCTGAGAAAGTCCCCAGAATGACCATAAGCAGATAACTGACAGCACAAGGCTTAAAGGGAAGAATAGCTGCTAAGAAGCCATTATTGAGGCCTGCAAACATCCAGAAACGCCTCAGATTTGCCAGGGAGCACAAAGACTGGACTGTTGATGACTGGAAGAAGGTACTCTGGACAGATGAGCCCAAGTTTGAACTCTTGGGTCAGCATTGTTGTGTTTATGTCCTCAAACAAGCTGGAGAACGTTTTGATGCCAGATGCATTGCGCCCACAGTGAAGCACGGTGGAGATTCCATTATGGTATGGGGTTCAATTTGTGGATACAAACAACATCCAAACAACATCTTAGTGCATCATGGAATCCCTTCTGGACTAAATCTGATTGGTCGTGGGTTCATATACCAACAAGACAATGACCCCAAGCATACTTCAAAGCTGAGCAGAGACTATTTGGCCAAGAAAAAGGAATCTGGAGTACTGGAACTGATGGACTGGCCAAGTCAAAGTCCAGATTTGAATCCTATTGAACCAATTTGGGATTTAGTAGATTCAAAGAATGATGGCACAAAAGTTTGATCTAAAGCAAGTCTGTGGGAACAGCTAGAAACTATTTGGAACTCAATAACAAAAGAGACTGTGGAAAAGAACATAAAAACAATGCCAGCAAGAATGCAAGCCGCTATCAAGGCCAAACGAGGCCATACAAAATATGACGTTTTTTGTTTTTTATGTGTGAAAAAGGACTATTTAGTTGTTGCAGTATATTTGCCAAATAAATAACAATAACATTTTTAGTTTTAAATAAGTTTTTGAAAGATTTCTAAAATATTTATGTTTTCTCGTTTTTATGACAGGTGGTCTAATAAATTTGTTAAGCACTGTATATCTGAGTCAAACATGTGCGATGAGTTGTTTAATGATTGTTGTGATGAATGTTTCTGAGGCTTCTCTCTCCAGTGTAAACCCTGAAAAATGTCATCATCATCACCATCACCATCACCATCTGCACCAGTAATCCCTCCCTGCTGAGCTGAGACATTTTAAAGAGGAGACTCTGCTCTGTTTTTCCTCTTCTGGTTTCACAGTAAATAGACATGTCACTTGTTTAATGCAGTGTTGCTGTCAGACGGCTGTTGGAGATACTTGTGACCTGAAGTGACTTCAAATGACAGTTTATTAAAGAATCAGAGAGCGTCTCAAAGTGCTGATGCGATTTAAACAAGTGCCTCTCAAATTAATATCCCATGATAACTTCTTAGAGAGGCAACAGAAAAAAAGTCTCATATGAACAATCATTGTCTGTTCAAACATAATGTGTCATGCCCAATCACCCAGACTTTTAAAGATTCTCAAGTAGGGCTGTACAATAAATCACAATTTTATTGTTGTCAGAACATGAGCTTTCACAGTATTTATGCAAACAGTCACTGCTTCTCTGTTCGGCATGTCTATTTAACTGTATTTAACACTATTTTCATGCAGTCAGGTGAAAGTCAAGCCTAGCTGTAAGCTACCTCAGAAAAAGTGTTGGACATTTAATGGTTAAAAAAGCCCTCTATTAAGTTTGGATTCACAAAAAACATGTAGCAAACACCTACAGCAAATAAAGAAATTATCAGGGCTGGAAATTAACTTTGAAAGTTTTTATGTATTTATTCATAATTGTAGGAGAGTCTAAGTTTTCCTTTGTATTAATGTTGTAAAGTGTTTAAATGAGACTTGCTTTAGTGTTTAACTTCTTTTTCACCTGTTGTTACATTTCTTTGCACTGAGATCAATCTGAAATAGAAAAAACAGGTGTAGGTTTAAACCTATGGCTATATTATGAAAAAGAAATTGGTATAAAATTTTTGAAAAATGCAGTAATGGACAATGGAAACGGAGTTCTACAAGACTTTCGAGTCACAGTGCTCATGAAGCTTTTATAACCAGCTTCCACTCACCATAACTGGCCTTGGCTCAACCAGAGAGCCCCAAACGGTATGAAAGAGTGGCTGTGTCAGACTGCTGCTGGATTAGCTGTGTAACTCTGTGAGAAGCTCGAAATACCATAACACCAAGGTAGATGGTGGAAACATGCATTTATTTAGATTTGTTATGCCATGATTTTCAGACATTTGCTTGAAATTTTTGCTAGAAAAGGTGGTTGTCATATAGCCAAAGCTGATGCACATGAAAACAGGATGGTTACTTTATAATAAGGGCTCTCTTCTCTCTGCTGTTACTGGACAGCTTGGGTTGTGTTTTGTTGATAGAAAGGTCTTTTTTGCATCTCTTTTTATGGCCATAGGGTATTTGGAAGATGTCACATGATGCTCCTTGAAGCTGCAATACTACAGATACTGAGCGATATTCAGGTCATACCACAGTGTTGTTACTGTGGGCTTGCTGTTTAAGGCAGCTTTCAAACCCATTAGCTAACTAGCATCTTGAAGGCAAAATGTGACTAGTGGGTTACACATGGCATTTGTTTACATACACAGTGGAAGACAGGCTATGAGGGAAGGATGGTTTGTCTTTAGAAAATTGCAGTGTGAACACAAAACAGAACAAAGCATCAAGCTAGTCTAAAAACTAGGGGTCAAATTATTGGCCGATTATTAAGGTTGATGTTTGGTATTTGGTCAGATATCGATATCTGCATTTTATTTTAACAATAACCAATATAATTAATTAATCAAGAAGTACACTACCTTGGTTCCACAGCAAAATGTGCTTTCTCCTCTGGCTTTATTTCCACTCTGTGCCGTTTCTCGTAGTGATAGAATTAGGGCTACATTGTTTATTTTCCTTCATTTTTAGTCATGCAATTTCACTTTTTCCCATTGAAGTCCCTTTTATTTAGACCATGAAAAAGTTGTTCACCTCTTTCCTGGGTTGGTTTAATTTGAATAGGGCAAATATATGGGCCCATGACATCACCCCTAATGCAGCAGTGCTATAAAATCATCGAGCAGTTAATCTCAGAACAATCTGTTGTTAGCCAAAGTCACTGCCTTCATTGAAAGTTAACAGCCAGCTACATGCTTTGTTTTTGTTCATTGTGAGGTAAATTGCCCAAATCTATCAGCCACGATGGCCTACAGTCATTAATGAATCATAACAGAGAGATTTGTGCCAGAAAACAGTACATTTAAACTTCCAACTCTGCAACTTCTGTCCCTCTGCTCTTGCACAGAGCCAGGCAGCTGCGCTCTGATCATAAGTATTTTTAAAAATTTGAGACAATTGTATTTCTCATGATTGGGGCAGGCTTCAGCTCATTCAACTGACACGCCTACAGCACCCCATAGCAGATTTTACTGTCTCATTTTTCATGATTTTGAAGCTTAATTTTATAAACTCAGATGTTTTTCATGACTGAAATTTGTGCTGGTAATACAAAACACAGTGGCCTGTCATACAGCAAACCTAATATAAAGATTTTTTTTTTCACTTTACTGGGAATTGAAATATGTTTTGTATGTCATAATCAAGGCATATCAGTTCCAAATATCGGTAATTATCTCATGAACTACCAATAATCAGGATCAGCTCTGAAAAACAATATCGGTTGACCCCTGGTAAAAAACACCCTCTATCTTTACAGTCCAACATGGAGGAAGCTTTTATTTTAGCCATTGCATGCATGTCTTCTCTTGATAATGACCTAAAATTGTCTACAATATTAAGAGATTAGAATTCTTTTGCATGGAAATTGAGTTGTTGATGAGCTGAATGCAGAATATTATCTTTTTTCTCTGAACAGCAACTTGAATGACATCCTGTTGTTTGGAAGCTTGAAAGGAAGTTATGAGGTTTTTGACACCACATTAACAGCACGGAAGAAACACCGCAGATTTACAAATTAAACTTTATTGCATAAGAGAAATTCTGCAAAGAATGAAACCCCTTTCAATGGAAAGATTTGCTGAAGTTATTTTACCTGGAGCTTCTTGAGCTGACTTCAAAATTCAGCTTGCAAATTAATGTAGCTACTTGTCACAGTTAAGGAAGATACTAATGCTTTTTAGTTCAACATGTTTGTAAAGAAACCCATATTGTGTTCATCTCTTTAAAAAAAGTGTAAATGCTTTAATTCTTGGTCATCATGTTGGTTTGATTTGATTTAATGAGGAAGAGAATTGGCGAAACTTGTTGCTGGGTTGAAATGTTTCTGCTTTCTGTTTTTTTTTTTTTATTCTATTTTTTGATGACTCTGATTTTTCTGACTGCCTGAAAAGTTTATGTGATAAGTTTTGACTGTCTGCACATAATCTTCCCACATCCTCATCTCAATAGTTATCAGTCCCAGCAGACACAAAAACAATAAAAAATGATTGTTGATGGTCAGATTACTTAGAAAAATGTTTGAGGTTTGGCCTAAATGCTGTTTTTTTGCCTGCTCTTGGATGATGACAAATATAAACCTGAGACTCTGATTAATCCTGCAGTTTCTTTTTTATAAAGCCTGACTGTTTCAATAAGGATTTCTGGGTATTGAAGTCCACTTTGACATTTGGAGCCACAGTAGCACACAGAGCTGTCAGTGTTGCTTTAATCGACAGCTGCTTAGTAAAGTTTCTAAACTATCAGATAAACTGGAGCTGCAGCGACTAAAGCGATGACCTTTCTGTGTTATTATAAGACAGTGAGAGTGTGTTCCCTGTGCACTGCACTCTCACCACGCGCTAAGCTGATTATTCAAATGGCAAAGATGATCAATCTGCTCCACTCACCATCGCCGTGTCCAAATGTGTTTGCCTCCTGCAGTGCGGAGTTTTGGAAGTTCTCAGCTTGTTAGTGCTAACAGGAAGACAAGCTCAGTAAACAGCTCAACCGACAGGCCATGTTGTTCATTTCTTCAGCCTCAAGATGGTCATTTTAGCGCTATGAAGTCTGCACAACAGCGACTTCACAAGGTTTTAATTGTTAAACACCACCATAAATCACACTGATGTGACTTTGGCTGAAGGGAGGGACTACCCCCGTTTGTCTTCACCTCACTTAACGCGTCCAAACTCGTGTCAGATATGAGGATTTATTGCTGCTAACTAAAGTTTGTGACGAGGCAGAATGAGGTGTTTTATGATGGAAGTTTTGGATGCTGGGAGGGTTTATTGGCTCCTGCTGAGCTGGAAGTTAAAACGCTGCTGCAGCAAATTGTACCTGGATGCATGAAAGAGAAAAATGGAATGGCATTATGGAGAAAGGAGATTATTTTAACATTCATTTCTCTAGTACAAATAATGTACAGTTCAAAGTAAATACATATTATATGGACTAGTATATTAACAAGTATGTGACGACAAGAATGACTGATTTTGTTTTCTTTTCTTTTTTTTCTTTCACATCCTCTTTATCCTGCAAACAGAAAGTTCAGGGGTAAAGACTTGACTTACAATGAGGAAGAAAAACCACTGACGCCAATAATAAAACTTACATCATGTAAAAAAGTTCAGCCAAATAAAGCAGATCAGAGAGATTTACAAAAAAAGTTTTTACTGAAAGTGGTGTGATACATAAAAACTGTTTATTTAGAGTTTTGGTGGAGAAGCTTTGCTTTTGTCTTGACTTTGAATAAGGAGAAAACAGACAAATAAGACAAGAAAATTATAACACCACTTCTTAACAATACAATACAAAGGAACCATTTGAAATAGTAGTAAAAATTGAGATTTTATTATTGAATATTTTATTGAATCCCCAACAACTTTACAACTATTGACTCTCATTACAATAACAGCATGGAGAAAAATACCGTCCTCCTTTCTATAAAAGTTTGTTTTGAACCATCAGTGCTGAGCTCAGACTGGAAAGTTGTTTTAGATTTTTTATACTTTTAGATAAGTATTTATTAATTATTCAATTATTTCATACTGATAATGCATATAATTAGATAGAAGCGCTCCTGTTGAGTATTTGAATACTTTTGTCACTGGCAATTATTTCTCCAATCTGTTTGATTCTAAAACCTCCCTTATCTCTTCTAGAGCAGAGGTGTTTAATCACTGAAGGCTACAAACAGAAGAATATAGGGATGACTGGGCCACTTTTAAAAGCCTTATCTTTGGTGGATTAATGGTTAGTTAAAATCATTTAGAGTTAAATTTAACACTTAGTGTCTATATTGGTCCACACTACAAATAGTTAAACTACACTTTTGAAAGTGTTAAAAAGTTTTACAGTATGACAGACCTGCAGTAAGTCTTGAAAATCTTTGGCAAGGTGGATCTCCTCTGGCAAGAACAAAGCAGAATGAACTAGGGCTGGGCAATTAATCGAGCCTGCTGCAATTTTCAACTCACAGAATTACAATATTTCTTTAACCTGAAATTTGGGTCAAAATACCAGTTAAAAACTTTCTTTGCAGCAGAGATTTCATGCATTACATATCATGCAATCATTCAAGACCCATTTTTAGAATAGCCTACAAAAATCTGACTTTGTTCATTTTTGGAAATTTTTCTGATTAAATATGAGGATGACAACAGTTATTGTTCCCTTCAATACAATAATTCATATCCAATTTGCAATACGAGTCATAATCATCACAATTAGATATTTTTTCAAAATTGTTGAGCCCTAGAGTCACCCTCAAAGCAAGGCAATGCATGCTGATATGCTATGCATCCTTTAGGAAAACCTAAAGTGTTTGTTTTGTTTGACTTAGCCGCTATCGAGGTGCGCAGCTACCGAGGAATAACGCGAACCATGGCGACTATTGACATGTCAGTAAATGACTTTTGTCGTTTTCGAAAAGAAAACAGTTCACTGCTGTTCTTTGTTCTTCTTTGTTCTTCTTTTAACGAAGAAATGTCATCAAGTTCTGATAAAACTTATGCTTTAGCAGCATCCACGCTAAGCTTTTCCACCATAATTGCACCAGCCTCTTGTTGCTGCTTGTTAAGTCACAACTCTGCCACGCCTGAGAGTACTGCCCACGTCGCTGATTGGTCCTGTCACTTTCTAACCAGGCCCAAAACGTGCAGACGGGAGCTTTGCAAGATGGATTCTTCAGTGAAAAATAAGGAAATGGGCGTATCCATTTGCAAGGTTAAAAAACAGCAACAATGCACCAGAAACACGAGCAAAAGAACCCCAGGGTGGATCACTGTACAACAGGCAACTCGCATATAAAACTCATGTAACACTCTGCCCAGGGTCATGATGGTGGACTCCACCCACACATTTGAAATAGCAGTTGGCAGAGCCTACATCAGTTGACTCTTGGCAGTCTCAAACTAACACTGGTGGATCAACACTGTGAAGACTGTGTCACTCAGAACAGAGTTAAAATGACACTTTGGGAGTTAAACTCAACTCTGAAATGTTTAACCCTGAGATATCTACCCTCCGCTTTTGCCTGTGTCCAACAGCTACAACAACCTCCATGACTGCAACCCGTTGCCGGTGCAGAGGACAGAGCTGCAGTTCCTCAAGTGTCCACTTGATTTGAAGTCACATACACACCGCATGTTAAAATGCTGATTTTAAGAGCAAAAATAAACATATGGTTAATTTTTTTCTAACTCATCTGTTTTGGTTTTAAAAAGGAAATGAGTTATGCAGAATTAGGGGCTTGACTGATGTGACTACAAGCCAGTACCTTTTGTAAGGAGGCTGAAGACCTGCCTCTGCTCTACCTCTTTGTTACTACTTTGAGTCAAAGTTTGTCTGAGACAGTGTTTTCGGCCACAGATTGGCCTTCAATAACCAAATATATGAGCCAAATATCTGACATGACTCAGGCTTCATCCAGTACAGTCTTTGGTTGTTTCCTCAGTTTAGTAGCAGTCCAGAGAGCATGTGGTTATAAGCACACATTTTTCAAGCAGTGAATTCTTGAATGACTGCTAGTTTAATGGATCTTGGATGTGTTTCCAGTGCCTGTTTCAAATGTGCAGGAGATAACATGAGGCAGACTGAACGGTGTATTGTTTGTTCCAGTTTTCCATCCTCAGAGAGCGGCTCTCTATCACATAATGTTAGCATGGTTTTGAAGTTCATCACAACATTTTCTCTTTCTTTTGCTTCCACACAGGCTGAAATGAATAGTAGCGCATGTAGAGAGGAAAAGAGGAAATGTTTTTACAGATTATTGGCTGTGATGCAGCTGAGTGAAGTCCATCTGCAGTCTACAATTAAGCCTGTGCCAAAACACCAACCAGAGGTTAAATGTCAGCTTGTAAATGAGTTTTTTCTGGAAGATTTCAGAGTCAGATGGGATATATTTGGGAATGCTTACTGTACTGATGCCCTATGTGCTGAGATTAGATTTCCTGCTGAAAAATCTGATGTGGTTTTGCTTAGAAATTCAATCCAAAAGAAGCTTTAGGTTTGAGACGTTGAACTGTTGTTCATCTTGTCATTCGTAACTATTTGTTAAACTACAGAATTCCCATGCATCCTGCTTTCTTGACATGGCAGGATTTTGGTGTGTTTCAGTCTTTAAGAAGCCCGTGTGTTTATTTGTTTGGGTTTTATTTCTGGAGGCGTGGTATTTATAAGATGCAGTCATTTTTTATCTTCAGCCATCAAAACTGCAGAGTTACTTTGAGTGTTGAATGGCAGCCAAGTGTTTTTATTGCAAATCTCAGATATTCCATGTAAACCAAAACCAACCAACACAGCAAACTCTAGTCCTTCTAGATGCCAATTAGTTTTGGTGTCTTATCAACACAAACAGCAGGGGTCAAAAAACAACTTATTAAAAAAGCAATCTGTGAATAATGCGCCACAGTATAACAGGAGATTAATTAATGTTTGTGTAAATAGAAACCACAAACCAAACTGGGCCACTCATCAAACATGGCCGACTGTTTCAGCTCCCAGAGTTGTAGCTACTGAGCAGCAATCAATCTGATTAGTTCACATCGCCCAGAAGCACACTGGTGTTACTGGTTCTCCAGCATTCCTGCTCCCAGTGTCTGCTGCGAGGAGTCTCCGAGAACACTGTGGCATGACTCTGAGAAAACAAACACAACAGCTTTTAACATTTTCAGCCTCTCCCACGCTGACCTGCAGAGCTCCGACGCAGAGAGCAGAAATATCTCACGCTCATCTAATTATCTGTCACTTAGAGAGCGACAGTCGCTGCTCATAACAACTCAATGTCACAGCAGACGAAGACTTACTGCAGGAGTTGGAGACATTTTTGGACTAATTTAAAGTTTCATTTGATAATTCTGTGGAGTTGAACATGACAAATGATGATAAGCTTCCAAACATTTTTAACCATAAAGTTTAGTTGCATTTGTCAGTTGATTGTGACTCCCTGATGCTAAATTCAAACAAGACAACAGACTTTTTTCAGATCTTATTGATGCAATTAAAAAATGGAAACATCATTTCACATAGACTACCGTATTATTTTTGTTATTTTTGGTGAGCCTGTGTGAATTGTAGTCTGTTTTTTGTTGTTTTTGTTGTTGTTGTTGTTCTTAGCTGACAGGAGTAGCACCCCGGTGTGGTCTTCTGCTGCTTTAGCCCATCTGCTTCAAGCTTCCACGAGTTATGTGTTCAGAAATGGCATACCTTGGTTGTAACGAGTGGTTATTTAAGTGAAGTTTTCCCTTTTAGGACCGTTCCCTGTAAACTCTAGAGATGGTTGTGTGTAAAAATCCCAGTAGATGAGCAGTTTCTGAAATACTCAGACTAGCCCGTCTAACCATGCCACATTCAAAGTCACTTAAATCCCCATTCTTCTCCATTCTGATGCTTGGTTTGAACTTCAGCAAGTCGTCTTGACCACGTCTACATACCTAAATGCATTAAGTTGCTGCCATGTGATTGGCTGTTTAGCTATTTGTGTTAACAAGCATTTGAAGAGGTGTACCTAATAAAGTGGTCTGTGACTGTCTCAGAGCGAGGTAGAAAGTCTGCAAACCTTTCAGTGTGTTTAAAAGTAATACTTTTAAATGCACATTTACAGTTTATAGATGAAAAAGTTGTTCTCAGTGGGTTAATTGAGTTAATTTAGACTCCACAGATTCATTGAGGAAATGATCAGTAGGAACTACTTAGTAAGTGAAGCATTAAACCCTCAGAGATCAGTGCAGTGAGGAGGAGTGAACTGTCACCTGGTTTTGTGTTTCTTGTTTATTGGGTCAAAGCTATGAGGTGACTCCTGACAAACAATCCCCTTTAATATTAAGTGGATTGAATTAAAGGATCTACCCTGAACAGTCTGTCTGTCTCCTGGAATGGTTCTCACGGTAAACATCTGATTTTTGTCGCTTTGATGCAGAATCACATCACGTTTCTGTCTGACGACTTCTGACAACATGTCTGTTTAACAGACTTATGGACAGAAATAGCTCAGTCTGAGCGATGGTAGAGTATGCAGGAGTCTCTAAATGAACAGGACTGTTACCCAGAGAGCCAGGGTTTAAGTCACATGAGACTTAAGATTAAGGGAACTCCAAATGATGATGAAGTGTTGTGTTATTGCACAGATCAAACTTGAACCACAACAAGCCAGTCACAGCAGGCTCTGGTCAGATGTCTTATCGAGACAAACAGTTAAACAATAACTAATTACAAAGGCAAGCTGTAAATAACGCACTGCTATATATCAAGAGATAAATGAAAGCTTGTGGTATCAGAAACCACAAACCAAACTAGGCCACTCTATGTCTAAACACTGAACTGTGAAGGTTCACAAAGTTCACTACATGTAAGAACTCAAAGAAAAACACAAGAGGGTACTTTAAAATATTCCCCACCGCGTATCTATTTGAGGCACAAAGCAGCCATAGTGCTACACTAGTTGGCCACAATGTGACTTTGTGATCATCCTATCATCCTCATGTTTCCCAGGTTTGCTGTGGCCCTCTGTGCTGTACTGCATGTCATTCCCCACTCTCTAACTCCACAATGTTCTGCTCCATCTTCTGTTCTATCTCATAAATAAATGCATCAAACCCTAACATAAATGCTGAAAAAATAGCCATAGCAAAGTGGTGATGTTTGGCAATGAGGGAAGGCCACAGATGAGACCATATTGATTTTATTTATCTCGGCTACCTGTTGACTAAGAAGCTGCTATGGTGGAACAAATTAAGGAAAATTTGATTATAGCAGATGCTCAAAAATATAAAATCAAGCTCAGAATCAAAGAAAAATGATTTTAAAAACAAAACTATAGCATGATAGTGAACCCAGTGTTGTGAGGCTATACTCCTTCATGCTGGCTTTCATGTTGCTCCATCTTCAGTATCATTCATTCATAAATACTACCCTTATAATCCATTAGTGGACAAAAATGTCTACTGTAGAAAAACATGAATTAGAAATGTTATGAAAAAGTAATTATGGCTTCAATTTTAGATTATTTTCAATTTTAAGTATTTTGTTAATCTTGGGATTAAATGTAGGCCAGTGTTAGAAAGGAACTGCAAGATATGCCTCTTATAGGCTCCTAGTTCTCAGGAATTAAGTCTTAAAATGTTTGTTTATTATGACTGAAAACAGAATACAGTTGTTTTAATTTGACATTTTGACATAGATGCTCACGTTTCAGAAATACAAACTGGACATCATTTCTCATGTTTACTTGATAAATGAGGTTAACTTTCTCATCTTTTATTCTCCTTTTTTACATCTGAATATCTTCTGAATAATCCTGACATTGTTGCTATTAGATTTATTAATAAGCCCTGTGTGCTCTGCCACGCCTGGTTAGCATTTGTCTGCTCAGTCGTTCTCCGCAGCATCACCGCTCCTCAGCATCAAGGCTTCTAAGCCGATTATGTTACTTAGGAGAAGATGACACCGTAGTCTGGTGTTTTCCACTACACGCTGCCAAGGCTACTCGCCCTGACCACGATTGATTTTCATCCCACGTGAAATTTGTAAGATGTCATGCTCCAGTATCATGTTTTTTTTCCTTGAAGTAATTTTTTAGAGTTACGACAGTAGTTTAAAAACACAGAGGGAGGTGTTGGAGGAGCTCTGCAGGTCCTGGCACATTTTCTCCCACAGTTGCATTTTTCTGAGCTGGAAGTCTCCTGAGCCAGGTGTATAAAAAAAAAAAAAAAAAAAAAAAATGTGTGTTCACTCCCCGAGCTCATGCATACATGGTTTTCCAGGCATGCCAGCCGGTGAGCAAAGATGCAGATGGAGCAGCAGAAAGAGAGGATTAACCTGAGCACATGGGCCAGAGGGGAAGTGTGGCAGGCACAGTGCCCTCAGTCTGCACCGCCCTCCTGCCCTCAAACACTCAACTTAAGAAGGGAGGCTTTAGTTTGACCGCTGCAGACCCAAAGAGAGAGGTTTCTAAATGTTTCTTAAAAAAACTGAAACATTGATAGGAACGTTGGATTTTAAACACAAACTTCTGGTTGCAACAAGAGTCATCATTTTTAGTTTAGCAGTTTTTCTTTGTGTGGTTTTGCCTGTTTAAACACAAAATAGTGATTCAGTGTGTTGTTATTAGGGCTGTCAGCATTATACTTGAATCAAAGTTGAGATCCATCATTACTGCAATAGTCTTTCTTAATTGCATTAATCACACACTTGGTTTTCCATTCACTTTGGTTAAGCTACTGCAACGTCTCCCTTCACCCAGAATGATGTCAAATAAGTCCAACACTGCCCCTTAATGTCTCAGTTCTCTTTAAAAAAGCTCACAGATAGCGCAGTGGACAAATCAGAAGTCATCTGCACCTTGTGGTATCAAACACTGACTTTTTTCACTGCGCCCTAAATTAAATTAAACTAGCTGAGATATTTTTCTCTGGACTAAACCAGTGGATCCATATAACCATCCCCTGAGTCTGGGTGTTTGTGTATAGATTATTAAGATCTTCTCTGACCTTGACTGCTCTTGGTTTAATAATGATATTAAAAGAGAGAGAGGGTGGAATAGTAGCAAATTGACTCTCCTGCCACTCACATGTAAACCATCAGCCTGCTGGCAAACTACCAGCTGAAATGAATCCAGAAAGGATCTGTGTCTGTTAATGCTAGAAAAAAAGAGAAGTGGGATCAGTCCATCAGAGGGTCTTCATCAGCCTGATGGGTGGGATGAAGCCAAGGTGCTGAATAAAACACTTGCCCTCCCTCCCTCCTCAGTATTCAGGCGGTGTCATGCAGCTCCATGAGCACGTTCACACTGCAGGCCTTCACGCTCGGCTCTCTCTGCTGCTCGCTGCCAGCTGATTCAGGACGCTGCTCCCGTCTGCTGCAGGATGTAACTTAAATCTGACAGAAATCTAAAGTGACAGTAATGTAGAGAAGATACAGCGTGCTCAGGAAGACAATGACAACCGATGTCAGATCTGATTTTTAGGCATGCGCTTGTTGTTTTCAGCATGTTTTAGGGTAAAGAATGTAACAAAATAACCACAGACTTCATTTTAGTTGTCAGTGTGGCGTCCTGTTGGTGGTCATGCTGACACAACTTCACTCTGCTTCTTTCAGTCACATTTAAAGAACCAGAACTGTCAGTTTTTCTGTTGCACTAAAAAACAGAATATGTCAGTCATCCTAATTTTTTGGACCTAAAGGCCAACAAACAAATTATTCAATTTTGATATTAAACAGCAAAATGATTCAAATGAACAGGCCGGAACAAGCATTTTCTTTTCACTCTTGCAAATCAAAATCTCTGAATGATTATTTGATAAATAAAAATGGTTTTATTACCACTGATCATTTTTATCTCCCAACACTTCACCTTGTTG
The DNA here is from genome assembly GCF_018320785.1 of Cheilinus undulatus. Classification (NCBI taxonomy): domain Eukaryota; kingdom Metazoa; phylum Chordata; class Actinopteri; order Labriformes; family Labridae; genus Cheilinus; species Cheilinus undulatus. The sequence goes on along the minus strand of NC_054869.1, from coordinate 24,736,611 downwards.
CATTCCCCTTTTTCTTTTCCATTCTTAATCAAATTTCAAACACCAGAGATTGTCTTTCATGCTAACAGTAGCGGGGCTGCCCCCTGGCCAAAGTGGGGGCAGAAGGCAATCTTTTGTGTGGCCCTTAACATTAGTGTTTTAGCATTAGCTGCACTTCCAGAACAACACGAGTTAAAATTAAACAGTAGAGGTAGAATAGAACCAGAACGTTTACAGGAGAGACGAGGGTTTCTCATTGCCACTCTGAGCAAGAGAAGGAGGGGTGGAGCGGGAACAGGGTGGTTTATTAGTTGATTGTGCATTGCATCATTTCTCTGAAAATTAATAAACATACTGACAGTTAATATGCGGTAATGATGTGATGCCCAGGTGAAGTCTTTGTGTTCTGTTGTTATTTATTTTTCTGACAGACAGCAGTTGGATGAGCAGAAAAAAATCACTTAGGCAAATGTATTGCCTCTCAAAGATGCTTAGGTGGTTTACTTGAACTATCTAAAATCATAGTAAAACTCATTTGAATGGTTCATACAAAGGTCTTTTGGTAATAAAAACCCATGTTTTGGGCTAACAAACCAAGATTTGAGGTTTAACAGGACAGGTTTAGGTTGGAGATGAACCCTCTGCTAACACTCAGCATCTGTTGAGACAGATGGTAAAGACGAGTCGACCTCAGCAGGTTTGTTAATAGCTTCAACTTAATCTTCATTTCACAACTCGCTCTGACTTATCGTGGCACGCATTTTAAGAAACAAAGTCGACTCCTTGTTCTGAGTTGAATGCAGTTTTATTCTGCCTGTGAGAAGTCTGCTGTGTGCAGATGAAACACTTTGCCTCTCAGGCTAGATTTGTATGTCGTGTGTTTGGCTTGGAGTAGGACAGTTTCTCAGTTTTTTCCCTTCATTCCCGCATGGTCGGGAGGATTCTGGGAGTTTGAGATTTGCTTTGTAGAAATAATTTCTTGGGAAACAAACTGTTGTGTTTTTTTTTTTACTAGTACAACTGCAGCAGCTTAGGCTCTGAAACTATGCTCCGTCATTAGCTCATGTTTTATTAAGCAGCAAAAACCCTGTGGGAGGTCTCCCAGAATGCATCTCTCTTGCTGCACTCTTACATTTTAGCAACAATCCTTACAGGATCCTGTTGGGTTGTTAATAGGATTGTTGGAGGATTTTAGTCAGTCCCCCCAAAAAAAGGTCAGTCAAGCTGCTGTCTGTGTTCACAAAACATGATCCAATTTCTGTTGTCCTTTTTTAAATGAAGGATTTAGCTGTGAGGTTCAGACAGGGCTCTAATGTGACAGGCATCCTCCTGCTCTTCATGTTTTTGTAGCCGAGTGATCTACATCCCGGCGGCTCAGGGAGAGAAAAAACACAACTCAAGTAAAAATAGACTGTGGGAAAGAGATAAGGGCTGGAGAGAGGGAGAGACGTCCCTTTTTGCCAGTGGTCTGGTTGATGGTTGGAGCACAGATTTGACACCCAGCTCTCGTCACATGGAGTGGACCCCCTCCCCTCCCTTCCTCTTTGGACTGTGGAGAGGACTTGTTGTTGACTCTGCGGGTATCGACCTAGTTCCCTCATCCAGCTAAAGGTCACATGTCTTGTTGCTTTGGACTGTGTCTGTGTGTAGAGTTCACTCCAAAAACAAACAATAAAGTTGAGGATGTAACAGTGAGACATTAACACCTACAGAGACCAGAGAGAACAGTCCTACTATATTTCCTCTGAGATAACATAAGAGGCTTTACTGATGCCCCATGTTAGGCAAATTCTCTTGTCCCATCAGCTCATGAGTCAAAGAAAAGAACTGAGTAACCAAGCTGGAGTAACAAGTTGTGCATGTGCAGCTTTTTAATGTGATTTACCTAAAAAAATAAAGCTTATTGTTAAGGATGGTTATTCTACTATGTTAGGATACATCAAAACTGTCATTATTATCATTAATTTATTTGAATTAAAACCTATTATTTCTGACAAAAGCTGCCGTCACTGGTCCCCCGTGGCTCTGTGGTCAGTGCTGGGCGGTGTCTTGTGGTGTTTGGTGTCTGTGGTCACTGGAGGACGAGGCAGCTGGTGCTCCTATTAGGTGGTATTAGCTCAGCGCCCTCAACCGCGGCCACAAACTTATCTGCCGCACTCATTTGCAATGGAAAAAGCAAAGCTGATTGGGGCCTGTCTGCCGGCTGAGGATGACAAGGCTGGAGGAGAGAAGAAGGGAGGAGAGGAGAACAGGCTATTGGGCCCCACTGTGACCGCTCTGCTGCTCCGTGTTTACGTTAATGCACAGTCACTTCATGAGTGGATATTTATAAATGTTGTATAATTATCACAGCTATATGATGCCTTTATTGTTGACATAAAAATTCAAGTATGCTTTTATTTTAAGCTCCCCATGAAGCGCTTCATCAACATCTTTCTTCTTAAATATAGTTATTAATTCTTCAGATTTTATCAAAAGAAAGCTGGAAAGAACAGAGTAGGTCAGTTACTTTCAAAATGTACAGATGAAAGTCTTACAGTTAAATTTAGATTAAAGGATGTTACAACCCAGCCCACCATCACAAGGAGCTACATTTTAGTGCAGCAACCTTTAAATTAAAGAAGGGACTTATGTTTATGTATAAGCAAGGTTGCGATGGGGGCAGGGGGGGTCTGTAATATTTAGCCTAGTAGCATTTAGTGGAACTAACAGTGAAAATGAAACATAATAGTTATAAGTCTATCTAAATTAAGTGTCTAATGTTACTTTTTTATTATCTCAGAGTACACCTATTGCATGTTTCTATTGTACTACAATTGGAGCCAAATAACAGATACACATTTTTTTAAAATTCCACTGGTTTCTAGAGTTTCCACCTGAAAAAAATGAGCATCACAATATTTTGAATTGGCTTTTAGATGTTGCTGATATTCCCAGTTGTACACACTGCACATGTAAAACTCACTTGCCTTTTTTGTAATGTTAGCTACGTGAATAAGTACATTGACTGAAGGATTTGGAAAGTAATGTCAGATTTCATGGCCAAGCAATAATCTGCACAAATTTAAAGATTCCAGGAAATAATGGGGAAGGAGCTGCAAAAATTTAAAGGAAAATATTTTCAAAAATGGGTTAAGGGTTGCCTAAGGAGTCAGAAGTAGAAACAATTAGAAGGGACATTGGTGAAAAGAGGATGTAAAGTAGCAGAAATGGGTTAAAAGATGTTCACATTAGATATAAGTGGCAAAAATGGGTGGAACATAACGGGGAAAAGTGGTTAAAAGTGGCAAAAAGGATGAAAAAGTATCAAAAATAGGATAAACATGGCAAAATGTTGCAAAAATCAAGGCCAAACTGGGTTACTACAATGTAAAATTAGGTGGGAAAATTGTGAAAGGGGGTTAAAGTGTGAAAATGGATACAAAAAAAAGATCAGAAATAGGTTAAAAAACATGGCAAAATGCAGCTAAAACGGCAGGATAAAGTTGTGAAAATGGAAGAAATAGAGGCAAAAATTGGGAAAAAGTAGCCACAATTGGTTACTGCAATGCAAAAATGGGTGGTAAAATTGTGAAAAGGGGTTAAAAGTGGCAAAACAGATTTAAAAAAGGATAAAAAATAGGTTTAGCATTGCAAAATGTTATAAAAATGGCAGGATACATCTGTGAAAATGGGTAAAAGAGTGGCAAAAAGGGAAAAAGCTTCCAAAATGGGTCACTAGAAAATGTAAAACAAAATTAAACAAAATGTGAAAAGGGGTTAAATGTGGAAAAAATGACCAAAATGGGTTAAATGTGGAAAAATGTTGCTAAAATGGCAGTATTAAAATGTGAAAAGGGGTTAAACGAGGGCAAAAGTGGCAGAGATTGGTTACTACAATGCAAAAACGGGTAAAAAGAAGCAAAAAAGCTCTTTGAAGTGGCAAAAAGCCTCAAAATTTAGCAAAATGGCAGGATAAAGTAGTGAAAATGGGTTAGAGGGGGGCAAGATGTGGCCAAAATGGGTTAATTGTTCCTAGATTGGGAAAAACTGGAGAAAAGTGGTATCAATGAGTGGAACAGAGGGGAAAAGTGGTTAAAAAGTGGCACAAAGTAACAACTTAATCATCAGAACCCAATAATAGCTAGACAAACTTTTAAGCTCCAAAATGATTTAACTGTTAGCCAGGATGCTAACACTAATGCTACTTAACCAACACACATGCATTGATGGGGAAGACCCATTCTCTCCATTTTTTAGTAGCCAAACCAGTCCTGTGGGCAGGCCTGTGTATCAGTGCATAAACAAACTTTTATGCTTCTAAGGATCGGATTGATGCCAAACTAAATTTCATAGTAATTGATGTACAATGACATTGAAGTGCTTGTCCATCCATCTGTCAAGATTTTGAGATCACTGACAGATTTATTCCAACAAACAGATCAGTTTACTGTTGTGAGTCATCTGCAGCACGTTTAAGTTGGATATTTTGTATTGATTTTTTGACGTGTTGTATAGTTCTTGTTCATATTGGTCCCTGACCTGTGGCCATTTATTTCAGCAGTTTCACATGTTGATCTGTGAAATGTTTGCAGACTCACACCAACTATTCAAGTTTGTGTTCGTCAAATTTCCACTGCAAAACTTGTCCTGATATTTCTCTGTGTCCTTCAGTTATTACTGAGGTACAAATACAGTGCGTGGCTTACAGGTGCATGCTGAAATCTACTTTGAGACAAGTAAAAAGCTGAAATGTCTTAACATGTCAGTACAGTATACATTTACATAAGCCCTATTCACAGCATCTCTGGAGATTTCTTGAATGTTATTCTGGGTGAGCTGCATTTCTGAACACAAACAGCTGAATTTTTCACCATGAAATGTGCTGCAAGCCCCCTTGTTTTTCCCCTCTCCCATCCCTCTCCAGCCTGACAGGTAAACTGAAGGAAAATTGCTGTGACGGACAAAAAATTGAAAAATATTCTAGAAAATTCAACCATACATGTGTGAAAAGGACTAGAGTAACGAGAGTTGCTACTTTAAAAGTTATGCAACAAACCACAAACTTGTCAGCAAACTTATCAGCTGTGTTAAAAAACAGGTTTGAGAAGTAAATACACTTTTTCATTACTCAAAAATGACCTACATTTATTTGTTGTATTTTTATAAGGTTGAGTAGTGGTAGAAAAGGTTAGGGAAACGTAAAATTATATAAAAACACTAGGTAAAGAAATGCATGTAAAACCTGTTAAGGTTCAAAACAAATTTAATTTCCCACAAAGAATCTTCACTGGTTGTTTACACCTTGGTGCGGATTATGCTATTTCTGCAACCTGCAGTTACCCACAATGCTTTTCTCTGTATACAGGAGGCCTGCAGAGACATCTGCATGTTACTTAATTCCTTCCTCATGAGAAAGGAGTACATTAACATGTTTGTTAAGCCGTGAGGAGACACTGGCTGCATTTTTAGAAAGAAACCTGAACGATAACATCACTTTGTTTGTTTATGAGAGATCCCCATAGGGAAGCTTTAACGTCACTTATTCCTCCATGCATTAAGATAAGAAGCTTTCAGTGTGAAGTCTTTTGGGGCTGATGGGATATTCTGAATCAGGTCTTAGTTTTGTAATTATCTTTGTGCAAATAGTTTTAAAAACATTCCATAAAACTGGATCTTTCCTGGGATTGTACTGACTTTTATTTTGGGAGAGTCTAGTCATTGTTCAGGCATTAGAGTTTGTCCCATCAGCTGTTAAACTGCTTTGTTGTTGTGCAAAACAATTAATTTCTGACATGCTTCATTGCCAACAATAAAGCCTGATATCTTGAGTTTGTTGCTGGAAAATGTGACTTTAGCACTTTCTCAATTTTGAAAAATTTTCTCGATGACTTTATTCAGAGCACACTCTCACTGTTCTCCTTCCATTGCATCTAAAGCCCTCTGACATTTTGATCTTTTTCACAGCTTCCACAGCTCTTTACTTGATTTTCTGCCATTCTTTTGCAGAAAAATTACAATACATCATGTTTTGTTGAGTTTATGTAACAGCAAGTTACAAGAAAATGGAATCAAACTTCTCTGGAAATAAGAAGTGAATCAAAGTTGATATGGTGCAGCGACTCCCTGATGTTTACATGTTCAGACAGCAGCTCCTCTCTGAGCTTCATTTTATTTCTTACCTCCAGCCAAACTTGTGTGTGGGAACCTTGGCAAGGTGGAAGAACAAGTATGCACAACAGTTAGTGAGAGAAAAGCACCCCAGGGCATCACTTGCTGACATTCTTGTACTCAGTGTTGTGCTGCAGCTCTGTATCGTCTACTTACATGATTGTTTTCTCTCTTTCAGTCATTTCAAGGCAGTCAAGGAAGAGCCTACCTGTTTAATTCAGTGTAAGTATAAGGCACACTCCTACACATCATAACTTTATCACATTTCCATGGACATGAGTAGCTTTTATTTGTCCAGGGTTATAAACTGTGTGAGAAGTCAAAGTGCATTTATTTGAGTTTCAACCAGAGTTCAGCTGTCCCCTCTTCACATTCGCCCTCTGCCTCGCTGTCATACTCATTCATTTTTGTTTTCTGAAAACTGTCCCCTCGCGTAGTCATTCCAGTAACACAGTAGCAGCTGCGGTTTCTACAGTGGCTGCGCACATATGTCAGTAACATGTTTGGAAAAGTACAGCGTTAAGAACAAGCCGTATGCCAGTGAAATGTATTAAAGGGTCTCAAGCAGCTTTTGGCTGGCTACGCGCTAGATGATTTTCAAATCTTAATACCTTTCAAAACATGGGAGACCACGGATATGAGGACATTTTCAACCAATTTTAAACATTATAATCACCGAATGCATAAAGAAGATCTGGCCAGACTGATATCAAAGTAATGATTTCAAATTGGTTATTCCAGAGACACGAGATCTCACAGAAACTCTTTATCAAATGTGACTTCAGGAGAATAATAATTTTTTTGAAATATCAAACATGTCTGTTGTTTATGACTCAAGATTGGGGAGGCTCAGACTCTTGAGCTCTATTTGTCCAAATATTTCTTAGATATTTCTAACTGCTATATTGTGTTTTATTAAAGAGCAACTGTAATGACAGAATTACCCCTGGGACTAACAAGATATTTTTGATTCTGATTCTATTACTTTAACTTAACCTTGTGAATCTAAAAGACTTTCTTACAACCAAGTCTGTAGCTGTGGCAGAGACGGCAGTAATTTTATTTACTGAGTTTATTGTGGAACATTTTGAATTTAATTTGAGAGTTTGCAAGTGAAGATTCAGACAGGAAACCAAGAAGAGAGGGGAGAATGTTATTCAGCAGAATTTGTTGGCAGGAACAAAACAATCATTATTGTTATCATGCTGAGTGCTCTCCAACCACTCAGCACATACAGCTCTACAATTTTTCATTTCTACGTAACAAAATAAAAGACAAAATAATCTTAGCAGAAATAAGCTAGGAAATTTGTGTTAGGTAGATTATTTCTTTGTTGTAACGATGCTTTTGGCAATAAATAATATACCAATGAAAAGCCTGTTTATTTCCCTTTCAAACAGAACTACATTTGTAAAGAACATGCATTTGTGGGATGAGCAGCAGAGCTGAGTATGTGGGTTGTGCCTATGAAAAATGCACCAAATCTTCTCTGCCAATGCGAAACAGCTTTTTCTGCCATTGACTCTTGTTTGGTGGATTGAATGACTGTCTGAAGAAACAAGACATGTTGGCAATGTAACAATTTATTCATTTAACAAACCTCTTCATGCTGGTCACCAGCCTGGTCACACACTGGTGTGGGATGGCATCCCATTCTTCAACCAGCATTTGTTACAAGTAAGCCAATGTGGTTGTGTTGGTCACACTGGCACGAATAGCACACCCAAGCTGATCCCACAAGTGTTCAATGGGGTTGAGGTCAGGACTACTGGCAGGCCATCCCACCCTCTCCACTACCAAATTCAGGAGATAAACCCCACTCTGTGGGGGCAAGTGTTGTCATTTTGGAGGAGTGAGTTCAGTCCACTGGTTGCAGAATCTCATCTTGATATCTCTCTAGATTGAGATTGTCTCCAATGATGAAAAGATTCTTTGTTCCAGAGAGGGAGATGCCGCTCCACATCGTTGCACAGCCTCCCCAGAAAGATGTTACTCTATTGATACAGCAGTCAGCATACTGTTCCCCATGTCTTCTCCACACTTTGACCCTACAATCCAACTGCTTTTGGCTAAATCTGGAATCATCGCTGAACATAGCAGGTGCCAATCAGGCACCTGATTGTCAGCACCCGGGGGAACCAGAAGCTCAAAACAAGAGTAAATAGCAACAGAGAAATACAGGAAGTTTGACATTGGCAGAGAAGACTTGGTGCATTTTTCGTAGGCACAACCCACATACTCAGCTCTGCTGCTCATCCCACATATGCATGTTCTTTACAAATGTAGTTCTGTTTAAAAGGGGAAATAAACAGGTTTTCCAATGGTATAAGAATTATTGCAAGAAGTATTCCAACAACAAAGAAATCATCTACCAAAGGCAGATTTACATACTTTTGTGCTAAGTTTATAAGGCTTAGTTAATTTGTGTCATTGGCTGCACACTTTCAGGTAAAACTGCAACCTAAACATGTTTTTTTTATTTCTGATTACGCTGATATTAATGTCTGCATTTCGCATTTTTCATTCAGTTCATGAATGTCAGGAAATAAGGAAAACTGTCATCCCTTTCAGACCTAGTGATGGCCTCTCTAAATGTCTTGTTTTGTCCACAACCCAAAATTCAGTCAGAGGAGAGGAAAAGGGGGAAAAAATTACACTAAAGAAGCTGGAAACCATTAATATTACTTTTTGAAAATTACACAAATGGATCACCTTAAAGGTTTGCAATTAGTGTCCCAGTAAAGTTCATTTTCATTTCTACAATTTAATAATCAGGTTATAAATAATTTATAAAATACAGATTTAATATTGGCCATATGTAACACAGACAACAGTATTTAACTGAATTTTGTTTTTTCACCTGCACCAATAATTATCAAATCTCCATTGTTGTCAACTGTTTTTGCTCTTTTTTCAGTCATTGCTCCAGGATCTTCAGGTTAACATTTATCTCTTAAAACTTATGAAAAACTTCTAGAGGTTTATTTCTTGGTTGGTTGGTTTTTTGGTCCCAGCTCTCAGTCTTAATAAAACCCACAGAGGACATACTCAGGTGTGACGGTGGAACCACTTTGTGCCAGCTGAGTGTAGATTACATTGTCACCTGCAAGACTGAACTGAATGAAAAGACCCCTCTGTAGTCCCCAGAGCCCGGATAAATAATTCAAAATATCTCTGACGTGCAAGCAGCTGAAATCCGGTGAACAATATTTATGGTGTTTTTCAGCCACGAACAGAGATATTTGATGGAAAAATCTTCCATGCAACTAATGTAGCTTGGTTACAGTCAATGATTGTTTAAAGAGCTCTTCACTATCAGTTTTTGGCGTGTGCTTTAATTAAAGCGTCAGTCAAATGTTAATCAACAGCGGTGTTTACTGAGAGGGACTGATGTGTTTAGCAAGAGAGAAATATGCAAAAAAAGGTCATGGCAAAAACAACAGATTTCCCTAAAATATAAGGGGATTGAACTGAAATATTTTCACACAAGTGCATTTTTTTAAGATTTATTTTGGGGCTTTTTAGCCCTGTATTAGAGACACGGCAGTGGATAGCACCAGAAACTGGGGGAGAGAGACAGTAGTGAATGACATGAAGGAGAGGAGCCACAGGCCAGGTTTGAACCCCCTGTACATGGGTCATGCAAACATGGAGTTTTATTGAGTTTCTTCAACATGTATATATATATATATATATGTATATTAAGGATAATAATGGGCTTAATCTCACATTTATCGTTAGCATGCGGTACTAGTAAACCAGTGCCTTAAAATCTTTGGTCCATGTGATCCTGTGTGGTACAACATAGATTTGTTGCTTTAATTAAATTGAATGAATCTGAACAGAGGTTATATTGGAAATCTGAGTATTCTTGGTAATTTTTATTTCCTTTTGATAGATTTTATTTCTTTTTCATCCTGTAATTTTTAATACACATACCAGGTACATTTCTATACAGACTCATCTTTGCTGTGTGCTCTCTCACATCATAAAAACATTTTACTGCTTTTACTTTAGGTTGTAGGATTCTCCTTGGCCTTCCTTGCCCTCTTTGACCTCTTCTCCTCTTCCTGTCCTCCTCACAGGGTGAATGTCGGCTGCGGGCCAGCAGAGGAGCGGGTTCTCCTCACAGGTTTACACGCTGTGGCCGACATTTACTGTGAAAACTGTAAAACCACGCTGGGCTGGAAATATGTAAGTCTGTCCTTTCTGAAGCTTTCACCCTGTTTTTTATACTAATTTCACTGCTGCTTCCTTATTATGTAACTGTTTTTTTTTTAGCTTTTCTGGGAGAAATAGTAGCCCTAGAGGTAAAAAAAAAAAAAAACAAGGTATCTCTCATTGAAGCTGCGTTTTAAATCCATGGTGACAGTTATTTCTTTGCTCATGTTGCATTTAGAGAGACTGAGCACTCTTGTGTCTCCTAGCACTGAAGATAATTACAGTGCAGAAAGGTTGCCTGCAGACGAGCCGACTGGTACCTCTGAGAGTCTGCAGTGATTAAATGTCAGGCCGTTTTGAAGAGGCTTGTCCTGGTAATTGTCTGAAAAGACTATAGGAGGGTGTAAAATAACTGAACACAGTTTAAGACAGGAACTCACTTAAATACGCTCCTTCAGTGACAAAAACAATTAGAGCTTCTCAGAAAGGCGCTGAGAGCAGAGCAGAGCCGAACTGGTTTACAAGGCAAAGCAGGCTGAGCCGATAATCAAAGACACAGAGACACAACAACACGGAGGCGGATCTCCTGCAGCTCTGTAGGACAGCAACTAATGCAGGACATCAAACAGCATTAAGAGACATGTTTACAGACAAAGTTTAGACATGTGAACAAGATGACTTGGTAACTGGAGGGAAACTTGAGGAAATTTCTAAGATTCTATTTTCACCTTTTCATTTTGGGATACTGAATGTAGATTCATGAGAATATTTTTTTAGGGGGGCTATTGCATCAGGCTGAAACAACAAAATTGAAAAAAGTAAAGGGGGGGTGTGAATACTTTCTGAAAACAGTTTACTTGCAAAACATTCAGGGCGAACGAGTTGGCAATTTCTGGCAACTTTTCTCTCTCTTTATGTGGAATTCATCCATGAAATGAAAATGGCAATTGGCATTTTTTGTTAAAAAAGACATCTCATTTCGAAATAACAAGTAAACTTCACTAAACTTGGAAATGTCTATTGGAGCCACAGTTATCCCAGGATCAGGGGATTGGGGAGGTGAAGTTACCTGTAAAGCGGGGAGCTCGTGGGACAGAAAGCACTGTAGACGGCAGAGAATAATTGTCCATCACAAAACATTATAATGGGATACAGAAACAGTAGCAGTTTACACTTCCTTTAAGATAACATCCAATGTTTCCATGGAAAGACAAGACATGGACAATTACTGCTGTAAAAATTACAAAATTATATGGCTTTGATAACAACTGAAATATCTGAGGTAATTTAAGTACTCAATTTAAATATGTATAAAACAGGAGCGCTGATTTTTTTAAAGGGATACTTCAACATTTTGGCATAGTCGCCCATTGCCGTAATCCCTATAGTCTTAGTAATAGGTTTGTTACCTTTAGTTGTTGGTGCAAGCTGTTTTTAGATCGGCTAAGATGCCAGCTGCTCTGCCAACGCTACGGAGACATATGGTACTTCTGCTTTTCCCTCATCAAACTCATGAAATACACAATTCACGAGACAGAGATGTTTTAGAGCCGATGATACTCCAGGTGAAACCAAGTAACATCAAGTATCAAAGGCTCGAAAACAACTCCGTCTCATAATGTTCCATGATTATTTCATAGGGTGGTGAATGTGCAGACCACAACTTGTCCACGAGAGCGTTTTGGAGTTGTTGGATTGTGTATTTCATGAGTTTGATGAGGGAAAAGCGGAAATACCATATCTTTCCGTAGTGTTGGCAGAGCAACTGGCATCTCAGCCCCGCCAATCTAAAAACAGCTTGCACCGACAACTACCGACAGCTTACTAAGACTATAGGAATTACGGCAATGGGCGAATTTGCCAAAATGTTGAAGTATCCCTTTAAAAACAAAAGACATTTCACTGTGAAAATTCTACAGATGTCCTATATCTTCATCTGCTGTGCAGTTCTCCATCATTTAACAAAAATGTCCTGACACACAACTTGAAGATGACACTCCAAGTTCAGTTTGTTTTTTTAATCAAACATAAGAGTTAAATCAATGAAAACAATGAATTCTGGTATAAGACTGAAGACTTTATTTGCTTTGGCATTGCTAAGAAAACTCTTTTTGGTTTGTTTGCTTTGAGTCTAAAAAATTCACATTCCTCATGAGGTGACCTTTTGTGTTCATTTCACTGAAAGAAAGGGGGAGGATAAAGAATATAAACCGTCTTTTAAGTTCATTCTTGAATGTGGAAACAGTCTGTCATCTTTGAATTTCAGGTTTTCTTTCTAGCTCTCAACCACATCTCAGTCTTTATCATTTATATTGAAGGGTTTTACAATTTTCACATTAACTTTTCGTCACATGATAATGTGTGATCTTCTATGTGATAAGGGAGATATCTCAAACTTTGGTCTGTATTTATAGGTGATCTTCTAGAAACTTAACAGTAAACACTAATACAGACATTAAAACGTCTGTCTGATACATCATAGCCCAACATTTAACATTTCCCTGATGTTTTTATGCTTTTAATCTCCAATGTGTCATCTTCTTTTTGGCAATGATGCCAATAAAAAAAAATGGGTATGATTATTTTGTGGTTTCTTTTTGATTGGCATTTGGATCCAGAAAAAACAAGCAATATTAAAGGCTTAAAAACAAATAAGTGACTTTACTGTTCACTTCTTATTCACACTTCTTTGTGATGTCTTTGGAATTTTATTGGACAAAATGATTTAAACATTTACCACCAAAAAGCTGCTGATAGGTTCTATTTACTGGCATGAATCTTCCACTTAAACTGTGATCATTGAACTTCGCATATGCACAGAATTTTCCCTCACACAAAACAATTTTAATGTTTTTTTCTACACTAGTGTTACTGAAGTTCAAATACATACAAGGTTGAAAAAGTTGGTCTTATAGCTAAAGTTTTCTCTTCTTTGTGTTTTCCAGGAGCACGCATTTGAGAGCAGTCAAAAGTATAAAGAGGGAAAGTTCATCATTGAGCTGGCTCACATGATCAAGGACAACGGATGGGAGTGATGCTGCAGCCACACTCTTTTCTTTTTCTGACCTTGGAATGCTCTTTATTGAACTGCGTGGAGCGTCGACCACCTTTCCCACCTTTTGACCTCTCCTTCTTTGAAAATGAACCCCCGTCTCCACTAACCTCCACCTCTCGCCTCCTTCACGTGCACACACTCCCACCTGCTCATCGTGAAACTGAACAGAACAAATGAAATCAAAAGCGAGGAGGAGGAGGAGGAAGAGGCGCAGCAGCTGTTGAAAAATCACGTCACAGGAGTCTCCGTCGTTACTTCAAAGATTGTGTGTTCTCCTTCGCAGCTCTGGAGATTTTGGGTTTGACCCACTCACTCCCAGCCCACACCCCCCACCGAAACCAGGCTTACAAGTGATTGTGGTGATATGGCGACCACTTTACGAAAGGAGACAGACTTCACTGAAAGAACATTTCTTTGTTTTCTTTCTTTCGCCTATCCAGCGGGACGAATGACTTTGATGACTTTTGTTATTTTATTGTTAATTGCTTTCGTTTTAACTTCTGGCTTTGGTAAGGGTTTGGTTTGATGGCAGATGGATGTTACTGGTTAGCATTTTATTTTCCCGTCAAGTCCATCATGTTTTGTTTTTTGTTTGGCTCATTTATCTCTGCCCATAGCTGAGCATGTTTTACTTTGCTAATGTCCAAATGAGAAATCAGGGACAGATGAGGAGTGGAGGGGAAAGGGAGTTATTCTAGTTACAAATATGTAGCATTATCTTGCTTTTCTTTTTTAAAACAAAGTGGCAATGATGGGATTGCAGTAGTGTGGTATTTATACCTGACTTTTTTTTTTTATCATTCTTCTTTTTTTCACATGATTTTTTCTTTATTTCCCCCTTCTGGTACCTTTCAGCACCCAAAAAGCATTGGAAAGCAGCACCTAGTTTATTTGACTAAAATGGATATATATATAAATATATATATATATATATATATACATATAAATATATAAATATTTGTAGTGTTTTGGCTAAATGCGATTGTGGCTGGTCCCATTTTTGCAGCAGTACCATAAGTGGAAAAGAAATAAGAAGAAGCTCTAGCTGTTATGAGGTCACTTTTGTGTCATTTTTATGTGATAAAACAGAATAGACATAAAAGTAGAACTTTACACACTGCATCATAAATGTTTAAAAAACACTTGTTGAATACAGAATCCTTTGGTTTATCGTTTTTTTTGGATTTTGACTTTCGTGGAGCTCAATATCGTGGGCGGGACCTACGCTGAAAGATTTCAGGTTAATCTCTATTGGCCAGTCTTGAATGGAGCTTCACCATGACAAAATCCATAACACAAACTGCAAGAGCAAAACTTTGAGGAAGACAAACTATTTCAAACTATACTTTTCAAGTCCAAAAGTTGTCTGCGTGACTAAACAAAAGTTCTGGATTTTATGGCTGTCAATCTTAATTGAGTTCATCACGATTTAATAGGGCCCACAATTGATTAATTAATTAAGGTTAACAATTACTGCACTATTATTATACAGACTAATGTTGTATTTGGCCAAAATTTCTGGATTAGCTAACAGAACTTTTGGATTTGCAAACCAAACCAAACTTTCATATACATTAGCAGCTCTTGATTTATACTGTGTTTTTATAGCAATACCTTTCTTTCTGATTTATTTATCTTCAACTTTAACATTTTCTTTTGATTGTTGTGTGTAAAGTTTTTAATTTGATTTCATAAAAAGGGTACTAGAGTGACCTCATAGATAATTTTGTAGACTGAGGAAGCTGATACCGGCGTCCACATGTCATAAAACATTTGGGCAGATTGTATTATTCCATTGTCTAGTGATGAGACACAACTACATATGAATATATATACACATGGTATGATGACATATCCATAAAAACTATGAAAACATTCGTAGTGCGTAGACTTTGGGAACATGGATTCTATATACATATATATATATATTTGCTGTCATGCACATATGTATATATGCATTGTGTGTGTATATATGCATTGTGTGTGTGGTCACACATTACACAGTGGCACACTTGAACAATGCTACACCGCTTGCACTTTGCTGAGGCTTTTGGTTCATGTCAGTTTAGAGGCAAAACATGTTTAAATGGCCTTTAATAGATGAAACACGATTGTTGTTGAGGAAGTTTGAACATGTCCATATAATTGGCAGATAAATCCTTTAATAAAGATAATCAGTAGTTGCAGCCCTTTTTTGCCTCTTCCTTTTGGAGAGAGAAGTGTAGTTCCTGTTTCTTTGCTGCTAATGTAGAGCTCGCTTCATTTTCCCGTTCTCGTAGGCCTTTTGCACTTTATGCTTCTCCGTCTTTTATCTTTCCGTCTTAGGATGTACTGTATTTATTGTCTCTTTGTTGATGACATCTGTGTTTGCCTCCAAGCCGCATGATACTTGAGCCTCTTCAAAACATGGACAGCCTCCCCTCTTTCTTTTTTTTTTTTTTTTTTTTTTCCTGTTGTGCAGTGCATAACTTTGAAAAATGCCCTCACGTGAACCGATATGTGTGCCCTCACCTCCATTCTGGTTCAAAAAGGCCCTCAGAAATAACTTTATTCACCAAAACCTTCATAGAGTTCATCCTTGTTTCTTTTGGACAACAGAGACTTGGTATACATTAAGACATATATTTTCTAAGTTAAGATTTAGAGGTGCAAAGACAGATGGATATTAAGTATATTATTTCTTAGAGTAAAGTGTAGGGAGAGAGTTGCCCAGGGCATGTTGTTTGACTTTTAATTAGAGGGATAAAAACAGAAGCAGCAGGGCAGGATGAGAGATTTTAAAAATCAGCAGTGATTGATTACTTTGCCGGCAAGGTCAGTCAGATCACACAACCTTTTATCTTTAAAACAATGACAATGCAAACCCGAACTAGTTAGCAATGATACCTACTTGAAAATATAAAGACATAAACAGCTGAGATATTGGCCCATGTTACAGTTTTTGTACATAAAGTAACATATTTAAGGTTTTATACGTATTTCTACTGGGTTAGTTGTTTTACTTCCCCAACTTGAAGCACTTTTGTTCACTGTACCTCTGGCTGTGTGTGTCTGAATGAGTGTGAGTGTGCACTGTGCATGCATGTGTATTAGCCCACATGCATGCCTGCACACAAAAGTGAATGTTTTATTTCTTTTCCTCAGTTTTATTTCCTTTTTTCTTCTTTTTTTTTTTTGTTTGGAAGTGTTTTTATGTGTCCTGTGTTGGTTTTACTGTCTCTCCAGGTGATCTGTGAGGTTGACAGTTAGGTTAGTTTGTTTGGAGGTGATTTATCCCTGTTTTTTGTTCTGTTTTATTTTTTCTAATGTTTCCTTGTTTATTTAGCTTGTGTGGTGAGAGCCCGTTAGAGGGCCGGTGTTTAGGTCTCTGCTGAGCCGTGTAGACGTTGAGGGTGAGCTGGAATCTCCCACCATGTCGCAGGGAGAGCCTTTACCAAGACCCTTTTGCCACCACAGTCAGTCTCCTGTATAGAGGGCTTTCAGGTGATCAGACCCACCCTATGGCAGCCATACTGGAGGTCCTTAGCTTTTAACAGCACAGGCTGTGAATATCTGATTGTATTTCATATTCATATTGTGCTGAATTTTACTGAAAATGAACTGTTACATCCATGGTCTGTTTGATTTGATCTGTTGTTTTGCTAAAGTTAGCTTGTTGGAAACTTAAGCTTTGTTGCTGTATTGATGTACTGTGGCTGTATCCAGGCAAACAAAACCTAAACACTCCTTTAAACACAGCCTGAATTTGCTAGATTCAGTGTCCCACAAGTCACTGCACACTCCCTGTTTAAATTGAATCCCTGCAGAGGCTGAAAATCTTGTTCTGATGAAGCCGTTCTGATGGAGCGTGGTCATAAGGGATGTAGAGTTGAACTTTGAAGAGTGTTAGTACATCATGACATTTGTGCAACTCACCTAAAACTTGGAAAAACCTTTAAGCCATGTGTATGCTACCCTTTAGTGGTGCATTTAAGTGCAGATACTTATGATTTCACTGGCCACATGCTGTGTAACTCAATTGTGATAAATGTTTCGCTAACAATCTGGTATTCACCAATTTGTCAGGCATGCCTTGATTTAAAGAAAAAAAAAAAAGGAAATTCTTACTCTGAAGAGTGATGCCAGTTTTTGGCCTTTGGAACCCAACTTGACAAGAAATATCCAACCAAGGCTCATTTTAGTAGCTGTAGGTGTATTTGATCAAATTACATGATCCTTTTTCAGAGTATAATAGCTTAGTAATAGAACTCCAGAAGTTCACATTTTTCCCAAACGCCTGTTTGTGTTGTTTTCATTGAAATGTGAATCTCTAAAACTCTAGTTTAATAAAAAAATGGCAGTAAGGCCCATTAACATCCCCATGGGAGAAAAAAAGAATTGTAGACACTAAGCCGGGCATACACTGTGCAATTCCAAGCCGACTCTGTGACAGTCATGGCAGATAGCAGCTCACATCTGTGACTTCATCACTTACACCACACAACCATTACATATGATTTTTGTGCTCCAACTTTACAAGTAAAGTCAGGAAGGATGTGACAGAAACCTTTGGAGTTTCCTTTGAAAAGGTCTCACCCACTGAGGCTGAAGTTTTATCCAGTCATATCCTCGCTCTCTCACTCCAACGTACATAAAAGCATCTCCATCCGTGTCAGCTGGAGGTCTTTGGTTAGGAATATTTCCTCCTCGTTTTTTCCTTTATTAGAGCCCCAAAGTTGAGGATTCTGCTTGTGGCTCTGCTCTCTCTGAAAGAGAGTCTGGAGTCTTACGACCAAAATATCAAACATGTCAGAAATCCACCCAACCAGTCAGGAGCAGCTGGTTGGTCCGTAGTCTGGTCGTGACTGGCTGTTGTATCCCTGTACACAGCACAACAAACAATGCAAGATCCCACTGAAAGTCAGCGTGATGTTCAAGTGAGTCTTACGACTCAAAATTAGTGTCTGATTAGTATGAAATTGGCACAGTGTACGCACGGCTTTGGACAAGTTTTAGATTTGACTATTGCCAAGCAACCCAAAGGCTATAATTGGCTTGGTACCAGAAGACCAACTCTGATTGGTTGTCTGATTCAGACCAGATGTTTTTTAAAAAGTACAAATGAGGGCACCAACAAACACAGATTACACACATGTATTCAAAGAAATAAATCAGTTTAATATTGTTGGTGGCTTGCAATGATCAGATTTGTCATTTTAACCAAAATTTTATTGAAATAATGTTAAAAACTTTAACTTTGGGATTCAACTAAAAGCCCCAAAATGCAAGCTAAAAGAACTTTTGATTTTTATAGACAAAGAGCTCTTGAATCCACCACTGGGTCTGATTGGCCTGGCTCTCACTTCCTCCAAAGGACACACTTTCTAAGGCTGCAGCTTTAATCTGCTCAGCCAAATGGACATATATGGCTAAAATATCTAAATGTCTTCATTTGTGAACTTTTCCAACTCCAAACATAAAAAAATTCAGTAGAGTTTCATCAAGAAAACACAAGTCTTCACAGCCTATTTTGTGTGATTTTACTGTTGCTGACTGGACCTCCTACTTTGATATGACTCCATGCACACAGCCAGTTTCTCTAAAGGACCTCCACGATGGCTCCAGCAGTAATATCTGGGACATCTAACCCAACTACAGAGCCTCTTTACCTATACTTCGATCAGTCAGTCTAAGTTTAACCAACAAAAAGCAGGAGCCAGTGTCACCGCCGGTGCGTACCAAATAAGAACCAGGTTCTATCGAATCTATCAGTGTCATGTGTCAGTGTGCAGGGAGGAAGCTAGGGATCAGTACCAAGTGTCTCCTGGACATCAAATTGTGATACCAAAACTAAAGAGGAGAAATCCTGTCACTGATGACTCTGTCTTCTGTAGAATGTTTTGATTCTCTGAACTTGCAGCGTCAAAGCAGCCTGGATGACAAATGTAGATATTTGCTGCTGAAAACTGTTTACTTTTTATTGTTATTTTGTTTTATTGTGACACTGGCCACCGCCTTTTTGAGCTCTGTTACTGTCTCAAGCGTTCCTGAAAGGATGTTGATCAAAGGAAGGAGGGGTATACAGGGGAAAAGACTGTACAAGTTCTTTTCTTAGGACTGTTAAACCACAGTTTAAGGTCTAAAGCATGTTGTATTTATATTGGCTATATGTCGTGCCTGTTTTATTATTATTTTTTCCTAAATTTTAAAAATATTATATGCTTTTTATTTGACTACATTGCTTTGCATTCTGTCTTAGTAAAGCCATGTCACATGTCTGTTTTCACTCTAATGTAAACTATCAGATATCACAATAAATTTTCAATGGCATTACATTGTGCAGTGTGTGGAGAAGTTATTCACTTTGGGTTTTTTTTCCTCTTCAAGAAAGACTGATTTATAAATACAATGTGATGTTCCTCCAACAGGGACTATAATGACCTTGTATTCAAATACATGCACTTTGTTTATATGGAGTTCCTCTCCTTTTGCCGCTATAACAGCCTTCACTCTTCTTGGAAAGCTTTCCACAAGAGTTTGGAGTGTTTCTGTGGGAATTTTTACCCATTCAGTCTGTAGAGCATTTATGAAGTCAAGCACTGATTGGACAAGAAGTCCCGGCTTGCAATCTCCATTGGAGTTCATCCCAAAGGTGCTCGATGGGGTTGAGGTCAGGCCTCTGTGCGGGTCAGTCAGTTTTTTTCCACACCAAACTCATCAAACCATGTCTATAGTCCTTGATTTTTGCACTGAGGCAGTCATGTTGGAATAGAAAAGGGCCTTGCATGCTGCTGCATGGAAACCCACTCCATGAAGCTCCCACTGCACAGTTTTTGTGCTTACATTAATGCCAGTGGAAATTCATAACTCTTCAGCTATGGAATCAGCAGAGCGTTGGAGACTTTTACACACCATGTGCCTTAGCAGTCGTTGACCCCGCTCGGTGGCTGAGTTGCTGTTGTTCCTAAACTCTTCCACTTTCTGATCGTATCACTTAAAGGTGAATATCCAACACAGATGAAAGTTCAAAAACCATCTTATTGCAAAGGTGGCATCCATCACAGTACCACGCTTGAAGTCACTGGGCTCTTCAGAACAACCCATTTTGTATCACAAATGTTTGCAAATGGAGACTGCATGGCAAGGTGTTTGATTTTACACACCTGTGGCAACAGGTCTGATTGTCTTCTGAGCTTTGTACTCATCAAAGGTTAAAGCTATCAGCAGTTATCATAATCTAAAATATTAAATCAATTAATGTTTGTATTGTTTTGTAAAGTGATGAAAACAAAGATGAACAAGAACTACTATCTGGTGGATATATGCCTCCATAAGGTATACAACTGTTGAACAGTGATTATGCAGTGTTGGGTAAAGGAGAAGTGCTGTAGTTTCTGAAGTAAAATGATTCACTGAAATCTTATGAGTTAGGGATAAACATGGGGCCCAGTGAATCTGGCATTTAACCTCTGAAATGTAATCAGTTTATCCTTAAGTCAGAGTGGAGATATTTACTAAGTTTGAAGGAAACCCCTCAGTTTTTTTTTCTTTAGATATCATATCACAAGAAAGGGATACATTTTAGGCCCAATAACCTTGACCTTTGACCTCTTAAATCTAATCAGTACATTTTAAAGTCAGAGTGTATATTTTGGCAACAATTGAAAACAATCACTCAAAGCATTCTGGAAATATCACACTCACAAGAAAGGGATTAATTTTTAGGCCCAGTGACCTTTATCTTGGTCCTATGTCCTCCAAAATCTAATAATTTTATCCTTGAGTCAAAGTGAACATGTATGCAAAATGTAAAGGAAATAACTCCAAGCATGCTTGAGCTATTATGTTCAAAGGAATAGTCTGGACATACTGACAGAGGGTGACTAGACAATCCAAAACCATGCCTCTGGTCTAAGCTGTTATTGACATGGGAGCATAAATACCAGAGTTAACCTGAACACATACACCCATTAATTTGGTTTTTAACTTTAATCTTACATGAGTTTATTGAATGCAATTTTTATATTATCAGACCTTGTACTCATGTGTTGAGAGTCATTTTATCTTGAATAGGGCACTAACCTAAATGGTTTATCAGGTTGAATTAAACAGTCTCACATATTTTACATAATGAGTATAGCATTTGAAAAACCAGATAAACATCACACACAACAAAAGAACATCATGTTTCAGGAACACAGAGCTTAAAAACAGGAACCTGTCTGAGAGTTGAGATTTGTGTGAAGTTGTGATGAAATTAACTCTGACAGTTAGCCACAGAGGCTGAACTTGTGATTAAATATTACAGACCTGGCAGAAAGTATGTCAGAAAATGCCCTTTGAATGCAAAACAATTACTGAAGCATGAATTCCCCGGATGTCCGACTGATGGAGATAGGAGATGGTGTCAGGCTGAAAAACTGGGAGGTTGTCAGTTTAAAACTGACAGGCTTTAAGTGTAGTCCATAAGGGTGTTTCTTTTCCCTCTTGTTTTCCTTTCTTCTGAGCTCGAGTCAGCTGTTTGGAGGTTCATCAGCTGCAGACAGACTTCCTCTTCACACAGTTTCACTTTTATCTTGAAATCAAGGCAGAAATAATGGCGTGAAGATGATTTTCATACTTATATGCATAAGGTTTTAGATATAGATCAGAATAACATGTAATCATCTGCAACTTTTAACACAGGTTCTTGCTACTCAGGAACAGTTTCACATTAAGAAACCCAAAAGAATTTATTCTGCATTAGTCTAAAAGCTTTGTAGATTATCTGTGCTGTTGTACCTTAGAGGTTAAATATTAAATATATTATCACCCTCTATGCTGATGATGTTCATCCCTTTCTACTATCTCAGCTTTTCTTTAGTGGGTCACCCCTACCACAATGACACAAATAAACTGAATACATAAAAACAACTGATACATTCAGACAACCTAATTTTTGGTCAAAATTTGGCAGTAGTAATGACAATAGCCTCAAGTGATTTTAGTGTGCATCACCCCTTCATGAAGACTCGCTGGTTGTAACAGCAGGGAGACTAGGCTATACAGCTCTACAGACAGGTACAGTTGCTCCAAGTAATTAAACAAGGTTAAGGGGAATATGGGCCAGTAAACCATGTTGGCTTAATTGTACTCTATATTGAAAATTTTGAAGTGTTTCATTTTTCACCCAGAAAGCATCTGTGTTTGGCTCTATTTTGCAATGTGAGCTTCGGCTACCGGTTATGTGCTTCAACAGTGACATCAACAAACTAAGCAAGAACAAAACTAAAGATAATAATTTCAACTTGAGTGGCGATGATTTGCTGTTTACTGTGGGTATGAGAGGATACTTTTATGACGTGGAGTACACAGGGGAATAACTTCTACAGATGGTGACTCAGCGGGAAGAAAGAGAGAGGATAGAAACTTCAGTGGAGACTGGTTGGCAGGAGACAGCCTGAGGTAAATGGTGGTGTAGGTGTGTAAACTGTGAACCTATGCCCACGAACAGAAGCCTGCAGCCTGCATCACTCCCCACTCAGAGTTCCCTGCCTT
Source organism: Cheilinus undulatus (assembly GCF_018320785.1). Classification (NCBI taxonomy): domain Eukaryota; kingdom Metazoa; phylum Chordata; class Actinopteri; order Labriformes; family Labridae; genus Cheilinus; species Cheilinus undulatus. The sequence goes on along the minus strand of NC_054869.1, from coordinate 24,713,750 downwards.
TATGAGCGCTGGTGTTTTACAGACATTCTTAAACTTTCCAGGAATAAACTGGATAAAACTAACCCCGGCCAGAACAGGTTAATGCAAATATGTCATCCAAGTATATGGCTGTGCCTTTATTCTTTGAATGGCTGATAACTAGACAAACTACAGTGGGTACAATATGTTGACTCTATGAAAGCATGTCAGCTATTGAAGTGGAAAACTGAGATGATATAACTAGTTTTAGTTTCATTTGTTGAGAACACAGAGGTCTTCTGGGTTTCTGGGTTTTCTGTACTTCCCCTGTTCCCTATTGCAGTGAATTGATCTGCAACGTCTAATGTAATGAAACCATTTATTGAGCACATTTTTCTCTGTAAACAACCGTTCACATAAAAGTAAATATGCTTGAGTCTAGACTACAAATGGGCATTAATTCAGAGGGAATGAAACCAGATACAAAGACAATCACTCAGTGCTATAAATACAGAGGAAGAAGACAACCAGGGGTAATGACTTTTCACTTCTCACTGTATTTTACCTGCAAAGTTAAGAGGAAGGTTGAATACACCCTGCAATATGTGAAGAAATTTACATTGTTGATGCAGGATGAGAGGTGTGTGATAAATAAGCATAACAAGGCGACCTTGGGGGTTTGCAAGTTCACACAGAACACACTGAAACAATAGAAATGCAAATCAAAGCATACATATTTGATCTGCTTTTGTAAGATGGAGTCTGAAATTGCTTTTGGAAAGATGAAGCCCTCCATAATTCAACAAATATTTATTTTAAGCTCATGGATCTTTTTGCTTGTGTTTAGCTTGTTTATCTCTTCATAAGTTTTATTTATATCTTGCCTTTTTTAAAGCCTTCCAAACTTCAAACCCTCTGAGCTCACTGGAACAGTATGTTTCAAAGAGGGGGTCCTGACCCTGAGGGGGATTGACAGAGAGTGCTTGAGGGTTGTGGAGGGAAAATGGGCAGAAAAACTATGAAGTCAACATGTTATATTATTTTTTACAAGAATATTTGTGTATGTTGATGTTATTTATCTCTGCATTTTGATCCTCTGCATGTAGATTTCCAGTCTTTCCCTATAACGTATCATTGACTTCCCAATGGCTATGTTTTGGATTTATTTGTCAGGAGCTAAAAACTGTTTAAATTATTCATCAAACCATTTTGTATCAGTGGGAACAGGAATGATATTAAATGTCCCTCTAATAACCTGTATAATGAGTATAAGGACATAATGTTACATTTTTGCTTGTCTACAGTAACTTACAGTTAGATTAGCGGGACTTTTAGCTAGTGGTTGTTAGCTGCTAGCTGCACAGCTAGCCAAAAGCAGAAGCAAAGACTTGTGCAGTAACTAAAAGAAGAATACAAACAGTTATCAGCCTTATTCCTGAAAGGTCTACTGTATGGGTGGAACTTCCAGTGAAGCGACAACAATATCAAAAACACGTTTTTCCCTACCTCCTGGTTTGAAAGGAATAACTCTTCAATTCAGTAAGTAGGCTACTGCTTCAATTTTAAAATCAGGCACCCAGCTAAATGCTATGGTGAGCTTATTACACGCTTTATTTTCTGTACCGCTCAGTACTGACGTTCTGTTGGTGGCACTAATATCTAGTTAAAGTAGCTGACATATCAGTGGTGCTTTAATGCTCTGTTCCATTTACTTTGGAAGTCCAATATTGAAGCTGAGAATGAGTCATGCCTGAGCTGAATGCTTACATTTGTAACTAGCTTGTAACTGGGTATACTGGGGGTTGTTCTGACTTTATAAGTCAGAATTTCTGAGTTCTGAGATTAAAAGGAATGCACCATAAACATGCTATCGATTGTCTGAATGCATGTGAATCTTTTTATTTTGATTTACTGTAAACTCTAAGTGCAGAATTAGAGATTTACTGAACTAAAGAGCTGACCTTTCAATTAATGGATATTAATAAAGTTTAAAGAGGGACTAGTTGGTGCAATAAGAATTTCAATAAACCTACAAACTAAATAGAGAAATGGTGAAGCTTTGACTGGGCTCTACAGCTTTTCTGAAAAATGTAAGGTTGTTTTTCAACTCCTTTTGCAAAACACCATCATCCTTATTAATATGTACTGATAGGAATAAGGTTAGCTAAATTTACTTGTGTATCCTATCAGAGGCAATTTCTTCTTTTTTTTCTCCCCAGTAGAACGATGAATAATAATATTGTCCTGTTTTAGGTGTAACAGATGATGTTAACACATTTGAATCTCTAAATATCTCTAATAATCAGAATTAGTACCTCGTTACCATACAAAGTATAGACAGAAGGGACTATAAATTGCACCCACATTTCACTCAAAGTGTCACGGGGGCTAAGAATAAAGTGGATCGGCTTAATCTGTCCTCATATGTTTTCTTCAGTAGACGGTTCTGGTGAAAACTATTTACTGAGCATAATTCAGAGTAAACATTAAAAAAGAAACATTATTTTACAAAACAACATTTAGGTTAAAATTTTCAGAGGAGTAGAAGTGCACAGATGACTAAAATGTACATCAAAACAAAGAACCTGACTTACACCTACAAACTGACACTGTGATACTTGGAGAAAGAGGCTCAAAATGAGGACCAGCATGCTAATGACAAACAGATGATAAATCTACAGCACGAGTGAGGTAAGTCCACAGGGGACCATGTATCCTACACTGAAACATCGATATCCGGGGCTGGAAAATGAGGCCTTTGTGGGAGGGCAAAGAACTGTAGCAACTTAAGTGTCCACTTGAGGTTGGCTCTGACCCAGCAGTCTCATGAACACCTCATAAAAAATCCCTATTTTTACAGTACAAATTAACATATAAGCCTGGTTTAAAAAATGGAATTGGCCAATACAGCTAATTTCTTTATTGTCACATATGACCCAGAGGTTGAATATTTCCATAGGTCAACTATTTTAATGATATTTAGGGTAAGTATTAGAGGTGTGATCTGACAGGTGGCCATGTTGTATTTTAGTTTATTTTTATTCTATTTTTACCAGGAAGTCACTTTGAAATAATAAAAACATCTCTTTTTACGAATCACAAGACACTTGCATAACAGGAAAATCATTGCAATTCAAATCAGTGTCTTCATGGTGCCATTGTTCAGGACACAGTAGTCATACACCCAGCTGCGATTAGCTGATGACCAGTTGATCCAAATTATCCCAGCTCCCATGCAACAAGCTGCTGTTGCTGCTGCTGCTGCTGCTGGCAGGCTTAACTTCCTCCACCCCAGCCTCCCCCTTTATAGCATAAGGCTTTTGACTCTCTTAATATGGATTAATTGCATTTGAACAAAATTTATTGTATTGTGCTGTCGTAAATGTGTCCATCCATTTGGGGTTTCTAGCCATGTGCTCCTGGAAAGTCAAAGCATGCTGCTTAACTAACCCAGGGAGCATCTTTTGAGCAGAGCTTTCTCCGCCAAGCAAAACTGTATATCTATTTTTTAATAAAATGGTTCAATGTATGACGAGGGTATTCCTGACTGAACTGAAAGTTAGTTTGAGTCACTACTTTCAGTATGTTGACTGCTATTGATGGGCTTCAAAATTACACCTCAGAACCAATGGATGAAGTCACTTAGACTATGTCCATATGTTTAGACAAACTCTGGTTAATGCAAGGTTTTAATAATATCCATGTAAGGTACATTAGTGCAGACCAGAGAGGACCAAACAACCAGCCCACGCAGCTCTCCATAGATGCCAAATGAGCTGAAATGTTTCCAATGCTGGATCAAAACTCAAGCTTAGGCAGGTCAGTCACAAGACTGACACTCATAACTAAATATTACCAAACAATTTTTCAATCCAACACTGATATTTGTCCTTGTTTTTAAAGTAGCACTTGTATTTTTAAAGTTGTATAACTGTAACTAAGCTCTGCAGCTGTTCTCTGAGGTTTATCTTCTCAAGGCTGTGAACATGTTCAACACCTCTGAACCTAGATGTGACTCCCAGTACAAGCTGTAACAATGAGTTCATCTGAAGAGCTGTGATCATTAGTTTTCTCAGAGTAAGGCTAAGAGATAATCACACCTATAGAAGCGCTAATTAAACATAAACCTCTTCATGAAGCTCAGAGTGTACACAGTTGAACTGACTGAAGTTGCTATGGCAGTACATACTTCAATAACTCCTCCTGCACACTGCTATATATCTGTCTCTTTACTTGTGAGTCTGATGCCCACACAGCCTCATGTTTTCATGTCCTTGAGGTGGCTGGCTCGTCTTCAAGCAGCCTGTCAGACTGAAAATTTATCTCTCACTCTCTGGCTGTCCTCACAGCTTCAACATGCAACATCACAAGTGACTACACTAAATAAACAGCCTTTTTTTGATTCTGTACCGTCCTTAATGCCTGTGAGGCTGCATGTGCAGACAGTGTCGACCCCAGTTTGTCTGCTGTTTGATTTCAGGCGAGACAGAGCGTCACAGAGCAGGAACTTAGAGGGTAATATAAGCCACAGAGCAGCTGGACTGAAAGAGAAGCAAAGTGTAACGTCCACAAACAAAATAAGTTATATCACAGTCCGGCTTATTTGATGTGTTGGTATAACAAAGTGTCTGCAGTCAGGACCTGAGGGGAACTTTCATCTGTTAGCTGTTGATGCTCTTTCAAGGTACATGTCTCAATGAGTATGCAGCCTCTTTCTTATTACTGAGGGCTTTAGAAAAGACTTTTTAATTCTTCATGTTCCCTGACAGAAAATTACCATCATACTAATCAGTATTTTTTTCTTTTAAACTTTACTAAATCAGTGGAAATACAAGAAAAATGGCTCTCAATAATCAGGGGTTTGTTTGTTTCTTAATTGTTTGAAAAGTCTTTAAATTTCAGAGGTTACACTGGTATATTTACAGGAGAAATTTAATGTTTTCCTTTTTCAACGTCACCCTCATTTTATTGCAAGGGGCCGAAAGAGATAGTCAGATGTGCATCAAACACGATGTATACAACTGAAATTACTTTAAAGTTTGTGACCTGTTTTTGTTTTTTTAAGGAGGCAGATAAGGGCCACTGACAAAAAAAAAAAAAACATTTTGAGCTGCATTTTTTCCCCCCAATCCTAAGAAAAAAGTCATAAATCTGTGTTAGAACTTTGAATTCAGTAGAGAGGTCTGTCAGCCACTCCCTGAGACACTGTCTCCTTCAGAACAGAGAACTAAACTAAAACTTTCAAAATAAAACTTCAGTAAACTTCCATTTAGGGTTAGTGTAAGGGTTAAGGTAACCGTACCAAAAGTTGATAGTTAAAACCTGATCTACAAAACCAGTTTACAAAGCTCATCTTCCATGAAAACATTTGAATGCAGCAAGCATAGCTTATGTAGCTCCATTACCTGCATAAGCTATGTAGACAACGTAGCTAAAGCTAAGTTTACAAAGCAGCTACATAATCTGTGTATCTACATTGTCTATGCAGCTGTGTTGGGTTAAGCTATGTTTGCTAAAGCTCACGTTGCTAAAGCTAATTAAGCTGCACTGGCTTATGTTGTAACGTTAATTACATGGCTAGTGACAGTGTTTCAGATGTGCAGTCTGCAGCCAGACTGTCTTTGAATTCAGGGGAAAAAAAGTCAGAATTCTGAGTTTGATTGGGGAATTCTGAAATTTAAGACTTTTTTCCTGGTTGTTTTTCCATAGAGTCCTGAGTTCAGAATTCTGACTTTAGGCTCATTGTTATGATTTTTTTCTTAGAATGTGAAAAAATCTATCTCAATTTCTTTTTTTTTTGGTGGCCCTAATCCTCTTCCTAATCTTAATCCTATTTTTATTGTAAATAAGTGACCAAGAGTGAAAAAATGCATTAAAATAGATTCTGTTTATCCAGGAAAGTCCCTGGGAGGACCCTATCAGAAAGGTCATAGCCCTTTAAAAAACCCAAACATCATCATATAAAGCACATTATAGTTAAAGTTAGGTGGATCCAGCTGAAAGAAAGAAAGAAAGAAAGAAAGAAAGAAAGAAAGAAAGAAAGAAATGTCTCTTAGACAACACACTGTTTAAAACTATTTAAAAGGGAGACCTTAATATTGCTTTTTAGGATGCAGTAACTGAATTAAAAGGAGAGTAAACCACAGGCTTACAAAATATCAACTTGCCTGAAAACCATTAAAAAAACATGCATGAATATTGCTCCACACCCATTGTTGTCGATAGATTGGGGCAAGATTAAAATAAATAAGAAATAGAAATTTACATATAAAACTCCACAGGTGGGATGAAACAAACCTCTCATGACTGGCACAAAAGAGTTAAATTGAAAATTTAAAAAAACATCTGCATCTCTTTTCAAAAGACTCAAAGATTTATCAGATAAATATACTACATAAAAAATTACTATAACATTTAAAGGCATCAGTGAGAAAAATGATATGTACAGTATGTTAGAACATTGGTTCCCAACCTGGGATACTGATGGGTAATATAGCAGGCTCCACCATCAGTGGGTAGTGTGGTATGAATGGGTAAGTGTGATCTGTGAGGTTTATCAAAAAGCTTAAAAATAGTGTGCATAAATGATGTATGTTACAGAGACCAACAAACACGGTGACATGTTCAGTGTTCCTGTTGGAGACATGATGAAAACAGTTCAACTGAACAAATCCTTAATGAAGCACTTCTTCGAGGTGAAAATCTGATCTGTCATCTTTAACTAAACTATTTCTTCCTCGACCTTCATGTAAGTGAGAGAGGACTGAGTGCAGACGTCAGATACTGAACAGATTCCTCTTGATGGATGCTTTTATCTCGAGCACCTCGTGTTACTTTTAGTGCATGCATATTTCAGAGTGGCAGGCCCCAGTGAGAATTAAGTCTGACCTTTACTCTGAAAGGACCACATCCTGTACACACAGACAGGGAGAGAGAGTGGAGTGGGGTGAGTTGGGGGGGTCAGGAGTGGGCTTGTTGTCGGTGTTGTGATGGCTGCAAATAGACAGGATGTTGTGGTGTTGGCTGTTTATGTCGGGGTGTGTTATTCTCATGCTCACTGTGGCTCCTGACCTACTTCTATGTGACGCTTGGTCACACAGTTCACGCTCAGCCACAGGGGGGTCTGAATTTGTGTGTGAGGGTGGTGTCATGGCCCAGGCGTCCAGAGTTCAGCCGATCATATATCAGAGGTCTTTTTTTTCTTTTGTTCACACTCCAGCAGCACAAACAAGTCATGTGTGTGCAACAAGAAAGAGACAGGACAGATAAGGAGAAACAGAAAGTTAGGAATGTCATGGAAACAGAGTGATAGAAAGCTAAACAGAGAGAGGGAGGGACAGCTTTTACCAGCCAGCAGGTGTTATTTAAACTAATCTATTGATCCACTTAAACTCAGTTTGTTAGGTTTATTGATGTGTGACTTAAAAGAGGGGGGGACAACCTTATCATTCCTGTTAAATGTTGCTCCAACCAAAGGAAACTAAGGTTATGAGCACATGTTATAGTTTCAACAAAAACTGCTGCTGAGGCCAAATAAGCGTGACCTTTGACCTCCAATGTACAATCAGTTCATCCTCAACACTGAGTTGACAGTGTGACAGAAGAGTTTTAAGAAAATTGTTATCAAGATATCACTTTCACAAGAATGGCCCAGGATAATGGACGCACAGATGAAGAACCAGAAAATGCCACTGGTCTTGGTAATCCAAATCATTAAAAAAGTGTGGGGGTTTTCTATCTTCGCTTTGGTTACAGTGTGGTTAAGACAACAGAAAGAACTTAGTAGCCTATATAATTGTCTCAAAACTCAGTGTTTAAATAATCTAGAGCCCTGCATGGGACACTTCCCTCTGCCTGCACCCGCAACCGGTGTGTCAAATCTATGTTGAATATTCAGAATAACAGACAGTGCATTTACTTAAAGACAATATTGATATTTTCACTTAAGCCCAACCCTGATTAAGTTTCCTCTCTGACTGAAGAAAACCCTAAGAAAACTCCTGGTTATGGCTTAGTAACAGCAATGTCAAAGCATTATATACCAACCTCATTTGCACACCATTTACTTTAAAGTCATACAGAGGTGAAATAGTTTCCTGATCTCTGGAAAGTTTGGGCGCCATAAAAACTGCAGTGCACTTCCATCAGCTCTTGCAGCAGTAGATTAATCTTAAAAGAAGTACACCTGTCAAAAAATATAAGTGTTGAGAAGGTTCCAACAAACCTCTAGTTCACTGTTTTTGAAAGAAGGCCAATGGTGCTAGGTGGGGTCCTAAAAAGATGACCGAGGGTGCTGTGCAAGGCCAAATTAAAATATGTATGCCATTTTGCTAACCTGACATGCCAGATGGATTTGTTTCACTCACCCATCTGGAAAACCTTCAATAGCCAGTGTTTGGGACAGGACAGATCCTTTAAAAAAAACTTGGAGGATGATTGGATGAAATTTTTGTCTGTCGTATTTTTACAGGTCAATCAGAGCAACAAAACCTGTCATCGTCGGTAATACCAAGAAGCGCCGCTACCAAGGAATAAACTCAATAGAGACCTGCATAACACGAACCATGGCAACTTGAGACATGTCAGTACACAACCTTTTCATTTTTGAAAAGAAAACAACTCACTGCTGTTCTTTGTTCTTCTTTTAAAGAAGAAATGTCGTCAAATTCTTATACTTATACTATAGCAGCATCCACCCTAATCTCTTCTGCCATAATCACACTGGCCTCTTGTCGCTGCTTGCTTACATCACGACTCTGCTCCACCTGAAAGCAGTGGCATGAACAGACTTTTTGAGGGGCACGGGTGAAAAGAAAAAAAAGGGCACATACAGCGCATTCTCGCTACTGAAGAGGGCACTAAGTTTCGTGTGTTTTCGAAGACACTTTAGACATGTTTATATGTTATACAAATGGCACATTATATAGCCTTATAACAGACTAACTAGACAGACTACTCAAGTTAGTTTGTAGTTAGGATCAGCATCCACAAGAACTGTGTAGATTCAACCTTGGACTGTGAAGAACACAGAAATAAATAAATAAATCCCTAGGGGGTCTGGGGGTTCCCCCAGAACGTTTTCAATTAAGGAGATGCCATTTCCTGTATTCTAGTGCATTTTAACACCATATTAGCAACAGATAATCCCAGCTGGTTCTGTGAGATATAGTTCTGGCTCAATATAGTTCAAAAAAGGGCCCAACATAATAGTCATTGCAACAGTAGTGTTTTGTCAACAGGGAAGGCATTTAAGCACGCGTTTTTACCACCCAAGAGGGCAGTTTATCATGTTTAACCAGCTAAGAGGGCAATTAAATGTTTTTTTCACCCAAGAAGGCAGTTTAGTGTGATTTGCCAATAAGGAGGGTACTTAAGCATGCCTTTTTGCCACCCAAGTGGGCAGTTTATTGTGTTTTATCCACCCAAGAGGGCAGTTTAGTGTGTTTTGCCAACCAGGAGGGCACTTTAGCATGCGTTTTGGCTCCCAAGAGGATACTTTAGCATGTGTTTTGGCTCCAAAGAGGGCACTTTAGCACGCGTTTTGGCTCTCAAGAGCGCTTTAGCATGTTTTGGCTCCCAAGAAGGCACTTTAACACACATTTTGCCTCCCAAGAGAGCACTTAGCACACGTTTTTCAACAATTGGGCCACAAGGGGGGGCAACCAACCCCCTTGCCCCGCCGTGCACACCACTGCCTGAAAGTACTGCCCCTTCACGCTGATTGGTCCTGTCACTTTCTAACTGGGCCCAAACCATTCAGACGGGAGCTTAACAAGATGGATTCTCCAGTGAGAAACACGGAAATGGGCATATCCATCTGCTTTGCAAGGTTACCATTTTGCACAGTTAGCAATGCACATTAACCTCCCAAGATCCTAGATGCACATATGAGGACGTCTTATTTGGCTTTCCTAAAGCCTAGTAATAATTTCTACTATCAGAATTTTTGGGTTTATTAACCAGAATGATCATTGAAGTTGAAGTAATTTGCTTGAAATGTTTAATGATTTACTGTTTGGATATTTTGGGGAATTTGCTTAGAAAAGTAGTTTCATGTCAATTTCATTGGAAGATTTGGGGAAATTGTTATGATTTGTTCTTTTTTTGGGGGCGGGGTTGTCCTTTGAGATTGTCCTGGAGATTTAAGGGATTTGTCTGGATGTTTCTAACATTTTCATGGAACTTTGGAGAATGCATTTATATATATATATATATATATATATATATATATATATATATATATAATTTTATTTAATTTTTTTATTTATTTATTTTTTTTTTTTGCTATTTTATTTTTGGAGAAATTTGCTCAAAATATTTCAGGAATTTATACAGGATTTTTGGGGGAACATTTTTATTGGAATGTTTAGGCTTTATGACAAAATTTCACTGAAAGATTTGAGGATTATTGAAAGAAATGGGGTAATTTTTATGGGATACATTAAAAGTGTTTAAATCATTTTCATAGATATTTTAGTTAATTGACCTGAAATTTTAGGGATTTTTTTTTAATTTTGGGAAGGATTTTTTCTAAGAAATTACTCTCTAAAGACAATGTAGAAGTTTAACTTATCAGGTCCGACTTATCCCAAATAAGAAACTAAAAATGCTTTCCAAACAAAAGCTCAGGTCAGGAGGTTAAAGTTTGTGTAAGGACTGCAAGTAAATTAATCCACACATTCGTCACAATGACTAAAACAAAGACAAGAAAACATGTTGGGTTATATCTCACCTTTGGCTTCACTAATTATGGGTATCAAAGAGAGGGATAAATGCCTTCAATTTGTTACATCCTACATATGTAAGGCACATTTTCTGTGCAAAACAATGGGTGGATAAAAGCAGATCAAACTGAGTAAAAACATCCATCCATCCATTTCTATACCCCTTATTCTGTTTCGGGTCGGGGGGGCTGGAGCCTATCCCGGCTGTCATTGGGCGAGAGGCGGGGTACACCCTGGACTGGTCGCCAGTCAATCGCAGGGCTGACATATAGAGACAGACAACCAGGCACGCTCACATTCACACCTATGGCCAATTTAGAGTGATCAATTAACCTGATGAGCAGGTTTTTTGGTGGTAGGAGGAAGCCAGAGTACCTGGGGAGAACCCACGTGTGCGTTAACCTCTGTGCCGCCGTGCTGCCTGAGTAAAAATAAATACTTCCAATGTTAACTACAGTAAGAAAACTGGAGATCATGTCTGAACAGGAAATGAAAATCCAGAGAAAACTACCTGGCAATATTTCAACAGGTAATCTCTTGAGGTTACTTTTAATTAAAAACACTTGGCAATGATCTTATCAATGTTGCAAGAAAAAAAAACATTTTTACTACCTGTAATCATTCATGAATGAATACTAATGTTGCAAACATAATACCACAAACATTAATCTCAGGTTCAAAGGAAGCATACTTAATGCTACAACACACAGACACGATGTGTTTCATGTATATTTTATGCTTTGAAGCTACATTAAGGAAACAGGGAGGAATCACGGGCACATGTGTGAAGTGGGACAGATCATAAGGGCTGTCCCTGCATTTGAATCCTCCAGCACTGGATTACATGTTGAGCCACTGACCCTCTTTAACTTGTTGCTCCTGTCACTTTATTACCTCCTCTGTCACTTTGTTTCTCACCCTTGCCCTTCCCACACTCGCCCCCCCCCCCAGCTGGAAGTGGCTGCCCTGGGTTGCAGGCCTCGAAGTAGGCTCCCATGACTGGAAGCTTGAATGCTGCTGCTATTTCAGGCCCTCTGATGTCATCTGAAGGGGGGGCCGGCCCTCATCCCTAGAGCAGTGACTCACAGCCAGAGAGGAGGGAGAGATGAGGAGGAGGAGATTCAGTGAGGAAGAGGTACACAGCATCAAAACAACAACCAGTCTTTTTTTTTTCAGTCTTTTTTCACATGCTGTCACCTGGGAAATGACTTGAGTGTTCATGATATAGAAACGAGAAAAACAAGTGATGACCAGCTACAAATAATTGGTTTAACCTGGCTGATACTGGCATTTTGTCAAAAAGTAAAAATGTACGATGAACGCACCTGTCAGCATTGTTAAAAGAGACTCCTCACTGACCACATAGCAATGTAAAAAAAAGTAAAAATCAGCTGAAATTTAGTTATCATAAACACTACATTTTTACAATATTTTCTTTCAATATTCTATCAAATATATGTCAGATAGGTCAATTCCACAATTTCCTGGACACTATTGAAATTTTTTTTCACTCTTTCCAAGAATTTGAGTGTTTTGCAATATTTTTGTTGTGATATTGATGACTGATTTTTTATTTTTCAAAGGTTTTGGCATTACTACTTTTCAATGTACATTGCCTATAAAAAGCCTCCCCATTTTTAGCTTTTTTTAGTTTTATCAGAACTTGAAGACATTTCTTCGTTTAAAGAAGAACAAAGAACAGCAGTGAGTTGTTTTCTTTTCAAAAACAACGAAAGTCGTGTACTGACATGTCTCAAGTCGCCATGGTTCACGTTATTCCTCAGTAGCTGCACACGCCCACCTCGGTCGCGACTACATCTCATGTTTTGTTGCTCTGATTGGCCTGTAAAGATGTGACAGACAGAACATTCATCCAATCACATTCCAAGTTTTTTTCAAATCCTCTGCCCTTTCCCAAATGCTTAGTATTGAAGGTTTTTCAGATGGATGTGTGAAACAAATCTATCTGGCGTGTCAGGTGATCTTAGGTGACCTAATTCAACAAAGGCCCAGCCAATTGCTTTTAGTCGTCTCACAGTTAGTGAAATGAAGATCTCCTGAGTGCAGTGAATGCGTCTTAAGTGATTTTAGTATAAAGACACCTGTGTCTGGAAGGTCCATTCACTGGTTAATCAGTATTCATGGCTACCATCATACCATGAAGACACTCCAAGCAACCCAGAGAAAAGGTTATTAAAAAAAGTATGAGTCAGCAGATGGTTACACAATAAAATTCCAATGCACTGAACGTCATTACATTACACAGTTTGTTTGATTGACATTACTATGTAGAAATCTTTGTTCACTTTGACATTTGAGGTTCTTTTGTTAAAAAAGAAGTCAAAAAAACCTAATTACATGACTGATGACTTTTATGACATGACTGATTTATAAAATCAATAAACGGGTAAAACATCTAAGGCGGTGAATCGTTTTTACAGGCACTGTATATAACATGTTAATGATATGGAAAGACAAAACAGCAATTGTTTTCTTCATTTAAAATACTATCATTTGAAACATAAACAAATAAAAAGCACAAATGCTGTGTGTTCATGGCATCATTTTGATTATTTTAGGTTGTAAACTGACTATTGTTGACATTTTACAAATTGTGGGAGGAATATTTGTTATTATTCCAGTTATTCAAAGTGAGATTTTCTGACTTTTATGCAATATTTCAGGCTATGTTTATGGTGAAAACTGATATTTGAAAGGTTTATGACATTTTAATGAACCATGGTTTAATGTTGGTGAATAATCTGGGACAAAAATAAAAAAAACTTGAGCACTTTGGCCAAAATATTTTCAAATATCTGCAAAGACACACATAAATGCTGCTTTTTTATGATTAAGAAAGAAATACCAGCTAGAATAAAGTGTCTTTAGTAAATAGTCTTATCTTTCTGCTTCCTGGCTTTTATTCCCAGGTATTTTAGTCCACAGGAACACATATTTGATTTTGCCTCAGCCTCCAAACAACATTCAGTTATCGTCATGGGCAGAAAAACAGACACTGGAGCTGAAGGAGATGTTGTTTTTCTCCTGTCTCACTGAGTGATGTCATCCTCATTCAGACTCTGCCTACACAAAGTCGTGGCAGCTCTCAGCATCCACTGTCGCCATGGCTACAGCATTGCATCTGTCACACTCCCCTGCGCCTGAACCACCGATTGTCACGCGGGCAGCTATTGGTCAGTGCGCAGGACTGACGTGCGCCTTGTCCAATGAGAGAGCAGGTGAGTGATGTCATTGAAAGCTGAGATGTGTTTCCTAACGCAGAGTGTCAGAGATCTTCTGCTGACGCATCAACTTAACGAGAGAAGCTGTCACAATAGCAGTTATCCCTCTGAAAGAAACAGGTGAGGCAGAACGTCAGCATCTGAGGTGTTTTTAAAAGAGCTGTCTGGATCTGTATGTTCTGTTTTTGTACGGATAACCAATTAATCCTGGACTCATCTTGGGGGGGAGGGAGCATTGTGAGTCAAAATATTACAGGACCAAGCCGGCCAAATTTATGAGACAGATCACATAACCAGTCTAGCCGAGACAAACATAAACAGCAGTACATACAAATTCCATAGTAACGTGCTTGTTTGCTGCTGATGCTTGGTGCCTCCCTGGCACTAACATGATAAAAAAAAATGATTGATACATTACTAATGAGGAAAAGAAATCACTGTTAGTTGACATTTTGCACTGATGGATACTTTTCCTGAATCTGGTTGATTTTTAAGAGGCTTTGTGGTCCTGGTATCAGACCAGTGCAATGTACAGTATATTCAACAATACGTCATAGAGTTAAGGCTGTATCAGTCCGTATGTTAACATGCAATTAGAAAAGTCCTGAAACATTTGGGGAATATTCTGAAAAATTTTGGGTGCCTTTTATGGGACAGTTCAAATATGTTTGGGATTTTTAACAGAAATTTTGTGTAATTTTTAAAAAAATTTTGGGAATAAGTTTAGATTTTGGAAAGGAAAATTAAGAGTAACATAACTTTTAGTGGAAATTTTGTTGATCTTCGGCCTTAACAAGTCCTTGTGGTCCATCATCAAAGTGAGTCACCTATCCTTCTCTCTATGACTGACACCATTTCTGACTGACTGAGGACTCCTAAGAGCTGACCAATACATGGACAAAACATCTGCTCTACAGCTCATCCAATGCTATATTTTCTGCAGAAACAGGACCCACAGGAGATTTGTGGCATGCTTTTTGGTCCAAACTAATTCCTATTCAGAGATGAGGCTGGGCTTTAATCATGTCCTACTTATACAAAAGAAGTGGGAGAAACTAAAAATGCATTAAAAACAAAAGCTCAGTTTTCAGGAGGATATTCTGCATGTACTGTACACACCTCATCAGACTCAAACAGGACTAGACGTTCTGTGCTATCTTCAGTTTCCACACTGGACTTCGATGAACACAACCTAGCAAGAACAATGTGTAGCATGTGGAATGTGCAGCATAGTAAAGGTTGCGTTTTCTGCCCTTCGCATATCACCATGGCACACTTAGACCATGTACAACCATGTTATTGCTACAACTTTACAACAGCTAGACACTGTCACCTGTTAAAGTGGCTATTTTGCAGGGATATGAATATGGTTTGCCTTTGGCTAAATGATTGAAAACCACTGAACTACAGAGATAGAGTGCATTACCTTTTTTGCTGGAAGTACAGTCTAGAAAATGTATGAAATGTACAGAGATGTAAAATTTGTCTGTGCTTTCACTATTCAAAATGCAGCCAGTCACTGCTTGTTGACAGGTCAATACTGACCAGCTTAAAGAAGGCTTACCACCAAGTACCATAACAGAGACAGTCATGCTCCTATCAGTAATTATTTTGCCTAATCCAGTTATAACTGTAATTGATTTGCACATAATTGTACTGAATATCAGAGAAACTATGGGTTTGAAATGGGCAGTTTAATTTCAAAGATATTGTTTTCATTTATATTGTATTTTCTCATACTATATATAATAATCTAATTTAAAAAAGGTTGGTCATTTGTGTAAAGGTACTGAATAAGATGACAAACCAGACTTTAGAGTTTCCCTCTCATTATTGATGCTTTCAGGTAGGGAAACTGCTTTAAAGCCTGAGATCTGACACATTAACAAATGTGAGTTCATCTTGAACCTTTTAGTTTATATTGATTGCTACTTTGGAGTAACGCACATTTGTGTTAGTTTGGATTTATTTGATGTTTCTTCCAAAGCTGCTAAACCCACACAGCTGATCAGTGCATTGAAGGCGGAAGAACATGCTGTACTGATGTCGCAGATTAATGCCCAAAATAGAGGTTTCCTGACTGAAAGGTATTGTCACACTTACCCCAGCAATACCCTGACCTTACTAAAGTGAGGTATTCACGATAAGATAATCAGACTGATTTTGAGCCCAAATCCCTCCTTCCTGAACAGTTACTAACTGCTTTATGATCTGATGGTTAAAAAGATTATGTTGCCCAGTTCTCCGGTGGTGTGAGGTGTGGTAGGGATGATTTTACCCTCCCCAGTCTGCTTGGGAGATGATTGAGGCCAACTCAGTTCCAAATTGTAAATTTTAAACATTCACTGTATACGATCAGAAATCCCATAGAGTGGGTGGAACACAGAACATGCAGTCTGTGGATTCTCAGGTAGAAAAGGACAGCCAACAGGGAAGCACTGTTGGCTGTCACTGAAAAACTTCTCCTTGTTGCTTTCTAGTTTCTCATACTTTTCTTCCCTTCTTTTTTTATCAGGCTGCAGCTACCCACTTGTCCTGGTCAAGATGATTTTGTTTGATCTCCTTTTGTTTGATGTGTGAAAAGGTCTGCTGGATTATGTTTGTAGCATTCAAAGGCCATTTTGATGATTCCCTTGAGCCCCTTCCACACACACACACACACAACCCCCCCCCCCCCCCCCCAACAAAATACCATATTTGGAAAAAGCAACACACTTGATTTCAAAACCTTTCTTTTTTTTTTCCTTGAAAGCAAAACAAATCATCCTTTTCACACACAAAGCAAGCAGTATCCTTTGTTGCAAAAAAAAGCAAAAGCTGAAAAAGCAGCAAGCTTGTTTCTCTAACATTTTTCTCTTAAGTTAAAGGAAAGCATTTCAGATGACATCAAATGAGCATGCCATAATGTAAACACAAATTCAAACTGCAGTCACCCATTATTTAGCAGATGAGTCTCCAGTGTCACAGCTTCTGATTCAGTGCCTCTTCTAAAACAGCTCGACATTTGTGAGATGTGATGGGAAATTAGAAGACGGGCTTCATCAACAGCAGCTGAAAGGCGTAACAATGTTTAAGAAGCACCCTGAAAGCAAACTACTGATGCTCATGTTATGCTCCAATACTGTCAGGAGGCAGTGCACAAACACTTTGCAAATTAAACTTACACCAGAGAACACTCTAATGACCTTAAGTTAGCCTGTAGGCTATGGCATTATACATAGTACACAGCTGATAAATGGCTTGTTCAACTAACTAAGATGCATTTGTAGGAAGATACAACATTTCTTAATTTTTGTTTGTTGTTTTTGATTTTTCTGCTGTTTAACTGAACTTTGACTGAACAAGACTAAAATGATTGTGCATGGCCCCAAACACCTCAGAGAGACTTTTCTAATGATTTAACTGCCCTTGATAGCATCAACCTGGCATCCAGAACCACAGTCAGACATCTTCTTTGAGCGAGATGAGTCCCTAAACTTCCATATAGGAAAAAGACTGGCATATCCTGTCTTAGAACAATGCACAAAAACAAGTCCATCCATCTGTTACTTCTAAGTTGGAAAACTGTAAGTCTCTATAAGACGGTCATAAGTCTCTTTAGAGACTTACTAGTAAAATAAATCATATTACTCCTGTTTTAGCTTATCTGCATTCTTCTAACCTACCTCTTATTGGCCAGGCACCATCATATCTCAAAGCACTCATAGAGCCATATTACCCCTTTAGAATATCACGCTTGCTTGTGGTACCCTCAGTTTCTAAAAGTAGTATGGGAGGTAGAGCCCTCAGTTGGCTCCTTCTCCTTTGGAATAATCTACTAGTCAGGGTCTGCGAGTCAGACACTTAAACTTTTGTTTTTACTAAGCTTAGTTGGTTGGCACAGATTGGACCAGGCTGTTGTTATGCTACTATAGATTGCCAAGGTCCTGGCACACAGAGCTCCCTCCATCTCTTTGTATGCATTCACATCATATAACTGCATGTTAATCAATGCATAACTAGCTATTAATGTCCACGTAATCGGCAAATAATAAGGTATCAAAATTACAGTCACTAACTCTGAAACGACATTGTCTTAATCACATCTAGTCATGTATGTATAGATGAGCTGTAACTGAGTATGATCTATGCTAGCTGAACCCACTAAATTGACATTAGCTTGCCAGATCTGTGGCTACTTAACTGCAGGCTAGAAAAGTTGCTAGCAAGTCAACTAACTGAAAAAAAGTAATATTTGCCTGCTAGTAATTGAATAATAAAATAGTTAGTCGACAATTATTCTCAACTGTGCAAATACTTTTAAAAGAAAATCCTCCTCATGTACACTTTAGTAGTAATTAAATGTTAGATGTTTTCAGTTTAGGTTTTCTGTATGTTTGCAGCTAAAGTAGCCCGACAGAGAAAGCTAACGTTAGCATGTTTACAGTGTCAAGTTAGCATTAGCAATTATTTCCCACTCAGTACATCTACACCAATTGTGAGAGAGACATATTTAGAAATTGAAACAGAACTGGACGTCAATGCTTGCAAGCTAGCATGTTAATGATACCAGCTGTGGTGTTATTAAGGCCCAATTCACTGCATGAAGACTCTTAAACACATATCTCTAATCACTAGCAAACAAAAAAGAAACTAATTTCTATTTAAAGTTATAAAAAGAGAGTTCAAATATCACATGCCACATGCTGCCCACCAATCACACATTTTTTCATTTAAAATAAATTGCTCTTAACTGTTTTAAAACAAGACTGTACAGTAATTGATAAGAATATGTTAAGGCTACCAGCTTTCTTGAGTTGGAGAGTTTCTGTGGCTCACTCCAGCATCTCTCTCTAGACTGTGCAACATCATAAATGTTTCAGATTAAAACGCTACAACTGAGATGAGCTCAAGTGAACCCTTTGCCCTTGCTGAGGCAAAGGGAGGAAGGGAGCGTTGAGAGTTACAGGGACTCTATTTTTCCAGGATGGGTGAATCATTTCCTTCAGTTAAAAAGAAACGAGTGATCTCTATTACCATTAGACGGTTTCAGTGAAACGGTTCCTTCATGTAAAATAGAGGGCTGCCCTGCAAAATGAAAGCAGACAGACAGCTGATGGTTGTAATTTTGAAATGGAGGGAAATAAAAAGGCCTTAACACTGGTGTTGACAGCAGGTCCCTCAGAGCCCAGCAAGGCTCAAGGTTGGAGGTTTGTTTGGGCTTATTTGGCCAAAAGCACAGCTGAAAGAAATTATGTTATTTACAGTTAAAGGAGCAACTTGTAGAATTATTATTCTATATCTCAATTAAAAATGATTACTCCTATGTTATCTTAATTGTTTTGGGAGAGTGCTTCCTCCGATATTTCAGCTGTTTTCATAGCCATAAAAATTCTAAATCTTTACAGTTGTAACGGGACATGTCTGGCAGCAGCCATGACAAAGCTGTCATGATGCCTGGTGTTATGTCAAAGACTGCTACACAAGGAAGCATGAATGAAAGCATGAGTTGCTACTGGAAGCTACTGTTCTGTTGCTGTATCTCAATCATGTCTTGCTTTCTTGTCATGGACGATTATTTTGTAACAATGGCTGTTTGTTCTGAAGTCCCATCTGCCAACCCCCTACCTCCTGTAACCAGGGTTGGCAGTAACACATTACATAGTAATTCAAGAGTACTCAGATTACATCTTTTTTGTATTGATTAATGTAAAATGTTAATTTTTCAACCTATTATTAATTATGTTTTTCATAAAAGTAATCTGCTAAATGAAAATAATGCCCCATTTCCTTTAACTTTTTGTTATCACAAAAAGAGATGGCTGTTTCAGCGAGGCATGTATTACACACAGCCTATGTGTAGTACTGTATTCCTCTACCCAGTTCATTGTCAGATTATACACATATTCAAGAGCTGTTTTTACTGTTTGTAATGTTATCAAGCTGCAGAATTACAGATTATGGGTCATGAATTGTGTAGAATAAAGGTAGAATTTTAAATCCAAAAGACCCTTTGAATAGAAATCCAATGTATTGCAACAGTACAATGTGTAGTAAACATATACAGTTTTCATTTAAACAGAAAACATTCAAAAACATAGATTAGCTATTTAATCAGTTATTTTCTTGGAATATTATAACGGAAATTGGAAAGTAGTTATTTAAGACATTTGAAAATCAAAATATGATGGGTTTAAAACTTGGAGGGTTTTAGTGAGGAGAAAAGCTTTTTTAAAATGAAAAATAAAAGTTTCCAGGAATAAAACTTAATACCTTGGCGATGAGCCGAATGATTATTTTAGCAGGCTAACAATCACAAAAAAAGTTCAAATACTTATCTTAAGCAGCTATAATCTTTTGCAAGGCAACTGTTACTTAGAAAAAAAAACAAACAGGGAATGCAGAGTTTATTAAGAACATGAAAATCTCTCCAAACTCAATGGCAGTCTATTCATTTGTTTTATACCAAAAGTCAAAGAATCTTCCTGCTGGAGTCATAGCTGGACCAAGTTTAATGGCAATTCAGTTTAGATAAAAAACAGTCTCATCACTGAAGGCCAAGCTTCAGCTTAAAGTGTTCAAATCTTTTATTTCAAACAGTTCTGCATCAGTCCAATAATAGAAAAAACATTGAGAATGAGGACATAAATGACAGTATCATTATGAGTGACAGCTGGAAATCTGTAATGATATTCCTAGACTGTAGGAGGATGCTGAGCTAGATAAGGAATAATAAGGCACCGCTGAGTAGCTCTACGCAGCATACACCCACTCTCTTCCTCTGTGTCTCTGCTGATGTCTATCCTCAGTGGTCGACTTCAAAAGGAGACCTAGAAATAAGAGAATAAGAGGTGAGAGATGATAATGGGCACAGGCTGGCATTACAATTTCACACACGTATATGCTAAGAGATTTCTGGTCAATTTTTATTACAGTAATGAAGAGGAAGGTGATAACTTCACTTTATGAAGACAGTTTCCTCTCCTGTGCCTTTTACAGAGATAAAACCTAATACAAACTGGACCGCTGGTTGTAAGTATTCAATATAATAACTGTGTATATGATGCCTAATCACTGCATTTATTGTAGTCAGTGCAGTCAGCTACATAAGACTGTGTTGGCCCAGCTCTGAACTCTGTAAGACAAAAGGTAAAGACTAATTAATAACTTTAACTAAATACATTTTGAATCAACATTGACTGGGTGTCCACATCTAAAACAAGGAAAATCAGTAAAACTTTATCAACAGAGACCAGAGCATCCCCTTGAGTTGTTTAGAAATGAGTACAAATAGTCGTTACTTTCATTGATGTGTATGAAACTTAGTATCCTATCAACCATGCCAAAGACCTACAAAGAACTATTTATAAATTTCATATTTCAACAAGGTTTAGAACAAAAAAAGTACATGGATGGACATTTGATTTTTTTGTGGGCTTAGTTAATTTTTGCAACAAATTTAGCAAAAAAAGTAAGAAAATTTGTGTTTGGTAGGTTATTTCTTTGTTGTAACAATACTTTTTGGTAAATGGTATATTGCTGGAAAGCCTGTGTATTTCCCTTTGAAAAGGAGCCACATTTGTACCTATGAAAAATTTGCCAAATCTTCTAAGCCAGTGCCGAACAGCTTATTCTGCCCTTAATTCTTATTTGGTGGATTGGATGATTGAAGTCTGAAGACACAAGACATATGTGCAATTTAACAATGTATTCATTTAACAAACAGGAGCCTCAGTAGAACCATACACAGTCACAACAGCCTGGCACCTCCTCCTCATACTGGTCACACACTGCTGTGGGATGGCATCCCATTCTTCAACCAGCATTTACCACAAGTCAGCCAACGTGGTTGCGTTGGTCACTCTGGCACAGACAGCATGCCAAAGATGATCCCACAAGTGTTCAGTGGGGTTGAGGTCATTACTGCTGGAAGGCCATTCAATCCTCTCCACTCCCATTCTGGAGGTAGTCTCTGATAAACCCTGCTCTCTGGAGGCAGGCGTTTCCATTTGGAGGATAGAGTTTAGTCCCATACTATGGAGGTATGTGATGGACATAACAAGACATCACAAGATATGTGATTGCCACTGGTTGCAAAATGTCATCCCAATTTCCCTCTGCATTGAGGTTGCCTCAAATGATGACAAGCCTCCGTTTTCCAGTGAGGGAGATGCCGCCTCACCCACAACATCACACTGCCTCCGCTAAAAGAGTTAAATGTATTAGTCAGCAATCAGCATAGCAGTCTCTGCATCTTCTCCACACTTTGGCCCAACAATCCAACAGCTGCGGGCAGAATCTGGACTCATTGCTGAAAATAAAAGGTGCCAATCAGGCCCCTGGTTGTCAGCACCTGGGGGTAGCAGTCCCAAAGCAAGAGTCAGTAGCACCAGCAGAATAAGCTATTTGGCACTGGCAGAGAAGATTTGGCAAATTTTCATGAGTGCAACCCACATACTCAGCTCTGCTGCTCATCCAACAAATGCATGAGAAATAAACTTTTATTTAGAATTATTGCCAAGAGGTATTGTTACAACAAAGAAATAATTTACCAAACACAAATTTGCTTATTCATTGTGCTAAGTGTATTTTAAATTTGGTCTTTAGATTAAAATGCATTTAAATTGAAGTCACATTTGAATCATTTTCACCATTAAAATTAAGTTGATGAAAACTGTAAAACATTTAAGTCCAGTTACTTTCAGTAAAAGAAGTTATTTTCTTTGAACTCATTTTATAAAAAATTTTATTAAAAATAAAACACACAATGTGATGCACTATCAACATTTTTAAATATAACATCTGACACCAGATCCTGAGGTTGGGATCTATGTTACCATGATGACTATGTTCCTGTGATGTCATGCTTAAAGTAGGAAGCTTATGCTGTAAGTGCAAACGAATTAGATAATATGCTCTGAATTAACATCAATATCTATGATTAATACAGGCCTTTTCTATCTTATCAGGAATTGTCAAATATCAGTGTATACAAGAAAGTGCCTGAGTGTTAACATTAGCTTCAATCTGATGGTAGCTCACAAATTAGTCAACATTTTTTTAACATAAAATGCAGTCTGAGCTCTCTCAGGATTTCCAGTATCCATTGTCTTCATAATGGCTTGTTGTCAGTTGACAGATAAATGAAATGTAACAGTTTATCCCGGGAACATGGCCAATGTGGGACCCACACTACAGGTGTACCACATAATCTGGAAGCTACATTTTAATGCCTGTCTGATTGAATATCTGAACACATTTTGTGAGCAACTAGAACCCAAATCCACTGTTTGCTCATCACTCCCAAGTCTCAGATCACCCATCTTCACCCTGCTGGAACCACAGACTTCAATTATTCATTCAAATAGCGACTTACAGCATGCTGGAGGTCACTTTATACAACTGTGCTGACAGGAGAGTTGTGAAACAAACCACTGTCCCATCCCTCTTCAGCTCTGTTTTAGCTCTCCATGTGTGAAAAGGATAATCATGTAGGCCTGGAACTTGAGTTTGGAGGGCACAAACTTCATTTCCCACCTTCTGTATTTACAAAACTTCATACGGCTTAGGCAGGGGAAACGCCGCAGACACACAGGGGTGCTTTCATTCAGGTAGAAGCCTGAAGTCTGGCAGCAGCTTTCAGCAGTTCAGCTGAGTAATGAGACTTGAGTGGAGCGGCATTAGGCCGATAACTAAGCATCCAATAAATTATGTCTTATGTGACACACGGGGGCTATCACCAATACCTGTTTTCACCAGCGCTGCAAGGTCCTAAAAAATGATCCCATGCAGCTTCATTTGCAGCACTTACCTACCTCTTACTGATGCATCTCAGACCATCAAAGTGTTTATAGTTGCTGCTGCTCTTAAAAGGCGTTTCTGAGAGGCATCTGAACATATTTTAATGTGATTTCAAGTTTCAAAGCATGCTTTTTGAGATGTTACTGTCCATTTAAGATTTCATTTTCTCATTTCTCTGGGTTTGGAAACTCCATGTGCTCTGTAGTCTATCTGTGACACTTGAATCTATAGAAATTAGTCTTCTCCACAGCCTCGTCTACACCGGCACCATGCATGATTCCCTCAAAATCCTCCTACAGGCTGATTTAATCACTATCAACTAGGACATAAACAACTTAGATCAAACACTTGAAATGAGTACAAATAGTCGTTACTTTCATTGATTTGTATGAAACTTAGTATCCTATCAACCATGCCAAAGACCTACAAAGAACTATTTATAAATTTCATATTTCAACAAGGTTTAGAACAAAAAAAGTACATGGATGGACATTTGATTTTTTTGTGGGCTTAGTTAATTTTTGCAACAAATTTAGCAAAAAAGTAAGAAAATTTGTGTTTGGTAGGTTATTTCTTTGTTGTAACAATACTTTTTGGTAAATGGTATATTGCTATATATTGATATATTGTAGTCTATCTGTGACACTTGAATCTATAGAAATTAGTCTTCTCCACAGCCTCGTCTACACCGGCACCATGCATGATTCCCTCAAAATCCTCCTACAGGCTGATTTAATCACTATCAACTAGGACATAAACAACTTAGATCAAACACTTATAGGCAATTTAAACTTATAATTACATAGAAAAAGCTTGTCAGAAATTGTATGTTTTGATTGGAGCCATAGTTATTATGTTACACAATGCAAAAATATGTCTATGTATTATTGTTTCCGTTCTTTCACTTAAATATACCAAGATAACTTGTTCACTTGAGACTGAACACATTTACATAGGTTGTTGATTTGGAAGACAAACTATAATGAGAGAGAGAGAGAGAGAGAGAGAGAAAACCCTCTGAAAAGATAATTGGCTGACATGTGGCACACTCCTTTTAAGCCGCTCACAAGAGCGTGCTCGAACTTGCCAAAACAGAGAATACCAAACTCCAAAGAGTGATTAAAAGTCTATCCATTTAAATGCAGCATGTTGATTATTGTTTTTGTTTCATAGATCACTGTTGTTGCTAAACCAAACATCAAGGTGCTGAACCTAGGCCTGAATTCAAAAAGTGAAATTTCCATATATTCTAGATTAATCTCATACAAAGTGGAATATTGCAAGACTTTTTTGTTTTAGTCTAGATGGTTACAGCTTAGAGCTCATGAAAAGCAAACAGCCACTATCTTAAAATATTAAACTTTTGTGGAAAAGTAAAATTTACAAAGGTTTCCTGAGCCTTCATTCTCTCACTCTGGTTCAGTACCCACTACCAGAATCATGGGGAAGACTGCTGACTTGACAATTGTCCAGAAGGCAATCATGGACACCCTCCAAAAGGAGGTAAAGCCCAGAAGGTCACTGTTGTTCTCAGAGTGTGAAAGCATATTCATGGAAAGTTGACTGAAAAGGAAAAGTGCAATGAGAAAAGGAGCACAAGCAACAGGGATGAGTTCAGTCTTCAGAGGACAGTCAAACAAAGCAGATTCAAGAACTCAGGGGAGCTTCACAAAGAGCTGACAGCAGCTGGAGTCAGTGGATCATGAGTCATCACACACAGACGGGTCCAGGAATTGTGTTCTTAGTACCGAGCCACTCCTGAAACACAGCCGTTATAAGCGTCTCATCTGGGCTAAGAAGAAAGAGAACTGGACCGTTGCTAAGCGGTCCAAAGAAAGTCCCATTTTCAGATTACACCGCATTCCACATTATAATGCAAATGACATTTTTCTGTTATTTTCCTAAATATTAATGACAGTCGGAATATTTTTCAAGTCATCAGCATAATTCAAATGATAAGTTATTTTTTTTTAAATAACAGCAAATGTCATTTGCATAATAATGTGGAATGCGGTGTAGAGTATATTCAAAATTTCATTTGGAAGTCAAGGTCCTAGAGTCTGGAGTGAGGTCAGAGAGGCACAGAATCCAAGGTGTTTGGAATCCAGTGTTTTAAGTTTCCACAGTCAGTGATGGTTTCATCTGCTGCTGTTGGTCCACTGTGCTTTATCAAGTCCAAAGTCAAAGCTGTTTGCCGTCTACCAGGAGACTTTAGAGCCCTTCATGCTTCCATCTGCTGAGAAGATTTATGGAAATACTGATTT
Organism: Cheilinus undulatus; assembly: GCF_018320785.1. Taxonomy (NCBI): domain Eukaryota; kingdom Metazoa; phylum Chordata; class Actinopteri; order Labriformes; family Labridae; genus Cheilinus; species Cheilinus undulatus. The sequence goes on along the minus strand of NC_054869.1, from coordinate 24,687,782 downwards.
CATTTTCCAGCAGGACTTGGCACCTGCTCACAGTGAAGCCAAAACTAACAGAAACTAATTTGCCGACCATGGTATTACTGTGCTTGATTAGCCAGCCAACTGGTCTGACCTTAACCCCATGGAGAATCTCTGGGATGTGTCAAAAGGAAGATGAGAGACACCAGACTCAACAGTACAGACAAGCTGAAGGCTGCCATCAGAGCAGACTGGGCTTCATAACATACCAGCAGTGCCACAGACTGATTGGCTCAATGCCACATGGCATAGATGCAGTAATTTGTGCAAAAAAGAGCTCCAACCAAGTACTGAGTGCAGAAATGAGCATAAATTTCCAGGTCAACATTTCTGTACTATAATTTTTTTTTGGACTGATGTTTTGTATAATATTTTGACGGTGGATTTTTCTGGACTCTTAAAATATTTCAGTTTGAATGAGATTAAAATAGAACATATGGATGTTTCATTTTTTAAATTAAATTACATTTAAAAAATAAGCTTTTCATAATATTTTTTTAGATGCAACTGTAGGTGTGATTGTTGCCTTTAAATTTTAAATAATTTTCTCTATAAACTCATGTAAGAATTGTGATGTATTGTCAGGCAAACAGTGTACGCTTACATGTCACCCATCTAATAGGAAACAAAGCGTAGAAGACCACACAACAGATTTCCTCGCTGTAGTTTTTGATTAAACACTGGCTTCTTTCTGCAGTCATCTCCTATTTGATATTAAAGCAGAAGCCAACTTAGAAGAGGGACTTGTGCTCCATATGGTGGAAAAACTGCCTTGAAAGTGTGAGGTCTAATCCCAGAAGCTCCGTGTTCCACTTGCATCATGTCTCTGTCATGTCAAGTGTGCAGATCCAAAGGAGCATCTGCTCTACAAAAAATACATTTTCATGTGGGTCAGAGTTGTTTGCAAAAGTTTTTCTGTGTTTTGGGGTTATGTAGGAGACAAGCCAGCAGTATAATTGATGTACAATCAAAGTACAGTACAACAGCTCAAAGTATATTTCATGCACAGCAGATGCAGGATGCTCCAATTTTGGGACACTCCTCTTCCATTAACGTCCAGGTGAAGCATGTATGATTTGGTTCATGCTTTTGGCTTCAGTCCAGTGTTAACAGGTTTTGTCACACTAAAGATCAGGAGAAATAAAAATGCAACTTAAGTCATTCACTTGAAACTAAGCTCTTGGAAAATAGTTTTGAGGCTGTATGACAACTTGATACTGACTCAGACTTTTCCTTTAATCAGTTTTGATCACACAGCACGAGTGTCATTGAAAGTATGCACATTTTATGGCTGCAGTCAAACCACTGTTTCATGCTCATTCAGTGGTTGGATGTCAGATTAAGGTATATGCTTTATGTAAATAAGAGACTTGAATGTAAGTTTAAGGTCTGGTTCAGAAGCAGAGAGAAGAGAGCTGAAGCTTAATCAGCTGAGACTCAGCAGAGACATTTATCCATGCTGGAAAGTTTATGTTCTGTGCTGTCTAAAATTCAACCCTCAAAAAAAGAAAATTTGGAAATTTAGCTGTGATTAAAAAGAAAACTGCTCAGGACCTTGAAGCCTTAAGCTTTCCGTCGAACTCATGAATAGAGACTGGATGACTGAAGCGTTTTTATATAACTTTTGATGGTTCAGCGTTGTTTAAGGAGGGCTACAGGTCTTTAGTGTAGGTTATACAATCAATAATCACTCTGAGGTGCTCTTCACAAACGTTTTATGGTCATATTAGACTGAAGGGGATTTAAGGAAGCAGAAAAAACTGTTTTAAAGGCTTATGTTAGGTGAGGAGATTCAGAGTGTGTCCTTAAATAACCAGCCCACCAGTGTGGACATAAAGTGACCAAGCCTGAGATTAATCTTTTATGTGCAGGCTCCTCGACTTTGTTACAATCTATAACTGGAGCTTTCTGTGGAGCGCTGTGCTGAATGATTATGGATACGTGACGAGAAAATCCATTTAAACTCTTGGGACTCAGGCCAGTGCAGCCGCATGGCGTCATTCCTTACCTTAGATATCTATCAGTGACCACCACAGTCTGCTGATAGAGGTTAACAAATAGACTACACTGTCCTGGATTGACCTGTTGAGGACCAGAGATATTCATGAGATGGTTTAAGCCTTGCCTTGCCTGACCTGGATTATACATTTAAGATAGACTCTGACAAATAGTACAGGCTAGATCTGCTCTTTGTTTTTTGGTGTGTTAAAATAAATATTGAAAAGCTACCTTTTAAACTAAACAATATGCTGATTTATCTCAACTCTGCTTCATTACACAGAAAAAATCTCTGTAAATTGTGTTCCACTGAGTGTCAAAGAGTTTTTGAAGAACAAAAAAAGGCCATTAATTTTTTAAAAAGAACATTTAATTCATCATGCCATGACACAAAATGATGGAACAACTAAGATACAAAACAAAGGTAAGACTGAGATGTGTTGTTACTACCAGGAACTAAAGTCTCCAAAGGTGGTTTTTCCTTTGGACTTCTTAGCCATTGATCCGCTGGTGGACAGCCCACTGGTGGATGGCCCGCTTTCATCTTCTGCGGCCGGACGTTTTCTGAGGTGGAAGTATAAAAATACAATCAGCATTTTCCCCTCACAGATGTGTGTGAATATCTCGTTTCTCCTACACATGCAGAGGGAGATGAGCATATTCTACGCTGTAGCGTCCTTCCTGTCTGACTGGCATTTGAACCAGAAAATGTCTTGCTGTGGGACAACAGCACTGACCACTGCACCACTGTGTAGCCTTCTTATCTTCCAATGAAGCATTTTAATTTTTTCTAATTGATAATTTCTCCCTCTCACTCCTAAAAAACATTCATATGGAACTTTTTTCAGACAAATGTGCTGCTAAAAGCTTTTTCTGCATGTGAATCTAAAAGGATTTTGATAGCTGCTGCAACACCTAATTATGCCACCTCTATATTGAACGGTCGTGAAAATGGACACACAGTTAAGTGGAAATATGAGTACTGAGACGCTGTGCATAACCACATGTGTGAAATTGATTGGTCGACACAGGCAGGAAAGGAGGGTTAAGTTCTGAAGGGAAAAAGTCCTCAACAAGATGAAATGATGATGCTAAATATCTCTCAAAACACACTTCAGCCACCATAGAATATCATCAGTTCACTATGCATCTTCACTTTTTGATTATGAGAGTAATTTCTTTCCTTTTTCCCTGCAAAATTGTCCAAGGTAATGCATTTAATGTATTCTAGCTATATTGCCTTTGTGTGACATCATTTTAAGTGATACTCAAAGAGGAAGAGAAAGACACAATACAATAACGCCATAAAACTTAATGCAGCCAACAGAACTTTATATTTATCTGCTTGAGTCTAATGTGTTATCCTTATTACACTTGACATCATTTTCAATCATTAAGCTCCTTTAAAACCAAAACAAGTCCATTCACTTCAAACTAAAATGAAATAAGGTGCTATATCACAAAACACAATGAGACAAACCTGGACTCAGTGAAAATAAGTTCTGGATAATAAACCCGTACTGTCCCTGGAGGGAAATGGGTAATTTTTCCACAACTGGCAATTCTGCACTTTATGTTTCTGCTCATCCTGTGCTGCTTTTCAACAATCATGTTTTATCACCCATTCATTATTATTTTGCCTCTCAAGTCGATTTTATTAGACACTGAGAGAAAGTGTATTGCAGTTTGTGTGGAGGTCGGTTCAACATTTGAGTCAACAATCTGTCCAGGGAGTAAAAAAGTGTTCTACAGCTTTTTTTTATGCATACGCAGCTTTTATATACGTCACAGAGATGTTAGTTGGTGAGTCACAGTGAAACAGAAGCACGGTGTAGTTTGATTAATAGTAAATCAGTATGCATGTGCTATTGCATGCGTGTGTCCTTACATGGTGGCAGGGTTGATGTATTTCCCCACGCCTGCTTTGAAGGTCTTTGGCACCTCCTCTTTAGCTTTCTTTAGGGTGGCGTTGTTCTGCTGCCTCTCCTCCTCTTGCTTTTGTAGCTCCTTCTCTCTCTCCGCAGCAATCTGACAAAAAAAAAAAAAAATCAGAGAACATCTAAATCCCCATAAATAGATACCAGATCAGAGGAAGCAGAGACTACACAGACACCAGCAGACTTCATGCTTGAGATGATCACTCGCATGTTGACATACTCACTGCATTATCTGTTTTGAGTGCAGGTTAGACAATGAGTTCAAAGTGGACAAATAGCCTTTCAAACTTAAATTAAGTAGTCATGTTGTTGAAGAGTTTCATGTAAAATAGCCAGGCGCATAATCAACAGTCTTATACTTGCTATGTTTGCTCTGAACTTGTTTTTATTATCTTGGATCTAAAATCAAACAGAGACTATAAAACTTTAATTCAAGGCTAAACAGAGTAGTAAAAAGTGATGCCTAATAAAACTGAGGAAAGGGTTTCAGGGCCATGGAGACATCTTGTGTCCAGCTGTTAAAGTTAAAAAAAAAAAACCAAAATATATTTCTATATTCTGGACTATAAATAGAAGGGAGAGAAGAGAACGAGATGTAGTTTCATATAATCATCTGAAGTTACTCAACTTTTTTGTGGAAAAGCACTTTAGACACTACTTTCTAAATAAAGCAGAATTTAAATATATATTCATTGTATGTGTAGAGCAGTCCTTTTCTCTGGGCGTGAAGCCTCTGCTGGATGCTGGCAACCGGTGCAGTATGTTTCAGCACAACAGAGAGGCCATGTAGATCCTCAAGGACTTTAATTAAATCAAAACACATGAGCATAGTGCACTTTGCATATGACGTAGTACTGGCTGTCAACGCTAGGTGGCAGTATGGCAAAGCAAGATGCTTTTATGTAGGACTAAGTGCAGGACCAAAATACCATTTAAAAATCAGTGATTAGACATTATAGATTTTTAGAGGTAACACTGGCTTATTCCAGTTGGTGGCGCTACAGCAAAAACATGAAATTAACCTCTGCATTTCTAGAGAGGCAGACACTGATGATACATGTGAAATTTGAAGCACATCAGATGTTATGTATGAGAGTCACACCAACTTCCTGTGAATTTGGCAGGATTTCAAAAATGGTTGCCATCCACACCAAAGGGTGCTTTAATAAGACATTTCAGTGTTGTGAACAAATACTGAGGCCTCTCACTCAAAATCTGAGCTTGATAGGTTCAACTCAGTTATAGATAAGAAATATGGCCCAGTTGCAACGTTTCCTGTCACGGGTAGGGGGCAACAGGGGCTTAACAGTAACATTGACTTTTTGTTTTAATTCTAAATGTATATAGGGGTAGACATTGATTTTTTACATGTGAAATTTGAAGAAAATTAAATGCTTTATGTGAGATTTACACCAACTTCCTGTGAATTTGGCAAGATATCAAAATGCAAGCCATTGCCAGTGAGGAGTCAATTAACAAGACATATATGTATTGTGGCTCTAATAATACTACCACTAATAATTATTATTATTATTATAACAGCAGTCCCTTCCCTTTCTTTATCCTTAATATCAATACAGCTAGAGCAATGTAGACAAAACATGGAACTTTGTATAAATAACTGTTAATAATTACTGTAGAGAAAAAAGTTTTTGTCTACCAGTGTTGCTCACTTAATGTCAACCTAAAACATGTTAAAGACTTTTCTTCAGTGTCCTTCTCTGTTTCAAATCAATAAACAGACAAATATACTACATTACAAGTCAGTATTGTCGATACATCTGGAAGCAGAGAGAGATACAAACCTGAGCATCAGCCTCTTCATATGGGTCCACAAACACAGTTGTACTTATGATCTTGATCTCCGACTGTAAAACAGTTCAACAAAAAAAAATTAATTCCCCGAAAGGGACAACTCTCTCTAAGAAAAATGGAACAGAGCATCAATTGATGGTGTGTAAACAATTCAATTTCACTGAAATACTGAAATGTTATCCAAATAAAAAAACCCAGCTTACAGCTTGGGAAAAATTGTAATTAGTATAACTTGCAAAAAAACCCAAAATAATCCCAATTATGTACAGTGTTTAACAAATTTATTAGACCACCCTGACCCTAACCAAAGTAAGGTTTATGCCACAGCTGCCCTAAATTAACAGCATTGGTAATTACCAAAATCATTTTTTATGTTTCTGCAATGGTTAATACACCAATATGTAGAAGCTCTTTAACTGAAATGATATTTTTAATGCTAAAATATAATTATTATTGTTATCCATGAATTTTCAAATTTACTGATTTACAAAAAAACAAAATAATAGTAAAGCACATCAATATTTCTTGATTAATATGTCAAATAATAGTTATTTACTTGCATTCCTGAACAGAACAATGAGTTTTAGTGGTTGAATGTTATGCTTGATGTATTTCTGACTTCTCAGAGAAGCCCAGTGAGCCGGCTCAAATTTGGGTGAATTCAGTTTGAAATTCCTCATTCCTGTTCAAAATGGTAAAACGTGGAGAGCTCACTGAAAATGAAAGAGTCTGTATTAAAGCACTTCATGACGCTGGATGGTCTTTGAGACAAATATGACAGGTGGTCTAATAAATTTGTTAAGCACTGTACATTTTAAACACTATAACAACATGTTTATGATTTAAGGCTGACTTTTAACTGACTGAGACAACACTTTTAGCCTCTCAAAGACCAAAAAGAGCCTGTCGATGACATTTTAAAGTCATCTCTCACTGGCCCTTGCTTTATTTCTCGTCTCAGCAGCTGACCTTTAGATGATCCATGTAAGGGTCAAACAGCACTATGGCTGAGTCCTGCCCTCCTCAGCTGATATTAATCTTAGTCATCTAGGAACTTAAAATGATTTTGCAGTTGAACTGTGTAATTTGCTCTGGACAGGGGTGTGGGATAAATGTCAAGATAGAAAAATGTGGGATGCTATTTCTCAGATTTCAGCGAACATGTTTAAATATTTTGTTGTGTTTTGTTTGAGGCAGTCTAGAGCAGTGTTTCCCAACCTTTGCCCTTGGAGCCACCCTACCTGTACCTTGGAAAAGCTGCCATCCCACCCACCCAAGACCCACACAAAAAGAAAAAAGATGTACTGTTGACAAAAATCAACATCCATTCAATTGATAAAACAGTAAGAGAAAAACACCTACACGTTTTTGTTACCAAAAGAACTTAATATATATCTTAAAAATAACGGTTTTATTGTGGTTTTGGTTAAATCTACTTATGGCAACGCCAGAGCAGACAAGAGACCCCCTAGGGGGGCACGGATGGTCTAGAGTGATATGCAAGCTCAGCCTTTATTCATTTATTGTTTTAACAAGATGGATCTGTCTTGGCGAGATTTTAAAAGGCTGAGAAAAGTCAAAGTACTACAACAATCTACATATTAAACAATTAACTGTGTAATATCCAGTCCATTAGATATTTTTGTAAAAACACGAAATTAGGTGTTAAACATCACCAGCTCCTACCTTTGGCTTGTCTGTTTTGGGATCACTCTCCACATTCTCCATGGCTGTCAGTGCCTCGAATCCACCAACAACCCTAGAGAAGAGAAACATATAAAACATTTTTCATTTTAAGATGACAGCAAAAAAGAAGCAAACAGCCCAGGGCTCCTTATACAACTACCAGCTCATTTTCATTATTATCACAACAAAATATGTTGGAAATTCAACCATTACATGTTGAATGAACTGAATAATAAATTAAGACTACATGAAGGTAGAACCATTCATGACAAGAAGGCTGAGGCTTTACAAAGTAAGATCTGTACAAGTTTAATCTATTCGACTCCATCCAGCTGTTGATGAATTTGTGAATGCCTCATAATCTTCCTCAGACAACAGTGAACAAGATATGTTGCAAAAGCTTGATTTTGTTGTCTTTCTTGTGCACAAAAGCACAACAGAAAAAAAACACCCACAGAAGATGTAGAGTCTGCCAAACAGTGAGGGCAAAAAGGCCAATGTGTTATGGGCTCCCCTGCTGCAGAGCGCTGTAAGACGTTGCTCTCACTTTGCTCTTTAAACTGAAAAGTCTTTATCCAGCTGCTCCTGTGGGGGCCTCTTGGTTTCATGTGCTAAGTGAAAAACACTCAAATAGTAAAACCAATGGCTAGCAGGGGGGTCCTCTGAGGCCACATGTGCTCTGCTGTCACATGCTCACATCAACAGAGGAGCTTAGAAATTCCACTACTCATTGATTTTATAAAATCAGATGAAATCATTAAGTGATAGAAGGTTACAGCCCAATAAATTAACTTCAAAAAACAAATATTGCTGAAAGAATTCTCATCTCAGGCCCTGTTTTCAAACTCAGTTAGACAACCATGTTTTGATTTCAGTTAAGACATTCAAGCAGATTACTGATGATGAAATAATATTTTCTCCATTAGAGTGGGAGGGTTGCCAGTTCAAATCCTGGTCAGACCAAGTCTGGGAATAGGTCTGGTCTGGAGAGGTTCCAATTCGCTGTTTGAGCAAGGCACTGAACCAACAACAGCTGGGGCAGTCTTTCATATGCAGCCCCTCACCCTAACATTGCTTCATTGGTTTACATGTCCAAACGATCCTGTTTGTGAAAGTGCAGGTGTTTCAGCCTACGTGTGTACAGCTTGTTAAACAACAGTGTGTAAAATCAAATTCCAGCTCTCTTTTTCCTCTTCTTCTTTGAATCATTATTGCAGACTGTAGGGATAAGTCCTCTCCTGTTTTTTTCTCTGTTCTAAGGCCTTTTAAAAACACAAATGTATGAAATTCAGCCAAAACAGCACAAACAGTATGTCAAAGCTGTTTTTATCTCCTAACACTTAACATCACTGTACTTACATTTTCTTCAACTAAGGACAAACAATTATGCTTTTAAATGTTTTAGGAAAAAGTTTGGTAGCAAAACTATAAAACTCTTAACCTACTCTGAGACGCACTAACGTGAAAGTTAAACCAAAGGAAAAAAGGCATAAACAAAACTCTGAATTGTGTAAACATGCATCAATCTGTAGAGAGTCTATGTGAGTATCACTTAGAACTTTATCTTTGATTCATCTCTTCTCTCCTGCACTGCTGTCACTAGAAATCAGCAGAAACAAAAAGAAAAAAAAATAGGATTAATGAAAGAGCATCACACCTGGAACAAAAGATTCAGGTGGAGTTTTTCTTGTTGTGATTGATGACAATAGTCTCAAAATGTTTGAGTTTACTTAAAAACTTTCTTCCTTCAGTGCCATGGATTTAACTTTATTTCAATATAAACTGTGAAGCGCCTGGTGCTGAGGGGGTTTAAAGCACTGACTGTGAACTGCAACGTCCCAATTCCAGTCTGGCCAAGGACATTTATTGCACACTGGTTTTCAAATTTCTCTCTTATTTCCTGTCAGTACATTTCTTTCAAGCTGCTGGAAAAGACCTACACTAAAACACTAACCAATGTTTGAAATAGGTAAGATTTTAGCTCAATAAGTAACCAAAATGTCAAATAAGTCAAATATTGAGGGGGTGGATATGTCGAATATCTATAGAATGATTTATGTTGTAATGTTAACTCAATGAAAGAGCAGCTCTCAATTAAGTTTAAAAAAATGGCTTGAAAATGTTCTGTCCAAATTACAAAACTAAGGACATACCTGCTGATTTAACAGAAATGTATGCCTGAATTTTATGTTACATCTCAATTATCTAGAATCCAAAGATCCTTAATTGCACATAGTGAAGGCCTAGTATTCTTCCTCTGGCCATTGAGTTTGGTCAGTTCAAAAATGTTCCCAAAGAAAACAGACTCTGAGTTATGGGATTTAGCAGCAGTAGAAAGTGAGTCCCATTTTTTGCAACTACTTAATATGATGATCTAAGAGAAGTACTGCTTTGTGAAATGACTGAATTTGCAGTCGCTTGATGGGCAAAAACTGAAATGGCAGTTAAAATTCCATGTGTTTAAACTTGCTAATTTGTCTCAAAATTCTGGAAAGAAGACAAGATAGTTTAGCTTATTTAATAATCTTTAGTTTGTCTCCATCCTTCTTTTCTGTTCTATGATAATGAAGGAACTATTATGCACTCTGATCCTGGTTTGTTTAGATTCTTGGTGATTTGTGAGCACATGTGGGCTTAGCATATGATTGAAGTTTTTATTTCATAATTGTATCATACATACAAGCTATGTTAAAGATTCTAAAATGGGTAACTTTTCTTCCTCTCTATCATACATAACTTCAAATGAATATCTTAGTTTGGAAACATTTGGTCTGACTTTTATGAACATGAGGACTGGGTTCACACTACAAGATAATCTGGTTGATTTCAGGCCTGAATCCCCCCATCTGATCACAGTCAACAAAGGCCAGATTATCTGATGGTTCTAAAGATTATCTTGTCAGATTTTACTGTGGTTTGAAGCGTGTTAAGGGTGATTTTACACTCCCTTATCTGCTTGAAAGACAACTGAGGCGGCCTCCGTTTCAAATAGCAAATAATAAACATGTTCATTTTTCGCAATCAGAAATCCTGTTGTGTGGGGAGAACGCTGATTGCTGAATGGGCAGTATGTGAGTTGTTACATGGAATGGAAAGATAACTAATCAGGAAGCGAGCTGACTGGAGAAGGAAGCACCTCAAACACAGCTTTGGCCACCAAATTACATGCAAAGTATAAAGTTAGATGGTTGTTCGAAATGGAGGAACAACATGCTAATTATGGCAACAACAGAAGTGTTTAAACAGTTTGTCCATTAAAATGTACCAAAATCAACCTGATGAGGAGTGGAGTTGAAAAGTACCAGGAGCCAACAGCTAGCCAAATTTAGCTTGTTTCAGGGTTCCTACACTTAGATAAAATTCAAATGTAACACTTTAAAACATTTTTAAAGACCTAAATTGAGAAAAAACCACTTTTTTATGAAAGGCATGCAAGATTTACCAGTTTACTGGATCAGGGCTAAAATCTTTGATTTAGTGTACTGTTTAGGAATGGTTTAGAGCAAAAACAAAAACAAAACAAAAAAAACAAAACAAAACAAAACAAAACAAAACAAAACAAAACAAAACAAAACAAAACAAAAAAAAATTCCTAAATTTGGGAGATTAATTTTTTTATTGCTGTAAATGCCTTCAGTTGTTACATGGGTGAGCATTACACACACACAAAAGATTAGAATTGTATTATGTTGGCTAGAAAACAAAGATATAATAAGGACACATCTTAATAAACGTCCCTTCTAAAATTTAAGACCTCTCACTGGTAACAATAAGACTTTTTAAAACTTTTTGAGGACTTACATTTCAAATGTCTATTTTAAGACTTTTCAAGGATCTGCAGGAACCCTGCTGTTTACTTAAAAATCCATGCTTGACTGCAAAAGATTTGAAAGCAGAGATCCTGGTTGTATACCCTGATCACAGTGAAAAGAAACTAACATTACTTTAAAATAAAAATTAAAGCTTTTGAGGATACAGGTGAACTACTTGGCTTAAGCCAGCCTTCAGCATGCAGACTTCACATAAGGTGTACAAAGATCAGGTGAAGTGACCCGACATGGCCAATCCCATTAAAATTTGCAAAGAGTGCAGTCTGGGAAGGATAAAAAAGCTGGACGTGAGGTGAAAGCAGAAGCTTTTAAAGCGTTGACCACATGAAGAAACAGTCAGTTGAAAGCAGTCTGAATATTTTTAGACAACAGCCAGGACTTTCTCCAAAAGAAAACCATTTTAGATCATGCTCAGCTCAGCAGAGAGAGAAAAAGAGAGGAGATTCAGCAACTGCTAAATTTTTTACTGCTGTCAGCCAGAAGTCAGACTGGAAGTCACAACACCGTTTGTTCTGTCTGGACTTCCAAAGGAACAAAATATAAATAAAAAAATTAGGTTGAGAAAAAGAGACAGAAAGGAAAGAAAAGGATAGGAGAAAGAGGAGACAGACCACGAAGAGAGATTAAAAAAAAGGAAGGATGTGACACAACCATTTGTGTAAATGACTCTGATTACAAAGCAAGTGTCTGTCATGACTGTCATCTTTCCAAGCCTTTTCCTCTGCTGCTACACTAAACACACTGAGCCACAGTAGCGTCGATATCTAAAGAAAACTCAACTCATGCTTAATTAAATATAGAGAGTTTACCTTCCAAACACTGTGTGCTTCCTGTCCAGGTAGGTGCATGACCTGAATGTGATGAAGCTGAGAGAAAACAGAGTAAACACATCATTACATTTGTATCAATAATTCAATAAATAATACTATGAACTCTAGTAATACACTGTAAATACACCCATTAAATCCATATTATGTGCTGATAAGAATATACTGTAATTCATGTAAAATGCAGTAATATACTGTAATTTTATTTTTATTATTGCAAATGCATTACTATATGCTTGATTTTTAATTTAAGCAGCATCTATTGTGTTAATTACAGGCTTTATCCTTATCAAAAACTTGCAAATTCACACAATCTACATTAAACTAATAACTGAATTAACTTCTCTGAAACTAAGCCATACAGTCTGTGTTAAACTACAAAGGTTCATATACTCTGTGTGGAAAGTTAAATGTAAGGACTTATGAAAAAGAAAGAACTAAACTTCAGAGAAGCCTAACACTAAATCGCAAAATAACACAAGAAACACCTGCAAACACTTAATTAAGAATGGTTAAAGTGTTTGTTAACACTGTTAAAATGAGATTTAAAAGCCAATAACACATCCCTAATTGCATTTTTAGTCATATAATATGCTCATTTAAAAGAAATGTTCAAATATAACATTTCTTTAATTATACTTACTTATCCAACACAGTCCAACTCAGATGTACTAAGTAAATAAATATAACTGATTCTGACTAAAGACAATTTGCTTCTTGACTTCACTCCTATTGGGGCTCAGCAAAGAAATCAAAGGAAACAGAGTGAAAAACAAAATAACATTTTCTACTGGCTGGCTTTCAAGAGCTGAAAATCAAGGCTTTATAAAACATTTCTTACAACTGGGACTTGTTGGTATTTGGACCGGAGTTGGCCATGCTGAGAACCCCCCGGCCCGTGTGGGACAGGTTAGGCCGAAACTCATCCTTGAAAGGTTTTCCCCAGAAGGATTCCCCTCCTGGGAACAAGAGAAGAGCAGGTGTGGGTGGAGGCAAAGACACAGAGACATACAGAAAAGGAGAAAGAGGCACACAGGGAAATATTTTCTCTGAGAATGACTGAGGGTTACATAACTGAGCATCTTTAAAACCACTGAATGTTTTGTCATCATGATGTTTGGCCCGACTATGAAAGCTTAAAATGATAGGAATAATTCATATTTAGGTTTGACGTTCAACATAGAATCACACTGAGATTATGACCTTATTTATAAGTGAGACCTGTTTACGAAGTGAAATGATGATTATAGAAATAAAAAATGCAAATTATTAAGAATAATACAAAAAAGCTAATTAAGTAAAGTAGCAGACATCAGTTTAACGGATCAGTTTCTTAAATGATACATCAAAAATCCTTGAAAATCATTGCTGTGTGGCTGATTTAATACCCACTCATACAATATACTGTTCTATTAGCTTCCCTTTAATTTATCAGGAACGAATAAACAAGCACAGTGTATATTAAACCGTAAAATCCTTTCATGCTTTAATATAATCTGTGTGACAAGTTTCAGTCTATAACGCTAATTCAGACAAACTGGCAAAACACTGAGGGATGTTTTTTTTTTTATTTAATCTCTCCAGATCAAAAACTGTGGATTTAATTAAAACATTCCCTCAGACTTATATAACAGAACCAGTTGCTTATCTTGAAAATAAAAAAAAACAAATGACTGTGTTCATTACTGACTGTGTCCAGTAGTGTTAATAATCAAGATTTTTAGGGTTATTCTGTATTGATACTTCTTATGTATGTGAGTTTTTGCATGCGGAATCTGTATGTGGTTAACTGTTGTCTATGGCTGCAGCACGAGACAAATTTCTCCCTCTGTGGGACAATAAAGTTAATCTGATCTTAGCGTTTTATCTTAGCCAGCACACTGCAAAATTTGAGCATTTTTTAAAATCAATGTCTATTGGTAAATCAAATATATTTATGTCAAAGAAACTGATAAAATCAGCAAAGGTTTTCTTGTGATACCAGTGAAACTGGTATCACACATTTCCGTTTTACCAGGAAGGAAATGTGTTTAACATGTCAGACCTCAAGCTCAGAAAAGATGTGGTAAAGTAAACGTCTGTTTACAAGATCCTACAACTTTTCAACCATTCAACCTTAAATGGATGAACAAAAACATCCTTTTCAAGAAGAAGGAAAACACTGAACTAAGTTCAAGGGAGAGAAGCTTCTCCAGTTAAGGTATTGAAAGCCTGAACATATTCATAGAAACCAATCAGACACTGCTTGTTTGTCTACAAGTAATATTATTATGTGCACACTTTCCAGCAGGAGTCACTGATAGTTAATAGAGTTAAGTTTTGTAGTTGCACCATCTTGGAAGTGTAACGTATGTAAACAAAACCGAGCTCACTTTGGGGAGTAAAGCTGATGAGACTGGGTTCATACAGGGTTTAATTTTACACTCTAATGCACAAAACGATTTATTTTTATATCAATACTAGTAAATCCAATAAATAAAAAAACTTTGTTTGGCAATGGCACAAATTAAAAGCTCTGTCTGTGGTTTAACTTGAATTACAACCAGAGATAGAAATAAGGAGCTGTGTCTTTTCCTGAAACATAAAAGCTCTGTTTGCCCTTGAACATGGAGCCATGTAGAGAGCCTTCAGCTGTGAATCATTATTCAGACTGACTTTATCATTAAGAATCATCATGATGAGAATACAGGCACACGCTACAGGAGCTTATTGGTGTCACATGGGGAGGAAGAACTGTTGCCCTGAGGTGTGTTTCGCTGTTTCACCAGCTGGTGCGTGTGCATTAAACAGCTAGGTACAGTATGTACTGTATGTGTGTTTTTCTGCTTAAGTTTAAATGCACACCTTCAAGAACTATTCAAAGGCTTTGTGCAGCAGTCAACCAGCTGACATTTCTGCATAATTTATCTCCTCGTTGACATTTACCTCAGTATGACATGATCATACATGAAGTGTGAGTGACAGAGGAGGATGAAAAGAGAAATAAACCCTCACCAGTGGGTTAACCAATTAATTCCCTCTTTATAGTTACAGCTCAGCCTTAAACTTCTACCAACGGAAAAAGTTAAACAGGAAAGAAGTGCATGAATATGAAATCACCTTTCACTGGCTGACAGCTGTGAAGCAACACAACTAATTAACACATCTAGACATTTTCAAGAATGGGTTTGTGTGTTTCTGCTTTCTTACATTCATGTCTGGGATTTCAGTCACAAGTCAATGTATAAAACATGTCTGCCTCTAAAGTATCTGCTTCTGAAGGGTTTTAGATCAATGAGGCTCATCTGAAGTCTGGAAAAAATGTGAACGCTACACTGAGCAGACTGCAGGATGAGTCTCTCCTCCAATATATATGCAGGTGATGAATGAGAGGGATAAGGAAACGGATTTTCTTCTAACATTTGAGTATCAAAATCCAAAAGTCAAGCAAGTATCGTGTCAAAGTTCAACATCTTATTCTGTCATCACCACCCCCAAAAAACCCATAAAATGGAAAAAAATGAGTGTGTACTGGAAGGTCAATGTTTGGAACATCCCAGGACTAAATGCTCACTTCTTCAGGAGTGCTTTTCAAAATGGCATGAAAACCTTGGTTTTCCTTTATTTGAAAGACTATTTAGTAAAGCTATTTCAACATTTTCTTAAATTAAATATTGCTGTGAGGCGCAATACCTTTTCACAAACCAAGGGCCCAATAAAGGGAAAATTAGGTGACCTGGCATTTTCAATCCACAAGACATTTGCCTTCAGTCATAAGTGCTGCCTGTCCCTTCATGTTTGTTCTGACAGTGGGAGTCTTACCACTATGTTTTGTTGATTTATTGTCCTCTGTTTTTCAGTATGTTAAAGGAAGCTATATTTACCTCTGCCAAGGAGGTTATGTGATCGGCAGGGTTTGTTAGTTTGTTAGCAACATAACTCAAAAACTTATGGACGGATTTTGATGAAATTTTTAGGAAATGTCAGAAATGGCATAAGGAAGAACTGATTTGATTTTGGGAGGGATCTGGATCACCGTCTGGATCCAGGAATTTTTTAAAGGATTCTTTACTATTGGGAGATAGGGCTAATGGCGGAGGTCTGCGCTCTCCGAGTGCTTTTCTGTTTCTTACTGAAATCTCCTCTTTTTCTCATCAATTTGCATGATCGGCGCAAGCCTTAAAGGGACAGTGTGTAAAACTGGGAATATTATTGACATCTAAGAGTCAGAACACTGCAATGCTTGCTTACTCTGCCCTCCTGTTGGTAAAGTCCTGGTGGTTTTCCAGAAGAAGAAGTCATCCATAACAGACTCAAGTATTTCAGTATTTTTGTCTCTGTGTGGACAGGGCCTCAGTGGTAACAGTTAAAGGACCCTTCTGTGGAACTGTAGAAGCATGGCAGTGAAACATGGGGGAGTCAGTGGAGAGGAACCCTTCTTATGTAGGCGGTGTACAAAAGGCTAAGTATAAATCAGCCCTCTGAGCCTTCAGCTATTTTTTAACCACTGTGTCTCGTCTGGACTTTTTGTCTTAGAAAGCTTGTAAAACATCAACAGTGTGGTAAACAGTCAAGCTCTAAACATCCATTTCTTCAGGACAACCTGGGCTTTAAGAACATGTGTGCTACAGGAATGTCACTTGAATTTTAACCAAGTTCTGGGACTATGAAGACAAGAGAAAAAACTAAACAGAAATCAAAACTCAAAGATTTCTATGTATTACACACAGTAAACAACAATGACTAAGGGTTTTTTGCAGTTCTCTCATCTCTCCAGAAGTCTTCAGAGTATTCATATTTTAAAAAAGGTAAAATGCCCTTGCGTTTTTGAGAATTTCAGTCATTATTCAAAGCAGTTCCTGTCTATATCCTGTAATAATGAGCACCTTGCAAATGCTTACAGGCAGTTGATTACTGTTACTGTGATTAACATTGGCAGTATAAATAGTTCTAAAATAAATATTTTAAACATACAGCTAAAAAAGAGAATGACAGAAGTCGAAAGCTTCACTGCAGCAGTCTATGAAGAGTTCATGATACAGAAATAACATGATAGTTTGACAATTACTGCATGGTGCAGTCTGTTAAAACCTCAGCAGAAATCTGTCAAAAAAGCAAGTTAAAGGTGTTTTCATTCATGAACTCTGTGCATATGTTGTTTGGTTCAGGTGATGAGGCCTTTTTCACCCGCAGGTCAGGAATTCTGCACCTCCATAAATCTGTCATGGTGGACACAGTTTGCGTAGCGTTCAGAGACGCCCACAGACACACAGCACTCTTTGTGCTACAGCAGCTCAGACGACAAGAAGGCAGGAAATTAACTATGTGAGGTTGAGTAGTCATTTACACTGAGCTGCCTCTTAAACTGGCTTTTAAAAGGGGGAATTACACCAAATGCTGGTTGATTGGTTGTTCCTCACACCGCCATGCTGTACCCTACACACAACTCTCTTCCATTACATCATCTCCATCTTTTTGTGTGTCCGTGTGTGTATAAGGGTCTTCTGTGCTCCCATGTGCCTTTAGAGTATATTTAGTAACACTCTTGACTTGCGTCTCAATTTGCAAGAGGAATATTTTCGGAGCATTCAAAAAGGAATTATTAATAATTAAGCACACATGGTGTTATATAATTCCAAATGTGGTTTAAGTGCGGTCATCATCTTACCTGTGCCGGTGCCAGTGGGGTCCCCTCCTTGAATCTGGGAACAAAAAGCACTCTGTTAGGTCTAGGTGATGTCAGATGCTGCACATGAAAGCCAAGCCGGGTTGTTCCAGGAGTTTGTGAGGAGCTGTTCCTTCTACTTATAATAGGAAAATGTCTGATTGCTCTAAAGTGGTTGAATTAGACAACCTCATAGTATTTCCTTGTGTGTATGTTTGCTCATGTTTTTAACCTGGAGGGATGTTTCTTTTAAGCACTGTTAGGCAGCGAATATGATTGCAGGACACAGGCCTCTATTGTTCATTGTAAAGGCTCAACTTTCCTATTATTGTTTATATAGCTGAGTACTGCTCTGTGCATTTCTTTAGACTTCTTGTTTTAGTATACACAGGGGGGTTCTGACTGCTGGTGGTGCTGCTGTGGAGGAAAGTTTAGATGAGAGGGTCTTTCTGTACTGTACAGAGATGTGTTTAACATCACATGAGACCAAAAGGTCACAAAAGCAAAAACACATATTTAGATAAAAGTTTTTTTAATTAAATAGCGTCACTGTTTACAAGACTCAGACTCTAATAAGCATAAAAGTAAAATGTCTCCCACTATCAACCATATCTCTATCTCTACAAGTGTTAATAACATCTTAAATCATGACCAGGACTCGGTATGATCTCTTGCTATTCCTGGTGAATGGTGACATTCGAAGTATATAGAAGCCAGGATAAAATACAGGCTACTTCAGCCTGAACTTTCTGTCCCCTCTTAGTTTGAATTGCAAATTAACAACGAGAGTACAAATAAACAGAAATATCATTCCAAAATATGAGAGCGGAGGACATTATGGACAAGAAAACATGAAATCATGTTTTGGCTGACTCCCATATTCAGCAGTATTTATTTGATTTTGAGTTCAAGGCAAAATAAAGGCAGCAGAGCAAGGTAGAGGATGATGCTTCCTGCATACAATGCATCCTGCTAAATGTAGGCAAAGCTCCACTCATCACAAACAGTGACTTAAAATCTACATCAAACTCTGCTAAATTTCCTTTAAATGCTCACTTGAAAACATAAACTCTCAGATCAGACTTACACACTCTTGCACCAGCCACTTCCTAAACTGAACATGGAGCTTAATCCCAGATCAAATGATGCTGACGGCCTCTGAATGTTTGTTTGATGTTTGAAATGTGGAGTCAAATGTGTTGTTGTATCTTGTCTTGATTTTTATGTTGTGAATGGAGCTATTGTAATGCAATACACATTACAGACTTTGTCCTAAAGCTCTATCAGTCAAATTTGAAATGCTGTAAAGATAATCTCGTAATGAACGACAGACCAGATCTTAAATACCAGTAGTACTAAATCACTGAATCCCAGTTGTTTCAGCAAACGCTTGTCAGAGCCTGAAAATATTGTTTCTTTTGTTCCCATGTGAGTAGAGAAAACAGACAACACATACTGCAGTGTAATGTTAAAGTGTCCCTTGTACCTTGTCAGACTTGGCAGATGTCAAACAGTTGCATCATAATAATAGGAAAATTGTTCCCTGTTTGAACAGCCTCTTAGTCTCATATATTAGTCAAACTGTCAGATTCTTTCTAGTCTTTCAGGACATTTTATTTACTAACAACGTCCTGATAAACTGTTTGGAGGACATAGCCCTGATCCCATTAACACACAGCTTCAAACATGTCTTCTGCTCTGAAATTATTCTCCCTGAGGCCATCTTGCTCTCCTTTTTCAGCTGTGATAAGTCGGAGAAGGCGTAAGTGGCACAGTAATTATGTATAAACAATTCAAAGTGCGCCTCCCTCTGTATGAAAACTGTGGGACAGAAAGAAAAGGTAAGGGGTCCTCTTGAGACCAGATGACCACTCAGAGCTACTTTAATTATGGGAGCAGCGGCTCTGAAATATACAGAGAGGCAGCTGATCAGAGAGCTTCTTTTCAAATATTAAGTCTGAGGGGCTTTACTCAAAGCGGGGGATGAAAAACAAAGCTACGTTTATTCATTCAGCAGAAAGAAAAGACATTAATATTCAACAGGAGAAAGGTAATTCCACTGTAATTTTCATAGTTGAAAGATAAACACTTAAAATTAATTTCAAAGTAGTACTTTATAGAATAACATTTATCATCAATATAAAATATGAAACAAGAAGTGGATGTGTTAAGTCTTATTGGGAAAAAACAACCTTGAAAAAACAAAGATCTAAAAACATAAATCTTGCAATGTTGACCATTTACTTCAGGAATGTTACTGACCTGGTATTGTTCTTTACACACCTTTGTTTCACTACATGCTTCTTTCCTGACAACACACGGGGCTGTTGCAAAATTCCAGCTAGCAATGTTTGTGACTAAATCATGTACCCCATGTGTCAAATTGTCAAATATGAAACAACAGAGAAAAAACAGAAGCCTAATAAGGTTTGATCATAAAACAGCAGGTTTTATGACCAAGTAAAGATGCTCAAGTCATATTAGGTACTATGGTAGCTTCAGTAGAAGTAACTGGTAATAGCAGAAAAGTATTTATATTTTGTCTTAGTTTCTTACCATAAAATTTCGGATGGACCTGTGGAAGATTGTCCCATCGTAGTAGCTTTTCTTACACAAACGAATGAAATTCTCTCCAGCTTTGGGAACCTTAAGGGAGAAAAAAGAGACGCAGTAAAAAATGCTCAGCAACTAAGGAAACATGCTCAAAGAACTCACTTGAAATCACTTAAAAAGCTGTCTATAGAAAATAAACCATAAGACAAAGAAATGTAGAGGCTCATGTAGCTTGAAGACACACAACACAGCTGTTAGATGTAATAGCAATGTGACCATATAGATTAAAAACATTGTAAAAATCAAGAGTGTATATATAAGTCATTAAAGTATTGATAGTGTATTAATATGAGTGTGTTACATTTAGATTAATTTTAAAATATAGCTCATGATGACAGTTCGAAGAAAAACATTTTCTGATGAAATGTAAAGACAAAAATGTAAAGACCTCTTACTGTCTAAAACTGTACTAAAATGTTTTTAATTTTTTGTTGACATGAACTAGACCGAAACTTTCAAGAGTGAAATCGACTAAAATGTGAATGAAAATAAAGGACATTTTAATCTAAAGACTAACCGCAACAGATGCCGGGATGAACACTTCTTTGGTCAACCCTGGTTGTTTCAAAAGCACTGTGCAAATACAGTTTGAGTTTATCCTGCCATGTGTTTGTGTCAGCCATCTGAAAGATCAAGATGTATTAATTATCTGACGAGATCTAAAAATACAGGTACATCTAAAAAAAAAAAAAAAATAGAATATCGAGTAAATATTCATTTTTTCCTCTGATTTACTTCTGAAAGTTAAATTTCCATTTATTTTAGATTCATCTCATACAAAATGAAATATTCAAGACTTTTTTGTTTTAATCATGAAGATTACAGCTCACAAAAACAAAAATCCACTCTCTCAAAATATTAGAATATTGTGAAAAAGTCCAATTTGCAAAGGTTTTCTGAAACTTTACTGTCTCTTTCAGGTTCAGTTTACACATTTGCATACACAGGGAAGACTGCTGACTTGACAAATGTCCAGGGGACAATCATGTTTATCCTTCATAAGGAGGGTAAGCCACAGAAGGTCCCTGCTTAAAGGACAGGCTGTTTTCAGTGGCTGTATCAAAGTCCAAATTCCTGATGTCAGTGTAGGTAAATTCTGCATTTCATTTGGAAATCAAGGTCCCAGACACGGGAGGAATATCAAAGTGGCACAGAATCCAAGGTGCTTGAAGTCCAGTGTCAAGTTTCCACAGGTTTGGGGTGACATGTCATCTGTCGGTGTTGGCCCACTGTGCTTTATCAAGTCCAGAGTCAATGCTGTTTGCTGTCTACCAGGAGATTTAAGAGCACTTCATGCTTCCATCTGCTGAGAAGCTTTATGGAGATGCCGATTTCATTTTCCAGCAGGACTTGGCACCTGCCCACAGTGAAGCCAAAACTACCAGAAACTGGTTTTCTGACCATGGTATTACTGTGCTTGATTGGCCAGCCAATTGGTCTGAACATGAGAGACACCTGGGCTTCATAACACCCCAGTAGTGCCACAGAGTGATTGGCTCTATGCCAGGTCCCATAGATGCAGTAATTTGTGTAAAAGGAGCTCCAACCAAGTACTGAGTGCAAAAATGAGCATACATTTCCAGAGGGTCAACATTTCTGTATCATAAATTCTTTCTTGGGGCTAATATTGTAATATTTTGACATTGTTTTTTGTGAGCTGTAATCATCAAGATTAAAACAAAACAGTAAAAAGACATATTTGATTTTGTATGAGATTAATTTAGAATTTATAAAAGTTTCACTTCTTGAATTATATCAAAGGAAAAACTGAACCTTTTCATGATATTCTCATTTTTTGAGATGCACCTGTATGTTACACAGATGGGAAACCAAAAAGAATAACAACTTAAACAGAAAACATGGATTTAGATATAAGAGCTATATGGAGAGTACTATCTAAGATATCGTTTAACTACAATCCAGTGTATGTGTTATTGGAGCCTGAACTGAGAGAAACTACAAAGCCATCTGACCCCCTGTACAGAGCTGCTTTTAGGACACAGGGAAGGTGTCGAGCTATAGAGACAGGTTGTATTTCAGCTTCCAGGTAGAGCTGCCACAACTCCAGGTAGCTTTGCATTCAAATAAATAAACTGACTCACATGTTTGCGGCTCCATCTGACCTGCTGCAAAGTATTTCTTAAACACAATGGTGTGTGACGAAGGAGGGTTCATGTGTTGCCTCAGGGAGCCCACGTGGCTATTCAGCGAGACGCTAAGCTTAGTACTCCAGAGCTGGCGGTTGGTGTACAAGAAGATTTCTGGATTATTCCTTTAACTGATGGTAAACCCTGAGTTATAAAATGAAAAATGTTAAGGCATCTGTAAATAATTACAAAGCACACCCAGTGAATTAAATTAGTTTTGACTGGCACTCTTTAAAACGAGTCTCTGTATGCCCCAAACAAGGGAGGCAGGGCTTGGACAATGACGCTGGTCAGGTCTACTGTTATTAACATCAACAGCCTGGAGGAATACTGTTTTGTGTATCTGAGAAAAGTGTGTGTTTGTGTGAGAAACCAACTTTTTCCCCTTGGCAACAATGGTTTGTGGTTTCTAAGAATCTCCAGATGCTTTCGTATAAACCTATTTTTATTCATTGGCCTTTTCCTGCGTGACAGGTCTCTTCCAGGCTTGACTGGTCTTATTTCCACATATGTCTCAATTCTGCTGTTGGGGTTCACTGCTCTGCCTATTTTTCCTTCAATTACAAATCATGGATTTTCAAAGCTCTCTGGTTCAAAGAGGCTTGTTGTTTCAAACCAACACACAAAAATAAAAAAGGATTTACTTTGAACATTTCAGGCATAAAATTGATTTTTACAATGGAAAACAACACCAAGAGTAAATAATGTAGTGTAGAGTGGAGGGTTATAACAGATAAATAGAGCATTTAGAAATAGTCAAGATGCACAGGCCTTTTCTTTTCCATGGTTGCTGCTTTCTTTCTGAGGGGTTTTAACCAGAAACTTTCACGTCAGAGATCTCTATCTGTGACTTCAAGGCTTTTTCTGCCTCTTGACTCTGCTGCTGCCCTGTAATTGAGGTTAATTTAGCGTGTCTGCATTCATGCTGTTGTGTTGGTGTGTGTGAGTTTGAGCCTGGGAATGTTTCAGATGCAATCCAATTTAGAAACATGCCTGGCTGGCTAAAATGGTCTGTTATCAGTGATGTCAGCATGGAAACAATGTTTGCTGACGCAAAAAACTCCCAACTTCAAGCACGCTTACAGGCTTTTCTAAGTTCTAAGTTCTAAGTCTAAGCCAGTCCTCTTTTTCAGCTATCTGGAATACCCTCTCATCAGAAATAGAAACATTATCTGACTCCCAAGTGTTCAAAAACAAGGTAAAACAATGGCTCGAACGAAGGCAAACCTGTGAATACTAAGTTAAATGTTTTACATCACTCAACATACTGTATTTTATTCCTCTTTGTTTGTAATCAGTTATTTTCATGTGCTGATCTTAATTATTTTTCATTATGTCATTAATCTGCATGTTTAAATCTACTTTACTGTTATCTTTTATGCATGCATGTGGTTGCCTGTCTACGTTTGCCTTGCTGTTGTTATTATTCTTATGCATCTGTTTAGCTGTTCATCTGTTGACTGTAATTGTCAGTCTTTTATGTCTGTTTTATTCTGTTGTATCATTTCTTAAAAGCCTAACCAGGGACAAGGACTGCAAATTAGCCATGGCTAGAAGTCCTGTCTACCATGTATTGGTTGCACTCCAGTTGGATGCAACAATATGTATTGTCCCTGACAAACTGATAAATAAATTACTCTCTCAAGGAAGCAGACACAAAACACATGAAATTATTTGATTACTCCACATACCTGCTGTATTTCTTTGGTGTTAGAGTAATTAAACCCAAAAGTTTAAGCTTTGGTGCATTTACAATGGGATTTCAAAAAAGTGAACTTCATGTACAGCGCTGGTTTGAAGAGGGAATATGACACACACTCCCTCCTTCCTTCTGTCCCTTATCAGCCACGACATCATTAATTCCATACTGCTTTTCAGATCTGATTATTAGCCATGACGTCATGGCCATTTGTGGTAGGCTTACTGTGAGCTACCAAAGTGTGAAACTATGACATATACGATGGAGAGTGGTGTTTCTCAACCTTTGTTCCATCCTGGCACCCTTTCAAAATTTGAAAATGTTCAAGTCACCCCGGTCAACATGCTAATAATAAAACGAACATTTGTTGTCCCCATGACTGCTGTGGGATTTGTGCAGTGGTAGTATCAAAAAGATAAACCTAAAACGCATCTCTTAAAACAATTAAAATGCCAAAAATTAGGGAAATATAAACAGCATGAGTCTTGAACAGTATGTACTGTCATAAGCCTATATACGCTGATATGATATCAGGAAAAGGGCATATGAGACCTATGCTGGGATAGCTAGTGCTGTGCACATTAATATTCATCGTAATTCTTGGTGGAATTTAAGTATTTGGAAGGCACCCCCGACAATGCCAGAGGGCACCCCAGGTTGCCATGGCACCCTGGATGAGAAAGGCTGATGTAGAGGACAGCTATTGAGTACATTGTGATGCTACCTCCTTCAGACACTTCGGGAGTGACTGTAGCTTTCAGCCAGGAGAAGATGTTGTCAGGTGGAGTCTAACTTTGATTGGACATTTCAACGCTGAACCACAATGCCTAACAGTTAGCGGGTCGGCGGTAATGGCCAGTCACTGCTTATCTTCTCCTGGCCCCCAGCTTAATCCCTCCCTCATATTCCAGAGCCAACAAGAGGCTGGGCTGCCTCTCCCTGCTCCTCCCTGCTATCCCCAGACTGTGCAGGGAAACCCAGACATCCCTCAACTGGGAATAGCCAGGCCCACCCAGGGACCCTTTGTCCCTACATTGCTGGACAAGGTTCTGGTACTCGGTGGTTACTCTCTACGGCCTCAACGCATCCGTCCTCCCATGGGGCCATCAGTTTGATCAGAACATCTTCTTGGCCTCCTCAGACCATATGACCATGTTGGGCCTCATAGAGGTTTGGACGACCTGGAGAAAGAGAAGTTTCCATCCCAGGCCCCCCCCTCATCTCCCATGATGGTGCTGACTGCAGGAGGCCCTTCTTTGACTTCTTGGAGGATGGTGGTTTTTCCCACTCCCTGATACACTGGATAGATCATGTTGGTCTCACATGGGCTTGGCACTTTTTGCATTCTGTAGATGTCGGCCAGTGCTCTGAGGACCTTGTTGTGGCATTGATCCTCTTATTCCACATAGCCTGCACGGTGGGTCCTCCCTCATTCCCCACCTGTGCAGGTTCGGTGGTGTTGGGAGGGTGTTGGGTATCGTACACTGAATGGAGCAGGAAAGACTCCAGTATCCAGAGTTTGGGCCAGGTGTTCCTGCATTTTGGCAGGTCCCATTTTGTCCAAGCTCCCTGTGGTTCAAACTGTAAGGCCCTCAACCTTCTCCCTTTCTCCTCTAGTGGTCTGACCTTGACTTGGATTATGTCTCCCCTCTGCCTTGGGTCTGCTTTCCCCCATTGCTGGAAACAGGTGGATCTGAGTCCCTGTTGTCCAATGCATGGGTTCCGGATGATGTCTTTCAACTTCGACAGGCTTTTTGCATGTGTCACCGTTGTGTCTGCATCTACATCGTCACAGCCCTGCACTTTATAACCTTGAACTCTTCAACCACTGATGATAGGGGTAGTCGTAACTGACCAGACCTGATGTAAAGCCCTACTAAAGTGAAGCTTGGTGCAATGCTGAGGCACCCGCAGAGGTGTTTTTTCACTCAACTCTTGATTCCCTCCACTGTTGTCATAGTCAACAGTACAAATAAATTTCCACATGAACTGGTTTTCAATTCAAAAAAGGGGTTGGAGGGGTTAGTTATTCTTAAACTTCCAGGCAGGTCAATATTCCTCAGAAGAGAGGACATGCAGTGCCACTGAAAAAAAAGTTTGATCGATTGCTACTGAAAATTAAAAAAAAAAAAAAAAAAACTCAGTGAAAATACAAAGAGAAGGAAATGAGCGTGACTTTTGTATGGAGACAAACAATCAATATGAGAGATAAAGTGGTTTGGATCCGAGTGGTCCAAACTCAGACCTGTAATCACAGTTCAAAGTCATTTATGCAGCCATATACCAAACTTAGATCTCTAAGACTGGGTTGTCTTGATTTTGAATTTTACATTTTTATTCTTTTTGAACCCCAGTGTGGTTTTGGTCTGTCCTGCCAGAATTGTGGGCAAACACTGGGTATCCTAGCAATGTAAATTCTGAACATTGCCCAAAAATATCACAAATTAATTTGCTACATAGCACATGTTCTTATCAGTTGAAATGTGTTCTACATTATCTACTTATGTTATTTGTGTTATTTTCCTCCTACTGCACACTAAATATACAAATTTTACTTTACTGACATATTCCAACTTTCTAATATCACTAAAATCTTTTCAGATTCAACAGATGTCTTACACAGATAAAGACTGTCTATCATAACCGGAGCGCTTTTACATACAACAAAGTCATACCCTCCCCAGTATCATGTGTGATTAAGTACAGTTCATGCCATCTGCCCCCATAACACTGAAGATTGAAACATTCATAGCTGGGTAAGAACTGGATACTTCACAGGGAGGTGGGCCCTGGGTGTGTTTGACTGAGAGTGTATGTGACAGTGAAACAGCACTCATTAATTCATAAACAGCAGGCCACAAATAGAGCTGCAATCTTGTGTGAAAACCACTGGGGAGTAAGGTGGGGGGAGGAGGAGGGTGTGGGGTGCAGAGGGCAGGTTGTCTAACCACTGTAACTTTCCCCTCATTATTCTGATTCGACAGCTCAGAAGCCAATGAAAACATAGCACATGAAGCGCCTGGTTACCGGGGCAGAAATACATTCCTGGAACTCATGCTGTCTCTCTGGAGCCCGACATGTAACCTTAAAAACGAGGCACAAAAGAAGCACATTTCTGCCAAGATGTTAACCTGGCAAACTGGGGGACAGACTCCTCAAGAGGCTGATTTCTGGATTCTGGATGACTCACCTTGATTACCATTTAACCATCTGCTCCAGTCAAACCCCCATCACAACATAATTATGAGAGAGCCATGTGCCAGACAGCAAATAAAACCAGCAGAGGTCAAAAACACCAGGAACCAGTTATAAAAATGATAATATAAACACTTCCTCAGGTTGCTTATTTTTACCATTTATTTGAGAATTCAAAAAACTATTTCAGCAATGGGTTTGAAGTTTGCAGGCATGACCATTCTACTTTTAAATGTTTTCTCTTTTCTGACTTCTTTCAAAAAGTCCTGTCATAAAAAACAGACCAGATCTGTGAATTCAAAGGAACTTCAAAGACCCTTTTTTCTGTACATCCTTCAGTGATCATGTGGAAATTTTTAAAAACCATAAGGGGCTCAGTCAGTAACACAAGAAAGGCCATTTTTCTCTTTCTTCAATTCCCTCCTCGGTTATCTTTTCTTAAAGTGAGAAGACACAGAAACTGGGACAACTAAAGCAATTTTTCTAATTTACAGCAGCATTAGTGTTCACGTTGTTCGTTTCAATATGCGTGCTATTACCTTGTCACAGTGTAATTCCACATTCAGGTCTCCTTTGTTTGTGTGCAGACGGACATAGCCTTTTTTCTTCACGTACTGGTATCGCACAGTGTCGTCTGCAATGGCATCTAAAAATAAAAGCACAGAAAACTGTTATTGTTTGATGGCTTTTCTGAATGAAATGGTAGGTTGTTTTTTAATCCTTCTGAAAAAGTTTTGATTGTCTAGCAGTCTAGCAGGACTTTGATGCTGCAGCAGGTAGCACAACTTAAATATATTCAGTAAACTTTCAAGTAAACACAAAAATCCACACACAGAAAGCAAATATCACTATTAATGACCGCAAGTAATCACGGCTTCATTTGAAAGCGGCTCATTTGACAGTCAGCCAAAGATCATTCCAGTGATGGTGGTGCTTAATGTCTAATTTAACATACATTTCCTGTTTTCTCCACTCACAGCTTACTTTTCAACAATCTCCTTAGTGTGTGCATGAATAAATTCAGTGTAGACTTCCCCCATTTTGTAAGGCCACTGAACAGCAACAACTAAGCTGACCTTAAATGTTTCTAGTTTCCTAATAGCTCACAATATCAGGAAAGAAACTGGACCAAGCATTTTGTTACACCTCATTTCAAAATAGTACAAAATGCAAGTCATGTCAACATCTTTTGTCATACCACTCAACAACAAGTGACATGGCCAACCATTCAAAAGAGGGCGGTCTACTGCAGTGGCTCTCCACTGGCTAAGCCTCAGGACTAACCTCTGCTCTCTTACTGAGAATTGTGACCCAAAGTTTTGAAAATGTCTCAACCACTTACCTTTATTTAAAAGACAGTTTTTAGTGTTGACCATGGATAGAATAAAATATATGAGTGAATAAAAAGACAGGGCAAAGCAAGCATGTCTAAAAAGCACACCAGTACTGAAGCCCTGCACACATTTATTTTACTCCAATTTTTTGTGTAAGTGGGAAACTTGGTAATTTCTTGAATAACCTCATTATCTTGGGAATACCAGCAATGTCATTAGGAAGAATGGAGACATATTGAAATTTTGGAAAACAACCTATTTACTCTTTATCATGGAACAATGGAACAAAATAAAATGTATGGATGTCAGCATCTATTTCTCCCACACATCCCAGACTTTTGGGTCCCCACTGCTTCATAGGCTCGCAAAGTTCACCGAACCATGTCCCTTCTTTATTGTGAATAGCATGTGTAATATGACTATAAGGTCACCACAATGCAGACTTAATGAGTCAGAAAAAGGATGGATCAAGTCATATCCCAGATTAAATTGTTACTCCAAGTCTAGAAGTCAAATGGTTTCATTATGTGGTTTATCTCTTATGTTGCAAATGAGAATATGGATCAATGAAAAGAAAAGCTGTTAGACAGTTAGTCGACCAAAGTTTGACCAATCAGATTTGACTATTTAAATCCTTTCAGGAAAGCCTTAATTATTACAGAATTTTGTCATTTTCATTGAAAATTACTCAAACCAATAATTTTTTAGTCAAAATAACTGGGTTAAAAGGTTGAAAACAAATTAATCCTTGCAGCTCCAACATCAGTTCTTGCTCAATTAAAAATACTTCAACCATATCCTTAACATTTACCACTCTACAGTCCTTGTACCATGCTTTAGTATTGTCTGATTTACTTTAAGACACATCTGAAAAAGTAAATGGACTACCACTCCTCTTCAGAAACCTGATAGGGGTCACTAAATCCAAACCTTGTCCTCTTCCTCTGAAGTGTACTGAACCCACTACATAGTTGCGTAACAGAAAATCTCTCTCATGGAGCAGCCCAGAGACTGACAGGAGGAGAACACAGTCGAACAGAGCAGCTCCCACTTGCAGCTAAATTCAACTGTGTGTGAGCACAAAGCTGCAAAAAGAGCAGGCGTGACTAGCCAGTCTTCTGTGGGAAAAAATAAAGATTAAAGCTCCAAAAGAAAGATGTGGTGAAGTTTTATGCCTGCTGGGAATAAGCAGTGGGTTTATTTGTGTGAGATATTCACTTGCCTGCTTCGTGTGTTGTTGCAGGAGTCATCGCTGTGGATGTGAAGGAGGCTGATACTCTGCCTGTCGAATAGTGGGCCTGGAGGAAAAAATGGGACAAGAAAAAATAACAACAGCCTTTATGTCATTGTTTTAAACTTTAGCTTCTTGTCTACTACTTCACCTGTTACTGTTTGATTTTAGCCATTTGTCTCTGAAGGTTTTTTTAGAAGCAAACTAAGCTTTTCCCTTTCTTCTTACAGAAACATGAACAAATTGAAAGAGTTCTCCAGTACAAGCCGGATCAATTAATCAAATTATAATCCCTGCAAATAAAGCAAAAAAACAAATCTCAACTTTGGTTAAACTCTTGAGACCATCTCCAAAGCTTTCCACTGCATCTCAAGGTCAACATCAGTGGATAGA
Organism: Cheilinus undulatus; assembly: GCF_018320785.1. Lineage (NCBI taxonomy): Eukaryota > Metazoa > Chordata > Actinopteri > Labriformes > Labridae > Cheilinus > Cheilinus undulatus. Next base: position 24,657,418 of record NC_054869.1, on the reverse strand, counting down.
GATTGAGTTTTTCCAATGTTAAGAATCTGGGTGATTTTATTTGTCATTGTGTTTTTGTGGGGATACTAAGCAGGACTAGCATCTACTCAGAGACACTGATCTGGAGCGATAGGGATCTGAGACACGGATGAGCACAGCTCTTTCAACAACTTGAGGTTTATTAGCTTACTCAAGGGCATCTATCCCTAACTAGCTGCTCAAACTCTGTTTATGTTGTAAATGCTAAACTTAAATCCTCAAATACCTCAGCAACTATGGACTACACAAAAAACTAACTAAACTAACTTCTCACTTATGTATTGAACTATATGATTAATTTCTGCACCATATGAATGCAAAATTATTCTAATCTTTGGAGATGGATGACCCATTTCATGTGAATCAAACTGACTAATATGCATCTAAATCTGCTGTGGATTTTTGAATGGTGGTAGATATATTTGCTTAGCATCCTGTGTTTTACTTTTGATCTACACTCTACTACTTAAGTCTTAAATATTTAATGCTGCCGTTCTTTTTGGCTAGGAAATTTTTGAGAACGAGATTTTGGACAATGAGGCTCCTACTTCCGACTGAGGATTAGACAAGCTCTTCAATAATATGTGCTGGACAGATCAGGGATATTCTACAAAGTGCGAGTGGATGGTGGGATGTTTAATCTCTCTGGTGTGCCTTGGGTCTGCCCCTGGGGGTTCCCCCGAGACGAATGTGCCAAGAAAACCTCCAGAGGGATGCACCTTGGAAGCATCCTGATCAGATGCATGAACTCCTCAGCCGTAATGAGCTAACACAGGATATCTAACCTCCTGTCCCATCTTTAAGACCTGAGCCAAGTTGCCTAGCAGAGGAAACTAATTTAGGCTGCTTGTATCCATTTTGTTCTTGTGCAAACCCAAAGCTCGTGAGCAAAGGTGAGGGCTGGACAGAATAAACTTTAAAACTGAAAACTGCCTTTCAGCACAGACTGATTTAGGCTTCTTATGTGAGGATATCCTACTTGTCTTGGTTTAATATCACTGTAAAGTGATAATGTTTGGGTTTTTTTGATAAAAATTTTCTCTCGGGTCAGATAGATAAAATACCCATGCCTTGCAGCAGCCTGTGTGTCTATTCCTGCTGTAAAATTTTCCGCCAGAGATCAGGATGTGCTAAATACATCCAGCAGGTTTTCAGCTCAGAGGCACTTCAGCAGGACAGACACTTTCTCATTAAAAACAGCCTGAAGCTTTATCCTCCAGTGGAAGAATAATCGCGCCACTCAGCCCACACCTCTCTCCAGCCACACACTTGGCTGGTCCCCTCATTGCGCTAAGTGGTGCATCAAGTGCAAACCAGCTTAATGACAGCCTCTGCAGCTTCTGTGTGATTAAGAGCACAGCATCCTCAGCCTTGAGAGATTTATACCATCTCATAATTATGGGGCGTTACAGATGCTTTAAGGTTCTTTGAGCTTAAATTATAGTAGCAAGCATTTGCCGCATAGTAATACACAAAATCCAAAAATATCCCCAACAATGGAGTGGGATTGGAGGAGTTATTTAAGTCATTAGAATAATTTCTCAGGAAGATATAAGAGGAGACATGAAAAGGGATTTCAAAAGTCTACTCTACAGTCCTGGTTTAGCATTCTTCTGCTCTAGTTCTTGTGAAGGCGCATGAAAGCGTAGACTTTACCTTGTATGCTCCGTCTGACCTATATTCCCTGTTCTCATCACATTGACTGTGAACTCGAGATGGAGAGCAACCAAGGAAAAGCTTGGGCGTGAAAACCAGACATTGCGTAGCATCAAAGGAGAGCTGATAAGAAGAGGAGTGTTGATGTTGTTTAAACTGAATCAGACATCTTCCCCCCCGGTCATTCAAGGATACAGTCGTGGTGGTAACGTGGCTGCAGGTGACCTTTTTTTGTTACACTTCTCTGTGTTCCTTTCCCCCTCAGTTAAACCTGACTTATAATGAATGAAAGCATAACCATACCAAGATTACAGCAGGTATCAAGAAGGTCATTTAAACAAGGAATATAAACCTGCTGCAGATTTTAAGTTGTTTAGTAATTATTCCATTTCTTACTACAATTTCCTATAATGTAAACCCTGACAATTTCTCTCTGACTTGGTCTTTTTACATAACTGCTAAAACTCCTGTAATGTTATATTATTCATCTTCCTCAGAGCACCGCCAGTGCTCTTTGTTCTGTTTCTAGATGCAGTTGTTTGTCTTGATGCCCACAGATTTGTCCTTATATGACTGTGTATTTAGCTCCCTCCTGTGTTCAATATATTCATTACAGTTTTCTCTACAATTATTTCCATTCTGAAATGCATCAGCAGCACTCCTGATTGTCAAATCAGATAAAATGTCTAAATAAAGTATGATAACAAAGTCTACAATTGCATTTCATGAGACCTTTAAAGTGCCCTAAATACTGAATTTTTCCCTCAATTTTCTGATTGATAATTATACGACTAAAACCCTATAGACCCATTAGGCTGACTTTAGGTTGGCGCTAAGAAGAAGTATGCCAGTAGGGTAGAAATTACAGTTTAGTTGCAAGGGTAGTCCAGTCCATTAATAAAGCACATTTATAACAACCAACACAGAACAAAGTACTTGATAGAGGAAAAAGTGAATAAATAGTAAATAAATTAGTAAAATAAATAGTATTTACATTTTACATGCAAACACAGAAAAAACATATAAGGTCTTAAAATGTAAATGTAAATTTACACCTGAAAGAATATCCACCTCGATGCAAAATTAGGATATTATTTAACAGGTTTAATTATGTATCATTAATTTGATCTTGCTCTGTAAGACAGTCTGCTGACCCGCTGCACTGCTGACATAAATATGAGCTTTATCCTGTCCTTGTTGGATTTCATCTTTATGTCTTGCTTCTTTTCCTCCTTATTTTTGAACTGTAAACTTCTTCAACCAAAACCAGTTTGTGCTGCCGGGGGGCCGTACCCCTGGGCCTCCACCTACACCTGCCGCCTGGTCTCCAATGCACCTGACCCTCAGGGATTTTATTTGAAGAACATCATAAAATAATAGTTTAAACAACAGTCAAATCAAGCAATGTAAATACCTGTACAAGCAATTATAATGAGGACTGGGATTAAATATTCTCATCTTAGAAAAGACATTCAAGACTGGAAGTGGTCGCCTGTTCAGCAGGTTCAAGGTAGTTACCAAAGAGGGTTGATTCTCCCTGGTTTTAATCCCAGTTTTAGGCACACCCAGGAGCAGCTGACTGGGTGACCTCTGTATTCTAGCAGGTAATGTTTTTAAAATAACCTTGCAACAAGAGGTAGCCAATGGAGGGAGAATTGCACATGGGTAATGTGGTCTCTCTTTTATCTTTCGCTTCTTTGTTGCCCTTCATCAAGAAATTAAATTTTTTGATGAAAGGTCTGAAGGAACTGTGAGTAAAACTAAGATCTGGTGTCTGTGGCATTTCCTTGCTGTAGTAGTGATATACATTCTACAATGAACTGTAATGATTTGTATCCCAGAGGAGAAATATTCAAAGTAACAGAGAGTAGAGTAGAGCAGAGTATGGAGAAGGAATAATGATAGGCCTGCAAAATTTGACTGATGCATCAAATAAAAGACAACTATCTTCCAGACAAGGAGTTCAGTCTAAAAAGAAAACAGCTAGTTACAAGAACAAATAAACATTTGTGTATTTTTTCTTTACATTGGAGTGCAAAGATCAGGGATAGAGACAGGTATACCAAACCCACGTTAACACTGTGTGTGAACCGCAGCCCAAAACCATTTAGTTCATGATTAGTTTCCCAGATGGTCCTGGGATTGATTTATGATGTTCAGTACTTATATTTGGTCATTCAAAATTCTCAGTTACTTAAATCAATGCCCACATTTTTTTCAAACTATGCACATTTTAAGTTAATGTTACCATAACCTTTTTCGTTTCTCTTCATTTGGTCATTTCATGTCCCTTTAACATTCTTAATAAGACAATAAAGTTAAGAGCAACCTTAATGCCAAATAGAGTATACTTACAGCGTTTAATTTGTCTGTCTTCTTCGCCTCTGGTTCCTTCATAGTAGAAGCTAGGAGCTGATCTCCCTTGTAGTCTTTGTACAGTTCAGCTAAAGTCTCCCTTGTCTCCAGATTGGTGCTTTTCAGGTGGTATGCTGGGTCCTGTTTGGCCTTTTCCTCATCTAAAGAGAGCAAGGAGGAGACAGGGCAAAAAGAATGACATGGCTTAACCTGAGCATCTTTTGTTTTAGAAGAAGAAAGAACTACCTGGCAAGATACAAACTCACTCCCTTATTCAGGGGTCAAAATTGATCAAGAAAGCACAATTACATGGCACAAATTAATCATTTACACGAGGCAGTTTGTAACTCACCCGGGTCCAACACTTTCAGGTTGTTTTTGACATGGAAGAAGTTGGACACATTGAACTTATCCAGGTTTGTGGGATCCTACAAAGGTACAACATATTAATTTACTCTCGGATTTGTATCCAAAGACTCCCTAAACTACGTTCTGACAAACTTTTAGAAATCACAGCAAAGCAAAAACATACTTGAAGCGTTATTATGTCTTTTCTGGTGAAGGGCTCATCAGTCAGCAGATCTTTAAAACTTTTGGTCTTAATGTTGAGCTGCTCCACAGCCTAAAGGGAACATGAAGACAACAGAGGCGTATATTTCCACACATCAAGGTCAATAAACTCGTGTTAAAAGAAAGTGGTTACTAATTTGTCAATTTTATCTGTCTGGAATAGCATATAAAAAAAATAAATTTGTAGTGCAAAACAGTTTTGATGTGATGTAAGGCAGTATTTTGTGAGATCATGTGGGTTGAGTATCTGGATTGTATCACAGAGAAATCTAAATCAATAGTATCTGTGTGTGTGCGTCTACTTTGTGTGTGTAATTTTAGACATTGATCTGTTCCAAAAAAGCTTCTCTTTGAGGGTCAATGCAGAGATGGCGTGCGAGTTCACCCACCTCATAAGAAAACACATTGCCTGTGACCTTGTTGGCAACGATGTGAGAGTTATTCGTGAAGACGTTGTACAGAACAGGGCAGTGATACTTTCCTGGAACAAAAAGAAAAGAGAAAAATCAGTAGTGAGAGGAGCAGCAGAGTCCCTGTCTTCTGTTTCCACAGGCTCAGACCTCATCTCCTTCAGAAGTCAAAGAAGTACAAGAAGTAATGTGCTCCCCGCTGAATTATGTCATCTCACCCACATTTCCCCCCTCCTCTTGCTTTAATTTGCTCTTCGCCTCTCCCAAAATTACCCTCCAACACTTTTTAAGTAATATTTTCTCATTTATACTGCTCTCTCACACAGTGGTCAGTGAGATATGTGTGAGCTTGACCTTTTCTTTCCACACTTATGGCTGATTTTAGTGATTAGAATAAGATAATGGAACTTGTTCAGGTCTAATGGCAAAATCAACATATAAAGCCCCAATTTTCTACACAACTGTGTTAAGGCTAAAGTACATTGTAGACATGCAGTAAGTATATTTACCATCGTTGTTCTTGATGAAGTTAAGTTTGATGAGGGACTTAGCTTCCAGTTTCTGTGAAAAGAAGAAAAATTAGGTGTTAATGTGCAATAACACAGGTTAATTTAGCTGACATAAAAATAAAAAGAATAAACTTTCCCTCTTCTATAAAAACTATTAACAGAACTTGAACTCAAAATGTTTTATCAAAGTGTACATTCAGCTGGTTCAAGTGCAGCCTGAGGCTTCTTTCCAGCATCTTTCACCTACCACTTACAGTTCTTGTGTTTAACTGTATAAACAACAAATTACTTGTGAAACCACGAAAGGAACAGAATTTCCTAACAGAACTAATATTTTTCATCTGTATATAAAAAATATAAAAAGGACTGATTTTGTTTTTAGAATAAAATGGCTCATTCAGACAAAAATAGTGACAATTCAAATGTTACACCTCTGTCATAAGGCCACATTATTATTTAAATGAAGTAGGTGCTAGCTAAATTGACACAATCCATCTGCATGGAATAAATGTATATAGTCACTAAACTTAAATATACTAATCTTTTAGGCTGATCATATGGGTTTGTATGTATTTGATAGTAGTCTAATGATAAGCATATCCCAAAGGATATGTGTTTTGTCTTACCTCCCCAGAGGTGGGGTTCGTCCCATACCTCTTGATCCATGGAACGATGCTCCTAAAACAAAAGATGGAAAGGAGTTAAAGGAGGCTAAATGAGAGGCAACCAAACTCAAATGACAAAAAATCTATCTTTATAAGCAAACATTCTTCAGGCTCATCATATTTTAAAACTTCGACTATTTGATTCCATGTTGTGTTTAGTATGAAACCAGCAATATACACAGATTTAACAAATAAGATCACTTAAGCCTTCATGTATTTACAGTTTTAACAGTTGCACTGCTTAGACTGTAGTATTGAGTTGACAGACAAATTGAGCAACAGATCTGCCATCAAACCAATCCTTAACCTCATAACTTACAACAGGTCGAAGACAACTCCCTCCTCAGTACAGACAGGATACTCAAACGGCTGAAGAGAAAGGCTGAAATGTTTCAGAGAGACAAGTACAGTTAAAATGACAATTTTTGTGACAAGTCACAAAACCTAAGTCTCGTAGACTTCGTACAAAATCTTTCCACCTCTAAGAAATAAATTTGCTGTCATGTATCCTCTACTGCTGATGAAAAGGATTAGGCAAAATTTCATGTGTCTGTAAGCTGCAACTGGATACCTTGAATTACCTTAAATTTCCCTGGGGAATAATAAAGTATCTATCATCTATCTATTTATCTATACTGTACATCTCCTGGTAATAATGAAGAGTCTTCTCTTACCTGCAGTGATCAAAAGGAAGTCGTCTGAAGTTTGACTGTGGGATCTCTAAAATATCCAAACATAGAGCAACATGACATTAATTATACATCTTAACCTGCATAATTGATGAGTAAGTATCTTTTAAAATCTGTTTTTAACTTCGGAAAATGGAAATACTAAGTCCCTGTTAAATTCAGTGCATCAGAAGACAAAGATTAGCCAGCAGGTAAGGTTTACCCATTGAGGATTAAACTAGAGTATTCTGATATGATGTTCAGAACGCCTTGGTAGTTTCTAACATGGGATTTGGGACAAAAACCCCTCAAAAATCATGTTCATGTCTTTAATCCTTTATATAATAATCTCCCAAAATTCTTCAACAGTATTAAACCCTCAGGGCTATTAAATTGAACCCATAAGGAGGACGTCCCAAGAAGACACTTCTTTGGTATTAGTGTTCACAAGCCAAAAAGGTGGATCCCTAGTCTAATAAAATAGCCCTGCAATTAAGTCAGCAATATAAGCCCCAGTGATCAGTGTCGATCTAGTTTTATGGTATTTTGGAGCCTCTAGTTACCGTAAAGTTGGCATTACTCCTCTGATAGCTATAACAAAACACTGATAGCTATAACGAAACACTTTAAAATATAATCAAATTAATCCATATGATGGTGTTATAATGGCCTAGACAAGGTTTACAGAAAAAGGACTTACTGAAAAGTTGCTGAATAAAGCTACATGAGTTTTTGCTTGCTGAGACTGACTTAGCCTATGTAAATTACCAACGGAATATAAATTAATTGCTGTTAGCTATAAATATGATTGTAAGACAAAGTAAAAAGCGTATAGTACATCAGAAGATAACAAGCATATGCCAACCGAAGCCTAACGTTGTAGGTAAATGTTTGTTTTTATCAGGAACCACTAAGAGTGGGTGAACTTGAGACAAATATGAATTCCTCTCACCTGCTCGCTTCCCTCCATAAAAGTTTGTGTATTCTGTACAAGTGATGTACCTATAGGTGGGATAAAGGACACACATATAAATACAGCAATATCAAAATAATTATTAAACTTAGGCGCGTGCGTTCTAGCTGGGTATCTGGTTGGTCAGCACCGTTAGCAAACGTTGCTACGCTAACAGACGATAATAACACGGTCTAGTGATGCGGTTATGTGTCCAGGTAGACAAGAATACTTACATTTTGTCTTTTTGGTGCTGCCGCTTCCCCATTTTGAAATTTTAAATTGGGTTGAAAGATTACTTGCAAGAAAAAGACAAACTTTTTCAGCAAAAGAAAACACTATCCTTTCGTGACTTCCTGTTTGTTTTCTACGTCGACGTTACGATAAACGGTTTAATATTAACGACAGCTGCACTCTATCGCCCTCCACTGGAAGAAAGCGCAAAAAAGTAACTGAACATTCACAAGGATAGTGATGTTGATATTGTTTGATGTGAACCCAAGTTTATAGCTTGGAATTGCGCAATAAACAGCCAGTGAATTATAACCTACACAGTTTGCAAAGTTATTCACTGTATCTTACATTTTGTGTTATAATTAACATCTACGTGCTCTAATTCCTTAAATATTTGAAGTTTACATTATCCTGTTTATGTTAACAGCATATGCTGGTATTGAGTATGTGCGTGCTTAGAGATGGCAGCTCAAACTAACAGCAGTAGATTGCATGGGTTTTGAAAAATAAACAATTAAGGTAAGAGGCACACTGGAAAATAACAGAACAAATCTTAAGCAACAGTGTTTATTTTTTTGACTATTCTCCTGAAATGATTACCTCATGTGTTTCCTCTAATTTTTCACCCTCTGAGAATTTCCCTCATTTCATTCACTTTTGAAAGTCTGCAGTTTTTGTTTTACTCTCTTTTTACAAGTAAAAATGCTTTAAATTCACTGTGAACAGTCACAAAATATCTACTTTTCTTACTAATTTACCAGTTTTTTGTTCTTATTTGGAAGCATCCATATTGGCCTAAACAAAAATTGTATTTATTATCAAATACAGAAACCCTCATACTCTAAATGCTGTATTTAGTATAAATCTTTTTTAGTATGTCTTTTTAATTTTTTTTCTAAACACAGTTCCATGTCTTTAAATATACTCTAGTTTTGCACCATGTAACTAACAGAATAAACATGACACAAACAACAGGGCAAAACAAATTGATCTACAATAAGTTTATTTTTCTTGGCATTTTGAAGGTATTCTCACATATATGGCTAATCATTTACTTCTTCTAACAAGAGAAGGGAGCAAACAGAAATGGTTAGAGGCATAAAACATGGCCGGGCAGTTAGAAACGTGTAGTAGAAGGTACATTCAGATTCCTGTTGCACTCATGTCCTCTCTGAAACATGGGCACTTTTTAAAGGTTTAACCAGCCCACCTCCCCCCGAAACACAAAAAAGATCAAAGAAATTAAAACACACAAGTGTTGTATCAATCATAAGTAGGGATTAAACTTCAACAAAACCCTTTATGGATAGAGGATGCTATAGAATGAGAGTGTTTGAATATAAAAATATAATACAGAGCAGCAACTCTGCCTGCATACCTGAGTTACAACTGGCTGTTTTTTTCTTTCGTCACTCAGAGCACTTCAACAGCTTATGAGGGGAACACAAGTGAACGGAACAACAAAGACTTCACACTGAACTTCATTATGCACAATGAATGACAAAAACAACAACAAAAAACAGGTGATTTTTTTCTTCCTTGGCACTTATTCAGTCAGGCAGAACCAAACGTTGATGACAATATTGAAACAAAGGTTAGGTTACCAGATATGTCACACAAATGTCCATAACTTTATTACAAAGGCAAAAACGAAGAACAGAAAGGAACATGAGCACACAATGACGGAGACAGAGGGGTTGAACAGCCAGAGGTCAATGAAGCGGATAGAAGTTGTTTGCCTGGAAAGTGCAATAATATACCAATTTCTTTTTTTTTCATAAAGAGCAAGAAATAAAAAGTTCACAATATTGTTCCCTTTGAGAACAATTGAAGTCCATACAAATGGTAAACACGTGGCGGGTGTTTGCTCAGTACCGTCCTTAGAAAAACAACACGAGTGTTTTCTTCAGTAAAATGTCTGCAGCTTGATAAAACAGTCTGTGAGTGTTTTGGTGGGGGGAAAAAATCACCGCAAATCCATCATGGACACAGTGTTGTCTGTGATGGTCACATGTGCCGCATGCTAAAGAGGAGAAAGAAACAAGAGTTAGAGTCAGTGAGCATAGAGAGGAAAAACTGTATAAAAACTGCTTGTAAAACACCAAGTAATTACATTGTTGAATGGTGTAATGTTAAAGAGAAATGAAGACTAGACTAGCAATCAGAGATTGTAGATCTTTGCAAAGCCTTTTCCTCTGAGCTACGCAGAAAACATCCTCAGCCTGGACTTAAGCATGTTTCCAGTGAAGTTTTTCGTGGCAAAAGAAGACTGGATAAGGCTAGTTGGATCACACAGGAATGGGGATCAAGGTCTGGCTTAGGTAAAGAGCCTCTAAAAGATAAACAAAGAGAAATAATCCGCTGCACACTGAGAATGTTAAAAACATTCCATATGGTCAGTTTGTGGGACTAAGGAGAATATTTACAGTAGTAATGATAAATACTGTGAAGCTACGGCCAAAAAAATGTCTTCAAAGGGGTTATGATCAAACTTATTGTCCAATCTATGGAAAATGCAAAGAGAAAAGTTAAGAAGGCATTACTGCATTGTTCCCCAAGCACAAAGAAGATAGAACTACCTCTGTGTCTGAGTACTCTCTAGCATCTAAGCAAGTCAAACAAATAATAACAAAAACATTTGAAAGTCTTATGATGTGACCCCAGCCTAAGCCACAGAGCATCCTCTTAGCCCCATTTCTGCTTTAAGAGAAGGAGAAACCTTAGAGATATCGTTGTCACCTCACCATGTATAAAGAACCTACATGAACCAGTTGGCTTTCTGAACAGGTGTACGGTAACTATAAATGTGGCAGATGTGTACACTGTTCTAACACACTCAATACTAAGGCTTTTTGCCATCCTCACTCAAGAAAGAAATATGATATAAAACATTTTACTAGCTGCCATCTCATCTATACATTGAAAGGTCCTTGTGGTATGATGTATTTAGGCCAAACTAATCGTAATCTCAAATTGAGAATTTCAGAACACAAGGCTGCCATCAGAAATGGTAACATGGATTATGCCATTGCAAAGCATTACAAGGAGAAAAATCACAGGTCAGCCTTGACCCTGAAATTCATTGGTATTGAAAGAGTGACACCCAAACCTAGAGGTGGAATTTGATTTACCAACTCTTAAGAAGGGAGGCTTTTTAGATCTATGAACTGAATACCATTGAACAACATGGCCTCAACAAAGCACAAGATTTGAGCTGTATTTTATGAGATATAGTTACCTATTATGTGCCTTTTCTTCCTTACAGGAGATGAAGACCCATAGGAAGAGATGAAACAGGTTCCCTAACCTTTAGTAAATTCCCCCACCCAATTCAGTGACAGGGACAGCTGCTGCACTGTAATTTTAATTGTTTATTAATAAACTTATTTCAGCAAGCTAGGTCGAGGAGGTCATTGATCTTGGGAATTAATATGAACTGATATACATTTTTGTAACTTAGAGCAATTATGTCTTGCATTTCTTGTTATGGATTTTCACTTTTAATATTTGTACAGCACATACATTTTGGTTTGTTTCTTTATTCCTGTAACTCTGTTGTATTATATATGTCATGTTTGTTATTATGCTGAGCGATCAGCTTGATTATCGATCACATGACCATGTGTATTAAGCACACCAGTGTATCCCTGTTTGATTATGCAGGGCGAACCTGAAGAAGCTACACGTGAAACGTCTTGATCCCTCATAATAAAGTTTGCATGCCTCCAAGTCAACCAATGTCATAAGAATGTTTTTACCTTACAAAAGAATGACAGCAGAATGTTTTGCATCTACACAATAGGACTTTAAACAATAAGGAGTTATTGAAGGGGGCAAGAACACAATAAAGCAAGCATCATTCATAGAGTGAAGCCAACAGTGCTGGTTTAAATGGTTTTTAATGATGTTTTCAGGTAAAAAAAAAAAAAGGCACATCGGCAATATGCTGAGACATGCTGCCAGTCACATGGGTTTGACTTATGGGAATGCTATTAATCTGAATCTTGACAGACAAGTTTTTCTGCTCACTAAACGAGCAGCTCATTTTCTACCAAAGGTAAATATCGAACATATAAACACGCCATTGGCAGCAGATTGTTTCTTTAAACCACCTGTGTGGTTATTTCAAGAATCTCTTTGTGCTATATATAATGCAAGTAATGATCTATCTAAAAAATCTCATCCTGCTTTCTTTAAACAGTTGCATCACTCATTAAGAAAATGGGTAACAGAAGAGCCATCTGAAACCTACCCCATGGCAGCAGTTTCAGGTATTAATAAAGTTTTGCAACTGATGGTCTTAATTGCTTCACTTGTACATAAACAGACATCAGTGTTAGATTCAGTCTATATTATAACCTGTATAAAAACCTCACTGGACCTTTAAATGTTAAGAACTACTTGTATACAAATTCCATCAAGAAAATAATACTTGACTTTAGTAATTTGCTAAAATGTGTTGTTTGGAAACAGGTGACATGTTATGGAGGTAAGTCCGTGGTAAGAATAAAAAGCACTCATATGGTTTACAAGAGTGATGCACTTACTGTAAATAGAGGGGGGTCTTTGCTGTGAGGGTGAAAACCTTTCTGTTTACATGTAGAGATCTCCTCTGTTCCTCGATCTGTCAACCTGAAGTAGCCGATTCTGGATCAAACACACAAAGTCACATGGCCACATTTGAGTATCAGAGAGACTTAGAGTAACACACCAAGGGTCTTTTTCAAACTGCTCCCTTTTCACTCTCACTCCAAGAGTCTGATGTAAAAGAATTTGCATTTCTATTTTTCAGCATTTCAGAATTGTTACCTGATAGTTATAAGATCTTTTTTCATCTCTGTTAACGTGAATATAAATAATCATAAATGCTTTTGAGATTTGACAATACATTTCTGATAGAACTGTTAAGTTTTATAAAATTGATGTCTGCATGGTAAAGCTATTCTTACTTTTTGATACGTTAACGTTTGCACAGTTGATAGCACAAAACTTTAACCTACCTAGTGTCTCTCATGACAAACAATGAAAAATATAACACCTGTTCAGGTAGTCAGCATCACTGCAGACTTGCTGATGGATGTTTAATTATGCACTCTCAATATTCACTCCACACTGAAGTTTTAGAGGGCACTCAGTGTTGTGGACCCTCCAAGAGAACGCACAAATAGAGCAGTTTGAGAAAGGCCCCAACACGTTTATGATGACAAGGCAGCAGCCTGTTCCTGACTCACTCATTGAACTTGGGCGAGCAGACAATAGCGATAGCCTCCGGCAGCATCATCTGATAGGAACAGTGTGTATGAAGGTCTACACTGGACAGGAAGGCTGTCTGTGTAGGGTGAGTCTGAAACACACAAAGGACACATTTCAGAGCACAAATAATCAACTCACCAGATCATTTATTGTTGTTATTTCTACAGCAGCCAACAGTTTAATCTACTAATATCTACTAAACATTCTCCCTTCATACAGGGCACGCTTGAAGAAGCTAGGCTATATAATGCCACAGACGGGTACAGAAGAAAGAGGGGGGGAGAAAAGGTTTAGTGGAGACTGGTGCAGGAAAGATGCACAGTTACCTGGTGGTATAGGTGTGTAAACTGTGAGCCCATGCCCAACAGAGCTACTTAGTTACAATACTTCTTCAGAACATTTCTTCAACTCTCTGAGGATAAACTGGAAAAACTGACCACAATCAGAAGAGCTGAATGGAAATTTGTAATTTAAGTAAGCTTATAGCTGTCACTTTATTCTTCTAATGGCTGATAATTAGACAAGCTACAGTTGGCACAGCGTGTCAGCTATTTAACTGGAAAACTGATCTGTACTATATAGTTTGAGCATAATTTTTGTGTCTCTGTCGAAGCCCGCAGAGGCAACTGCTGATCATATACACCGAGGTGGAGGAGCATGAAGCCAGTAGCTGAAGCTCATATTGTTAAAAAGTTCCAAAGATAGACGCTATCTGGGTGAAAAATGAAATGCTTCAACAATTTTCTGCATAGCGTACAATTGAGCCAACATTGTTTTAATGGCCCAATTTTATCTTAAACTTGCTTAATTACACGGAGCAGCTGTACCTGTCCGTTATGCTTGTATAGCCTAGTTTCTTCAAGTGTGTCCTGTTTAAAAGGAAAACTCTCACTGAAATTCCTGGAGGATAATGGAACTATTATCACCAAGTACCTCAAAACACCCAACTTCAAAAATACCAAAATATCCTTTTAAACTTCATTTGGAATACAACATGAGTGATTTGGCCGTGATCATTTTAATTCACACTGCTTAACCTTGTGTGATCATACTTTTACGTACTGTGGTATAGTTTACCTTTTAAATTCTTCTGAAACAGCCATGACATTTTAATATAAGTTAACTGCAGAACAAATGAAGACATCATGTGCACATAGTGGGGGAATATCAAGGCAAATGTGCATTGCACACCCTGTGCATTGTTTCTACACTGATTGGCAGCACCTGTGTTCAACTGGACATGAAGAAATTTGTGGCACTTACTCATATTGTTCCCTTCTGTCCACATTTTGCTTGTCTTGTACTTACAGTCTGATTTACGTGGTTTAGGAACAAAAAGTGTCTGCTTCATAAAAAATGTAACACTGTAACTCACAATATGATATGAGAAGATATAAGAATATTAAAAAGGTAGAGTCGAGAATTAACGTCTTTATTCACAGCAATTTGGTCTTGTTTTTTTCTCTTATCACTTTTCAACTCAAAACTTATTTTTCCTGCTAAATTCATTATTTTCTATTATTCTTCTATCTTCTTTGTTCAATAAACTTCCATTAATGCCATTCTGGTAAATGTCATAGGCCATGATTTTCTTTGAAAGTTAAAACAACCAATTTCACAATTGTAATAACATGACTCTGGACAGTGATATTTTTCTGTCTTAATATTCAGTCCCACCATCAGTATACGTCACATGCACTCATGCTTTTCCTAATGAGTGAATCTTTACTACAAGATCCTGAAGGAAAATCTTGTACTTCTCAGTGAAGTGATACTTAGCTGATTTGTGTTTTATACAGTCTGAGAAGAGAACTGTTTGAACACATCTGCCAAAATTCATCAATGTTGACTCACATGTATCCAGCCCAGGGTAATGAGATCGTACTGGTCCTGGATGAGGAAGAGTTCCTCCTCATTTTCTGTGTCACAATAGTCCGGTCCACCACACTGCTTTGGTACGATCACATGGGTCACTGTGAATGCATTTCTAGTCTGTAACAAACAGGGAAAAATGTCATACTAATACATTCCTTCAAATTAAGCAAAACAGAGGCTTATTGAGGGCTAAAATGACACAACTATAACTGGTTTACTGCCATAAAAATGCTCAGTCATGCTGAAAAAAGTGAAAGAGCTTTAAGGTAACCTGATCAGAAATGTATTACTTTAGTCAAAATAGAGCTTGAGTAGATCTGGGACAGTGAGTTAAGTGTCAGATTATGTTCTGGCCCTCCAGCCTGGGAGGTCAGCTGATGTCTCAGTTTCATTCAGAGACTACAATCCACATTCCTTATGCATTCACTGAATGAACAGGGAAATCTTTCTGAAACTCTGTAACATTATGGAATTTAAGGTGCAAAATTGCTGAATTACATTTGTGAACCATCTCTTCTTTGTGCTTCCTGTAACAGATCAATTCAGAGTGGCTGGCTCAACACAGTCCCTCTGTTTGAGAATCTTACCAGTTTGCCACACAGGATGCCACAAGTTTCTACAGCTCGACTTGTGTTGGCCTCAGCCAACCTCAGAAAGCTCCGGCACAGCTCAGCAGGTACAGCCAACTGCCGAAGGGCATCCACCATCGTATCTGTAAGCACCATGTAGAGAAGTACACAAAAGTTGAAGGCAAAATTTATATTCTCGTCTTGTTCTGAAGCACAGCATGGTTTAGACTGGAAATTAAGTAGGTCAGGAGGACAGAAATCAGCTCAGAAGAATAAATACTTTAGAGCAAGAGCAGGGCAGTATTTAAATCCTCTAAAGGCCGGCCCCTCGTGGCAGAAAAAGATTAACTCACTGTTGTTCCCTGGGCTGACCAGGGAGCCGGGCTTCAGCGAGCGGTCGAAGCTGGGCGGGCCACTCGTTGCAGGAGGGCGGGGGTACTGGTGGTTGCTGGAGAGGTCACCTGGGCTCTGTGGAGCTGAGGGGGACACCAACGAGGGGCCTTGGATGCCTGGGATAAGTGGTGCATCTGGGGAAGGTGTGACAGGTGTGGCAAACTCCAGGAGCACACGCTGCCGCTCCTTCTCCAGCTCCTGGCGGCGGATCATCTCCTCAAAGGCACTGAACTGCTCCTGCTCCCGCTGCCGCCGCTGCATCTCCGCCACACGTTCCCGCTCGGCATCAAGAGCTCGCTGCCTGGACTGCTCCCGTGCCAGGGCCTCATCCTCCTCTTTCTGAGTGTAAAGCAGACACATGATGTACACACAAGTTAGACATGTGGCCTCTGGAGTGATTGTTGAGACATTAGAAGCAGGATTAATATCCATTTTTAAACTTCAGCACTCAATAAGATAGTAAGGCATTATATAATCTTTTATTTAGACTCGAAAATCATTGACAGCTAGCCTTTATTTACAACAACGACAAGCAGATAAAGGAAAAATGCATGATAAACAATAAAGAGTATAACAAATCTTTCAAACATATTCTAAACATATAAAGTACAGTAACAAGATAAAGAAAGACATAATATTCATCAGAAATGGAACAACGGAGTCAGTTAAAACAGGTGCAATCAGAAGACAAGAAATTCCAAATTAATAATCTGAAATAACCCAAAGAAACAATTTCTTTGATTTTTAAAGTGCTCTGTAGTGAGTTCCAAGCAAATAGTGCAAAGAAGCTAAAAGCAGATCTGCCGAACTCAGAATGAACTCTCGGAACCTGGAGCATAAGCCAGTTGCTAGATTGGGTTTTATGAGCTCCAGAGGACCAGGCTAACATGGAGGAGATGTCAGGAGGAGGCATCCCAATAGGAGCATTGTAAATAAACGTGTGTATGCAGGTCTCATCTCTCTGAGAGTGATGACCATCCAACTTCACTGTAAAGGATGCAGTGATGAGTGTTATAGGCATCACAGTAATGAATCTAAGTGAAGAGTGGAAAACTGCATCCAGGGGTTTTACAGATGCAGCCGAAGCATGCCTATACAAAGTATCACCATAATCCAACACTGATAAAAAAGTTGCCTCAACAAGGGTTTTTTTTCTACAATGCAGAGGAAAGTATGATTTATTTCTAAAGAAAAAGCCAATCTTTTGATGAAGCTTACTTACCAAATTAGAAACATGAGTTTTAAATGTAATCTTTTCGTCAATCCAAATGTTGAGATATTTATATTCTTGCACTCCTTCAATATTGGTGCCACCTTGAGTAGTAATAATGACACTCTCAAAGTCAATGATTTTAGCTCCAGAAAAGAGCAGAAATTGATTTTTTCTGCATTCAGAACTAACCTGTGTTTGGTTTGAGCAACCTCTAAATCATTAAAACAGCTCTGAAGAGAACACAGGGCAGACTGTACATTATCAGCAGTACAGTACAAAATTATGTCATCTGCATAGAGATGAATTTTACAATTTGAAACAGCTGACACAATATCATTTATATAAATAGTAAAAAGTACTGGACCAAGGGGCGAACCTTGTGGAACACCATTTGTAAGAGTAATAAATTCTGATTTAACATTTCCAGTGCTACACACTGCTGTCGGCCTATGAGATAGCCCTTAAACCAACAATAAGCATTTTTATCAAATCCAATAGTATCAAGCTTGCTTAAAAGCAATGCATGATTGACATGATTACAAAGCAACTGTAGAACATTTTAACAGAACGACCTCTGTAAGGCGTAACCAGATTAATACTTTTCATCTGTAATAAAATGTGACAATTCAAGGTCACTGTTGTAGTTTAGCTCCCATTTATCCTGTTAATAGCCAAACCTTTATTAACAGACTTGATGTTCAGCTCCTGATTACTTTCTCACTTATTTAGCTTCACAAAACACGCTGTAAAATCAAAGTACAGTGTTTATTTCATTAAATATAAGTATCAGATATTTCTGCTCCTCTCCAAGAAGTGTTGATCATTTGACAGCTATGGCATTTGCAGGCTGCTTTGTAGATTATGTCTGATCATATCAGTCAGCAGAGAGAGTCACATACACTTTGAGTTGGTGTTTTAAAAAGAAAAGAAGAGAAT
This sequence comes from Cheilinus undulatus, assembly GCF_018320785.1. NCBI lineage: Eukaryota > Metazoa > Chordata > Actinopteri > Labriformes > Labridae > Cheilinus > Cheilinus undulatus. The sequence continues at coordinate 24,639,142 of NC_054869.1, read as the reverse complement.
AACATATGGGAAAAAGGTTTCAGACTACCATTAAGGTGGGAGGAATAAAATAACTTCTAATCGATTAGATCTTTCCTCCATAACTAATTTATTTTCTTCTACATGATTTTTGGGCCTTTAGGACTGAAGCTGTCAAAATTCTAAATACTACTTTGATATCAAGTGTTTTAAGGTGGCATAGACTATTGTGATGTAAAGCAATTTCCAGGAATCAAACATTAAATATAAATATAAATATAAATACATAAAGTCATCATAGTAACTGTTATTGTTCAGTGGTCAGAGTAACCTATCATAAATAACTGATCCATTTTGAAAATTTAATCTAAATATGTTGCTTAAGGTCTAAATGCACAAACTGAAAAAAACAACAATAGGCTAGTAAAAAAACAATTCTGTAAGATAGCTTACCTTTTTGACAAGATACTGTGCATAATCTTGCTCATATCTCCTCAAAAGAGCTTTTTTCAGAATCTCTGCTTGAGGAAATGCAATATCCTTCAGTTTCTGGAGAAAAAAAGAAAGTTGAATGAAATGCTAATGTTAAAAATGTTCTTAAATAATTGAAATCAATTATACATGACAGTACAAACACAGTAAGCATACCTTTAGTGTGTCTTTCTTCTCTGGGATGTTAGCCGTTTTGTAATCCCGATGTTTGGGAAGTTTTTCTATAAAGAGTCTGGGGAAAAGAGAATGCTTGTTATTCACAAGTTAATATTTCTTTTTCTTTCCTGCTCTGAGTAGTAGTTCAGAGGAATTAAAGGTTATGTTGCCATTCATGAGCTCATCCTGTTTCCAATTATAAGGAAAATAAAACTGTCTTTTCCAAGAAATAACAAAACTAATCCTGTGAATTGGGTTTGTTCTGCTTTTCTTGTATTCTTTTGAATGAAAAGCCTCAACTATTCTATACTATAAGGGCAAATTACATTAGTACGAGCCAAATACATTAAAAAAACTCAGTGAAGGCAGTTAAGTGAACACTCACGTTATGTATTTATTATAAAGGACGAAGGCATGCTCTATGTTGCCCTCCTCTGTGTACACGTTCGCCATACGGATCATTTCCATGCCAGAACGGAAGTAGCGGCGTGGGGGAACATCGTCATTCACCTCCACTGAACTGCCCTTTTTGGTCAGCGCTCTGACTCGCTCCTCCGGCTGCAGACTGACGTCAGTGTGGTCTGGCATCACGGCAGCTCAACCTGGAACACTGAAAACACAATCTGAAGATTTAATGCCATAAACCTCACGGTACTATCCATGATTGGATACTTGGGAACGAAAATGCACAATAATGCCTTTGTGACAACTCAGAATTTAAGAGCCCTCACTGGTCACTAAATAGGACAAAAACTGAAACTGCTGCCATAAAAAAAACATACAAAAAAATTCCACCCGTCTTAGAATATATGTTATACATGTTAATCTGTCTTTTACTCATCTGTACCTAAATGTGTGTGTTGTCATTGCTTTAATTAAACATCTGTAGTACACTGAACAATGCTTTTGCAATTATTAGTCTTTCTGTTTACTGTCAGTGTTCATTGGCAAACAAACTAACAAACAGGAAAAACCTGAAAACGGAAAACAGAAAATGCCTGCATCTCTAACTGCCATAAAGGGGTAGGTGAAAGACTTTTTTTAAAAGATGAACTCCACTATTCAGCACCAGTTGTGAACAATATTGTATACTTGTCTCTCAGTTAATGTCAGTTAACTAGTTTGTTTAATTGTGTTTAATAGTGGTGTGATAAATACCTTTTCCTAATGTACATTTCCACTAACTCTGCACACCAATAACATTATGGCACATATGGTTATTTTGAGTGATACCAATAGCTTTTACTTTATCATTCATTCATTGTTTGTTTTGGGGCTTTTAGCTTGTATTTAGATCGGACAGCAAAAAGCAACGGAAATTCAGGAGGGGAACATATGAATAACTCAAGTCTTAATGAGAGATTGGGAACAAAATGTCTCTTATTTTTCTACTAATATATTTAAAAGACATAGATAAGATTAATAAGATATAGTGTAGTTTGGACCTTGAATGGTACATATAAATAAACAAAGAGACAGAACAAATCAAACATGTTTAAAAAGCAAAAGGAAATGATCTGCCACACACTGGGCAAACCTGAAGAAGCTACAGGCGAAACCCGTTGTTCGTTCTCAATAAACAGTAAAGTCTATCTCAGTGTGCGGCGGATCATTTCTTTTTGTTTACTTCGGACCTGCTACCGACCGGCACCTGGCTACCTGGGCTGTGCATGGGGATTTCTGTTTAATGTTTAAAAAGCACTACAACTTTTTTTTCTACAAAGGTTTTGTTTTTTTAGTCACACACTCGGGACCCACTGAAAATGGCTCCACAACCCACTTTTTGGTCCTGACCCACTAGCTGAAACCACTATCTTAAAGCACATCTAGAGCTAAGAGACTTCTATTTGGATCTTGTAGAAGAGTAAACAATAACTTCTTATATATATTTACGACATTAACATTTATATGATTATCTAATCTGAAGACTTAGCCGATGCTTTATTATTTATGAAGTATGCATGATAACAAATCAATCCATTAGATGTTCTAAGTTAAATTATATCCTGTATAAACTATTACAAAGGTGCTGGGTTTCTCTCTTAACTTTGTGAATTAAGTCCACAACTATGACTGAGTATATTTAGAAATGCAGTGACTCTGCTGAGACGGTCCATTCAGTATGACTCTGAGTTTCTACTCTATCGATCAAATGAAGACAAATGTGAGAGCGCTTCCTCAGCATGCTGACAAACAGTCAGGAGGCTCGCATTGATTCTGTCATGATGGCATCTTGGCAGGCCAGAATAGAGCAGAGGACAAATAGTTAACAGTTAAGCTTAAGAGGCATGGCTCTGATAAAAGGATAGAGGTGGAGCAAGCTCTGAATAGTTCTCAGCAATCTTTCTATTAAAAGGAAAGCATAGCTTTTTGTTAATGTGGACAACATGATAACAAAAGGACATGTCTTGTTGTTTGAAAAACTAGATAAGTAGGTAATGCTTTCTAAAATGGATTTTGTCAGCTTTTTTTCAGCCAAGTTAAATATCAATTGTTCTTCCACTCCCCTACATTAAAGGAAAAAAAAATCTTTAGTGTATGGTATTCTTAAAGATTAACTGTTACATACAAAACATAAGCATCCCAATGAATATAAGGCCCTGCAACATTATGTAAGATAAGATAAAATCAAATTTATTGTCCCACAGAGTGAGATTTTTCTTGAACTCTTCACCCATGAGTTCATATTATATGAGTTCATGACCTCCATGACCGACTTGAATTTTTAAATGCAGCTAACAAATCAAACATACAAAGTAGTGTTCATAAAATATATTATACAACTGTGCAATAACTTTAAAATTGGCTTGTCTGTATAAGGACTTCACGTTTGGATTCATAACTACTGTCCAAACTATTACCATTCAGGAATCAAATGAGCAAAGAAATGTAAACTATAAGAAACAGGATGTACGCCATAGCTAATAACAGTCTAATCTAATCGATATGATTAACCTGATAGATACTGGTGAACTACATAAGTTCGTATCAGACTTGCGTTACAATGAACAAATATTCAGCTAAATGTCACTTAGAAAATCTCCAGTGGTCTAAGAGACAGATTGACAAACTGTTAGCCCTTTACAGTAGACGTTTTTAATAACACATCATCACTTTCATCTTATTTAGCGTGTTTTAATCACAAAGTCTACGACATGCTCTAGGGATCATAAAATAAGGGATTCCTTTCGGGGGCTGTTGATGTCTAGCTAGCCCTGTCACTGAGGTGATCAATGTCTCTAAACGACATCGCGTTAGCCGCGCTAACTTAGCAAAGCTAAGTCTCTTTAAGTAGTGAGTTCAACGATTAAGACAGAAGAAACCATCAAGGAACTTTTTCTTCATCCTTACCCGATCGAGCTGTAAACTGTATTTCCAGAGGCCTACATACAGCTGGATCAAATGCGATCAAATTACAGAGTCCCAAACCAGATTGCTACGGTGGGTTGCGCCTACAGCATCTGTACACTTCCGCAATCAAAGCGACTTCCGCCCGACGACTCATCACGCGGGGGCGGAGAAGGAAATCGATGTTATTACTTATTTAGATGAACGTTATCATTTCTAATGTTATTATCTTTTGTATCTATTTTTAATATAGCCCTAATGTAAATATCTACGTCGATACGTGAAATAGTGTAATTTGCAAATGAAGGCCGGCAAGCAAGATTTTTATTATGTTTTAAATAACATGATGCGCCTACTTTCGATACGACACATGTACAACTACTGATTGGAGATATTTAATACACCCTGAAAAACTTGTCTCTCGGCATTTTGGATGACAGTATAATAAGAACGCCAGTGTGCTGTCTTCTTCTTTAACTAGCGGTGAGTCATCAGAAAATACACGATCTACAGAAATGTCAGTTTGGTCATCTATTTGTTTCCCCCCCGACCAACAGACTGAGAGTAAAAATGAAGTTTAAAGATGAAGTTGTCGATTTCTGCTCTGGTTCGAGAGGCGACGAAACCCTTTCTTTGCCTTAAAAATTGTATGTAATGTTACACATAAAAGATGCTGTTGCCGACTCTTCCAGAAATCCACTCTGGACAATTAAAATAACACTCTGCATGACAAGATGGGAGTCTGTAGCCTATAATTTGTTCTGCAGATACTCAGTCTGAGGAAGATGCTAGATTAAGTCAAAGTAGTGTGATTGGTTGTTGTCAGTTAGTCTGTCTATGAGAGAACTATAAAATTATTATTCAAAGCCAAGATCTTTTTTACATGCCCATACACAGACCTTGCAATAAAATGTTAAACGACAACTCGATAAAGTAAAATTTAAAGCCACACAAAATATAAGTACTTAAATTCTATAATACAGGAAAGAATATATATAAATATTTCTAGAGTGTTGAGAATTAAAGTGTCAAAGTGAAGTCTACAGTTTGGGTGCATGTGGTAAAATGTACAGATGCAGGGTTTTTTATGTTGATAAGGTGCCACAGTCAGAGGTAGGGCTCATTCTAATGCTGTTTGCAATGGACATGCTTCTCTATGTGGAAATAAGTTGCAGACTGAAGGAAGGAGTGATAACCTCATGATACTCTCAGCTGACTTAAGCACCATCTACAGGGTTATTCACTTGTGTTCAGTCCTGTCGCTGTACCACTGGATCATACTGAAAATAAAGATTTCTACTGTAATGTTGTTTATTCACTGTATACCAAAATTCTACCTACATCAAAAAACGCCTTTTCCTGTATACCATATTGGGAAAATCATTACCTTCAGTAAGAGCCAAAACAAGGTGGCTCTTGTCTTGCTGTCTATTGAATTATGTAAAATGGTAGCAACTAAAAAGTGTGTCTTGTCGCAGTTAAGCCAATCACTGCATACAGTAGTAAAGCATAGTATAGTATAGTATAGTATAGTATAGTATAATGTATAGTATCGTACAGTATAATATATAGTATAGTATAGTAAAGTACAGTTTAGTTTAGTGTGGTCAACTATTGTATATTTCTTTCACACGTAATGTTAAAAATAACGTTTCACTTTGAATTTTTATTGCTGTACCCAGTGTCTACCGCATGAGGGAGACACGGCCATTTTGAAAACGGGTATACCGTCGACGTCACTACTGAAGATGACCCCTCCACATCCTCCCTCCACGCGCTGCTGCTGTTGTGAGGTTTGTTTGAATGGGAGGACGACATAGAAAAAAAAACTCCCATCGATGTGTGAATGAGTGAACCTACCGGAGACTATATGTGGCCCATGTCTGACATTTACCTACTTCTAATGTGACATCTCCGGTGTGTGGGAGCCAACCGACGCTGTTGTTCAGAAGAGTTGACGTCAAGCTGTTTTTCTGCTCCACACAGCATCACCGGGTAAGCTAACTGCCACGGCTAATAATATGATAGCTAATTTACCTGACACCGCGTTAGCCAGCCACTTAAATAGGCACATGTTTCACCTCAAATACGTTTCTTATTTTTACACATGGTGGATCGTCCTAGCTGTTAACTTAACAACCACGGGTGCGTCGTTAAAAGAAGGACTAACACAGGCTAACACAGTGTGGCTATATGTCTATAAAATTGACGATGTGACCGATCCTTGTTCATTTAATTTTTCTTGGTTTGGTTTATGTAAAAGCCACAGAGCTTCAGGAATGGAGCACGTCTGTAAACAAAGGTTTAATAGACAGTGTGCTAGCCTGGCTTTGATCAGTGTCTTAAAGTCAAAGCAGCATCGTAGGATTGACTCAGAGCTGTTGCTCTTTTCTCCTTGAAAATCATCTACAGCATCTGATACTGCTGTAGAGACAGCACGGATAGAAACACAGGTTGAACAAAATGGAAAAGGAGCAATAACAGTTTAAGTATCATGATAAAACTGCCCTTTTCCGGGGAGTTGAAAAAGTTTTTAAAATATCTGACTATGTTTTTGATAAATTATCAACAGTTTAAACACATACTACGCCATTATCTTTTGAAAATTAAACACACAGTCTGTGACCTGACGTAATAGCTATCAGACCTCTGTGTCATTATCCTGTGTAATGCAAAAGATTGTTTTCTTTGGCATCAATACACTTCTCTTAATGCCACGTGTCCATAAGTATATGACGAAACTTTTTAAAGATTTTTTTATGAGTGTGGAAATGGTGAGACACAAATCATGAGAGGTACCATCATGGAATATGAAAGAAAAAGTACATCAAAAGTAGATCTTAGGAATTAAAATGCTGTCCGTTCAACCAAATGTACACTTTAATGTTTTTTTCAGGATGATAAATAAACTTTTAATTACTGCTAGCAAACATAATAGAAATACTGGCCCTCATATTAATATGCACTGGTTTCAGCAGTGAAAAATAACCGATTACTTGTGTTTGGAATAATGTTGTGAAATTGTAAGATTGAATGAACAAAGACCTGAATTAGTGAAATAATCCATAAAATAATGCCTTACATAAGTATTCAACCCCCTTGAACTTTTATAATTCTCATCATGTTATTAAAGTATACATAAAGAACCAATACAAAACAGTGCACTATCAGCTTATACTTTATGTTAAAATTGTGCACAAAACTGATATAAGACAAACAGAATCCCATCAAATCAACAACTTAAATTAAGAAAAAAATAAGAACAAATGTAAGCTTTGTAGCTGCTCTTATATGTACAAACAGATGAAGAAAAAGCCCACATAACTATGTCTTTTTCAACCCAGGCTGTATCATAAAATTGAGGAAGTACAAGTTTGAATACCCATGTAAGGTATTGTACAACTGGATGGAAGCGGTATTTCCACCACCCCCCTTAAAATCATTCTTGTAACAATAAGATTAGTCACACAATTCCCCTCTAAATTATAACACTTGCAGCTTCGTGCCATTAACTTGCATAATGCAAATAATCTTTATGGGGTTTAATGCATTAGTCTGGACATCACACGTTAATCCTGTATTTGATTTTTGTTCAGAATTTGCAGAGATTTACGAAGTCTGATTTAACATCAGTGTGGATTTGGGGAAATTCTGAGGAAAACCTAGATAGAAAAAATAGGTAAAATAACCTGCACTCAAATACTGTCTAAATGATTAGATACTATTAGATTTTATGGATTCTAAATGTTGCTCATACAACCAAAAAGTAGAGTTGAATAGTGTTCTAAGGTGTTACACCACAGTAATAATCTTGATGTATTCTTATACTTTATCTCCAGAGTGCATGATAAAGAGATGATTCGTTATAGGACAACATTTTAGTGGCTTTGGTTTGCAATTCATGGATATGGTGATTGTCATGTATACTAAATCACGTATTAGTGACCAGTATTCAGACGGAGTGAAAGTGAACTTTTTTTGATGGATTATGCACCAAATGTACCTCTAAAATCTCCCACCTAGTGAAGACAAACATCATATGATAATGGTAAAGAAGCCAATATGGTTTACAGTGTGTTAATTGTAACATTAGAGCTATATATTATTCTTAGAACATTACTAGTTTTTAAGACATGGAACATGTCGCTATAAATAAAGCTTATACATTTAAACCATTCATATATATATATGTAAGTGTTCTAATAATGCAGTGTAAAGTTGTTCGACCAGATAGCCCACTGACTCTACTGTCATTAACTTGTGTAATTTAAAGGAGACGTTATTCCTTTGACATTGTTAATCAACGCACAGAATTAGCAGAGATTTCCCTTAACTGCCTTACAGCCACAAAGAAGTTAGGAAACTAATCGGCTGCAATGTTGGTAAATCTTTAGCCATACTTACTGGAAATAGGAGACTGAAGTCCTAAGTAGATTTTTAGGATTTAAATGTTTTTCTTGTAGCCAAAAGAAAATCCAAATTATATTTTAGGGTGTCAAATAAGCTATAATAGCCTTTGACAGGTTAATTAAATTAACAAAGAGCTCATGAAAGATAGTCTGGCCAGTATTAGGTATTGTGAAAGTTCACCAACTCTGTATGTAGTGATCAGTATTACTTATGTTTAGGCTGCAGGGAAAATGAACCTTTCTGTGTGTGAAGAATGGACCCTTTTTTTGACTGTAATCTCATTCTTGGTGAAATCAAACCTCAAATCTTGAAGGAAAAAATAGTAATCATAGTAAATTGAGGTTCTGATGAAACTGTAGTTGCCCAAGTTTTTTTTCCAAAAGGCCTGATAAATGTTTACAATTGATTAACTGCAGACTCTACCAATGTGAATACCTATCTAATTAGGCAATATGCAGTATGTTCACAAAGAACAGCACACTGACTTTTCTGTCATTCATGTGTGTAATGTGAAGAATGCTTGAAATCTTTTGGATTAATGTGTTAATCCTGACATCACGTTACTCCTATATTTTAACAATGTACAGACATTTCAGATTAAACTTTCACAAGACTGGTTTAGAGCTAACTGTATGTATGGGATGCTGGTATAATGGTACAAGTTTGATGGCATAAATATGGTTGCTAATAGTGAATTTTTGAGCACAGAGGAGACTAGATCTTTTTCTGTATTTTTTGCTTTCAGTGATGTTGAACAGTTTTGCCTGTGCTAATACTGTCAGAGGGCTGCTTTATTAACATAATCCCATTACTCAGACTATTAGATACTATTTTAAATTGGCTACCAATTTTTGTGCAGTTGCAGTTTTGCTCAGATCTGCCTTACGTGCGGTAGACAGTGCTGAGGGTATGGTGAAGGAGCAGAGCTAACTCAGCCATGACTAAATCAGAACAAGAGTTGTCTACATTTTGGGATGTTTCTAAAAGTTGACAATTCACCCTATACCAGACACATTTACACTGTTACTGGATTTATTTTCACTGATACTGAAACATTTGTGATAGGCTCATATCTGCTCTGGCTCTTATTAAAAGTCTTGTATGTGGGACACTGTGCTACTAAATAATCAGAAATGTAACTCATGGACAAACATAAAAAGTCAAAAATAAGTTTAACATTTCCTTTTGGAGTGTAGCTGTTTCCGGAACGCTCCCTTTTTATGCAGTGAGTGATGTCTCTAAAAATAGAAAACAATAAAACAATGAACAGTCGTCAGTACAAATTTGTGCCCGGGTGCAGAACTGAACCACAAGTGCTTTGTGGATTTGCAATCCCTGACCTCTGAGCTGGCCTTTGGGTAAAAGTGAGGGGTGGAGCAAGACCAAGTCAGGTCACGTCTAAACCCTTTAATTTACGGTGAATGATCCTTTGTTGCACACTCAGGATGAGTGGAGCACTCGGACAATACATTTAGTGAACCTCCACATTGCCAACAGCCATCACCCTGTCATGTAATGACAGTGTCCGGTCAGTGATATCGGCTTGAGGACAGAGAGAAACAGTAATTATGGGCCTTGGCTAAAGGTTAATGAGTCGATGCACAGCTTAGTGTGCCCTTCGCTCAAGCAGTATAAAAAGTGACCCAGCATGCAACAGGTGATTGTGTAGACTTGAGAGGACAGCAGGAAGCTGTTATAGAGGAACAAACTGCAAGGAGTTTCGAACGTGCTATATGAAGAACTGGCTTTTGTGTGTCTCCTTTCATTGAAGGTACTGTATGCTTCATGCTTTTGGATACATTTTAGAATTTCTTTACTAAAGTGATTCAAAGAAAAGCTGAGTGGAGAACTGAGAGAACTGTTTCTGCTGCGGTATGACTTTGAGCCAAAAGACAACATATGGCAGACCATCTTTCAGCACTTGTATTGTTTAATCGCAGGCCAATATGTTACTGATGTTTGTGGTGTCAGTGACAGTGTTAAAGTACAGCCTTCTGTTGGTCATAAGGCTGGATGATCCCATGCCTAGCTACACCACGAAATAATTACAATGATACAGAGTGAAATCCAAAACCTCTTCTTTACTTGATTCAGACGCAAGCATTTGTTTTACATTTAGATGAAGAAGCTATGGCACTCTGAAAGCTTGCTCTATACTTATTTTGTGTGCTTTTCTTATGCTTTCCTAAAATAAAAAGACTAAAAGATTAATCTTTAATGCAAGAAAACAACTTTCAGTTTAATCCATGCACAGAATTATTAATAGTTGCACCCTAGTTATGATAAAAAAGAAAAAAATGGATGATTCAGTTCTAATATGTTCTTGATTTCCAAAATTTCCTTTATGCTTTTTGGCATCTATGGAGTCTTGACTTTTTTCACATTACTATTACTGCAGCACAATTAAATTATTATATTGTTGGAGTATACAGCAATGTCAGGAAACAGTGGTTTACATTCAGTTAGATGCATTTAAACAGAGGTGGAAAGAGTACAGGAATATTGTAATCAAGTAAAAGTACAGTTTGTCATGTAAGAATTTACGGAAGCAGAAGTCGAAGTACTGAGTAGCTACTTTTGAGGTGGTTGTATACTAGAATACAATCTATCCCCATTGTACAACAATAAGAGAAAATGTCAGGTTGTTTAGGTAAAGAAACACATTTTTAATAAAGTGAAATGCAACAGCTTCTTTGGATATAGAGTAGTATCAATTTCTTGCTATGTGCTAATGACCATTGTGTAATTTAAGTCAAACTTATGGCCAGCTTCATGTCATTGACAGAAAGCTTTGAACTCATGCACAGAAAAAGCTACTCAGTTATACTAATGTGAGTAAATGCAATTAGTCTGTATTTAAATAAAATAAGAGTTTCAGATGTTCTGTCTGGAGCCTGCATGTTAGCCACAGTACTCGAGGAATAAAAAGAATGTGGTTTGCTTTCAGTCCTAGCATTAAAACCTGGCTGGGCTATTAGGCATGGTACAAAATCAAATTGGGATTATTTTGACTGATATAACAAAAGTGATTTGATCCCCCTTTGTTTGGAAGGAACCACGGTCTCCACTGTTTTTTTCCCACTCTCCATCGGGTAAGCTATTCAAACGCAGTGGTGTTGCATCCAGTAAACAAAATTTAAAGGCCTTCTTCTTTGATATGGGTATTGCATTTTGCCACATGGCACTTTGAAAGATGTTAGAAATATTTGTGTAGAACAAGCAAACTTAGTGTTAATGGTTAAAAGATGATCTACATTTTAATTACTGAGAAAAGAAGGTGGAAGAGATATCAAGCGTTTTTTTTTTATCAGTCATCACTTTGATTTTGCTCATTTTGCAAGCAGACCTAGCTCACTACAAGTTCTTGTTTATTTGAGAAGTGTGTATGTTTGCTGTAGTTATTTGGCTACTCATTTAATTTCAGGACCAACAGGTCTTTAAATCCTGATGTTACGAGTGTAACTGACAATTTATGTTCAGATAACTTCCTTTCACATGTCTCGAAGATTTGAGCCGACAGCATTATCCTGCTCTCCTGTTAAAACCTACAGAGGTTTGATTTCTTTGTAGTCAGCTGCTGAAACTGATGATGGCAAGGAAAAATTCTCTCTGCCCTTTGTTTATACTTGACTGTGGATCCATGAGTGTGTTGTGAGTGAGCTTTCACTGTAATGCTGATAACACTGGTTGACACCTGATGAAGTCTGGTCCTCACTTGTGCTCATTAACTAACCCCTAGGGCTCAGATAGCTTGGTGACAGCAGTGATAAAGCTGGAAGATTTTTCAGAAGTAATTTATTGAAGTATTCAAGTATGATATTTATAGTTGTCAAGTTGAAAAGGGTTTTTCTGTTGGAACTTTCTTTTTATTTTATCCTTTTGCTGATCCTATCCTTAATAGCTTTTGTATTCTGTAATTCTTTTTGACCACCTTACTGATGATCACTGTGTAATTTAGCCACTCGAATGTAAACATAAAACCAGTCTGCATGATGTGCGCTGCTTCATCAGCATGGTTAAAGGCATTTGGATAACTTTATTTGTCAGTCTTCTCTGTGCTGGTTGTTTTTGGAGGTTGCATAGAAGCATAAGTCTGTAACTGCTTAATGTCGCCTCATAGCAGGAGTGGCTTCATGCATTTTTAGTTGATGGCTAAGATACTAGTTACATAACCGTGCTGTTTTTTCACAGTTTCTCATAAGTCATAAAGTTCATTTGAGGACAACGTTTTATGGAACATAAATTATTTTAATGGATAACCAGAGTCCAGGTACCAGCATGCATTTGGGATTGGAGCCCAGCAGAGTGAAACCGAACATTTTCCACCCTGATCTTTCCTCCTCCCCCTTCCTCTTCTTTAAAATTTCTGTTTCACATCATGGCAAAATCTTTCACTTCACTGTCTGTGCTGCAGACAGTCTGTCTCCTCCCACCATCCTTTATCTCCACAACAAGTAGGCCTTGGACTGTGGCTGCCATTGGCACGGTGGTTCTGTGAGTGTGCTGTGGCATCGCTTTGACCTGGCATGCTGACATTTAAAAGCTGCTTTTGCTTTGTTTTGATTGGACGGTATCCACGCTGAGGCCAAGGCAGAGCTTTGCTGGTGAAGAAGAGTTTTTCTCTCTCACTGTTCATTTTGACTCCTTGATTTGGACCAGTATAGCTTTATAGCACAAGAAGCACTGTTTGAAGAGTTAATGTGCAATGTGTGTGTAAAAAGTCATGAGGTAGTGCTACACATGAGGAGGCAAGTTGAAAGGGTTAAAGGGTTTTTAAAATTCTCACTCGTAAAGTTACGATGTAATGGGTGGAAGAGAGCAGATGATAGAACTTTCATGAACAGTGCTAATCTACATTTACAGTACTGAACAAGTAAGCACAGTTTATACCCTCAATAACTTAAAATCCTTACTGTAGCCTTCTGCTGTTTTAATGAGTTCTCCACCTTAAAGCAACCTATGAAAATGAATTGCATGCCTAATACTGTTTTTGACAGCCATTGCTTAAATAGCTTCATCATGTTTTGTGCTGCAATTTGAAGTCACACCTAAGAAGTTTCTCACACACCTTTCTTGGCTCTCCCTTCTCTCTAAATAAAAAATAAATGTGGAAGAGGAGAGAGAGATCTCACCTTACATCTGACTGCCTCCTGGCTTTTTAGGGGGAGTGGGAGAGAACTTGTACATTTACGCTTCTCATAATGTTTGACTAGAAAGATAAAGATACAATACGATACTTACTTGTTTACTGTGATTTCAGATATTATAAGAATACACAAAAGCTGCAACAAAAATAATCTTCATCACATTTTGAGCCATTTTAAATAGTCAATTTCATCATTTGATCATTTAGAAAATGAAACTAAAATCGTTCATATCCCATACTTTCATAGAGCCAAAGGTGTTGAAAAACAAATGATCAAATTAAACATTATTTGTCATTAACAAGAACAATACAATAACAGCTGGCAGGAAGGAGGAGCAAGTTCATTTGAGCTCCTTTCACTTTCAAGATTAGTTTATTGACCTGATAAAATAAAACTAAAAATCTTTCCTGAGAATTTTTAAGGATTAATTTCCATTTCATGTATCCTGTGTCCTACTATTCTCCTCCTAGAGAACTTACACAAGACTTTATTAGAGAAAGTACAGGGAGAAGATTTGAGAAAGGGAGTAAATCCTCAAGGAGAATGCCTTATATCAGAGGAGAGTTCTCTCCCCTTTACCATCTGGGCTCAGACCCAGAGAGATGGAGGCAAGAAAAGGAGTCAGCTGATCATAAATTGGAAACTAGAAAAAGCAAGCAGGTTGACTTTTTTAAATGTTATATTTTACTTGGAATAATCGACTGTGCATGGCTGAACCTTAACCAATGTCATCAACATTAATATCATTTTAAAATTTGTCACAGCCCAGCAAAGATTTAAACATGTACTATTAACCACTCAGTAGTTAAGAATGTGGATGTTTTCCAAGGCATCCCAGCAGTAAAAAAAACAAAACAAAACAAAAGAAAAAATTTCTTTGGTGTATTAAACTACAAAAAACAATTATGCCATAATTTTCTTTTATATTAAGTGACAGTAATGTGGACTACTTTTTAAAAGCTTTGAATCTGTTTAATTTTGTTGTTGTTGTTGTTATTGGCACTGCATTTTTTAGTAATTTTTAGTGACCAGAATGAGATGGAGGAGAGCCAGTGGGGTCAATGTCTTTTACAGCCAAAAGATTTTTAATTGACATGAGAAATCCAAACCCAAGAAACAAGCTCTTTGCCAAATGCTGTTTAAATTAAGCTACAGAAAGCATCGCAAGAAATAAACATGGCCATGGCCCTTTAAGGCAATTTGATAAATAAAACGAACCATCTGTAGAATTTAAGTTAATTTGCTATATGCAATTCATTTGTGTCCTCTGCAGCAAAGGATTTTGATTTTTACATCTGCTGTCTCATCAAGCTCACTGCCTGCTAACTAAATGACTTTTCATGGCTGAAAAGCAATCAACAAGGAATGCTCATTGCCGTTTCAGGAAGAGAATGGGGTGGTTTTTGCTCAGTTCTGGATTCTGCAGCTTATGGCTGTCATTTGTAGAATTGCATCTTACTTCTTATCTACTTTGATTTTTTTCCCCCATTTGCCATCTGTTCCTTACTGTTGAGTCCCAACCTTGGTTTTATCTCAGTCTGCTCCTCGTCAGTTCATTGCACTCTTGAGGAGCTCGCTGCTCTCTTTAGGAATTTCTTCTTCTTCTCTGCTTACTATTTCCTGTGACTCTCTCCCTGCTTATGGGCAACCTGTGGGCTTCTCTCAGCTTGCTTGTAGCCTCAGGACAAACAGACACAATCCCAGGCACTTTAGAAGGCAGCTCTCATTAGAGGCTCTGTGGGAAAAGGTGAGCATTTTTTAAAAGAAATGAATGGGTCTGTGTTCAGTCTAGATTTGCAGGTGGACCTGGGGGGTTTGCTCAAATGAATCAGTGCTCTGTTAGTTAAAGCTGGGGACAGGAACTTTACAGTTTTTGTGTATGTAGATATACTCAAATTTATGTAGTAAAATACTGGCATCCTATCCTGCCCGCATTGGTCGCTTTAAATACAGTTTTTGGAATTAATCTGTTTGAAGTTGTAGATGTTATAACAAGCAAAAAAACACAATGTTAGCTATTACTTTAAATGTCTTTAAAAGTTACATGCCTAGAGTAGTCTAGGTAAGGATTTGGAGACAAATTTTAGAAGGTAGAAATTCCCTTATTTTGATATAACTGCTGACAAAATTGATTCCACACTGTGGCAACTTGCCACATATGCACTGATTTTGCAGGGATAAGGCTTTATACTTATTTTCTTGGGAAATTACATAGCTTTATGGTTGTGTACAGTGGTTTATAGTAGGCTAATTGAAGAAAGGGCCAAGTTTCCTCTGACTCTCTGCACTTTGCTGTGCACCATTTCCCATTCTCTCATCCTTGTTTCATATACAATTTAGTGCCCTACCTCTGTTACAAAGGCATCAAAAGTCCCCGACTAATTTTTGATGGGAAAAAAATGTACTTTTCTGAATTAAAACTTTATTAAGAAAATTCTGACTTCTACACATAATCCCCTCTCATCTCACTACTTTCCAACCACTTTGGTTTCACATTTTTACACACAAGACAAACTACATTTTTCTCATATTGGTGCATATCAGAAAATGAATTTTCCTCACGCTATAGCAATAGTACAACACCATAGTGCTGGTCAAGCTTTGTTAACAGTGTTACAGTGTTCCCTCGCTGGTTTATTACACTGGTGTCACTGTTACTGATGGTGTGTCTGATGTCTGGTGGATGTGTGCTGCAATTGTCTGTAATTGGTGTCTGTGTTTATCCCACTGGTTTTCTGCTCCCTCTGTGTTTTGTGCCAACAGCAGGCCTTTGGGTGCATTTGATTCACGCTTCACTGTGAGTTAGGAGTTTGTTGGTTTCTTACATGCTGAACAAATAGATATTCCTCTTCACTTACTTGAGGCAGCACCCATGAAAAAAAAACTATCCTCACTATGATTAGGTATTAATCCTCTTTAAATAGTGATGGATAGTTTTGTTTTAGCAAAAAGTCTTTTACCCTTTAACAAATACAAAATGCCCTTTCAAATGCTCTGTCATTCCTACTCCCATTGTTTTTTATCTCTCCCATTTCCTGGTTCATAACAATACAAACAGTGAAAGAAGACGTAAAAATAGCGTCCCTTCTGCTTCTGTGTTTTTATTTCCCTTCTGTTGTGGTATTGCAGAAACACAGGAGCCTCAAAGTAGAAACAAACTGCAGCAACTTCACTTAGACACTCACATGTTAGACCTTGCTGGCTTTTACATTCTACAATCAGTATGTTTACCCACAGTTAGAAAACGTTAAATTACTGTGTTTGTCCTACTAAACCGGACATACAAAGATACTTCTAAAATGTTCATGGCTGTAAAGTGTGCATGTTTTTACTGTTTGAGATAAAACTGCTTACCTGTTTGCTAACTTGTAAGCAAGATCAACAGGAAGAAGGTCCACAGCTGAAAAGGGTTAGGCATATCATTTTTTACCATAACAGAGGTGTACATGCTTCCATCAACAAATTGATTCTCCAGCTGTGCATGTTTACTGGGACAAGGACAGCAGTCCTGTTAGATAACTGCAATCATGCTCTTACTATAGCTCAGCCTCACTCTGCATGGAAACACACTGATTGACTCTGTGTACTAGGGCTGAATGATTTGGGAGAAAAATCAGCAAATTTTTTACCTGATATTGCAATTGCTATTAAGCTTGCAAAGCAGATGGATATGCCTGTTTCCTTGTTTTTCACTGGCGAATCCATCTTGCAAAGCTCCCATCTGAACCGTTTGGGCCTGGTTGAAAAGTGACAGGACCAATCAGCGATGAGGGGCAGTACTTTCAGGCATGGCAGAGTCGTGACGTGAACAAGCAGCAGCAAGAGGCTGGTGCAATTATTTGGTACAAAAGTCGAATACTTACATGTCTATAGTCGCCATGTTTCACGTTATTCCTCGGTAGCTGTGCACGTGCAGCTCGACAGCAGCTACATCTCATGTTTTGTTGCTCTGATTGGCCCGTAGATATGTGACAGACAGAATGTTCATCCAATCACACTCTTGAGTTTTTTACAAATCCTCTGCCTTTTCTCAAACATTTCCTATTGAAGCTTTCCCAGATGGATGTGTGAAACAAATCCATCTGGCATGTCAGGTTAAATTGCTATTTGATATGCAGTTATTTCTTTAGTACCTCATCTTATGTATTTTCCAGCAAACATAAGCAATAAGTCATTTTATACCATAGCCAACACAATATTAGATAAAACTAGGGCTGAACAATTTTGAAATGAATATCTAATTCTGATGATTTTGACTCATATTGCAAGTTGGACATAAATTGTTTTATTGAAGAGAGTGATCATTTTTATGTCACTCTCATATTTAATAAGAAAAAAGTGCAAAATTGAAGAAGGTGGGTTTTGTAGACTGTTCTAAAAAAAATGGCACTTGAATGATTGCAAGATATACAATGCATAACATCTCTGCTGCTGCTGCTGCTGCTGCAAAAAAAAAAGTTTTAAAATGGTATTTTGGTAAATTTCAAGTCAGGTCAAGAAATCTTGCACAGCAGGCCATTTTGGGTTTTAATCTAATTTACAATTAATTGCCCAGTCCTAATGTCTGCCTCTGCCACTGTCAGGGTACCTATGATGGTAATCAGTGGTAAGAACACTTCATTAACACTATTGAGCTTCTGACATTTGCACTGAGTGTGAGACGTTACTGGTGTGTAAATATTCCCCATGCATTATTAAAGGGCATGTAGTTTGCTTTGAAAAAGCTGTTGTGGTTAGTGCCAGAGCATCTAAGATATGTGTCAGAGTAATCAGAAATTTTAGTATCAGATAGAGAAAGTTAATTAGTCAAATCAGATTGTTTTAGTGGAGTAAACAATGCCCCATTTTATGAGGGCAGGCTTTTGGATTGAGAAAATCACATACACATGCAGCAGATTAATATTTGTACATTTGGCAAAAGTTAAATCTAATGCAAGGAGCTTTTATATGGTTATGAAACTAGGGGTGTAACAGTTCACAGAGGTCACAGTTCAGTTCATACCTCTTTTTTGGGGTCACAGTTTGGTGGGGATTTTGTTAATCTGTTAAAAAAAAAGGAACATAAAATCCCAAATTTCATAGGCCTGATTCTAGGTGTTTGTTCAGGATGAATACAGATTCTGTTCCACCCCTCTATGAACACTTTCAAAGAAATTCCTTTTTTTTCCCTGTGTGACCTTCAAATGTAAAACAGACCATCAACTAGAAGATAGATTTTCCCACTCTTATTGTTAAAGATTAAAACTTTTATTCACATTTCCCCTGCTAAATTTTTATAATGAGTAGTCCATTGGCCAAAATGATGTTTCCTGATAGAGACTACTGAACACTTTCATAAAGAAAAGGATCAACAAAAAACACAGACTCTTGTCCTGTCCATAAGGGATGCAGGAATTGACACAAAATGCAAGTTACCCATGACCACAGCTGCTTTTCTGATCTGTAGTGATGATTTTCATTAAATTGAAGGGATTTCCTCAGACTTCAGAGCATGTTAACTTTAAACCTTACTTGTTGCTAATTAAAGCCTTGAAAAATAACTCTCTGGTGTGCAGACCATTTTTCCTCTTTATGCATGTTTGCTGTGGATCCAGCAGGCAGGAATGTACATGTGTCATTTTGTTTTTTAAATTAATTAAAAAAAAAATATTATTTTCCATGCTTTGAGTTTTGCTATCTGAGAATATATAGCAGTGAATTTACAACTCTTATGAACACCTGGGAAGGTATTAGGAAAAATAACTTTATTTTTATTTTTCACAATCCTCTGTCATGCAGGACTTTCTTCTTTAAGTCGTTTTGTTTATTCAAAGTGAAATAATTATTTGCTTTTGTCAACCACTGTGTAACAACTCCTTGGAGCCAACAGTGAGAAATATTTCAGGTACATGTTTAGAGAGCACTGTTTTGTGTGAAAGTTTTTTTCAAAGTTTAGTATTTAGTATTTATCTTCTCCTGTTCTCTCTCCCAACAGATTATCATCCTTCAGCCTCTGAAGACGCCATGCTTATCTGGTTCTCTCATGGCTGTGCCACTATGACGATCGGCCTCCTTCAGCCCCAGCAGATCTTGCTTCTGGCCGTGGCAGTGCTTCTCTGCCCCCTGGATCAAGTGACAGGCCAGGGGTTTAGTGAAAAGCAGTCCCCCTCCCAGGTGCTGCAGAACCTGCTGACACGTTATGGAGACAATGTCACTATCACAGTGCCCCAGCTGCGGTCTCTACTGGCCCACCTTAGCAGGGATCAGAGTGAAGATGAAGTAGACGGCCACCGTGTGGTCGAGACACCAACAATCACACCGCTCAAAACCAACCATTCCAAGGTAAGAGCAAAAAAATATTTGACTTTTTTGCTGTCTCTTTAATGAGAGGCTGCTCCATGATGGTTCAGATGACGGGAGCATATTAAGTTGATACAAATGAAGCAACAATTATAGATAATTACTATGCATTACTCAAGACAAGTATGTTCTTACTGAAGGACTTTGTAATCCATGGAAAGAATAATTAGTATGGACTTGTTTCAAAGTCTGACTCCACAGCTTTGATTTGGTAACATTTTGGATCATGCTGAATGAGAGAGGGAAGCCCTTTAAAGCCCCTGAAAGCCCAAATCTGTACAAGCTTCTCACAATGCCATTACGAGTCCTGTTTATGCAAAAGCGAAAATAAAATCCATTCAAGAATTGGGGGAGCTTCACAAGGAGTGGACTGAGGCTGGAGTCAGGAGCCACTATGCACAGACAAATCCTAGACATGGACTACAGATGTCGCATTCCTCGTGTCAAGCCAGTCCTGAACCAGAGACAACCTCAGAAGCGTCTTACCTGGGCTGTGTAGAAAAATAACTGGACGGTTGCTCAGTGGTCCAAAGTCCTCTTTTCAGATGAAAGTAAATTTTGCGTATCATTTGGAAATCAAGGTCTGGAGGAAGAGTAGAGATGCACAGAACCCACATTGCCTGAAGTCCAGTGTGAAGTTTCCACAGTCAGTGATGATTTGGGCTGCCATGGCATCTGCTGGTGTTGGTCCACTGTGTTTTCTGAAGTCCACAGTCAACGCAGCCATCTACCAGGACATTTTAGAGCACTTCATGCTTCCTACTGCTGACAAGCTTTATGGAGATTCTGATTTCATTTTCCAGCAGGACTTGGCACCTGCCCACACTGCCAAAGGTACCAAAAGCTGGTTCAGTGACCATGGTGTTACTGTGCTTGATTGGCCAGCAAACTCACCTGACCTGAACCTGGGCTTCCATTACACCTGAGCAGTGCCACAGGCTGATCGCCTCCATGCCACGCTGCATTGATGCAGCAATTCATGCAAAAGAAGGCCCAACCAAGTATCGAGTGCATAGAAATTAAGATACTTTTCATAAGCCTGATATTTCTGTTTAAAATATCCTTTTTTTATTGATCTTATATAATATTCTAATTTTCTGAGACACTGAATTTTGGGTTTTCATTATTATTATTATTATTTCACTCTATGTGTAATGGGTCTGTATAATACATGGGTTTCACTTTCTGAAATGAGTGACAAAAAATATTGAACTTTTTCATGATATTCTAATTTTTTGAGCTGTACCTGTATACTACAGCGTTTTCAGTTGTTCCATGCTTACGCGGACATTTCCTGAAACGATCCTGTGTTTACGGAAAATGTTTTCAAATTAAAACGGAAATTTGTTGTTTTTTGTCTCCATGTGGATAAGGCCTCAGTGTAGTTCCTTCTCCGAAAACCTGACTGGAACTTGTCATAGAGGTTGATACTTTTTAACACAGCAGTGAGCTATTGATTAGCCACAAAAGGCAGTTTAGACTATGGGGGGCACCAACACAAACACTTAAAAAAATAGTGGTATAAATAATATACATAAATTGTATATAAATGGATGGGTCTGGTTTCCTCTCACAACTGCCTGTCTAAAATAGGTAATAAACAAACAGAAAAGACATCCCATAATATATATATATACATATATATATATGTATATATATATATATATATATATACATATATATATATATATGTATATATATATATATATATATATATATATTTGGCCTACCTACCATATCAGGAGTAACTTCAGGACTGTATCAGACTAGTATTAAGTGTAAAGTTGACCTATACTGTCAAAAAGGCCATTCAACATGCAAATGAGTCTGACATTTGAAAGATTTAACAAATAAATAACCAAATAATTATTTATTGGAATTATATTTATAATTGGTAGGAATGTATTTTGGTAGATGTTCTTAATGATGATTGATTGTCCTCCACTGACTTTATCTACTTATTTTCTCTCTCTTCACTATTATTATCCCCACATTGCATGTCTCTGTCTCCTCCTGTTGTCTCTTTTCCTTTGTGATCTTTTGTCAATGTTCCTACATTTATAAAGGTTGAAGAGTTTCCGTCATAATCTGCATGTGGACAAGGTTTATTTAAGAGCCTAAATAACTATCATAAATATCGCGAATAGGGTCAGGCTCGATGAGAAACATGCACGCGAGGAATAAAAAGACAAAAGGGGTTGTCCACCAGTTTATTGATCCCAGATGAATGAATTTTAAAATGATAAAAAGATCGTCAGGTGACCCGCGGATGGGCTGCTCAGTCAGTCTGTAAAGGAACTGATCCCCTCCAATATTCATGGCACACCTGCCCCCACACGCCTGTGAGGGGCCGTGCGTATTTCTGCCTTCGGTGTTAAGAAGACCAGGAGGGAGCTGGTGCAGACATGAACCCAACTGTCACTGATTTTAACCATGTTTCCCACCGGTTTGTCAGTTTGCAGCGTGGTATACGGGGGATTACAGGATTTTCCCGCATTACAAGTGTCAGACTTGTTGCGAGAATTTAATAAATTTGCGCAATTGCTGCAATCTAGCGCTGAAATTCAGCACTCGTTTAACTATCTTGGATGTAAAACAAGTGGAGCATCGTTTCATACACAACTTTAGTGGATAAACAAGCTGCACTGGAGATCTGTCTCTCATGATACTGAGTCAAAGCATCCCAGTACACATGTGAACCAGGCTCTGACACGGGGAGGAGGAGACAGGGCTCCAGTGCGTTAGTGAGCGTGTGAGGTTTTCAGCTCTGCTCATGAAGTCAGAAGGAACAAGCAGAAAACCAGGACTCAGAAATTACATACATTCCTGTAAACAAGATAAATAATATAAGGCTATTCAGTTTATTTAATAAAGAGACAAGGTATAGACCTGCTCTATAGGGAAGGTATCCTTAAATGACTTCTGTTGTGATCTGGCACTTTATAGAAAATACAATTGAATAACATTAACTTGACCCTCAAGGGCGGCAGGGGGTGCCGTTGGGGGGACGGGGCGCCCCCCTAATGTAATGGAAGGGGAAACACTGTATCTAGTAATGTTGAGCGATGACTATTAAAAGATTGCATTACAAGGTCAGTATTAGTAAGATATGAATAAGAATCTCAGCCCGAATTTGCTGCAAGCTGGTAGGATTCCATATCCTTTTGCCATGTCTTAGTTCGGAAAAAGAAAGACAAATTCTCTCTTGAAATTAAGTCATTCAGAATATGAGCCTTATTTGCTACAGAGAAGACATTAATTGATCATATTTTAATGAGTGAGTCTGCTTGAAACATTAAGGGTTATTGCGGAGTGTGCAATTGTTCCAACCACTTCCAGCCAAAATTGTGTAGGTTTTCATGTAAACTGGCTGTCATGTTAATTTCACATAATATAAATTGTCTTAAAACAACAATAATATTGTTTATAATAATGAAAACTTATTCATCTAACAAATATATGACACACCTAGAGGGCAGGTGTGGCTGAAAATTTATAGTAACCTAAAACAAAGTCCTTATTTAAAACAATAAAGCACCTTTAATAGATCACCAGATCTTTTTTTTCTTATCTATGTGTTGTTTACATAGTTTCACATGTGGTAAAGAGTGTAGTTTATCAGTACAAACTTCTACCAACAATAGATTTAAGAAGGTATATCCTCAGCCCTGAAGTGAAGTCATATTCTCTGAGGAGCTGCATGTTCATAACACTCCCAGGAGTAAATCTAGCGGCAGTCCTGCCTGGAAGAAACCAGGTCCACTGGTGCCAGACTGCTGAAATGTTATGCATATTTCCCATGCTTTGTGTCCTGGGTAATTGACTCACTTGCTGATCTGTCTTTGAATAGATTAACCTGTGATGTGGTCAGAAAGTTTGTAATACCTCTGTGAAATTAGACAGAACAAGAGGCTAATGTCACTGGATTTTGATAACTGCTTTGTTTACTGCTGTTTTCCTTAAATTAAGCTGAAAATAGAATCAGAAAAAGTCAGTCTTTTTTGTTGGTGTTTGTGACTCAATGAAAAGAAGAAAAACTACAACCATTGACCTTTAGCTGTTACTACACACCTTAATGAGTGAAGCACAGGCACGTGTGTACAGCCATGTGTCTACTGTATTGTTAAACACTGTCTTTGAGACAGGTGTTGCCACATGTGGTTGTCTCTCTTCACACAAAGAATGAGACGTTTAAACAATCATTGAAATCATTTTTTTTGGCTATTGGTGGGAGAGGCAGCCTTTACAAGCTCAATATAATATCCTCAGATGCCCTCCTTGTTTACACCTTTTGCTGACTTTGATTATAAAAATGACTGGAACTGGTAAATCCATTATCAAAACAGGTAATAATTAATGGAGTATTTGGCAGCTAATTGATAAATAGTTGCAGTTTTATTTTATTTTTTTTTCCTTGTATGGCAAGAGGAGTGTCTTTTATTGTGCTGAATCACTCTCATATGTTTGACTTTCATTTTTTATCCTTGGAGATTAAATTCAATCTGTCTTCTGTGTTCCATTGCAGAAATGTTGAAACATTTGGTCTTGACTTTTCAGTGTGACTTTGAAGATTATGTTTCTGGTGGATTAGTTTCAGGAGTTTATTTCATTGTATATTTCCTCTGAAATTTGTCACTCATCCTCTCCTGTAGTTTGTTGTTTAGTTAAAGATTGTCAGTAAACAGTTCAATAAAATGTGAGTCACATCATAATTCAAATCTCAAGTGGCTGAGTCAAGAAGACACCCTACATTTGAATAAGACAGAACCCTTTAGTTAATTTTTAATTATATCAGAATTCATACAGAAGAGATTTAATTTGCCTCGATCTCTTTTTCAAGCACAGATAACTTTTCTGTATATACATGTAGTTAGTGAATGGGAGTAAGCATTTTTTCCATTTAAGTCCCCGTAAAGTAAAATCCTAACTTTGTTTTTTAACACAGTAGATATGTCGGAATGAGGTTGCTGTAAACGTGGAAAAACTGAGTTCAATGTGTTGTGACTGAATTTTTGATGTAGACCATTAAAAAGATCTTCACCTCTTTCTTGGGTTGGTTTAATTTGGGCAAGGGAAATATAGGAGCCTCTAACTTCACAGGTCTTGATAGGGAATAACCCTGCTCCCCTAAGGCTACAATATTATAAAATCACAGAGCATTTCATCTCAGTACAGTCTGTCATTAACTGATGTCACTGCTTTCATTGAACATTAAAAGCCAGCTACATGCAATTTTTTTGTTGGTTGTGAGGTAAATTTGCCAAATCTATCAGCCACTGTGACCTACAGGTCACAAAAAAGAATCATAACAGGAAGGATTTTTTTTTTTTTAATTTGAGAGGATCATATTTTTTCTTATGAGTGGGTGTGGCTTCAGCTTATTCAACCAACACACCTATACCATCCAAGAACAGATATTACTGCCTCATTTTTCAGGATTTTGAAGCTTAGTTTAATAAAGTTAGAGATGTTTTTCATGACTGAAATTTGGCCAGGTGATCCAAACACAGTGGCCTGTCATACAATAAACCTGACACAGAATTTTTTTTTTTTTATCACTTTACAGGGACTTTAATTTAAAAAATCATGCCATAGTCTCAGAACATTTGAAGTAAACACCAGCAGCGTCTTGTTTTATTTTGAAATAATTTTCCATTAAATTTGCAAGATACCTAATCAACTAATTGTTTCATCTCTAGTTGATCTCCATCAAATCTAGTGATATGCATATTATAAAATTTATTCTCTCTCTAGTGAAATGACATGAATTGCCATTTTGCTTGACACATTGCTAGTTGTGTGCAGTTGAAGATGCCCCCTCCCATATAAATGCTGCTTAACTGGTTTGTTCACAGAAAGAATACTGTTGTTAGAATTTCTCACGTGATCATTTGTGTATTGTGTGCATTTTTTGACATTGAAGTGATTGATTTGTTTTCTTTCCTCCAGTGTCTGCCAACAGACACATTAGCTATGTTCAGCATCAGTGAGCAGTCACGGCTGGATGGACGAGGCTTACAGGAGCTGTGTCCCACCATGCTGCAGCAGCTGGATGCAGGCACCTGTAGGGCACATAAAGAGGAGGAGCTGGCCTCCCCCAGGCCCTCAGATGCTGAAGGTAAGCACTGAGCTGTTTCTGATCATTTATCAGCTGTTTGAAGCTGTTAGTCTCTTAATCTAACACTGAGGTAACAACTAAAGTTTCCTTTTATCAACAAAACTGTCAAATGTCCTAAATAGAAAATACATTAGTCCCATTGGCTTTGTTTGTGTTGTCTTAAAGGTACCAAATATATGTTACTGAGCCACATCACTACACAAGATGGCATTTAAGCCTTTTTATTGAACGTTGCATTCACTGTTCTGCTGCAAAAATATCCTCCTTGCTGTAAATCCACAAGCCAATAAAAGCCCCTAACAGATGTAGGATTCAAGCCACCCAAAGATGCCTCTGCCGAGGTTGGCTGTTCATAGTCACTTTCCTTGAAATGATTAATATATTCATAAAATATATTCAGAATTTCCCCTCTGGGGATCAATGAAGTATTTTCTGATAACTTATTCAAAAAAGTATACACATCTTATTCAGGAACCCCATGGCTTAGTGCTGGGAAGACATGTTTTAAGTGACTCTTGTTGCAAAATGCTGGTAATTTTGTGATGTTGGTCTTAAAATGGGAATATGTAGAGAGACGTGAAATGCTGAATAATGTTATATCAATATTTTTCTCTGTACAAATGATGTCTTATGAATACAGTCAGTGATGTGTCCTTTTGATATAGTTTTTAACTTTCAAATTGAACTCTGTTCTTTCAAACTTGATGTGGTTTAGCTTTTCACAGCTCTCTGTCATCTCTCAGTTGTACTTTTAACCATTTTCCTTCTTCTACAGTGAGAACGTCATCATCCTAACTTTTGTATACTAGTTCTTCTCAGTGTTATCACCATTCTTACGTTTTCCAGTTACAATATTTTCACTCAAAACATCAAGTAATGAGACCCTGAAAACACATTTCTGTCTGTTGTGAGCTCCAAATGTAAGCTATTTGTTGCCTAGAGATGGTGCTTTCACAATTTTCCCAAAGGACATGAAAGCCCAAAAAAGCAGGTACAAATAGCCAAACCTCAGATTGCATTTCTCAAATTGGCTTGAAGACCAACACAGCTTTTAGACTCTAAAATCCTGCCTCAATAAACATACCCTATTCGTAGTGGAGATCTCATTCAGGTATCATCAATCAAACAGAAATGCTGCCCGGCTACAAACTGCTCTCCTCTCCTCTGCTGCTTAGCCCCTGTTATTCCATACAGAACTGTACACACCCTGTTTGATGTCCTGGAGAGCCCTGGAGGTGATTTTGGCATCTAAACCTGATGTGAAGTTCCCAGAAATGTGGAGTAAAGCCTAGGCTGTTGTTAGACAAAGACCTTGATAATGACAGAGTTGGAGAATTGGTCAACATATGGGAGGTTCCTCCCTTAAGCCTGCAGTATAACTGCTGTCAGAAAGCAGCATGTTTCTGTATTGTTCTCAGTACATCATTACTTTACCTTAAAAGAAAATTAAGAGATCAGCACAGCAAAGATAAAGGCTGTGCCTTACCCAAGGTTGGACAGATCCAGTCCAAGTTTAACTAAACTTACATAGCTCTTCTGAGATAACTCGCAAAATTTCAGCTGTTACTTTAACTTTCCTCACTTTATCTCACCCTTGGCTGGAAGAAAAGGGAAGTTTTTAGAGCTCTGAGCTTTTGCTTTGGCTCTCCCTCTCCACAGACAAAGTTGTTATCCTTTATCAACCACTGATATGCCCTGAGCTCACTTCAACCCTGCCTCTGTGCCTGAAGGCAGCTTATTTTGGCTCGTGATACAATTTTCTTTGCCGAGACTGTAGAGATCTGCCAGCAGCAGGGTGGCTGATCCCTTGGAAGTTCATCTCTTCTGCAGATCTCATAAAATTATATATCCTTATCTTTTCTTGTGGTCAGAGTGTGATGCTTTTGTGACTTTAGTTTAAATAACTGAAGATTAAATCTGACATTCTATCATAATGTAACTAATCATGTAGAAAACAAACCCACCCTTTTGTAACATTCTCTCTCGTTGTTCAGACAATGCATTAAAAGAGATAAAAAAAAATCCTTTTTGGGCATTCATTCATATACCAAGTGACTGCACTTTAGCACGTAGGTCCATATGATGCATTAATGATACAATATATTGCCAAAAGTATTCGCTCAGCTGCCTTGACTCGCATATGAACTTAAGTGACATCCCATTCTTAATCCATAGGGTTTAATATGACGTCAGTCCACCGTTTGCAGCTATAACGGCTTCAACTCTTCTGGGAAGCTTTTCCACAAGGTCAAGTAGTGTGTTTATGGGAATTTTTGACCATTCTTCCAGAAGCGCATTTGTGAGGTCATACATACTGATGATGGACGAGAAGGCCTGGCTCTCAGTCTCCACTCTAATTCATCCCAAAGGTGTTCTATCTGGTTGAGGTCAGGACTCTGTGCAGGCCAGTCAAGTTCATCCACATCAAACTCTCTCATCCATGTCTTTATGGACCTTGCTTTGTGCACTGGTGCACAGTCACGTTGGAACAGGGACAGGGCCATCCCCAAACTGTTCCCACAAAGTTGGGAGTATGGAATTGTCCAAAATCTCTTGGTATGCTGAAGCATTCAGAATTCCTTTCACTGGAACTGAGGGGTCAAGCCCAGATCCTGATAAACAAGCCCACACCATAATCCCCCCTCCACCAAACTGTACTTGGCACAATGCAGTCAGACAAGTAGCGTTCTCCTGGCAACCGCCAAACTCGTCCATCAGATTGCCAGATGGAGAAGGACGATTCGTCACTCCATAGAACCCATCTCCACTGCTCTAGAGTCCAGTGGCGGCGTGCTTTACACCACTGCATCCGACACTTTGCATTGCTCTTGGTGATGTATGGCTTGGATGCAGCTGCTCGGTCATGGAAACCCCTTCCATGGCGACCTCTGTGCACTCTGTGCCTTATCATCTGCTGACCCTGCTCCATCATTTTACATGGCGTACCACTTCGTGTCTGAGTTGCTGTCGTTCCCATTTGCTTCCACTTTGGTATAATACCACTGACAGTTGACTGTGGAAAGGAAATTTCACGACTGGACTTTTTGCACAGGTGGCATCCTATCACAGTACCACGCTGGAATTCACTGAGCTCCTGAGTAGACCCATTCTTTCACAAATGTTTGTAGAAATAGTCTGCATACCTAGGTGCTTGTTTTTTTTTAAAACTGTGGCCATGGAAGTGATCAGAACACTTGATTTCAATTATTTGGATGGGTGAGTGAATACTTTTGGCCATATAGTGTGTATCTTCAGTGGCAATGTGATATTCTGGCTGATATCCTGACTGATATTCCCTTGGCTCTCTTAGCTTGGTATCCCAGCATGCTCTGTGCTCTGAGGCTGCTGGCAGTAAGACCAACTGGGGGCGATTTAGCCTTGGACTTGGAGGCTACTGCCACATCTTTAACAGCTGTTCTCACTATTGTGGTCATAAACTTGCTTTTAATGGACACAGTATACAGTTTAGCAAATTAATATTGTGATGTACTGATTAGATTGAAACTAATTAATTTGAGGCTAGTGATTACGAAAGAGTGATGATGTGTTGAAGTTCTGTGATCCAGCTCTTGTTTGAAAGACATTTTTCCTATTTTTTGTTAATTTAAAGATATAAAAAGCCAAAATGGTACCAAATGAAGAGCTGTTTGAAAGCAGAAAGACTGGCTCTTGTTACTGAGCTGAGCCAAAAATCCAGATCTTTATAAAGAGCTGCAATTCCCATCACTCTGAGTAAGATGGACATAAATAAAGCCACACTTTTTGTCTACTGGCAAAGTACAGGCAATCATAATCAGTTAACAGGGGGATCCTTAAAACTCACTGGGTGTACACAACAATTCCAGTCCAGATTAAGGCATCCCAGACCACTTCTGCATGTACAGCTTGGGCTTTTGGGTATCAAACCTTTCTCAGTACACACCTCTGGTGCATCCACACAAAGCATAAAGGACTACCACTTGGTATCTGAATGCCCAAATTGGATATAAATCCCTGTTAAAGTATTGTATGGACTGGGTCTCTGATTATACTGTGCCTGCCCTCACAACATGCCCAGCAGCTGTCTTGTGCCTGTCTTTTGAATATTTGTCAGCTTAGCTACACTGTTGTCAGCCTTTTACTCCAAACTGGCTGTTTTTTGTGCGTGTCCTCGGAAACAGCTTTAGATTTTACCATTTCATACTTGGACTGAGATAGATAAAATGTATAAGAATTGTATTTGATGTTTAACATTGTTGTAAGTGATAACTTTTCGTTTCATTTACATGAGATTAGTTATTGATTTATCAGCTGCTTCATGCTCTATGAATAGATATACAAGTAAAGTTTACCCATGAAATAAAATTAAGAACTTAAATTGAAAAAATTCAAATTTGAGCAAAATGATGTGGATAGATAACCATGTGGTTGAATTTAAAAGAAAAAGCTTGCTTTTTGTTCTTTTAATGCTCTACATTCACTTTGCTTTTCTACATTAAGCATGGGAGTTTGTTTTAAAGTTCCACTTCTCTCCTCCATCCCCTCACCTGTCACTCAAACCACCAGTGTGGGGCTTTTCTTTCCTGAGTGTGAGTGTGATCAATGCCTTCTCCCTCACTGGAGTCTTCATCGTCCCTCTCATGAGAACCCGTTTCATGAGGCACATACTCGTCTACTTCATCGCTCTTGCAGTCGGCACACTGTTCTCCACTGCCATCCTCCAGCTCCTGCCAGAGGTTTGCCATCCAGCTATCCATACCTAAACACCTTTCTGTCTACATGTTTTTATCTCTGCATCTTTTCACAGTGCTTCCTTTTTGCACTTCTCAAGAAACAAACACAAAATCTACTTGAGTTTACTGTAAGGTTGTTAATGTTTATAAAACTTGTGCACCTTTGGCCCAGAGCTCCTTTTGTCTGTCATGTGGTCACATCTATTGCCCTGCTTCCTGCCTTTGTTTTCTTGCTGTAATTTTCTAACGCTCCACTAAACAATGCTATTCATTTTTCCTGTACTCTCACTGCACCAGCAATCATCAAGGGAAATGTTTGAACTTGGTTTTCTAATCTGCACTTTTCTCAGAATTGAAATCTAGGCCAGTTGTGTGGTTTTTCTCAGATAAATCCGATCAGTTTTCTCTTACACTGCATGTGAAATGGCTAAACAGCCCCAAAAGCAGGTTTCCCAAACTCAGTGGATTCATAAATTTCAGTGTGTTTAAGAGAATTTGAAGTACAGTGTCCTTCAGACTGAAATGTGATCCCTCCTTAGCAGTGCTCTTTTCACTGCTGTTGGGCTATTTAAAGTTCATTGCCCCCCCTTTTGTGTCTGAAGAGAATAGCTAGTGTGCACCCTGAGGCTAGGACAGTGCTACAGATGCACCAGAGTGGACCAGGACAAAGTGTTTGCCTGTGTTTGTAATTTAACTTAATCACTTAACTATTTACAAAGAAATGCATGGGTCTGACAGATTGCTTCAAAGGACAACAAGCTGTATTCTTCTGTGCAAATGAAAGGCGATGTCACTTCTGTTGATCAGTGGACAAATGGCCCTGTTTCCCTTTTTTTTTTTCCAGGTTGATTTTATTTTAATTCTCTTTTTCCCAGGGGCAGGTCTGGTTGGTGTTCTTTAAATTTTGATCCTCTACTGTACTTGTGGTGATTAATCTGGTGAAATCGGTTCCTAACTGCCTGTCTGTTTTTACTTCTTTTCTCCCTCTCTCCTTTCCGTCAATCAGTGTGGGGTTATGGGATCCTTTGTGTCACACTTATCTCTCTGTGTTCGTTGGTGGGGGCCAGTGTGGTACCCTTCATGAGGAAAACCTTTTACAAGCGGCTGCTGCTCTACTTCATAGCCCTGGCCATTGGCACGCTGTACTCCAACGCCCTGTTTCAACTCATCCCAGAGGTAGTATCGGTGCTACTGTGACTCACAGAGCTGCAGCTCCCTCACTTAGCCTCAGCTGTGCAGGGTTTTAAATAGTCTCAAGAAAGAAGATAACTTGTTGTGTGTCACAAATTTAAAGATGCTCTTATTGGCAGAACTGAACATTAGGGAACACAAGGCTGTTTTACCAGCCTTTTACACTCGTAGATTTGTGGTTGCTAAATGATGAAATTCAGTAAGTGAAGCTTTAATAAGCAAAGCATTGATGTTATGTTGTCATGTAGACAGGAGTTTAAAGTCAAAGGGTGTGTCCCAACAATTTGTCTGTCTAGATGGCATTTTAAAACATGAAGTTCAAACCCATTAGGCCAGATTTACACTAGTGGAGTTAGTCATGCATCAACATGTGGGTTAAATCATAAAAACCTGACTGGTGAAGAGGTTTGATTTATCTGAAGTCTGAGTAGAGGCATTATGTCTATAATTTAACTGTTCCATCACATCAGAGCTTCCAGTGAAATATCTTTGCAGTATCTTTAATTCACATCAGGTCTTTTAGATGTCACTTTTTTTTCCCCAAAGACAAAAGACACATAGCTGGGTGACATTTTCAACCGGGATAAACATGCTTTTTGATCAGCAGCTGCAGCAACATGTTTTCTCTCTCTTGTTTTTAGACAGCTGACTGCACAGCCTTGACCACATTAGATTTCAAAACAAGCAATTCACTGATTGCTCAATTCGTGTCTTAAATACCCCTGCTAAATCATGTTTATTATAGTTTTCAGTTTTTTAGATCACACCTTATTTTAAAATCATTCTCTTTGTTTAATGTAAGGCATTACTGATGCAGTATAAATATTAATCACAAGCTGACCTCATCTTATTTTCTTAACTTTAGGCTTTTGGTTTTGACCCCATGGTGGATTTCTACATGTCCAAGTCTGCTGTGGTGTTTGGAGGATTTTACCTCTTCTTCTTTACTGAAAAGGTCCTCAGGGTACTTCTCAAACAGAAAGACCGGGTGAGTACATGTCACGACTTTTGCAGCAAAGGTTTACATCACACATCAAAGCTTTTTATTAGATTCTGGGATAGATTTTTCTTAAGATTTTCTTTGGGGCCTTTATGCTACTTTTAATAGGACAATTGAAGAGGAAGTAGGGTAAACATGTGTCAAAGGGGTGAGCTGAAGTTTGTGCCTATGAAAGTATTCACCCAATTGGATGTTTTACCCTTTTATTGATTTTATAAATCAATTATGATCAATATAATTTTGCCTTTTTGGCACAGAAAATTACCAAAAACAACCCTCTTAAATGTCAAAGTGGAAACATATTTCTACAAAGTTATGTCAATCAAACAAAAATCTGAAAGGTCAAATTTGTGATAGCATAAATATTCACCCCTTTTAAAGTGACTAGCCCAATTCATTGGTTCTAGTTGTCTCACATTTAGTTAAATGGGGATCACCTGAGTGCAGTGAATGTGTCTCAAGTGATTGAAGTATAAAGACAACTGAGTCTGGAAGGTCAAGCCACTTGTTAATTTGTATTCCTTGTGGGGAACGCAGATAGCCTAGCGGTCTAAGGCGCCATGTACACGGGCGGCCAGAGTTTGAATCCGGCCCGTGGCCATTGGCCGCGTGTCTCTCCCCACTCTCTTTCTCTGTCCAATGTCCTCCTCTGTGGAATAAAGGCACCAAAAGGCCAAAAATAAATCTTTAAAAAAAAAACATCAGTATTCCTTGCCACCATTACCCCATGAATACAAAAGAACACTCAAAAGAGACTTAGAGGAGTGGTTATTGAAAAGTATTAGTCAGGGAATGAATACTAAAAAAGAAATCAGAAGCAGTACAGTAAAATTGGAGTAAAATTACAGTGTCCTGATGTGATATATGAAATACTGACTTGAGGGGGATGGATATTTATGCAGTCACTTATTTTACATTACATATTTTTGTTTAATTGAAATTAGTTTATAAAAAATTTGTTTTCACTTTGACATTAAACAGTTTTTGTGTCAAAAAAGCAAAATTAAATTGACCATGATTGATTTATAAAATTAATTAAAGGGTAAAACATCCAAGGGGGTAAAAACTTTTTTAGCCACTGTATGTAGCACCTGCTTCACCGACTTAGCTAAACCAGCGCCTCTCTTAGATAGAATGTTAAATTGTAACCATGTAGTAGAACTCAACAGTCCTGCATAGGGGTGCACCGATCGATCAGCCAAAATCGGAATCAGCGCCGATTTCATTAATTTTGGGGGATCGGTGATTGGCTGATACTTAGATAAGATTAGTGGATAAGATCGGTTTCATATGTACCTCTACCTGCTAAAATGTGAAAAATGAAAGACTAAAGGAAGTGATATAATTTAGTAGTTTGGACAGCAATGCTTTAAACTTTTCATTTATATTTGAGAGAACTACCTCATGTGCAGTTAAAACAACAAGTTTGTATTGTTTCACGGGTATTGTTCAATGTTTTTCAATAAAATAAGATTGGTACATTGAAGGTGTATGCTGTCAGTTATAAAAAAAATAAAATCGGTATCGGCCAAAATCGGAATCGGCAGGTCAGGCTTTTTAAAGATCGGTGATCGGCCAGAAAATTGCAATCGGTGCACCCCTAGTCCTGCATGTTAACAGCATGTGGCAAATGTTGATGATCTTGCCCTAATTCTTGCAGCTTTAAAACACAAAATCTGGCTGATTAATGATAGCTTTCAGAGGATTTTTGATGTGGGCATATGAAAATGTCTAGAAAATTAATCATAAGTAAATGCATTGGCAAGATGACAAAGCAAGAAACAGAAGTGTTCAAAACAGTCTGGAAAAAAGTTCTTAACCCCAACTAACATAAGTAATTCTCCAAACTTCATTTACCACTGATTTTATTATTGAAAGGCAACAATATAAAATTCATAACATAATGTCTACAATGATAAAGCTAAGGAATGAATCACTGTGATGCACTTGATTCTTATGTCATGTTTTATTTGGATATCAGCGGCAGGTTAAGCAGGTTGAACAAATGTTAGAAGAAGAGGCATAAGGGTGGTGTGTCGAGTTCAAGGTTGTGCCCTCAGGAGCTCTGATGCACTTCCCATCTTGAAAGGTCAACAAATTATTTTGGTTTGCCACACCAGAGATATTTAACTTTGGAGAACTATTTAAGAACATGATTTTGTGCGTGTCAATCAATGCTCTATTAACAAAAGACTAAGAGCAGAAGTTGAACTTTGCCCCAGGGATTCTGGTTGAGGATGTCCATTCTTCCCTTATGTTAGTTGTACTTCTGCAAAGAAACAAAAGTCATTGTGGGGGAAAAAGAAACAATGGAGGACTCAATTTTAATAACACGTGAAAATGTAATAACCTGTAGAATTAAGTCATCATTTAAAAATGCTATTGACTCTTTCCATCTACTTGTGCTTCTTTTTAAATATTTTTATGCTTTTTACTGTTGTCTGGACAAATTAAACAATATTTTATCCTTATACTTCTTTTCAACACTCAACAGGATTAAATTGAAAAGCTAATATTTGAAGATATTTATAGGAAAATGTATCAAATGTTTGCCTCTAAAATGTCATCCATCCCTTTCTTATAATTGAAGGGTTTTTCCAGAAATTGCTGATATGTGAAGTGTATATATTAATTACAGAAGTTTTAGTTCTTTACTTTCTACTTTACAGCTAGATTTGTTCCTACTGTTCTCTTATACACAGTATCAGAGTCTGGACTGTGCCATGATGTGGGTAGTTGGTGGTAAGTTCTGAATTTAGGTTAGACTGAACTGCTCCGCTGTGTCTGGTTTTTGGCACTTGGCCTCTTGGCAGCGGTACTGTGGCTGTTTATTTGCAGAAGTGCAGTTGTGGTGCAAGTGGCACTTGAACGTCTCAGAGCTGAAAAATGAATCTCCGACACACTTTGTCAAAAGGTCATCATTGTGTAAACCTACATTTTTCACCTCTGTATAATGTCTATATGTTAGTGTTTAGAAGACCTAAGCTATGCGTTTTCCTTTCGTTTTTCTGGGCTGCTGGTTTGATTCTCAAAAAGCATCAAGAAATGCAATCAGGGTGATTTAGGGACAGTTGCTCCACCTTGTGGTTAAAGCAATTTGAGCCATATGGTCCAGCTAGCCTACTTAACAGCTCACACATCAACCTGTTGATCCTATTACAGAGCCTCTCTGAACCAGATTGACACCTGCAGTGCTGCTTCTAGGCTTTTCATTTTTTGAAAAAAGTCCTTTAACAATTACATATCAGCCCCTGGCAATAATTTCAAGAGTACATCACTGTGTTGAATAGAAGGAAGAAACAGGGTTGTATCATTGCGATACTGTCCCTGTTAACAGACAATTTGTAGGTTTCATTTGGTTGTTTGAAGAGCTCCACCTCAGCTTAAAGGCTCCCTGAGAGGTTCTGCCCCAGACAATATTATCCTTGAGAGGATGAGTTGTCTTTTTTTACCTGTTCTTTAGTCCTGGTTAAACCATTGAGAAAATCAGTCTCAAGAGAACTGTGATTGGTTAAATTTGTACATGTTTTCATTTACTTTAAAAGTGTAAATTAAGGATTAGTCTGAGATTGGAAATAGTAGTATCTATGCTCTTTATGATAAATCCAAGTAGCAGGAAGAAACGCACTGCTTCATCAAAAAAAAATCTCCAACCATCCGCCTGGATGACACAAAGATCTAATCAAAAGTGCTAATTTGTTAAGTGTTTAGTCTTATTATTTTTGGCTGACCACTGAGGTCAGCCCTACACATGGCGACTAAATGCTGGCAGTAATGGCTGCCTCCACTGTGTTAACTAGAACCATACATACATTACCCCTCACATGGTTTGTCTATGTGTTCCTGTAAAGCGTCCTTGGGTTTCTTGAAAGGCACTATATAAATTCAAGATATTATTATTATTATTATTATTATTATTATTATTATAATACAGAGTTGCGCTATGGGCGGGGTTTACTTGTGATGAAATCCCTGTAATGGCTGCCTCCACTGCTCTAAATACTCAGATTTAACTTTAGCCTCTGTTTAACCAGAACTGGGCCACATTTCTGTATGACAACGAATAAAAACAACCCTATAAGCTTTTCATGTTGGGAAAGATGATTTTACTCCGCTGCTGACCTGCTTTGGCATGACTATGTGATATTTAAGGGGAAAAGGTAACTTGTGTAAATGCTTGTGTACACTGGCTGTTCGAGGAGCAGTTAGCTCTGAATTAATCGCAGCAGCACTTAGTCAAAACTGGACGTTTCTTTATTTAAACAAGTGAAGGCAGCAACACTGAAAGCTTTCTATAACAGAAAGGGTGATTTTGCTCTTCTGCCAAACCACTTTAGCGTGAGTGTGTGATGGTTAAAGGGGGAAAGGGTTGCTTGTTGTACTTGTATTTACGGCCTGCTAGCTGAACGTTAGCTTGGCCTTAAAGGGACCAACACATTTCTTCATCACAGTTAGCGATGAGAGCAAAACGGAAAGCTTTCTGCGACAGAAAACGATGCTATTGCACTTCTGCTGCCCCGCTTTGGCATGACTATGTGATAGTTATGGGAAAGGTTTGTTGTTGTATACAGCTAATGAGTTGTTGTGTCTAAGCTAATGACTCTAGCAGGCCTGCTAGTAGAGTCATTAGCTAGGACTGAGCCGGTGGGCTCGTCCCATTAGCTGTTAGCTTGGGCAACGATAAACTAAGTGGATG
Organism: Cheilinus undulatus; assembly: GCF_018320785.1. NCBI lineage: Eukaryota > Metazoa > Chordata > Actinopteri > Labriformes > Labridae > Cheilinus > Cheilinus undulatus. The sequence continues at coordinate 24,601,575 of NC_054869.1, read as the reverse complement.
CTCATTGTCGGTGTTGTTAAATCCAGAGCATAGAGCCACACCGACAGCTTGTCTTGTGCAGAAGAGAGGTTTTTGCTCTTTTCCTGTAGTCTTGTCTTCCCTTTCTGCAATAATAGCAAAGAATACAGAGAGCGTCAGCTGAGTCGATGTGTGTCTGTGTTTAACCAATCAGATGCGGTAGAACAAAAGCAGGAGGGGAGGGGGATGACGCTGCTCAGGGTTCATCTCCACAAACACAGAAGGAGCCAGACAGAGAGAGACAGGGTTACATGTAGCTTTTTACATTTCAGTAACCACTTACTATAACTTTGGCTAAAACTAATAAACTACTATCAATCATGACAAATTCACTCTGCCAGAAAACACATTTCCGTCAGACGTTTCAACAGGCATCCCAGATAGTTGAGGTCAGCCATGTACTAGGTTTTAACCTAGTTTTGTTTCTCTGTGTATTTTAGAGTGATATTAGTATGACAATATTATAATATTAGAACATATTGCCTGTTAAGTCTCTGTGAATTATAGATCAGAGCAGTAGACTAACTAAAGTTCCCCTGCAGAATTATAGTTTGCCTCAGAATCAAGAAAAATTAAATCAAAGCCTTTTTAAACAGCATTTGCTTTGTTAGAATTTGCATAAAGTCATTTGAGTTTCCAGCTGTTGTCCTTTCCTCTTGAAGACAAAAACATGCTGTCGTATTAAATGCTTTAGCTGCACTAAAAGAGCACCTCTGTCTAATGGCTCTCCATTAGTCTATTTTTTGTACCACATTATTTATTTGCCATTTATCGGCCTCTATGTCTCAGGGCCATGGTCACAGCCATTACCCTGGCCCAGATCATTACTCAACACCTGACGGGGATGTGGACAGAGTGGAGAAGGAGAAGCTGCAGCAGAACGGAGCAGCCACCGGTTTGGCTCTGGGCAAGGTGGACTTAGGGGAGGGAGAGCTCATGCTGAGTCCTGCACAGACTCCAGAGGTAAGGCGGGGGGAGACTTATACCTGGATTTTATGTTTTTTAGTGATCTGTTTGAGGGTCCTATTTTTTTTTTCAAAGTACAGTAGATGGGGTTTCATCAGTGGGAATGAGTTCATTATTGGGTCAAATTAAAAATGAAAGGAATGCTTACTTAAAAGACACTATCCTAAAAAAACTCAGTATTTCAAGGTGATTTTGAAACCAAAACCCTAATCACATGGTGTTGGCACCCTAGATGAGTATTTTTGTGTTCAACTGCACCCTGGTTTAGACTTTAAACATTGATTTGATGGAGAAAATGGGGGCAGAATCCCCTAACCCTTTCTAGTGAGAACTAGTTTATTTTAAACACCGCATACCTTATCAGCATATTAAACCTGTTACAAATGCTGTACTCTTCCCATCCATGCAAAACTGGGGATACATGATCAAAAATCTGTCTTAAGAGCATTTTCTTCTCCTCTAGATAAACATGATCTGGTTTATAATGTGGTATTAACTTTTGGTGGGTCACCCTCTCAGGACTCCCAGAGCCCAGACAGCGGGGGCCACTCTAGCAGCAGTGGTGGCTGCTATTGGTTAAAGGGGACAGCATACTCTGACATTGGCACACTGGCCTGGATGATCACATTGAGTGACGGCCTGCACAACTTTATTGATGGCTTGGCAATTGGAGCATCCTTCACTGCCTCTGTCTTCCAGGGCATCAGCACCTCTGTGGCCATCCTGTGTGAGGAGTTTCCACATGAGCTAGGTTAGTCTGGAATTTTAACCTGTTATGTTTTCTTTATTTGGTTTACCTCCAAACACAACCTAAGATGGACAACTTACCAAACTGTGGAAAAGAAAATGCACAAGTTTTTGAAAGTTTTTCTTGTCTGATGCTGTTTTTTTTCTCTTTCTGTCATCAGGAGATTTTGTGATCCTGCTCAACGCTGGTATGAGCATACAGCAAGCTTTGTTCTTCAACTTCTTGTCAGCATGTTGCTGTTACCTGGGGATGGGCTTTGGCATTCTTGCCGGCAACAGCTTCTCCCCTAACTGGATCTTTGCTCTAGCAGGAGGAATGTTTCTCTACATCGCTCTGGCAGATATGGTCAGTGTTTTGGGAAGAAATGTGGTGCACGAGCTGGAGGGGTGGATCTGTTCTTGTAGGAGTTTTTATGCTAAAGCAGGGTTGTTTTTGCAGGAAATCATTGCTTTAATTCATGGAGCTGGAAGAAGTGATTTGCATTTTAACAAGATTAAAGTGTTTCTGCTTGGTTGCACTAGAAGGAAAGTAAAATGATAAAAAAAAATAGGAATTTTTAAATCTCTGGCTTAAAATGCCAAGAAAATTAGAGATGGTGCAAGTACACAACAGAGTTGATTCTTTAATGCAAATTAGCAGCAGTGCAAGTTACTTTTAAATTTTTAATTCATTGTTTGACTGGATAAAGATGGATATTTTTTAAAGTACCATTAAAAGAAAGTTAGGGGAAAGGGCATGCAAAACGCTGTTTGGACTTGTAATTTTATCATTTCTGTACCTTCAAGTCTCTTTTGTTGTCCTTCACAGATTTTCCCCCGTTAAGGGCGTATTGTTATAAATCCATTTTCATAGAGCCACACACTGAATACAGGAAACACAATTTGTTTTACAAAAGCACCAATGAAAAGAAATCAGCGGGATTTTACAATACTTACTGAAAAGGGATGTGCTTTGCAGTGTCAGGATTTGTTTCAAATTCAAATTCAAAAAAACTTTATTTGTCCCCGGGGGGCAATTAAAGGCACATAGAGCAGCAAGTAACAACAATATAGAAATTCAGTCAACCACTGCACATAGACAATAAGGCTAATGTTCAAAGTGCTAAAATACTAACTATAGAAAGTAGCACTACTACCAAACAATAAAATAGGGGAAGAAATAAGGGAAGAGAGAGAGAGAGAAAGGGAGAGAGAGAGAGAAGGAGAGAAAGAGAGAGAGAAAGGCGAGGGAGAGAGAGAGAGAAGGGGAGAGGGAGAGAGGAAGAGAGGGAGATATAAAATAGTTATTGCTGAAGAATTAATATACTAAAAATTTTCTCAATACTGGAGACCAGCATCATGGGTGCAAATTGGCACTAGTCAACATAGTAAAACCGCAGATATATTGGCCAAATAAGTAGTTTTTCTCATTGGAGATGGATATAAAAGATGATCTTGACTTGAACTTCATAAGAATGGTTTTCTTTTCAAGTGTCTTAGTTGTCAGTGGCATGAGTGCCCCGATAATGAAAAGTAGTATTCATGAGCATCAGTGCTCCTATTTGACATTCTTATTACTTAAAAACGTTCTTTCTTTTTCTGTTTTGTTCTCAGTTCCCAGAGATGAATGAGGTGAGTCGTGAGGAAGAAGACGCAGGCGGCAGTAGTTTCCTCCTGACCTTCGCCATCCAGAACGCCGGCCTGCTGACGGGCTTCGCCATCATGTTCTTCCTCACCACCTACTCTGGACAGATCCAGCTGGGCTAGCAGCAGACTCCTCTGAACAAACAGCAGCTCTTACCAGTGTGAAATTAAACTGAGATGTTAGCTGGTTTGAACTGGTTTAAACTGACCCCAAGCGGAGGGATGAAGGCAGGAAATTTGTGTCTTTCTGTTCCTCCTATTGTCTCAGTTTTCATGATCTTGGCATTTGGGGAGTTTGGCTGCTGTGCGGCCAGTGCACTCTTCTTTCCGCTATTGAAAATATCTGCGAAGCTGGTTGTGTGCAGTTTCTCGATGCAGTAGAGCCCAACTTTAGAAACCATTCCTGCTCCTTTACAGTCATAGAAATATTCCCTAAGCAGGATTCAGTCTGAAGAGGTGAGCTAAGGACCTGAAACTCCCTCAACTCTGAACGCTGACCCATGTGCAATATCCACCCAGTCACTGAAATCTTTGTCTGCTCTCCAGACGATCGCTTTAGATTTTCTCCTTTCCTCAGTGGAAGTCATTGAGCCTCAACAGTCATTCAGTAGATACAGAATATCTATAACATTTATCCTCGAAGAGCTTCCTCAGGAGGAGGGGACAGCACAATCAGGTTTCAGCAGCTGTATTATTAATATCCTGTAGTCTTTGTTCTTCTTTTCCCCTCTCTACCCTTTATTCATTTTACACCAAATACAAATCTTCATGGACCTGAACTGGATTTCAATCAAGTCTCAACTCTCAGCTGGGCTTTGTTTTTAGTGTGTTGATGTTATATTTTTGTAAAATGATCCACCTTTTGAAGACCAAATACGGGCCGACCATTAAGAATGGTAAAGGGCTACACAGTGGTGTTTGAAGGGCACACCTTTACTCTCCTCTGTATGGATGTGAATTCATCCTCAGCATGCTGGCAGAAATGTCCAAAATCTGAGTCAGACACTAAAAGTGACTTCAAGTCCAGAGTTTCATATCCAGTTTTATCCAGTTAAGATGCAGCAACAGTGAGCATCCACTTAGTTTACCACCTGTGCCCTTCATTAATATAGCATTAAATATTTAACTTGTTTTTAATTCCTTTTATTATCAACCTCGAAGTGCAAATATCTGGTCTTGGTACATACTATAGACTATTTTCCATTTTACTGTACATTATAGTTCTACAAAATACTGTAAACTGACTCTTTAAAACATGAACACTTAGCCTGCTGGTCTATGACCCTATGCACACTGATCATATATAATTATAGATTTAAGTTAAATACCATTTTAGTAAGTAATTACAAAACCTTTGACACCTTTAAAGTAACTTTATGGCCAAAAATATGTGGACAGGCTTCCGGTTATGCAGAAATATTTTTTTTATTTTGACGGTTTTCTAGGGTTGTGCTTGCATCTGTTTATGATCATGATTTTTATTGTTGTATTTAAGTCAAAGAGCTAAGGGTCCATTTTTTCAGAATAGAAAATACTTCAATATAAAAAAAACCCTACAAGTTTATTTTAAAACACTGACCACTCTCTGAAGGTATTTCCTCAAACCTCAGTGACTCTTACAACCATGTATATGAAGAAGATATTCTCTCCTTTCACTGTCACTGTGCAGACTTATTAGCGTCAGGGAAAGGCTTTGTATTAAGACATCAAGAAAAATAACTTAAAAACATATACAATGCACCAACAAGTCAGTACTGATCCATTTCCTGATTAATGAAATATTCAGATTACTGTTTCTCCCCTTTAATGGTTATCCATTTGAATAGAATACAGAATATTCTTGTGGTTTTTAGTCGATTTTAAAAATAATTTGAAATGAGGTTTGGAAAAATAGTCATTATTATTGTCATTATTGCTAAATTATTCATCAGTTTTTTACTTGCTGAGGGATGATTGGTAATGAAAATAGGTGCTGAAATAAAAAAAATATATATAACATACAATCATATGAAATGATACATCACTCTGAGATTTCATCAGTTTTTGCCAGCATTTTGGCAAATTTAATTTCTTTTTCATATTACAAAGCCTCTGTGTTCATACAATTATTTTTCCTCCTTCCTTAAGAACTTGTAGCCCCATTAAGTCCCCACGTTTTAAAGGAAGTGTAAAGTCTTAAACCAAAGGATTAGAGGCTCTACGGCTTTGATTCACAGTATGATTCACAGATCTGACGTGCTTAACATATTGTGTCCACAAACTTTTGGCCATGTCTGAAAACTTACATTTTTGAGGAGCCGGTTGATCTGTAACGTTTATTGAAGTTTAGGGACCACTTTTTTGTTTTTTAAGTGAATCCAATCACATTACAGTCTGAAAACTGTAACTAAGGTAGTAAAAGCTGAACACGTGATGACTACATCCATGTTTTTTCTGCTGCATGCACCACAAATCAGTGAACGTTTCTGCTGACCCATATTTACTAATATTTTACTTTTTTTTTTTTTCAATATGAAGAACTTCAAACTGAGGACAGTGATCCATTACCAAAACATAAATTTTGAGTTTGAATTAGAATAGAATAGATTATTTCTTCTTTGTTAGATAGAAACTGGAAGCCATTATTGGTCAAATATTTATGGACCGACCTTATGAATCAAAGTTTCTGTTGTTGGTGGTAATGGAAAACCATCAATCCCAGTACCTTGAGGTATAATATAACTGCTGCTTGATTTGTATGATAAAATGGAGATTATTTATTGTTGTTTGAGCCATAAAATATTTATTTTATGCTTTACACCAACAAACAGTGTTCAGTTTACTGTCACATTGAAAGCCATGAAAAAAGAAAATATCTCAACCTTTTTGTTTGTTCCTTTTCTTTGTTTTAGTTGAAATAAATGGGACAGGCGCCAGATTACATATGAAACCTTTACTGCTTTAGATATTTACCTCCATAGTAGAGTTTATATACAGATACAGAACTTCTGCAGTGTTATGGCAGATTAAACCTCATTGTGTCAATGTAACACAAACCAGAAGATACATTCAGGAGCACAAAGACAAAAATACAGCTTCATTGGTGAAAAAATTCTCATTGAAACAAAAATGTATTTTTTTCATCATCAGTCCACCAACCAATGACTGACTGACTGGAGATTTTGATAACTTATGGATGTGCATTTTAAACTATAAATGCCCATTTTCAGAGAAAAAAATGGTACCTAATGTAATTTATTAGAATCTTCATCAGCCTTCTCTGTGTGTCATGGGAGTCTTGATTTTTTTGTTTTTGTTTTATAAAACATCCTTTTCCAAGAAAGCCATGTGTCTTGTGCGGTCATTGATTGATTCTGTATATTCAATGTTTATGGTCTCTTCATTTTTCAGGATTCAATGCATATTTTTACTGATTTTCAGAAGTGAAATGAACACTTAAACCTGAATATAGCTATTATAGTCTACTTTCATATTTCCAGACAACAAGCTCAATCTTTCAAGTTGTAGGATCAGTAATTGAAGATGCCTCTTGTAACTAGGCCTACCCTCAGAATTGACTGGGCCCCTGTCAAACTCCGTAAATGGGCCCTTCTCAGTTGTGATTTATTTATATTTATGCATGTGTTGGACCAGTAGCATTGGTTCTAGCATCCTTGCTAACAGTTATCTCATCGTGGAGATGTTAGTGTTTCAGGCTATTAGTGGGTCTGATGTTTAAATTGCATAATTTTGCCAATTTTAACACCTGTTCACCACTTTTTCCACTCTTTTTTGCCACTTACAGTCCATTTTCACCACACTTTTTGCCAATTTAAACCCATTTGTTCCACATATTGCCACTTTTAACCTCCTTTTGCCACTTTAAAACAATTCTTGCCACTTTTTTAACTACCATTTTTGTATCATTTTCCAAACGCTGTGTAGAGCTTTACCAAACGGATGTGTGAAAGAAAATCATCTGGCATGTCATGTTAATTTTCTTTTGCTTGAACATTACTATAAAGAAAAAATAATGCCATAAAGCACCCACCTACTACTGGGTCAAGTTTACCCCCTGTCGCAGTCAATGCTTAAAGCATGTTCCTTTTAACTGAGTGATTATTGAGCATTCAAATCAAACACATCTCTCAACTTCATGTTGAATATCTTTTAATTATTATTTATCCATTTTAATTATTATTTATCCATACACATACATTTACTAGTTACAACTAAAAATTGAGGTTTTCTCATAATCTTCAGTACTCTGTCTTAAATTGGCAGTTCATTAATGAACTACTTTAAAATCCCATTGAATGTACTTCACAATTTACGTTATCAAAACTGGGTTTGTTTCTGATAAAAGTCCATCATGCAATTTATGTGTCCATGTTTTCATGAATAAACATGCAGGAATTGATTAAAATATGAAGTTAATTGCTGCACCATTACATTGAAAGAAAACCCTTGAGTGAGATTGACTAAACAAAACAGATACATGAGATCATGAAATAAAAAATACATCTTTTAATGAAAGAGCTGACTGGGCAAGATGTGTGCAGACATGTGCTGATTGAAATTCAATGTTTGAGTACATTTTGCAAATAATTTAACTAAAATTTTGGATGTTACTGTTTAACTCCTTATGAATTACTTTGTAATAGATGTTTTTCTGTTTAAATCTTCAACTATTCAAAGACTGTGATGGAAGTCTCCAGAAACGTAATTAACATTTAAAAAGCTTATCACTGTATTCCAATGGTCAGAACAGCCAATAGCAGTGGTTCTCAAATGGTTTATTGTCAGGTCCCACCACAACCTTCCCAATGACAAATTGTGACCCAAATTACTTACATTTTTCACTCATAACCAATATTTTTAATGACAAATTGTCGGTTTGGACATGAAATGGAACAAAAAATATAAGGAAACAAAGAGATTAAGAAATTCTTTTAATAATAAAAGCACAAACTAGATTTTATGCCATGTATTTTGTTTCCAGGCACACCATCTGTGACGCACTAAAAATGATAAAGGGTTCACTTTTGGCTCCTGACCCACCAGTTAAGGATCAAGGATCTGGCAGGGGTTTCCAAACATTTTACACTGAGGTCCTCATACAAAAATATATACAGAGATGATGGGGCCACTTTTCACCCTTAGGATATTTAAATTAGTAATATTAATCTCATGCAGGCTGAAATCTGCCTAGTGATTGAGTACGCTCAAATAGCTGGTAAATGGCTGTCAAGGCAAACAGCCAATCATTTCAAGGATTTTGGGGAGGCCAGTTAGATTTCAGAAGGCCCTGATTGGCCCTCGCTATACTGGCTCTGCCTCTGGAACACTACTGGCAATCAATGAGGGCATTGTGAATTAAGATATTTTCATTATTTTGGTTGCCAACATGTTAACCATTTACAGTGTTGTCTCAATTTAGTGACAAAAAAACCCCACATTTGTGAATTGGTCTTGTCAGAATGGTTGTTTACAGAATTAGAGCTGAAACTAAGAAGTTAAACACAGTCGAGCACAAGCTTTATGTTCCAGTGTGGGAGATATTTAATTTTATTCTTCTAATGTGAAATCAAAAATGGGCCAGTCTTATCACCCTTGGTTTCCGGAAAAGGTAGACAGGTGCTACACTCTGGTTCCCACCAGGGGGCGATAGAGACAGTCGAATGTTGTTTACTGCACATGCGTCATTCTAAAATAACAAACATGTCACTTCCTGGTCCGACACAGGTGATTAGAAAACGTTTGGAAACTGAAACTGTGGAAAACTGTGACGACTCTAATGTGATGGCTTGAACATTTTTAGAAAGTCATATCAAGAGGTGAGGGGATTTATTAAGTTCTTGTATGTACGATAATGACAGAGGAGCCCTAAAAAGACGGTTTTGAAGTCACCGGATGGTTAGCTACGTTACGTTACCGTTAGCCTCTCCATTCATTTACGTGCTGTCAGCTCTGTTTAACATGGTAAATAGCGGTGAGTTATCGATTTTTTTGCCAGAATAGGCAGTTATTACAGCAAGGAGGTTGTTAGCTGAGCAAACAAATACCCTGGAGGCTTGTGAGTCTTGATAGCTGACGACTGTTACATGTCACTCGATTGAAAAGCATGTCATTCGCTCTTTACGTTGATTTAATAAGTTATGAGAAGCATAGCTAACTAACCACAGTGACAGTTTGTAGTTAGAGAAAACTAGCTCATAAATGCTATTGTAGCCTACATCAGGTGGCTAGCTTTCTGTGCTTCAGCATGCAAAAAGTACTCTTCTTGTCGGTCAACAGTGGGCAGCAATGGTTTTACGATCAGAAAAGGTCCATGCAACATTAAACAGTTATGGATTTCACAAAAAAGCATCCGTACAATCAGCTCTAATGCCGACTTTACGCAGAAATGAAAGCAATCAATTTGTATCAGGTACAACAGGGAGTTTATACAGCCAGGGTAATGTTATTAAGACAATGGAAAAAAAATCAAACTATAACACTCACCAATCAATCATAACTTGCAATAATACAATATTGATGGTAGTCCTCTTTCAGCCACCAAAGCTCTGACTTGTGGAGGCACCTCGTGTTTTGGCAAACCAGCAGTGATGCAATTTAATCTGTTGGATCAGATCACACAGAGAAGCTTTTATTCTTCACACAAGCAAAATGAGCTTTTGCTGTTGATGACTTTCTTACCTGTTCATTGGTTTTCCTTCTTGCTTCCAACAAATCAGCTTTGAGGATGAAATGTTCACTTGCTGCCTTATATACCCCCAAACTTTGGCAGGTGCCTCTGTAAAGCAATAAGTGTCATTTTCTTCACTTGACAGCCACAATACTATGGCTAATAGATATTTCTGACCTGGATGAACAATTTAAGAGACACCTGTTGCATAAAGCCATCTTATTTTCTGCAATAACCTCATCATTAAATATGATGCCACCTTGCAGCTATAGCTACTGTTTGCACCTTAATTTTGACTCTCTAGAGAGAGTTGTGACCTATAGAAATTAAAGTGTCACAATAAAGCACATTGATATTACTCATCAAGCAGTAAAACAGTAACTTATTTCTTTTGGTGGTATGATTTGTCAGAGAAAAACAGAAGTCATGGCCTGTGCCCGAGTGCCACTGGATGAGCAGCAGGTGACTGAGCCCAGTCCTCTGGGAAAAGAGCACACACTGCCTGCTCTGGTAAGTCATATCACCTCATTCTAAATGTAAATGCACTCAAACAGTAGTCTGTGATGCTTGAGGAATACTACTTTATCAAACACTGTTTATTTTGTTCTTTGCCTCAGCACCCGGCCAGGAAGGAGGACCGTTGCTTTGTGCCTTACAAGCCTCCACCTGAGGATGGCTCCCCTGCTGAGGTGGAGGAGTTTCTGGAACATGCCAAATTTATTACAGAAGACCTGGAGTGGCTGCTTGCACTGCCTCATGACAAGTTTTGGTGTCAGGTGAGAAATTACTGACATGTTAGCATCTCTTTGAGAAGGATTTTTGTCCTTTTCTTGGTGCTTATTTCCCTGGTCTGTTCTGTCTCCTCCATCAGGTGGTGTTTGATGAATCTCTGCAGAGATGTTTGGACTCATACCTGCATCAGGCTCCCCGTGGCCTCGACCTCACCAGCCTGCCCTCCTCCCCTGCTGTGGCTGACATGCAGCGCTCCATCCACAGGGTCGTCTTCTTGACCTTTCTCAGGATGGCAACTCATAAAGAGTCCAAGGTAGGAAAATAGTCTCCACAAGGGATTATAATTGACAAATCTATAGATATACCAGCTATAGTGAGATCAATGAATTATTTCGATGCTGGGTGCTATTTTCTGATTCACTCCCATGTCCAAAGCCTTAGCCCTGTTATGCAGTGTGTTTTTTGTGCTTTGCTTACACAGGAGAACTTTATCACCCCAGCTGTGTTTGGAGAAATTATCTATGAGAACTTTCTGTTTGACATTCCTAAAATTTTGGATCTGTGTGTGCTCTTTGGAAAGGGAAATGGTCAGCTGCTGCATAAGATGATAGGTGAGATATTTAGTTTGATATCTATCAAGTTAATATTCTGTTTGTTTCCAAGACAGGTAGTTTTAATCTCTTTTAATCCATGTTTGGCACTCTAACGAGACTTTTATAATGGTCTTTCAGAGAACATCTTTACTCAGCAGCCTTCGTACTACAGTGACCTGGATGAAACGGTGCCTACTGTGTTGCAGGTCAGAATCAAACATTTCAGCTGTATATTTACTTGGGAAGTCACAGACTGTTTGGAAAAGTCAATTTTATAAACATAATGTACTGAGTTTATTTCTCCCTGTCACCTTCAGGTGTTTGACACCATCCTGAATAGATGTGGTCTCCAGTGTGAAGGAGCCGCTGCCATGGAGCCCATGAAACTGAATGCACACAAACAGCCCACTGCCATGGCCATGAGCCAGCAGGTCAGAATAACAAACACGCAGACAGACCTGTGTTTGTCACTACATTTGTTCTAATAAAGTAATCCAACATCTAGAGCAGCTGCTTCATTATGGCAATTTCATAAGCACATAGATATGACATTTTAACTTAGGTTAAACAGGTATATTTAATGGATGATAAAGGATTAACCCAGAGAAAACAGTCAGCTTTAACATTTGACAGTCCAATCCAAAGTTTAATGCTTTGACCCTTTGCCATCCACTTCAATTAAATCCTTCCCTCACATAAGAATACAACACAGGTACTATTTGAGTTTAATTAATTTGTAAATGACATTTTTAAGTTCAGAGAATGCACTGAACTAATTAGATTAAGTCAGATAAAGCGCTGGACATGGCTACTCTGTCATTTGTAATCTGCGTCTTCTTTCCTCCCATAGGAACTTGTAGATATTATTTTATACCTGTGTGACTCCACCACCACCATCCATGCCTTCCTGGACATCTTCCCTGCTGCCTGCACCAGCTTTCACTCCCACAGCTTCCTCAGCAGGTAGACCAATGACATAACCGTGCAGTATCACAGGCACACCCTTTTTCAATCCTGTTATTATAATTTTTTTCTACCTGCAGACTGACCTCGTTTTATGAGACCGCTGTGCCTGACCTGGAGAAAGCGGTGAGGAAGAGAAACTTTGATGATAAAAGGTGAGTGTCTGCTGCATTTGTTCTTGCTTGCTGTGTAAATCATTTTTCATCAATCTCTCACAACCCTCCTTCAGTCTTCAGGAGGACTTGTGGAAGAGGTTGTCTCACTCCTGCCGTAAGATGGTGGAGATGACTCACCTGCTGCTGAATCACACCTGCCTGCAGCCCATCCTGGACGGGTGAGACCTCAAACTCTCAACAAGTACATAGCTTAGCAATAAAAAGTTAACATGTACACTGTCATTAACAAACTATGATATTTGTTGCCTTGCAGTGGAGAAAATGTGCAAACATTTGCAGAGGAGCTCCTACAACATTTCACATCTTTTTTACCTGAGAAAAGGTAAATCTGCTGAATGAGATCAGAGGTTTTTTAGCTGGTATTTATTTAATATCATGTGTTTTCATTATTTTTTTTTTTAAGTAGAATGATGTATGAGGTGTCTGAATGACTTTTTTCACCTTCAGGTTCTTATCAGACTACGACGAGCAGTTTCCCATCGCAGACGACATCAGCCTCCTGCAGCAGGCCCTCCCTGTCATGTATCCTTGTCAGTATTAGAAAAATAACTGTAACTGACGGCGCTACTAATCAAAACATAGCCACACCCGTTTGGTTAATGGTTTAGCCATCTTGAGCAGGCATTTTCAGTATTTTCATTTTAAAAAATTCTTTAGTATTTTTTCTAAGGTCAAGCAAATGTCAACTTACAGTTTATAACTGACTTTTTCTTTTCTAAATATCTTTCTTATTGAAAATGCCTGCCCAAGATGGCTAAACCATTAACCAAACAGGTGTGGCTATGTTTTGACGGCGCTACTAATCAAAATATAGCCACACCCGTTTGGTTAATGGTTTAGCCATCTTGGGCAGGCATTTTCAGTATTTTCATTTAAAAAAGTTCTTTAGTATTTTTTCTAAGGTCAAGCAAATGTCAACTTACAGTTTATAACTGACTTTTTCTTTTCTAAATATCTTTCTTATTGAAACAATGTACAGTGCATATCATCTGGGATTTACAAATCTTTACATTATCACCTCTCTGTTTAGAGTACAGCCAACCTTTTTCTTAAAGAAATACAAGGCATAAGTCAATGGCAGAAAATGACATGCTGTATCAACCCCTGACGTAAATCACAAGTCCTTTAAGTATACATTTCACTATTAATCGTCTTTGACCATTTTGTGTAAAAACTGATTACAGTTTTATGCTCTGTTTCAGTACTTAAAAAAATCACACTTGACCTGTGTCAAGATTAGAAAAAAGTCTTTAAATATTTTTACATTGTATGAGGTTGCTCTAGAATATATGGAAATTAAACTGAACAGTGGACATTGTAAATCTGGAAATAACTCAATCTGGAAACAACTTTTACATGATATTCTAATATTTTCAGATCCTGTTGCAAAAAATGTGATGGCTACAGTTTTTAAAGTGTGAAACTTGATGCTTTCTGGGCTCAAACTACATAAACTATTAAATGTCTTGAGGGGATGAACTGTTACGTTGGCCTCAAAGATTGCAAAAAGGTATTTTACTTTGTTCAAAAGTTTAATGCAGCTTGTAGTTACCAAGTGATAAATAAGAAGGAAAAATCATCAGGTAAACTGTGATGCATTGTTTACTGATTGCAACCATAAAACTGACAAAAGTCCTCAAAGCAAGACTTTGTGTGCGCAGACATATTGCCCATTTATCAGTTGTTTTGTGTCCTTAACCTCCTGCCTCCTCAGTGATGAGACTCGGACGTCCTACCTGCTCCAGGGGGTTGAGAGTGCCTGGGACAGTGTGGGCCGACGGAAACCACAGAGTCAGTTTCATCAAAAAACGATGACAGCACATCAGGGAGCTTCTGCCTCATCTTCAGCTGGTTTCAAACCTCAGAAGGTCCAAGACCCAGAAGGAGGACGAGAAAGTCCAAGGGGAGCTGAGGCCATGTTGCAAGTTCCCCAAAAAGGAAACAATGTGAGTTTTGTGGTAATTAGAGCTAAATTAAACAGAACTCCTAACAGCCCAGAGTCATGCAGTCATCTTCATTGGTTTCCAGCCATAGGATTTTTTACAGATGATGTGTTGTTTAGCATTAGAGTGGAATCTTAGGCTCAGCTCATTACTTTTTTCTGTTCTAATTAATGTTCTGATAATTTATTGGTTTAATTTTGCATGAATTTTGTTAAAATGTCTTAAAATATCTTAGGAGACAGATCCAGATGTAAATAAGTGGTAAAGCAGTTCCTAAGGTATCTGGAGAATAAAATCAATGGAGAAATGACCACACTGACAACATTGTGCATCTGTGTATGACAGGGTGCGGTGTGTCCAGTGAGTGGGGCAGAGTTGGAGTCTCTGCTGTCGTGTATCCGGGATCTGCTGCCTGACTTAGGGGAAGGCTTCCTGCTGGCTTGCCTGCAGGAGTACGACTATAACTCTGAACTGGTCATCAACAACATCCTGGAAGACCGCCTGGCCCCCAACCTGGAAAAACTGGACAGAGCCATGCCAAGGTGACACTACAAAAGGAGATGAACTAATCACATATTGTTAGAAATTCTTATCTTTTATTTTGTTTATGCTGCTAATATTTCCATATAGAAAGCTGGGATTCTTTTTTGGAGATGGAAAGAATGCAAAATGTTTTTGTTTTTGAAGTTTTGACATTACAAAGTTATAAAGCACATTTGTTAATTCACAAGGGTGTCACCAACAAGGACTCAAATAATCTTCAACAGAGACCCCCGTGCACAGCCCAGGTTATCAGGTGCCGGTTGGTTGCAGGAGCAAAGTAAACAAAGATAATTAATCCACCGCACACTGAAAATTATAGACCTTATTATGAGCAAACAACATGTTTCGCCTATAGCTTCCTCGGGTTTGCCCAGCAGTCTAAGTAAAGTCATTTGCAGTGTGCTACGGATTATTTCTCTGACTGAAATGATGTTTAACTTTGTTGATAAATTACACTGAGCTTTAAAACTATTTTCATATACTAAAACCTCAGGTAAGATTTTACCTAATCAACAAAGCAAAAAGTTACTTGCTTACTGAATTATTTGCAATCAGATGCTATTTTTAAAATTAGTTGATCTGTTATGTAAACACTTCGGGGGAAAATGGTGTGATAAAGAAAAATAACTTAAAGATATTGTAGTGTGGCTTTAAAGTACATGTTTTTTAGTGTTCAACTCCTGTTCTTCTTGTGTATTTAAGGCCGGCGAAGGAGGAGCTTTCCGATGTTTTGAGTGTCAGATCTAACGTGTTTGACGATGATGAGTTTGACATCTTCCGAAGAGACCAGGTAGACATGTCACGCATCTGGAAAGGCAGGAGGTGAGGTCATTCAGGAGACAGAGAACAACATAAAATGTTTGATCAAAGCAAAATGATTAATCAGTGTTAGACTAGAAACTCAGACTTTCAAGCTTGTCTTATTTTCTTGCTTTTGCAGGAAAGGTGAGAGCGTTCGAGAGATGCTGAACGACAAGAAGCACATAACTGAACAGAAAGCTCGATATCAGACCTACGAGACGGTGGTGGATGAGGTTATCATCGAGCCTGGTGAAAGTGCAGCCGCTTATGGGCTGGACGACTATGATGATGAGTACGACGACACCTATGACATGAACCAAGTGGGAGCCAATGACCTGGATGGAGAGAGTTTACTGAACAGGAGGTAAATCTCAGAGCTGGATACTAAGGAAATGTGGACACTGATGTCAGAAAATGTATGCTTTTCAATTTTGTGTTTGTGTCTCCTGCAGACCTTTCACAGTCCCTCAGGTCCTCAGACAAGGAAACAAACAAGAGGAGGAGGAAGAGGAGGAGGGTGAAGAGGAAGAAGAGGCTATACCGGTACTAAAATAACAGCAGATCTAGCTAAAAATCTCACTAAAAATCTTTTATAATTTCTGAACAATTTTTGAGATCGATCATAAGGTTTTACTTTAGAAATATATACCTTTTTAATGGTTGTTGCAGTAGATGTCTACTGGACTATTATGGCTAAAGTTAAGATAATTGAACACTAACCTGAAGCGGGCAGTTCTGTTAATAACACTGTAAATTTTGTCCACAAGCTCCACTTAGAATTCTTAGTCTTATTGTCATCAAAGGTACAGGGTTTTAATAATCCAATCATTGTGTTGAGTTATCACTTCTGAAGACTTGACATAGTTACTGTGCCATTTTTGGTTTAATAATATTATTTTCATTAATTTAAACACAGTATTTAAATTCTACCACCAGGGGGCTTTCGATTAAAACAGTAACAGAAGATGATGACCAGAGACAAACTGCTTAGCTCTGGCCAACTTTGCTGTTACTTCCTTTTTTTTTTTCAACTGAGGACTCTGTTCAGCTAGTCACAAAGCATTCTGGTATCACTTGCAGTAAGGACACTTCAAACCGCTTTTCTCCATTTTCTCATGTGAAATAAACACAGTCATAAACTGTTTAGTAAATTCACCTTATGGGGTGCAGTTTTTATTGACAGGTTTCCTGATTTGAAAAGAAGTGAGCAATGAGGATGGACTGAGCTCAGCAGCATGTAACAGCACTCTAGTGGGACAAAATCGAGGTTGGGTGGTGGGGGTTGGAGTGAAATACCAGGGGGTGCTTGAGCAACAAAACACTCAGACAGTGGCATAGAATAATTGTGGTCCATCACAGCGAGTAGCACAAATCATGAATCAGAAACAGAAACAGAGCAGCAGCTCCTTGTAGCAGTTTATGCTTCTTTATGTAGTAGTCTTGGCTGAAACGTCCAGCGTTTCCATCACACTGATAAATATGTAGTGCCTTGTTGTTGTGGTTTTGTCCCTGTGGGCGCCATGACTGTAGCAACTGTTAAAAAATTTGAATCTCTCTGGTTTATCAGGGATAATTTAAGCACTCTAAAGTATATACCTGAATAATATAAGAGTAGTATTTTATAATAATCTTAATTTTAGTGTAAATATTCTTCATATTCTACAAAGGTTGCTTTGTTTACAGGGTATCCACCGGGTCTTAAAAAGTATTAACCCCTTAAAGCCTGATAATTCAAATAATAGCCAGAAAATTCTCATTTTTTGGAGCAAAAATGTTTAGAGCTACAGAAATTTACAAAAAGGAAATTTCACTTTTTTTGTGTGTGTAACATTTGATACATTAGGCATTTTTGGCAACTGATAATCCACTGGAGGGCATTTTTAAATAAATTATCTTACTGTGTTCAAACGGTTTAATAGGCTTGTAATTTATTGATCATGTTGATAAGATAGAGGTCTTAGTATGTATGAAATATATGATACAGTAGGCTTTGAGGGGTTAAAAAGTGCAAAAATGCAAGACTGCAAGGTCTTAGGTTTTGTTGGTTTTCATTTTTAGAGTAATCTTAAGAGATTCTAAGCTTTAACATCAGAATTAAAGAGTATTATTAGTAAATTGAAATGGGTACTTATACCTTGTATGTTGTTATTAAAACTTAATATGTGCTTTTCTACTTCTTAGCTTGAACTGCAGTACCAGACTTGTAAATAGGTACTTCTATATTGTGTGAGACATATTTTTTTAGGCGGCTTAAGTAAAAACTTAAGACCTTATGGTACATTTTTTTCGTATCATAATCTAGTCTAAAAATCTAAAAAAAAAAGCCTAATTTGCATACTATAAGAAATACTGCCTGCGTTGTCTTTTCTTTGTTTACACAAAACATACACTTAACTGTTGATGAAAAACAAGGGAAAAAAACTCCAAGGCACTTTTTTCAAGCGTTAAAATGCCTTTATTTTCACAGCATGGTCATGTGTAGACCATAAAAACACACTTCAACGCGTTTCAGCATCAAGCCTTCATCAGGAAGAGTTTTAACCTCCTGATGAAGACTTTCTGTATATACCCTGGTTTAACTATATGATTCGGTATTCTAGTCAAATTAATTGTTTTGTTTTGTCTTTTAGCTTTCGTTTGTGACTTTCTGTTCATGTGTTTGCATATGAATTTGTTTTATTTTCAGAACAATATAAACAGGGACCAGTTTGTGCAGGACCCAGCCCTGCTGAGAGAGAGGGCTGAAGCCAGAAGAGCTGCCATGCAGCAAAGAAAAGGGTAAAGTCAACGTTCACTTACAATTTCTCAATCTGACAGCGGGGTATCCCTCCAAAAGAGTTATTGTTAATACAGCATTTTTCTACTTATTTCTTACTTTTCCCCTCAGTTCTTTTTCTTATCAGAGTTGGGAATGTAAGGGAACAGGGTGTTGTATATCCAAGTTTAAAGCCCTTGGAGATAAAAAAGAAATTGTGCTAAATCTTTGAATGATAAGAATGTCCAATTCCTCCATTGTCTCGTGCTGAGGTAGCCAATTTACAAAATTTCTGTAGAGATTTTTTGACAATGAAAGTAAACAAACTAATATGTTCTCCTTTACACCTCTATTGACGTCTCTTCATTTGTCTTTCAGGTACCGACCTGAGCGTCCCAGTAATGTGGTTGGCCAGCCCAAAGGCCAAGGACAGACCTTGGAAACATTCCTGGACCGGCGAAGGAAAGAGGCCAACAAGAGCCGTACGTCAAACCACAACCGCCGCACCATGGCTGATCGCAAGAGGAACAAAGGCATGATCCCCTCCTGATCTGTGTGACTGACAGCTGCTTGAACCAAACAGACTGATGGTAGGAGGGATGGCAAGAATGTAGAAGGTAGTGAGGGGGGAGAATAAACAAGGCTTGAGTTGCTGTTCTGGATTAAAAGTTTCCAGTTGAGTTGTCTGCACAATCACACTTAAGCTCCATAAACACCATCGGTCCTTCACAGAGAAAAAGAAGAAGCTTTTCATTTGGTGCTGAATAGTTGCATTGCTTTATCCACACATCTTGGCCTTTTGTGGTCACTAACTGTCAGCAGCGTGTTGAAAAATTTGAGCTTCTGAAAATTGTGTTTTACTTTTTGAGCCCTAAAGATATTTAGCTCTTTGGCTCAAATGATTTTTTAACAGATTAAAAAAGTCCTAGCTGACATTCAGAGACTGAGGACAAAGAAAAAGACCTTTATTTTTGCCAAGTAACAAATAAGTTTATTTTCAAGATCCATAGTGATCCACTGAAGTTTCTTTGACATCATCATCATCGTCAAACAGACACATAGGAATAAAAGGAAAAGAAATCTGTTGTTTTAACAGAGACTATGATTGCTTCTGTAGCTGGAAGAACAATTACTGACCTGGTGATCAACTCTCTAATGCTCATCCTGAACGAGTGGCTTGTGTGCAGGCTGCCTTGCATGTGACATTCAAGTGCATGCATGCAATGTCATCCACCAAATTCAGCCTAGTTAAAACCCAAGTCTATAAAGAAATACATGGCCATCTCATACTGATGATACTGATGTGTTTGTGTTTGGAAGCTCGTGCAGTAGAGGAGGGTGGAGCTGTGGGAAACTCTCCCTCTGACATGTTACCATGCACACTTTTTCTATGGAGAGAACACATCTGTAAGAGCATTTTGTAACAAAAAAAGCACTTGTAATTGCTTTTTGGAGTTGACATTGCAAAAAAACACAAAATAAATACAATAATTATATGTTTTGACATCATTTGAGTTTGAGTTCTTACTCGTGGGGAAACAGACAATAGTATCTTGTGGAGAGGTTTTAGAATACGACTGCACAGTTTGGGTTGAAATTGTGTTTACAATTCTAAAACTGAGTGCTTGTTTTGAAAAATTGGCTTTTATTTCACACGTATGTAATTTTTCTTTTTTATGTCAGAGTTAAACTTTTGCATACAAAAAATTTGAAAAAGTTGGGAGAGTTATAAAGAAAAAAAGACTAACACTTGGAAAGAGTATGAAGCTATGATGTAGAATAAAGTTTAAAAGTGGGCTGAACCACAGAGCCTAGTTGCTTCTAAAGGTGTGCATAGCAGTACCTCAGCATGTTTATTCTAATTTTTGTAATCATAAATGTGTTTCAGAAAGAGAAGGTGGAGTTTTCTGTCCATGTAGGCAGAGCTGCTGGTCCAGCAATTTCTTTGAAGAAATGGTTTAAAAAAAATCTCCCTTAAAACCACAACTTGTCTTTTTTTGGCACACATTGTGTTCTTTTGAGTGAGCCAGGCTAGAAACTAAAGAACGTATTGTTCAGCATAAGCCCAGTCTAGCTTTATATTTTCTATGTAGACACTTGCATTACGTCTTCCCTTGACAAAAAAGTCAGTATGTTGTTTTTCTAAATTGCTCTTAAATTCTTCCTTTAATTGGAAAAAATAGCATTGAAATTATGCAAATGCTATTTTTAGAAAGCCATCCCTGCTGCAGACAATGATGGTGTGTTTTTGTATTGTGTTGTGGGTGCAAATAGTTGGACTACTCCGGATGCACAATATTACTGGTAACTGTAAATTTAAATACCAGTATTGGGAAGTTTGAAAATTTCAGTTTAAATCAAATATATACAAATGTACCATCAAGTATAGGTAATTGCCTAGGCAGTGGTTACCAACATGGGGTCTGGGTAGCCCTAGGGGGACACCAAAGATCTCAGGGGGGAGCAGGACGCTGTCTGCTCTGATGGTGCTAAAATTCAATGTGCTTGTATTTATAAAAAAAAAAACTCTGATTTGAGACATAATGACGATGTGCTAGGGCCAGTGCCACCCAAGAATATTAAAAAGTAAGGAGGATCTGTTAATTTTTGCAAAAAAGGAACTGTTTTAGGGGGAGGAAATCAGAAGTATTTGAGATTATAGAGTTGTATATTCACAAGAAAACAAACTCAGATTTTCAGAATTTAAAAAGTCATAAATTTACAGTAAAACTCAAAATTTAAAAAAGACTCAAATTTTGACATTAGAATCTCATAATTTCTCATCCAATGTTAAGTTTCTGGCATCATATTTTTACAACAGAGTAAAGTCAAAAATTTAAAAGAAACCAAATGGAAAACAGTGGTTTGACTTTTAGCTTTTCAACTTTATAATTAAAAAAATAAGTTTTGGTTCATATAATTTTACTTCATTTTAGGTAAAAAAAAAACACAAAAATTAATACTTAAAACTTGAGAATTTTTATTTCCTAAAAATCACCAGATCCTCTTTATTTATTCTTAAGTGACCCTAGTACTGTGTCACGATAATGGCAAGTTTATACATAGATCTTTTGTCAAGAACAAGTGAGCATAGGCCTATTATTTTGGATTAGTCTCAATGAAAACATTTAAAACTGATGTTCAGTCTTCCTAAATGGGTATTACTTAAACATGAGTAGGGGCAGAATAAGGAAAAAAGGTTGGTAACCACTGGCCTAGGGCATTGCACACACAGGGGGGTCTATGATGAGGCCTTAACATTCTGAATGAAGCCCTCCAACATAACATTCTCCAGACTGTCTACTTCCCTGCTTCTCTCTCTTTGCTAGCTAGTTCAGGGTTTTCACAAATGGAAGAATACAGCTAAAAACATGAAAAGAAAAGGTAAGAATCAAACTGAGCTTTGGCAACAGGTTATACATAGATGTTAAACCAGTCTACCTGTTAAACAACTGGATTGATTACAATGCAAGTACAACTGCTACTTTAACTGTAACATATATGGTTCAAGTTTCAAGTGTAAATCACGGAGTTTTTGTCGTCTTTTTGTCACTCTAGTTTAGTCATAAGGCATACCAAAGACGAGTGCAAACACTGCTTCACCAACTGCTCTGGTTTTAGCTTACTTACTTCTGGACAACCACAGCCTGTAACGATTGAAATAAAGTAGTAAAGTACGAGCTGGACACCAGATCAGTTATGTTTTAACTCTGTTAGTCCACTTTGAGTTTTTGACATCATTTGGACCTAAAGTGACATTTAAACTGGCATCTTCATCTACCATGTTAAAAACCATAAAGCTTTAAATGTACATGCACAAGCAACTGATGCAAATACTGAATCACTGAGTCAATAACCCTGAGTCAGGGTTACTAAAGAGAACCAATTAAAGCCAAACCTGTTGTAGCTCTGCTGTCTATACAAACTCAGAACTCAAGGTTTTGTTTGAGGAGTCACATTGAGCACAAACACCCTCATAAGTCACATCTTCACCGCTGTAAATCAACCAGACGAACACATACATCTACATTACTACAGTAACATGATCCCAGGGAGAAGTACTGTTCACACACAACAGTACCACTATAGTACTTTATTGTCATGTATTTTATACTACCACTGAGTGTCTGTAACCGGCGGTCAGACACCAAAACCAGACTCACTGATCCACGATCCAAACAAAGCAGCAGCTGAGAAGTTTGTATTTGCTCCCAGAGTCCATTGCTGAGGTCAGTTAAAAAAGGCTACTGGAGTGACACCAAGGAGGAGATGAGACCAGAGCTGTTGTTGCTGCTGCGATTAGTCCTTGGTTGGGTGATCGTTAACTGTCTTTGCAGATGCTGCCTAACGATGAACACAAAGAAGAAGACAAAGGCATTAAAATTTAGAGTTAAAGTAATAAACTTCATGACAGATTAAGAGAACTATGGCAATTGATTTTATATTTGGATTTTCTCAGAAAACCAACAGTACAGTAACAAGACAGTTACTGATATCCATGCCTGTTTAATAAGTCTTCCCCCATCCTATCATAAAAGGTATGAATGAGCAGGAAATACCTGCAACCTCCAGCTGTAGAGGTATATTTATTATGATGTAGCTGCTGGTGGCATTTGCTGATAATGTGTGAGATAACAAGAGTGTTTTTGTCTGTATTTGAGCTGTGCATAAAGAGACAACTGTAATACAGATAGATGTGACTTCAACCTCCATCTAATGGTCTTGTTGGTAATGATTTAGTCACACAGTGTAACAGACCTTGTACCACCTATGATAAAATTGGCTTGAAATCACAGAGTGTACCAAGACTGGAATGGCGTTCGATGCTGGGATGTGAACTCACTGAGGATGCTGCGTTTGCACAGAGGGCAGGTGTGCTGCAGCAGCAGCCAGGGGTCCACACACTCTCTGTGGTACTCATGTAGACACGGCAGCACTCGCAGACACTGATGGGAAGAAAGTAGCACATCGCTGAACAATCTGTTCTTTAGCCTTTATGTCTCTAAAACTTGCTTTACGGTCTCAATATAATAGGCAGAGAAAAACTAAACCAGTGAAACTAAACCACCCAATAGTTATTGATTCACTTTGATGATCACTCAACAAGTACCCTAGCCTTTCTTAATGTTAAATATCCTGCACTGTCTTTACTGTTGCTCCAATCTTGTAATTGGAGCAACAGTAAAGAAAAATGCCTCACTTTATATGGATGTTTGCATTAAACACTGTAAATCATCTTAAATCTTATCAATCTTGTGTAAATATGCCCACAACCTTGCATATTTCATACTTCTGACCATGTCTAGTTAACATTCTTGCACCCTTTGCACATCTTTCAACCATAATTTCAATGTACACGGACTTGTATATGCAAGAAAAAATACTTAACAAGAGCTGGTACATATTTAAATCTTAATTTTAATCCTATTTTCTGTGTTTATTTATTATATTTAATTTTTAATCCCTGTATGGCCGATAAAGCCAATTCTGAACATTATACTCATTACTTCACAAGCTGCCCCAGTGAGAAGAAACTGGCTAAGTCTTAAACTCGAGGACTTGTGCAGTCGTTGGCTGACCTGGTTGTTGTTAAACGGCTCCAGACACACTGCACAGTTATCAGTCTCTGCCGGCTGAGTTGGGTCACACCACCGTTTAGGCTGATGGTAAGTTTTAGTCTTTAAAGATGACATTCTCTTTAGGATATCCTGTTTAGGGAGGAGCTGAGAAGAACAATGTGGCCAATCACAGAACATGTTAAGATACATGTAATGCCTTTTTTTTCTAGAAAGCAACATTTACTGTGAAAGGATTATTTATGGATGTACTTTATGACCTTAAAAAATGTCAAAACAAATGAAACCATTGCACAGATATGCGTGTATGGTGTAAAGATATCACATGTAGAATCAAAGATAACCTGTAAATCGTCGTGGAGCTGCTGGTCCTGGTACTGCCAGCGAGCTTGAACGATGACTCCGGTGCTGAGGATCAGAGCTACCAGAAGGACTGTGTCCCACAGCTGCTGCAGGTACTTCTGTAAACAAGCAGAGTGAGGAGGGATATGCTGCTTTGTAATCATCCCAGTTTGTTAAAATAACTTTTTTATTATTACTCTGTAGGAAAACATAAATCTAAAAGAGCTTCTGTTACCTTAAGGGAGAAAGTTTATAAGCTGATATTTACACCAGATCTCACAATGCACTTCAACTGTACTTACATTTTTATTCTGTTTTAACAATATTCTCAAAAATGTGATTTTTATTTTTTTCCCCTATACTTAATTTTCAGGTACAATGATTCAGATCATCACCCTACAAAATTCTAATAGTTTTTTTCTTTAATAAAGGAGATGAGACATCATTTCGCTGAAATGGTAGCTCAATTCTTTATTTTTTCCATTTTGAGTCTTCTGACTCAACTGCTATTGACTCTGTTAGCACTGCAATAAAAGTTTATATAATCTTAAAGACCGCTTTAGGAAAATGAAGCTCAGACATGTTGATTAAATTTACTGTTACGAATTAGTAATACCAAGAGAAAAATGTCACATTTTTTGCTGGTTCCATCTTCTTAAAAGTAAGAATTTGCTGCTTTTCATTATCTTTATGACAGCAAATTAAGATTGTTATTTTTGTACAGTTGGCTAGACAAAAGGAGCTTTTTGGAGACATCACTTTAAGCATCACTTTTAGGAAATTTTCTTTTTAAACTAAATGAAAGAGAAAAACAAATCAATTGCAACCCCAGAAGGTAACTAACCTCCGCCAATTCAATTTTGCACAATTGGCAATATGTTCAAAAACCTGTAGATGTAGGCCCACATGCTACATGAATGTTAAGAAAGCTCATTATCAGTGCTGTTGGTCTGGTTTTTCTGCTCCCCCACCTGGACCTGGGAGTTGGTCTCCCCTGTGCAGATGACCCCCTGCCACTCTCCGTAGCGTCCTCCTCTCGATCGCCCGCAGCTGGACCACAGCGTGAGCGTTGCTCCCTGCTCGAACACATAGCAGCAGGTTCTCACTGTCAGCTCAGCCTGTCATCTGTTTGTTCACCACTAGAGGGTGCTAACATCTGAGAAACACACTGACAGCTGATAGACTCAAGGGCTCACCAGGTTGTCCTGCAGGATGGTCTTGTAGGTGATTTTTGCTGTCGCTTGAAGACCTCTGAAGAAGAAGTCACAGTTTAGAGCAAATAAGTTCTTACATTACTTTGCTGATAAATTATCCTTTGAATAATCACATGGTGACCTTAGTTCACAAGTTTCATTTTTGTTTTGTTAACAAAAGGTTCTGTGAATTTTAGGCTTTGGATGCAATTCAATGTTCTTAAACCTAGACACATTTCCTGAGTTGATTTTGACTTGAAAGTGAGTCTTTTTTACATGCAGTTTACTCTTGTACCTTATAGGTCTCTGTGAAGAGAGTCTATATGCAGACGTGTACTGGCAACATTGATTAGATCATTGGAGTAACTAATGATGATAACAATATTTCAACCAAGCTGTAAATACTCTAATTATGGCTTAATCTGACCACAGTTTTCGCTGCTTTGGTTTAACTATGGTTTGTTTAGGCACCACTACATCACCTAAGTTTGGGGATCAATGCCTTCTCAAAGCGTTGGCTTTCACGTAAAAAAAATTAACTTTAAATCAACATTGATCAAAGCTCTTTATAAAAAAGCTGTATGTTTTTGAGAAAAAAAAATACTAGCATCATGCATGTTAAATAAAAATACTATGTGTAAATGTAAAGCACTGTACAGTATCTACCATCAGCTTCTTATAAGGTATCCTTTACCTGAGCAGAGCTCCGATCAGCTTTGTGACATTTTCAGAAGTCTGGATCACAATGATGGGCTTAGACAGCACCTGAGACAAATCCATCTAGCACAGAAAGAGGTCAATTTTTTTAGATTATATCCAGCACTCAAAGCATCCAGTAACCTATATGTGTTTCTGAATATTATAATGAAAAAATGTGTAAAACAAGGTTAAAAAATTAGATTAACTCTGTGTAGATTTACCTCACTGACTGTATTTTGGTTGAGAGCCAGAATGATGAGAGCAGAAGCGCCAAGGACCAAGGCTCGCTTCATCTAAGACAAAGAGATGGATGCATTTTTATTTACCATTGCACGCTCATACCTGCAGATTCAGAGCAAAATTAACTTCTTACTTTATTGACCATCGCATCAGCAAAGGACTCTTGGTTTCCTGTGGATGCTTTGCTGTCATCCATCTTCACAGGTACCAACCCTATCCATGGCTCAGGCTCTTTGGTGTCATCCTCATCTTTTCCTCCACTCACCTGCATCTCCTCATCCTGGACCTGGGGATACAAAATGAGCTCAATATTTCTGTTGCAAGTCTGTAAATCTTATATAGGTCTTATCTTATATAAGAGATCTCATATAAAGTCTCAAAAAAAAAAAAAAAAAGGCCATACGCTGAATTGATGTAAGCACATACTGACAGCTCAAAGCTTCTAAGTAGTCATAGGGATGGTCTGCCTTGTTCAGGGGCTTCTCAAAAGGGTCTGTTTATGTATAGATTTAGTCAAATTTATCCAAAACCTCTTCAGTCAGGTCTTACTGATAAAGATGGAAATTGCTACTAGGCATTCTGCAACCAAAGATTTAACCACATGGTTTTCCATCCGCTGCAATGATGAAAATGCAAAGATGTGATATTACGTATACACATGTTGATATTACATATACATTTACTCTACTTTTATACATACATTTGTTTTTTTTTTTTTCAACTAAACGTTCGTTTAAGTTAAAATTATTGATCAAATTTTTGACTGATCTAAAAATTATTTTTAATGACAACAATAATAACTTACTGCCCTGTGTGGTCTCATATCTCCCTATTTAAACGTTTTCTTGTGTTATTGCAGGTCAAAAGAACCATTAAAATTAGCTAACCTTGCCTCCCCCTGAATCACTCACCAGAACCAGCTCTCCCTCCAGCTCCTCTTGGTCCTCATCCCGGTGCTCAGAGCTCCTGCTACCCCCGCTGGACTCTACCACCTCCCCCTCGAGCAAAGCGCTGACCCCGGACTGCTGCTCCAGGAATACCTCCACCACAGCGACCTGCTCCGCGGCGACCAGCAGCCCCGGACACCGCAGCAGAAGGAGGAGCACTAATGTTACCCACCGACAACACCCACTTTGAGCTAAACCCATGATCCGCAAGACAACCGATGGTTATACGGAAGAAAGCGGTTATAAATACACACAATTAATCAACTATTACCCGTCATTTTTAAAGAACTGCTAGCGTTTATGTTCGCCAGCTAGCTGGACCCGTCAAAGAATGTAAACAAGAGGTAACTTCCGGCTCTTAACGGAAGAGAATAAAGGGGTATTATCTTTATATGAAAGATAGCCAGTAGGGCGCTTAAGAGGCATTACGGGATACGAAATCAACGACCATTTTTCTTTCTTACTTCCTTATATAGAGAAGTTTCAAAATATTGTAGCGTAAAATTCAAAAATTTCCCTTTAGCCGACAATGACGTTGTTTAAGTATTTTTGGCCGGTTAATTCATGCAACCAGAGAAGGTCGTAACGAATTAAGATAAAAATATCCCCTACTTCCTTATTCGCTTAAGCGTTGACGAAAATTATCTGTAAATGCAGCTGGAATGCTACTTTCTGAAATGTGTTTCACTTCTGTTTTCACTGAGAAGGTGATATTCATTTATGATTATTTATTTTTCTTGTGTGAATCCCGGAACTGGAAAGAAAAACAAGCTTGCCCACTTAAATTGTTATATTGCATAGTCTTCATCAAATGTGGCCAAACTGTTTTAAATGATTAAACCAAAACCGTGGTCTGATGTTAATGAGTGAAATATGTGCTGAAATACGACGACAATCCTCTGCACAATTTAAATTGTTACTGCGCATGTGTAATTTTTCGGATTAAGAACAAAGATTGTCTATTGTATCGTATCACGGGTGGGTCGTACAATAGTTTCAACAACTGAATAGAGGAAGGCTGAGGAGGATCAAAAATTTGAAAAAAATACTTTGCCCATTTAGGTAATTTCAGTATTTTGTATCCCATTGTAATATTTGAAAAATAAGAACCTGAACCTGAATGTAAAAATCTGAATCAAATGTAGTCCCTATTTTTTCACTTAGTTCAATGACTGAACATGAAAATTTATGATTAAAAAGGTGTGTAATTTGCACACAATTTGTAACTGCCTTTAAATGGATTGTGTCTCTTTGAACTAAACTACAAAAATACAAGATACTGGGTTGCTTTTAAATATTATTGTTTTCATAAACTAATGTGCAGCTATCTTAGAAAGGGGTGGGACTTTTCTTTCCGTGGTTCCACTTTTTCATATCGAGTAATCCTCCTTTTTTATTTTCCTATCTTTGGCCGAGTCAGCTGGTTGGACTGAATCTCTTAGCAGGCGGTGCGATTCGTGTGTTTACATTTTTCCTGCTTCTGACTGTTTTTCCACCTGCTGGTTGCTGGCAGCGAAGAGAACGGGAGACAGCAGCCCTGAGGTGACTGGGCATCACGGGGAAACGTCAGAGACACCAACGTTCCTGTCACGGTGAACGGTGACGGTGCTATTTCTCAGTTTGTTCATCTACTCTAAGCAGCCCCGCTTGTCTCTGAATATCACCTGGTCACAGACATGAGTGGGAGAGTGGGGGACCTTAGCCCAAAGCAGGCAGAAGCACTAGAACAGGTAAGTTCATAAAAAATAGTCAAATAATGCTATAGCCTAGCTCACTTAGCATCTTTCAAAAATGTGATTTCTCTTTAACTGTTACATAATAATCCGTAGCCTATAAAGTGTCTTTAAATAAACCAGGAATAACAATTGCACTGTATATGGAGAGTGACTTTTGTAAAATGTCTATTTTAGCCAGTAGTCTATCTGTTGAACACTGGAGTAAAGTGCCATACTTTTCCAGCAATATAATTCTGAGAAACTCCTACTTTATTTAAATATTTTTATGATGTAACTGATGTCTATATGCCAACACCCAACCCACTTGTCAGCCTCATTATTTTCTCTATTTAGATTAATAATAGAAATATGAGCCTAATTATGATGAACGACAACAAAATTATTAGATCAATGACTTTATTGATCAGTAGGGGCAATCACAAGATTTTCAGCATATGTAAAAAGTTTATTGCATCCGAGATGGGGCCTTAATTAAATGCAAATTGACACCACTTTTACCTGCCATGACACTAAAACATCTCAATGATTATTTCCTCTATTTTCTTGGTTTTTTTTGTTTTGTTTTGTTTTGTTTGTTTTTTGTTTTTTGTTTTTTGTTTTTTTTTGGGGGGGGGGGGGGGGCTTAAATTTGGGTAGAAGAGCAATTTTAGTGGGTCTTGAATGTGTGCCAGGAAAATCACAAGGTCTAGGAGCTTTTTAAAATTTTGATTTGCCCATGCTCTTTGTTCTGTCAGATTCTGGAAATTTCGGCATGATTTTACATTAAAGAGTTAGTCCAACTTCAGCTTCTGCTTCAAGCTGGTCTAGTCCTTTGGATAAACCTGTTAACAGGGCTGGGAAGTTAATTAAAGTATAGATTCAATCACAGTATGTCCTGCAATTTTCAAATCACAGAAGGTACAATATTTCTTCAACCTAAATTGAGTGTCAAAATACCAGTTTAATACATTTCTGTAGTAGTGATGTTAGTTTTGTATGTTTTTCTTAAATAAAATGAGAATGGCATACAAATGATATTTCCTTCAAAACAATTCACATCCAATTCGCAATATGAAACAAAATAATGGGAATCAGATATTTTTCAAAAATCACTCAGCACTAGATTAATCCATCTAACATGGTGTAGTTAAGACATAGAATAATTATTGCTTGTGTTTGTTGAAAAACCTATAAGATCAGAAACTTAGGAGATAATTGCATATTAAATAGCACAATATTAGAAAAAAAATACAATTAGATTATTTTTCCCAAGTCTTTCACAACCATTGATTTAATGATAGATCTGCAATCATAAGAAACAAGACACTCTGCAGAATACATATTTGTACTTTTCATACTTGAAGTGTGATTTTCAGGGAAGTTTAGGGGGTTTTCGGTTAGGAGAAAAACATAAATAAATGTTAATTAAACCGCTGATCTATAGATATTTGTATATGCATTAAATATCTTATTGCTTTAAAATTTGTGGAAACCCTATAACAGATGTAAAGGGTGACTAATAGCACTGATTTCTGAAAAAAATTAAATCTAGAAAAATGGAGATATGAGGTTTTGCCCTGACGTCAGCGATAAACGTTAAAAGTATTGACAGATAAAGGAAACTCTTTAGCCTTACATTTGAATTATGAGAATAAAACTTTATGGCCCAAAGTAAGTGAACAAAACCATCTATGTTGTTTCATACTTTTGCCAAGATGTTATTTTTAAGTTAAAATGAGGATTTTAAACTTTTAAAAAGACACGTGTGACCTATTTTGTGTTTGTCTCTTTTAACCAAACTGTGCTGCCATTCTCAGAGCCATGAAGAAAATACTTTTCTAAGTTTAGTGTCAAAGCAGTACACTGAGTCATGACCTCTACCCTGTCCAACTCCTCATGACCTGAAATGTGGACTGAGACCTTGACTGTGCTGCAAAACTTTTACTTTATTGTCTTGCCTCTGAATTTAAGCAAAAATAAAGCATCCGGGCTTTGAAAAAAAGTTGAAAGCCAAACTCTGAGGGCAGATTGACAGCCATTTTATTCCTTATAGAGTCATTTTTGAGCAAAACATGAACATGTGTAACTTCTCAGCATTTATCTGCTGGTTCTTCTCATCACCTTTGATAGGGAACTTCTCATCTTTGAATTTTTGGCTGTTTTTCTGACAAGACAAACATTGGAACTATGTCAATCTGAGTTTAGGGTTAGTGTTACTCTCAGTGTTTTATCACATAGAAAGGCATTCATGAATAAAACTATAAAACATAGTAGCTCTGATTCCTTAAACTTTTGGTTGTGTAGTGGTAGATAAAACCTGAAATGCCCTGTCGACGTGCTTTTTCTTATTTTTCACTCACAGATTATTTGGTAAGTCATCCACTGTTGAATATTCAAAGCGTGTCAAATAACAATTAGTCACCGTGTCATAAGTTTCAGCAGATTCATAAAATCTAACCTACTTATTTGAAATGAGGGAAGTTATAAAAACTCTAAATAAAGAAAAACACTGTTATCAAGTTGGTTGTTTACCTCTAGGACTGCAACTGGAAAACTGAATCATAAATTTTCTGCATGTCTTTTATTAGTATTCATTCCTCTTTTTGGGTCATGTGCAAAAACAAATCAATCACTTCTTCTTCTTCTTCCTCTCTGGCTATAGTTTCGAGAGAGGATTCAAGACATTCTTCCCCAACTTCCTGCTCAGCATGACCACTTCCTGTTACGTTGGCTCAGAGGTGAGTTAAAAATCCCAAAGCACCCCAGTTTTCTCTGACCTCAGCTCATCTTGCTGAAAGAGCAGAGCATCTCCAATGACCTATATTGTTCATGATAAATTTGTGATTATTTGCCTAAGATCATGTGATTCACAGTGAGTAATCTGGTGGTGCTGTTGTTTTTAGCGATAAGCAGAAGCTGCAATGGTTCATTACCAGAGAGGACATGTTGTAACTCATGTAAAAGCGGTCTTGTGTGCAACAGTTTAGAAAGAGACTCACATGGTTAAAGTGTAAACACACAAACCACAGCTAAAACCCAAGCTTGCTCCATGACTGATTATTCAAGATTATTTCTGTGTGCTAAGTTGAGGTGGGGTGTCTTTTTATTTTTCCAAAGAAAATTCAGTGAAGGCAACACTAAAACATGCCATAATATAGCATTATTTTAGGTTACATTGTCCCATCTGGTTTTTGGAGTACTATGAACACCAACACAGACACTGCAAATGAATGCAAATGATTTGTAGTTAAATTGACTTTAAAATTATACATTACTTGGTGACCCCCAAAGAAACCCAGGTTTTTGTTGCATTCAGGTGCTGGAGGAAACGAGGAGATTGATTAAAGAATCCTTGCTGCACAAGCCTAGCACTCTGTGTTTCAGGATTATCCAGACTAATCGCATTAAAGGCGCACTGTGATGGCCGACAGCAAGTCTGACAGGAGGCACGCTGCTGCCTTTCTCCTGTTGCTAAACTGTGCTCCCTCAAGATTCTCAAAAAGAAATAAAGACTCATAAAAGAAATTCAGAGTGGCAGTGAGGGTGAACTCCTCTTTGGTGAAGTCTGACTGAAAAGCCATAAAGGTTGTAAAACATGTTAATACTACAACACTCACACACATATTTTATGCAGGCTAACATAATCTCAACCCTCTCAAGGCTGGGCTGGTAGTGGAGCTTAGTACGGAGAGGAGGAGGCTGATGCACAGAATTATCATTGCACTGGTCACTGGTTTAGTCACAATACTGGCACGATTTTGTGCGTGTCACCCCCCCCCCCCCCCATGTCTCCCTTTTGTTATACTGTCCAAAAACAGGCAAAAGCCAGAAAAGAAAAAAGGCAATTTTCCTTTAACACTTAATGAAAGTTTCTCCATTGAATTGTGTGAGCATCGGTAATAAGGCAGTCCAGTTTATTTAGCTTTGGTACAGAGCACAGACTGTCATCAGGCAAATCCATCTAGCAAAGCTCCAGTCCACAGCATTGTTGTTGATCCATCAGTGTCATTTGAGGAGAACCAGGCAGTAAGTACGGGGCAGGGTTTACTTGGACTGTGAGCCGTTAGAAGTGGCTGCTGCCAGTGTAGCAGTTAGCTCAGATGTACTTATAGTATAGCGACAGTTATATCAGAACTGGACCACAATTCTTTATTAAATAAAGAGCAAAGAACAGCACAGAAACATTTTAATGACGGAAAAATGTTTCCACTCTTCTTCCAGCCAGCTTCAGCATGAGTTTGGGATCATTACGGTAGGGGTTGAGTTGTACTGTAAGACGGTGGCTACCATCACAGAAGCTTTTAGGATATGGATGTAGCTGTAGAAAAGGGGCAGTTCAATCAGACTTCGACCACATTTCTTTATTAAAACATGAGCAAAGGGCCACAACAAAAGCTTCTCTTAAACGAGAATATGTTTGTGCATGTCTCCTGATAGGCGTAGGCATGAATTTTACAAACTTCACTGATTAAACAGTTACAGCAGCACTAGCTTGCATAACTCAGGTTAGCACAGGAGCTGTGCATGTCTACTACTCTATTCCTGTCGCTCTGATTGGCCTGTCATGAATGTGACAGACAGAATGTTAGTCTAGATTTTTTTAAAATTCCTGCTTTTCCCAAATGCTCTGCTGCTCTCTTTGTAAGCTGCTCTTGCAACCCTCCTCCACCCCAGCTTCTCCTTTCTTCTGCTTCTGACTTGACCAATGTCATTCTGTTGTCATTGATGCCTGCTCTGCTCTGTTTTTTCTTTGTTTGTTTTTTTTGTTTTTTTGTTTTTTTGGCTACTTCTCTCCCTGCCTTCGGCTTCAGCATAGGAAGAGCAGGAGCGTGTTCTGTTCCTGCTTAATGCTTTCCACATAGGCTCATGGGAGGGCAAGGGGATCCCTGAACAGCCGCACCGCCAAACAGCAATAAGTGCAAATTTATAACTGGTAATAGAGAAATATTCATAGCCGCAAATCATGTGTGCTTCTTGACAAAGTGGCCCTGACTGAATTGCGTTTTTTTATAGGACAGCCAAAAATAGACAGAACATGTGGGGAAAGTGAAGAATGATATACACCAAATATCATCAGGACTGGTACCTGCGACCTGTGAGACAGGGATTGTAGCCTCCATACACAGGATACCTGCTTCAACATCTGAGTCAAACCATTGTCTCATTAGTTTGTAAAACTATTGGTAAAAATGTTTATTGAACCCTTTACACTTCAATCAAAATCCCACTAAAATTTTCAAACAGAAATTTATATAGGTATGTCAAAAATTTTAAAAGTCGTCAAAGTGCACTTTAATGGGCACCAGTTTGGCTAAGTCCAAAGAACAGGCCCCCATATACAGAAGCTGCTGATGCACTGGTTCCTGGTTTGGCAAATGTCCACCACTGTCTTTCCTCATATTTCCTGTCTCTCTTCAACTGTCCTGTCTCACGAAGGCAAAAAAGTCCCCCCAAAAATGTAACTAAAAAGAAGTAAGCTTTAGTAAACATTAGGACTGTCTCCAAGCAGCCCACACCGCCATGAAATCTTATTCACAGTTGGTATCCTGATGCTGACAACGGCACGCATTGAAGTCAGGCTGGTTTCAAGTTCAGAGAGTGCTCATAAGGATTCAGTCTGAGTATATAAACTACCACGGTCTCTGACCCACAGTTTTCGATCTGAAATTAGCAAGATGTGTATTTCTCATAGCGTAGTTTAATAGCGTGACTGGTCCTGTTAGAAGAAGTCTTGTTCTTGAGGTCAATGACCCTAATCTGTTTAGCAGAAACAACTGAATGCATGTTTTCTTCATCTGGCCTCAAGCTGACTTTGACTCCAAGAATGTATAACTTAACAGATAAAAGAGCAAGAGTATATGACAATGATCTGATCCAAGGGGCCGTCATTATCAGCTGTACTTTTCTGTTTTATTGTAGTCCGCTTTCTGTACCCAAGTTAAAAGAGCAGACATTAACTTCCAAGTTCAACTTTTTGGACAACAGAAGCCTCTTATTTAGATTCTTCCAGAGGTTGTGGACATGATTTAGAATTCGTGTCAGCTGATGAGACATAAAATTCTTATCTGTGATGTTTTTTGTTTTGTTTTGTTAATGGCTAACATGCCAGAAATTATGGTTTAATAAAGTATTTGTTCTCACCTACATAGTTAAATCATATATTTTTTTGAAAGCTCCTTTTATTTACTTGTCTTAAAACTTGATATGTACAGTAGAGCTGGCAGAGCGTCCTGCTAATAGTCACAAATGCAAGTTTTCCCTCTTAGGGCGCCTGGTCCGATCATAAAACCAGACAAAGATCTTGTGAGATAAAGACCCTAATTTGTTTGCAGTACCATTGAATGTAAATAGATAAAAATCTTAATGGTTTGCCCTGTACTAGACACCTGTATTGCAGCAATATGACTGCAATAAATACTGTTATTGCAGTGACTTGAGGAGGAACCATCCACCTTTTTTTTTTTTTTTTTAAAGAAACAAAGATTTCAGTTTTTTTTCACATTTTTGTGTCAGTCATTGTTTTATATCAACTGTTGGATTCAACACAAAAATAAAGGTATAGTTATGTAAGGTCAGTCACTTGTCTGACAGTTAACTTTTCTAGCTTTAAGTAAGTTAATGTTATTTGCAGCCCAAGTAAAATCAATATAAATTAAGTGAACATGACTTAATGTAACTAAATAAAACTCTTTAGAAATCCACTACTTTATATGTCTTTTGCAGTTGTTTTGATTGGGAATACCTCTCAAATGTTGTGTTTGTCAAACTCGTTCTTTGGGGCACTCGTTGCCTAGTGGTTATGCCCACTCTTCATGTACAGAGGACATTGTCTGTCCAGTGGCCCTGGTTAAAATCTGCCCATTAGCTCCGTTCCTGCACGCCATTCCACACTGTCTTCCTCTGCTTTTGATTTGACCCCCTTTATTTTCTTTTAAAAAATGCATAAAAATCCCAAATATATCTTAAAATACTCATTTATTATTCGCACAGAAATAAGAAAGCATAATTTCATTATACAATGTCTATATTACAAAGCAGCATCAGCTGCAGGAATTTTTACTGTTTTTCACTTCCCATGCTGTGAGTATAAATAGTAATTGAGGGTTTAAACTTAACAAAGAACAATAATTATCCGCAGGAGTTGGGTAATTACTGGAGCATAAAAGCCCTTAAAGACTCAAATACAACAAAGCCTCGAATTATACTAAACCTGCTTTGTAATTGTAATGCCACGTTAGGCCTTGATGCCCCAGTTTAGGAGCCAAACTTTAGTAGTGAATACAGAGAGCTAGTTTCCCAAGTGTGCTGGACTAAGGGCCAATCCCATTTCTACCACTTAACCCTTCCCCTTCCCCTTCCTTTACCCCTTGCCCTTGCCCCTTGAATCAGAGTGGTAAGGGAAGGGGTAAAAACCTTCCCCTAAGAAACGAGGCGCCACTTGATTGCTGTTCATAATCACACATTGCCGATAAACAGCTGCGTCTGAGGTGACTTTAAAGCTTCGACCATCTCGTTCATACTGCGTTGATCTTCTCCACTCATTTATACAATTAATAACCCTCGTTTACATGTGTAGATAGCATAAGTAAAATAAACTTAAATCCTCAGTGTTGTGTGTGTTTTCTGTCATCATTATGCTGAAAATATTTTTTACATTTATGCACCTCCTTCTGTTGTTTTGTTCTGTTCTGTTGTGCCATTTCGAAATTGAACGCAGTGCATGGAGCGGAAATTCATCATACCCCTTGGTTTCAAATGTGGTCCTGAAAAATCTTCATTTCAAGGGATATGTAGCCCTCGGCCCTTCGCCTTACCCCTTGATTGAAAAGAGAATTGGGACACCAATTCACCTGATGTGAACACGCAAAACCAAGGGGTAGGGCTAAGATAGGGGTTAAGGGGTAGAAATGGGGTTCACCCTAAGTCACACCTCATGCCAGCAGCCTTTGTGATGCTTTTCCACAGCACTGTTACTGTGGAACAAATTACAGAGTATCAGGTGGTACACTGAGTCTGATGATGGATGTTATGAAAGTTTATTCCCAGAGGGTCTCTGATGACATTATGTGAGATTCTGGGTCATTTCTAGCATTTCCTTGAAATACTGCCTCTCTTTCTCATTTGTGGTCAGAATAGACACCATGTAGTCCATTAAGTGATTTTCTTTTTTTTTTTCTATACACAGACAAAATAACACGGCTCCATCTTGTGTTACATTCAGTTAGTGAATTGAAACCTCAAAATTGATTGCTAACAAATGCCACTCATGAAGATCTACATTTACCTCTTTATTTTCTCTTTCTTTTTCAGCAAGAAACTTCAATGTCCAGAAGTCTGAGGCCATGGTGCGAAAGGTAAAATCTTGAGCTTTTGTGTTTGTAAAATAGATAATTTTATTGTGTGTCATCCTTTTGTAGAACGCTCTGTAGTACAACTCGTTTACAGAAAAGAGAAACCTCTTTTTAGAAATGTGTCTTGTGTTTGAAAGTTCAGTTAGATAAGCACAGACTGTCCAGCTCAGGAGTGTCTGCAGATTAGAGGGAAGCTGTGTGGTAACTGTTCAAAGTGAGTCATCACAGCAGCCTGACCAGATAAGATATGGATAATGGAGATTGACTGAGAAATGAAGTGAACGGAAGATTTATAACCACTTAACTTGAAGCTACATTTCATTCTTGTGGACTGGCATGCAGGAAGACACGTTTGACACACACAATTTGTCATCTGTCAAAGTTTTTATAGTTATATTAGTCAAAACTACCTTCAGAGTTCAATCTGAGTCATGCTAGAGCTGAGTCAAATAATCACTAACTGACTCATGTTTATTGTACACTAAATCTTGACAAAAATATCTTGTGCAGTAGAAGTTACAAGTTTCGATTACAATCCCCCTTGTCTCTTTTGTATCAGATTAACAATAGGGTAAAATGTTCACTGTGGTCAGGGGAGATCCACTTCTTGTGGCAGAATTACACTGATAGCTCCTTGCAGAGCATCTGCAATACAACAACATAACAACATTGGTTTGGTATCAATGCCGTTTTCTTAACTGTGATTTCTAAAATTGACTGTTTGATTAAAATAACTCCTTGCTTGTTAATCTATCAACTGAGGCTTCACAATAAAATCCCACTTAAATAGTTACGGAAACAAAAGAATTTGCAGGGAGCTGATTGGTTGAGTGGTTAGGTTGCGCCGCATATGCAAAAGCTAGTTTCCCAAGTGTGCAGCCCCTTTCTCGAATGCACTTTCTCCAATCCATCTCCTGATTTCCAGCTCTATCCACTGTTCTTCTCAAATAAAGGCAAAAGGCCCAAAATAAATGTTTTTTAAGAAATCTGGTTATTTGCAGTTGAAACTTTACAAAATTCTGAATTCATTGAATTGAATAAGAAAATCATTTTATGTAAACAGCTGGTGCCTCCTGAGCATGCACGAATTTTTCCTAGAGGATGGCGGTCAGAGTATAATGGACATGCTTTCATGTAAATTTGATGTGAACAGATAACGCTTAAGATAGCAATCAGCTACCCATAGATTTAATCAAGCGTGTAGCGTTACTTCAGGCAGGTGACGGAGTAAAGGGTTGCCGTATAATCAGGATCAGCTGATCTCACACAAGCCTTCATCAGCACACTATTGGCTAATTTCACTCATGCTGCCATATTTAAATTGCTCTAGCCTGTCTATGCTTTTCTGTTTTCTCTGCAAGCTGCTTTTTGCAACCCTCCTCCACCCCAGTCTCTCCTTTATGCTGTATTTGATTTGATCAATGTCATTCTGTTGTCAATGATGCTCTGGGTTTTTGCTGCTTCTGTCCCTGCCTCTGGCTTTCTTTGTAGGCACGAAAAGAGCAGAAATGTTTGTTGTTCCTGCTTGATGTTTTACACACAGGCTACACACAGAACAGCCACACCCCCAAATGTAATACATGAAGTGAATAAGATGGTCATAAAATGAGTTAGTTATGGCTCATGTGTACTCATGATATTTGTTTATTTATCTGTCATATCATTATCACAATATTAAACACAGTGTTTTTTCCACTTATCTTGCAGGCCTACAATCAGACTTTTAGTACACATCCAAAAGGCATGCATCATTTATAACACCCTGTTTGCTTTTCTTGAGGTTGTTAGTGTGTTTGTATACGTGGGTATTGTAGCGAGTGTACACAGCCATACAAGACTGATCCTTTTACTGCTGACTATCAGGTGTTACATCACGTACTGTCTGAAACCTCTTAATCCATTTAAATCACTACATTGTGCAGGGGTGGATCTACAACTCTAAAAAAGCTTCAATTTTAAATGTTTCTACTGTTTATTCTAACAATTTTTGTAAACTTGACATGCTTCTTGTTTTTATTCCAGCATGTGGAGTTCAGGAAACACATGAAAGTAGACACTATAACCACTGACTGGCGTCCACCAGAGGTAAAAACCCCTTTAAACTATAAGTTAGATGAAATTCATAGATTATTTTCTAAAAAAAAGTGTCCCAATAATTCTATCAGTGGTTTACATTCAAATGACCGGTGTGCACAGGTGATAGAGAAGTACCTGTCAGGAGGGATGTGTGGTTACGACCGTGAAGGCAGTCCCATCTGGTATGATGTCATCGGCCCTGTGGATCCCAAAGGCCTTTTTCTGTCTGCTTCAAAGCAAGACTTCATCAAGTCCAAGATCAGAGACTGTGAGATGTTGCACAAGGAGTGTACCCTTCAGTCACAGAGGGTAAGAAGAAAATGTCATAGGAGGGGGATCAAGCCCTTCTGATCACGTTTAAATCTAAAATGTGTCAGGGGGGAAGAAATAAAGGCTTGAAATATTTCACTCTATGTTTAATGAGTCTATATAATATACGGGTTTCACTTTCTGAAATGAGTGACAAAAATATTGATCTTTTTCATGATATTCTAATTATTTGAAATGTACCTGTAGTGCTGGTGCCCAAAAATGTCAGGATCACCATAACAGGATACAACAGATGAGAAACTACTTTAGTAGGAGCTACTTGATATTTACTGGAGTAGGACATAAATAAATCACATTTTAATCTTTTTTTATAATCTTGCTGTCTTCGTATCTAACATTTTAAATGGGACATCCTAATGCTCTGAAGAATGGGACATTTTTCAAATGTAACAGTGTGAAAATGTAAAAACACACATGGCTTATCATTAGGCCGAAGTAGTTGCAATTACACATCTTTGGGATTTTAACAGCAAATGAGAGTTCATGTTTTTAATTTTAAGATTTAATGCTGTATCTTAAATTTCATGTACAAAAAAAATGCAGGTTTTATTATTTGCCA
The DNA here is from genome assembly GCF_018320785.1 of Cheilinus undulatus. NCBI lineage: Eukaryota > Metazoa > Chordata > Actinopteri > Labriformes > Labridae > Cheilinus > Cheilinus undulatus. Next base: position 24,561,020 of record NC_054869.1, on the reverse strand, counting down.
TTCAGTTAGATTTTCTGTAACTGGCTGCTCATGGTGTATATTTGACTTATCAAATAGGACAAAGCTAACATATAAATTTTCCATTACTTCCTAATACTACAGTAATTAGACAGATTTTAAAAATAAATAGACATTCATTTGGGAACAATTTGGGGCTCATTCAGCCCTTTTCAAGGAAAACAATAACTTACACCTTAACAATTAAAGGCTAGCATGTTCTATTACTTTATTGGATGCTTATGTATCCCTTTTTCTTCTCTCTCCTACCCAGCTTGGGAGGAACGTGGAGTCAATCACTATGATCTATGACGTTGAAGGTCTGGGTCTGAAACACTTATGGAAGCCTGCTATAGAGACTTATGGAGAGGTACAGACAGACACAAACAGTGTAGATGTTCGACTCACAAAACTTAAATGACAGAGCTAATTACATCTGTTTTGATATTCTGATCCTCTGTTTCACCAGATCCTCCAGATGTTTGAAGAGAACTACCCAGAAGGCTTAAAAAGGCTCTTTGTGATTAAAGGTTTTTTATATCTTCTTCCACAATGAATGCAATGAAAAAACATGTAGTAGGGGGTGTCTGTGATCAGTTATCTATTTTTCTTTCTGTTTTTCCCTCACAGCCCCTAAACTCTTCCCTGTGGCCTACAACCTTGTGAAACACTTCCTGAGTGAGATCACAAGACAGAAGATCAACATCCTCGGGGGTGAGACGCCACATCGGTGCAACTTGTTACTTAAATACTGAATTGATGGAAACACTGATATCTGAGTGTTGCTTCTGTGTTTGATAGCAAACTGGCAGGAGGTTTTACTAAAGTACATTGATGCAGAGGAGCTGCCAGTGATCTACGGCGGCAAACTGACGGATCCCGATGGAGATCCTCGCTGTCGGACGAGGGTAAGTTGAGAATCAAAAGTTCAAATGTACTGCTGCTTTTTTACTGTAGATTAAGGTGGGCTGATGAGGAGTTGGAAAGGAAAAGTATCTTTTGCAGATGCTGTGTGATTATTTTAAAGACATCAAGACTTTTATATGTTTGGTGACATGGGTTATCATGATCTATTACCTTTCAGTTATTAAATAATTTGTGTTTAAAGCAATCCTGTTTAAAAATATTCAAATTATACTGGGCACTAAATGTGTTAAGTCTTTCCAAAAAAATAAGTCTTTGAGAGGCTGTAGTTTCATCATCTCTAGTCTCAGATATTCCTTAGTCTGATCAGTCAGCAGGTGAGTCAAGGTGTTGAAATGGATAACTAAAACTAGGGTCCAGGGACCTTTAGAGGTTATTGTCAGGGTTCCAGTGGGTCCCTTGCTATTTATTGCCACTATTTTTCAATGCTGAATTTAAAAAAGGACACATAGTTTGAATATTTAGATCATTTATGAAGCATAGAAAATTCCCACCCACTTTTGGTTGTTGCAGATGTGAAAAAGTTTTTGAACCATGAATGTAGAAAAATGGAAATTTATGAACATGAAGCTTAAGCTGATGTACATCATAGCTGATTTAAGGCTTTAAAGGGGACATATGTTGCAAAAATCCCCTTTTCAGGTTTTTCTAACAAAAATGTGTTCCCCTGGCCTGTCCACAATCCCCTCAAGTACCAGAAAAATCCATTCCCTTCCCCGCTCTCTTTCTCTACCTTTCAGAAAATGTGTGCTGAAACAAGCTGTTCCCAGATTTTAGCCTAGTGACCTGACATGGGGAGTTAGCACCCGCTGCCAGGTTTGGTTGGCCCTCCCCCACTTGGAGGAAAGTTTCACCCTCCTCTACTGATGCTCTCAGCTACCAGCTGAGATGCTGGATAGCTCAGTGGGTTACCCTGCTGACTGCTGTTGTTGGTTCGAGGCCCAGTCAGGTCCTAAACTTTGGATGAAAGTGTCTGTAACATTAGGAGTGCCAGATCAACTTCCTGAGAGGGGCGTGATCAGGGGCAGAGTCAGACAACTCATTAACATTTAAAGACACAGAAACAGTTCTGAGAAGAGCTGAAACAGAGGGGTTTTTAGACTTGCAAAATCCAACACTAGAGTGTTTTTTTCAGAAACAAACTTCACAGACATGTTTTGGGGACCTCTGAGAACAATATAGACTTGTCTTTAAAGGGTAAAATATGTCCCCTTTAAACAATGTAAAATTTAAATATAATATAAAAACAAGGATAGTTATAAAGCACCTCAGCATAATGCACACAAAGTCAAATGTCAAAATGTCACACAGGTCCTTTATTTCTCTTCATAGACACTGAAATTTAGTTTTACGCTGATGTGTAGGTTCAGATAACAGCAGTTCCAAGGTGTGCACCTTATAATAAAGCTTTGGCTCACCAACCAGATTCAAAACTTTTTTCTCACCAGTTGTCAGTAATTTTCACACTGAAATTAATAATATAGCATTTGGAGAGTCCTCACCATAGGCTGTAGAAAATATTGGATGAAGCCCAAATCATGTAAGCCATTTACTTAATAGGGTTTTAAAGGCCAATCTATGGTAGCCACTATGTTGAAAACACTGCCTCAAACTAAATTTACAGGTGCATCTTAAAAAATTTGAATGTCATGTAAAAGGTCATTTTTTCCTACGATTTACTAACCTTGCTAAGCAGATGGGTTTGCCACACTCCATCTCTGCCATCAAGCTTTAAAAGCTCCAGTCCACAATGTTTGTGTCGCACCAAGCACTGTTCGGACCAATCAGCATCGTTTAAGGAGAACGAGGTGGTAGCTATGGGCAGTGGTTAGTTGTACTAGCTGTTTGTAATACTTGTTTCCGTGTGGTGATTAGCTCGGATGTAGCTTAAGTGCAGCATCAGTTTTACTGGAACTGGACCACATTTCTGTTTTAAATAAAGAATAAAAACAGCACTGAAAGCTTTTCATGATGTGAAAGATGTTTTTGCTCTTCTACTTGTGTGCTTCGGCATTAGTAAGTGATAGTTACGGGGGAAAGGGTTAGTTGTTAGTTGAGAGTGGTTGTACACAATGGCTGCTAGTGGAGTAATTAGCTGGGACTTGGCCACAGTTTTGTCAGAACTGGACAACGTGTCTTTATTTAAACAAGGGCAGAGAGCAACACTGCAACACTACAGCTTACATCTCACACAAATCAAAAAGCCACTATTACAAAATATTAGAACATTTTGGAAAAGTCCAATTTGCAAATGTTTCCTGAGCCTTCATTCTCTCATTCTGGTTCAACTGACAACCAAAATCATGGGTGTGCCTGCTGACTTGACTGTTTTTCGAGAAGACAATCCTTGACACCCTCCACAAGGAGAGTGAGCCACAGAAGGTCACTGTTGAAAGTCCAGGCTGTTTTCAGTGGCTGTATTAAGGCATATTCATGGGAGGTTGACTGGAAGTGAAAAGTGTGGTAAGAAAAGGTGCACAAGCAACAGAGATGGGCGCAACCTCCAGAGGACTGTCAAACAAAGCAGGTTCAAGAACTTAGGGGAGCAGAAGTAGTGGACCAAGGCTAGAGTCAGTGGATCAAGAGCCACCACACACAGAGGAGTCCAGGAAATGAGCTACAAGTGTGTGCTCTCAGTGTTGAGCCACTCCTGAACAAAAGACAATGTTATAAGCATCTCACCTGGGCTGAGGAGAAAAGGACTGGACTGTTGCTCAGTGATCCAAAGTCCTGTTTTCAGATGAAACAAAATTCTGCATTACATTTGGAATCAAGGTCCCAGAGTCTGGAGGAAGATCGGACAGGCATAGAAACCATGGTGCTCCAGGTCCATTGTTTTCAGTTTCCACAGTCAGTGGGGGTTTGAGGTGCCATGTAAGCTGCAGGTGTTCTTGCTTCTGTCTACTGAGAAATTTATGGAAATATTGATTTCCTGTCCAGCAAGACTTGGCACCTGCCCACAGTGAAGCCAAAACTACCAGAAACTGGTTTGCTGACCATGATATTACAGTGCCTAATTGCCCGTGATTCTCTATTCCCCATAGAGAATCTCTGGTTGTTTTCAAGAGGAAGATGAGCGATAGCAGACTCAACAATACAGACCAACACCCAGCAGTGCCACAGACTGATTGCCTCCATTGCCACATCACAAAAGGAGCTATAACCAAGTACTGAGTGCATAAATTAGCATAATTTTCCATAAGGTCAACATTTCTTTATTATAAATCCCTCTTTACTGATGTTTTGTGATGTTCTATTATTTTGAGATAGTGGATTATTTATTTTTGTAAGCTGTAATCATCAACAATAAAACAAAAAAGTCTTGAAACAATTCACTTTGTATGAGATGTATCAAGAGTATATGGAAGATTCACTTCTTGAATTAAATCACAGGAATAAAAATGAACTTTTTCATTTCCCCTTTTTTGAGACACACCTGTAAATCAACATAATTTACAAAAACAGACAAAGAGGTGTAGCTGAGGTGGGTCTTCAGCCTCCTCATGTATGACTCATATCCTTCTCAAACCCAAAATGAACAATCTATAACCCCCTAAAATCATCTATGAACCAGGAAGTCAACATTTTTATTTCTGCTGTAAAAATGTGAATTTTATCATGGGGTATATCTGTGACTTCAGATGCCTCTGTTGCGCCCGTAGCCAGCCTCCAGTGGACACTTAAGGAACTGCAGATTTTTTTAACTTCCACTTTAGCTTCATTTGTCAACCACAGAGGTTGCTGCTTGGTCTCCACACAAGTCATATTGCCCAGTCAAACAGACAGTTAAATATGAGGAAATTTTGCATTTCAAAACAATTGTCAAACTGAAGAAATTGTCATGCAATGGGTACATGGATTCTAACTACTTCCAGTCAGCCCTCCTGTTTGACAACCAGTTAACTCATTGCTGAAATAGCTGCAGTACACTTGCTTTGGACACATATTTTCATTGAATTGTAATCTTTCTCTGCAGTGTTATTTCACTGGTTTGCATGTGCTTGGCTGCTCACACCTTTGCTGTAGTACACTACAGGTTGGCTACTCTGCATACTGTTTGCTTCTGTAATGCTGAGGGGGAACATTTGACTTGCAAACTACCTCTGATGTGAGTTTCCATCCCACTGTTTTTTCCTGTCACGGTAAAGAAGAAAACAAAGAGATAGAATTTGCTTATACAAGAATAATCCTGAGTCTGATTCAGGGTACAAATTACTCACGGTTATTATGGTTTCCTAGACAGTGGGTCACGAAATGTTAATTCTGGTTGTTGAAGGGATCATATACCACATAAGTGGGCCATGTCATCACAGCAAGTCAATGACAATGCAAGGACAGTTTCAGAGTGGCTTTTACAGGCAGATAATCAATACAACTGTACACATGCTGAAAACTGGTGTTGATAATACATAAACCAGCATCACAAGATGACAAGAAAAAAGGATGAGTAATATTGGTTTCAGTTAATGTGCTATGTTTAAAGAAACAGGTAATGAAGAAGAAAATCTTCCTCTTTTTCCCTGCAGCGGTCCCGCCTCGCTTCGTAGAAATGGCACAGGGCTTAAGGCAGTATAGTACTGAGTACAAGCACAGAGAGATGCAGCTTGAGTAGTGGCACAGATAAAACTACACTGACCCTGTGTTTGTGACTGTTTCTTTAGATAAATAATTGGGCCCAGGACGGATGAGGAACAGGAATTAAACACTCAAGGACTTGAAGTGTTAAGCTACAGTGTCTAATCTGTCTAACTTTATATCTTTTCTTTACATTTTTTAGTTAGCTAGCCATGTGTCCTTTAACATGTACTGTCTTTTTATTTATGTAGGTTTTAAGAACTGAGATTTGCATGTACTTAAAGGAATCAGTCGTTTGGTAATATGCTCATTTATTTATTTCTGAGATTTAGATGGCAGTATTGATATCAATACTGCCATACCACAAGCCAAACTTTGCTGAACACAAATAATGAAAGTTTGACCTCATTCACCATATCTTCAATATTTTTCTTTAATTTGTTCTTAAAAGGATATTTATGTATTTTTGAAGTTTGGTTGTATGAGTTAGATTGGTAGGAGTAGTAATATTAGCCTTCACTGATTTCAGTGTGCATCAATGCTTCAAACAGGATGACCTTGGAGAAGCTAGGCTATAAAGGTATGGTTTCTCAGCGTCATTTGAAGAGTTCAAGGTAAAAATCAGCCAAAAAACAATGTTGGGTAAATTATGTGCATATCAAAAATTCACCCAGAAAACTTCTGTGTTTGGCACTATTTTACCATGCTTTGGTTACCAGCTATGTGCTCTTTCATCTCAAAGGTTAACAGTTATTTGGTTCTGCAGGCTTCATCAAGAAAAACGCTAAAAAAAAACCCACTATAACTGAGTGTTTACGACTCACTATTGAAGTGAAAACTGAACTGTAATAACCAGATGAGTTATTTCTTGTTTCCTCTGATGAAGCCCCCAGACCCAAACAGCTGTTCAGACTCGCTGAGGCAGAGGAGCATGTAGCCATAAGCTGGAGATCATGTTGCAAAATAGTGCCAAAGATAGAGGCTTTTCTTGGTGAAAAATAAAAAGTACTTCAAAATTTTTCAATATAGTATACGATTGAGCAAGCATTGTTTTTGGTCCAAAATACAGAAATATCCCTTTTGGAAAATTTCTAAGAGAAACCTATGTGGTGTTCATGACAGGTTTTTAAACTGCCTAATTGTTCTCACCTGTGTTCATATGCTGATGAATGCCAGGTGGTTGTAAGCTCATAATTAGCAAAGAGGCACACCCTTTTTATGCCCGTATAAGGACATACAGTATAATGGCCATGCAGAGACAGAAGGCACGCAGAAAGTGAGATGACAAGACACAAGATATCAGTAAGATCCAAGTTAAATAAATTTTGAAAACAACTGCAGTACATTGATAGTTTTAAAGTGGATGTAGTCTTACTCCAGGAGACACCAAACAAGGAAGATTTGTGTTTTTAGCACCAGTAGTGGATATTGAATATGAATACTTAGATTTAGGTCATGTATTTGTGGACATTGTTCAATTATATCAGTGTTGATAAACTGATATAAATGCAGATAATAGTTAAAATGTTTATTTCATTGCGTCATTCTTAATCTTAATCATTTAGCATTTAGCATTAGCATTTTAGAATGCACTGGAGTGATCTTAGACCTTGTTTTTAGCTAAGAACAAATCACAGATAAGAACAATTTGGTGAATGTCAGAATCTTTTAAAAAACTGTGTAAGAGGGTTTTAAGGACATATTTCTTCGTAAGAACAGTTGGTGAATTAGGCCAATTGACATGTCCAAAATGCATCCCCATAGTGCAATACTTCTATATTTTATACTTCATGTTTTCCACATGTATAACACATCTCTGATATAACAAGGTAAATTATTTTTAAAAAGACAAATATAAATCAGACCAGAAAAAACATGAACAAGTAAAATCCATACAGTATCTATACCCTGAAAACAATCTTTGCAGTCTTCCTCCAATGCAAATGTGGAAAAATCTTGCAGTGTGGCTTACACTTCTACACTTTTCCTCTTTTATCCTTAATATAATCTCTGATGACAGTACACAAATTCATAGTAATAAGCCATGTGAACATGTAGTTCTTTAAGTCATGGCTGTCTTTTTTTGCATCTTTTAAGTTTTACTGTGTTATTGTACGAGTTATCCTTTTGATGCTTTTTAAAGAGGTTTTTGTAGAGGTGGTTTAAGTGATTTTGACTCCCTTCAGAGCAACAATCAAGAAGTCAATAGTGATGCTTGTTAAAGCTTTGTGTTTGTTTTTTGTGTTAAAAAAAGTGTCTGTCAGTTATCTCTTTTTTTGCACAATTTTCACCTGCCCATCATAACCATCACCTACTGGATGAAACTGACACCATGGACCAACCTTTTGCCTCTTTTCTGACCTTACATGAGAAATCACTGCCCTCTGTTGGTTGATTTATGATCTGCAGTACTTTGACACTAAAGTAGGAAATGTTCTGTTTTGATTTTGTTGATAATAAACAGAAACATAGAGCCCTTTGCCTTTTTTTAAATGCATCATAACAAGCACTCAAACAATGTCACTAAGTCACAGTAAGTGATGTTTTCTGTCATTATTTTACCCTCTTTTAACAATTTATATAATTAATTTTTTTTTAATCACACACACCTTAACTGTAGTTTTGTGTATTTTTTTGTTGCAGATAAACCATGTGGGGCCAGTTCCTACCTCGTACTATGTGCGGAGCCATGTGAAGGTGGACTATGACCAGTGTATGACCGTTAGCCGAGGGTCCACCCAGCAGCTGGACTACGAGATCTTGTTCCCAGGCTGCGTTCTCAGGTCAGATGGGAAAACCAGCATAGCAACAGTATTGTTAAAGGTTATCAAACAAACAAGATGTTTTTTGATGGGGCTCTTCAGTGAAGAGTATGGTGACCATATTTGGGGAAAATTTCAGGCCTTGGAAGATTGTTTTATCAGTATTTTGCATTTGGAACTGGAGAACTTTTCATGTATTTGACAAGTTTAAGAAGATCATAAATATCAGCCCTGTCAGTAAATCTCATGTTCAACCCTCTGAAGTCTCTCTCAGGCCTTTGGACCCAAGTTATTAAACAAAAGCAAAGAAAGTTAGATACAGAGCAGTATCGATTAGAAAAACTAGGATATATTTTGATTACTGCTAAAAAAGAGAAAAAATAGAGTAGCATTTGATGCAAAAAAGTGGTGTCTCAGTCTTTAAATTATTAAATGAGTTTCAGATTTTTTTAATAGTTATGTTAGCAAGTTACTTTAGATTATGTGCATGACAGTAAACAGAAAACAGTATCTTTTTTTTGAAAAGTAACTTTTTCAAAGATTCATAACACAGTTTAATGAATTTCAGAGCATTTTTGTCCATCCTGCAGATGGCAGTTTGCCACTGAGAGTGCAGATATTGGTTTTGGGGTGTTTATGAAAGCCAAAAAGGGCGAGTGGAAGAAAGCTGCACAGATGGAGGAAATTGTGCTGAGCCAGCGCTACAACTCTCACTTAGTGCCTGAGGATGGGTCCCTGACCTGTGAACGCCCAGGAGTCTGTGAGTAACCAAATCTATAACACTTAGCATGGACTGGTTCTCAGTCCTCTTTATGACCTGTTAGCATCCAGCCCTACAGTATGTTTTGGTTTCTTTGTGTTTCCAGATGTTCTGAGGTTTGACAACACTTACAGCATCTTCCAGGCCAAAAGAGTCAGCTTCACAGTGGAGGTCCTTCTTCCTGACCACCTACAGACCCGACAGACCAATGGACAGCCCAGCAACCATGAGCAAACAGAGGCTGACAGCCAGTTGTAACCTAGAGGCTCTCCAAAGTTTTCAGAACATTATAGATGTTTGTGATAGCACATTTGAAGTGTCTTGATATAATCAGGAGCTGTAACATGCTGCTTATGAAACCAAAATGAAATTAATGGTATAGAAATTTTAAGAGCTGAATGTTTGACTCCTTTATTGTATTCAGTAATGACCTTATTCATTTTCAGTTGCCTCCAAAGTTCACATTATGTCTAGATGGTACCAAGATGAAAATGCTGGTTGTTGCCTTTCTTTTGTCAGTTTTTTGTGTCCTTTGTGAATCAAAGAGTCAGAGATTAACTTTTATTTTAGCCCAAACAATTTTTTTATCTTTTTATTTTTTTACCCAAAGTATATTTGATGGCAAAACTTACTGAATGGTGATCGTCAAAATAATTTGCATTAAGTTGGACATACTATGAAGCAGTTGCTGCTTAAGGAGACAGAAGTATATGGTATTCTGGGCTGAAGGTCATGGTTAACACTATATAAAAAAGGAGTTAAGTTTTACTCAGGAGTTCAAAACTGTTGAAGCTATTTATCTTTCTTATCTTCTTCTCTTTATAGACCTCATTGCTCATTATTGTACGGTACACCATAGCCAAAACTGCAAACCTTAATAACAATGTAAACCATCTTGCCAACTCTTGCAAATCTTACATTATTACCCCATTTGTATGACCTGGAGATAATCTGTTAAATTTGATTTTTCAACATTAAAGGGCAACTCTACTGAGGTAAAAATTTAAGGCCCCATGAAGATGAGTTGGGAGTATGACATCATACTTGAACTAGTTTAGTTGTGTATCAAGCTGCTTGTAGTAGAAGAGGGAGCTTTATGAATAAGTGACTCAAGTGATGTCACCTGAGTCAGTGTGTAAAAATGATATTTCGGCATATAATCTCAAACTTGTAGTTTGTTTAAGCATTATTATGGCAACACAACATGTTTGGCATCAGGCTGTGACTTAATCACTCCTTGCAGATTTTACATACAGAATTTGAGGAGTGATAAGATAATAGCTTAAACCCCCAGCCAACAGGTGGATGCTGGGGTGGAGGTGGATTGAAAGGAGAGCACAGTGCCGATCCAGGGCAGAGTAGGCAATTGCAGAGCAGAGGTAGAGACCGGAAATCTTGCAGCTTAATTAAACCACTAATTTAGGAGGATGTGAGTCATGTGATTTGATTAAGATGCATGTCAGGTGTGAATCATTGTGCTCTGGATTATCGACAGAAATATCCCACCAGCTTCGTCTCATTTAGTTGAGGGGAAGTGAGACAACTTCTATAAAGTGTTCCTTATCTCTTTTGAAAGCTATTGGCTACATTAGCCGCTATTAGCTTAACACATTAAAATCCAACACTAACAGTCTGGGATCATGTTGCATTCAGGGTAAAACGGGCAAGGTTTTAGGACAACACTGCTGTAGTCACATAAGTACGGTACTAAACCTGGAGTACTCTGCAGAGATCTTTAGCTATGTGATTTTATATTTATAAAATGGTAAAAAGCACCAAATAAATCAGGTCAGCTTTTATGGTTAATCGGGTATATGTGAGAACTTCTTTCCTGTTAAATTAGCATGAGTTAATACTAATAATAATTATAATTTTCCAAATATTCTTTAGAAGTCTTCTTTCCTTTTTGTCACTAATTAGTAACCAGTACAATCACAGTAGTTCATGAATTAAGTCAGATACATGTACATGTTTGTAAGTTTTTTTAAACAGTTTTGAGACTTTAAGATATGGTGCAAATGTAATTTTGTCATGAGCTTTGATATTCAGTTTTACTCATTTGTGAACTCTGTTTATATTGGTCTCTCACTAGTTGAGTCTCAGATGTTTGTCTTTTTTCTTTCTCGTTATATCACAGAAGACATTCCTTAAAATATTTATTTCAGCATTTCTAATTTATTTTAAAAAGTACGGGTTGAAACAAGAGAATAGCTAAAAGAGTAAAATGTAAGAGCATATATATATCTATATATACTTTGTTCTGATATATTTAAGATGTGTTCAAGTGAGTTCAAACAGTATTTAGTATTACAATATATTCATATTTACTTAGTAGTGAATGAAAATGAATCTATTGGCAAACATGTACTGATTGTAGAAGCTGATTTCTTTCATATTCTGAATGTAAGAAGCACTGAGAGTCTTTTTAGAGACTTTAATCCTTTTTTGGGACAAAAGAAAGTTAAAAATTTTCAAATGTGGCATAAGGAAAAATGTGAATAGTGAGAGAAGTGAATAAATCATGATGCTTAAAACGTCGCTTGAAGTTTATTTTTTAAACTATTAAGTTTTCCTCAATGTGCTCATTTAATGTGAAAAATTTGTTTCACTGAGTGAAGAAAAGAGACATATTTCTCCTCTTTAACTTTGTTGAATAGTGTTTGAATAGTTTCACTTACTTACAAACATATTAATAATCATGCTAAAATAGAAGAAATTCAGACCAATGGTTTAGGCCTGTCACTGGAAATATAAACTCAACTTTCTCACTGACATGCCCACTCTTTTCCTGCAGTATAGCACCAGTAGTAATGAAACATATGTGGCTAGTTTGTGATTTAATTTTGAGAAAACAATGTGTATGAAAATTGAATTTGGCATTTCAAAAAGAAGCAAATACCACTATTACGATTCAACTTTGATGCTTTAAAAAAAGGCAGGGTTATTTCATGCATACTAGCTCCCAAGAGAGTCAAAATGACTGTTATTTTCACTTTTCCTACAGGGATGTTTTTAAAGGGATTTATGAGTGTGAGTCTTGTGCATAAAGGACAGTGGCTTCTGCTTTGATTCATAAATATTTTATATACAAAATATTGTTACATTTATATTCAACATATGTGAAATTAGATTAATGATAACTATACTTTACATACATTTGATCAATCTTATTTCACAGTACATACAAGAAAAGATCACAATTCTAGTGTACTTTGTATACAATAAATACATGCTCCCTTTGTAGGCTTTTATTTTTTTTTACAAACTTACAGATTGCAAGAGTTCAGTTCTTGCTACAGCTGTGGCCATTGTAAAATAACCCTTTTATGAACTCACAACACACAAATCTCATGTGTAGTTTCCCAGACTATCTCTTTAAATCTGTAGCAGTCATAACATCTTGATTCAGGAACCTACAGTGTAAACACATTTGACACAAGTGCAGTAAATAATAGGAGCATCGACAACAGCCACATCTGTTGGCAAGCAACTCAAAAAACCTCAGCAGAGCCAGCTGGTCATGGCTCTCTGAACACTTGCGTTCCTTGGCACATAGTAAACAGACACTAGTGTGGATCAAACCATGTTTAAGTAAACTGAAAAGCCAGCCTGCATGTCTCTTCTTTTCAAGTCCAAGTCCCACTCTATGGTTTCTCTAATGCAGACGGCCAATCAGGTATTCAGAAGAATATTGGTGCGTTGACTGCATGCATTGCAAGGCTGTGGCATGTGATTTGATCCCATTTAACTTAAAACTGAAAAGTAGATGAAAAGAAAAGTTCTGTATTTCTCAGTAAAATTGATCAAACTAGTTAACCATGTAAACAGGTTGTAAACTTTTGGTTCATTCCATTCAAAGTGGGTTTAAGGGTAAACAGTGTTCACAATCACAGTTTGAAACTTGGCAAAACAACAAAGTCAAAACCTTTGACGTTGCGCCTCTTAATAGAGAAGCTGCATGTTGTTCAACAGGAGACACTGGAGTCCAGATTTAAACTATACTACCCATAATCCTTTTGTTTTGGGACAAAAAAAAGTTAACACCTTTTTTCTTTTACAAGTTAGTGTTTTAGATAGTAAAATCATTCATGTGTTGGGCGCTGTAAGCTAGTTTTGTTTGCTAACTCTTTTAGCTAGCCCTGTTAGCTTGCTGTGTTAACTGTTAGCTAGCTCTTTTTTTAAGGCGGCTGCAATTTGCATGTCTTCCCCTTATTTTTATAAGTCTTGAAACCAAGTTTTTTATATTTTGAGATACCTCTTGGTTCAACATGAAAATGATGCTCCAGCGTTAGCATGTAGTAACTTCAGGAAAGCTGCACTTCTATGATGAGAAGTCTATCTGTCTATCTCTTGGCTTTGAGATTCTGGCAATGTCTTCTAGCTGAAAGATGTGTGTAAAGAGGGAAAACCACTAATACCAGCACAATAAACTATTTTTTTCTTTTGTCTTGCTTTTTAAGAGTGAGAGAAAGGGCTGACTGTAAGTGAAGTGTTCACAAACATTACCAGACTCAATCTCTTTCCACTAACACGTATGTAGAGAAAAACTTCCTGAAATGTCCTTTTGTGATGTCTTCTGAGATGGTATTGGATAGTCAAATTAACAGAACATCACAATATCTGGTAGTGGTCAAAGTTCCCACTTTGATGATACAGTAATCTGGGATGACATGCTGCGACTCTAATAATCTCAAGTCAAAGTTACTTCTGATCATTAACCAGTTGATTAGAGCTTACTTTTATGTCCAGTCCAAACTAAAGCCAACACTTTGACCATTCCTCTATTCCCACTGTCAGCTGAACAGATACACAAACCCAATCATTCAAGTAAATTTGGCAAAAGCTATGTCATGAGGTCTGACAGCTGGCAGAAGTCATGTAAATTGATAAAAACTACCAAATTGTTAGTCTGATATACAGAAGACAGACAATCAAAAGCTGGTCTAAAGCTGTTTTAACCAGTAAATTGGCAAATTGTCACTTCAAAGTTATGATATTAGCTCTGTTTATGGCTATATGATTACTTTTTCATTTTTTTTCACTCTTTAAAAGTATTTTTTTTTAATCCAACCAAGCTATTACTTGCATACTTTGATGTCCTTTGTCTTTAATTAGATAGGTCAGAAGCTCTCATGGTCTGTGTTTACTGAGGATAAAGGTGACAACGCTCATAAACAGCAGACAAAGCAGTGAGAGATATGAAGCCCTCATTCCAAAACTCCAACCATGATCAACCCTGGTCATCATGGTTAGGTCACTTAAGATTTTCTATCAGATTTATAGTCTCTTATCTGGAGTCAGCATCTCCACTCATCTGCCCTCCTCCACAGGCCGAGTTTCAGATTTGAGCTTGAAAAACTCCTTTGCCACCTCATCAGCAGGTCTTTGGGACAGGATACGCATCACTGTCAGACCCGTCTCGTCCGTCTGAATGCGTGGGCCAAGTGGACACCAGCACACGCAGCTCTTTCTGTCTGCCACATCCCGCAGCTGAACCACGGCCACGCCCACTACCCGGTCGGCCCGTCCGAAACAGTAATCCTTCACGGTCACCTGGAGCTCATAGCAGTCAGGGGATTCCTTACCCAGGACACTACAGTACACAAGAAAAGGTTAAAACAAATACATTTAGCAAATTTAAGCTTTTTTGTTGAATTAATGGAACTCACAACTGGAATGCCTCGTTGAACTTGGCTGTCCAGCTGTTATTCTTGGATTTGGTGGTGAACTTCCTCTTTTTGTCAGCCAGGAAAGGGCCGACCATGGAGACCTCAACAAATGGCCGGAACATCCCTGATGTTTGCCACTTCATGTCATTCACAGCGATCACTGCAGGGAGAGCAAGCACAGGAGAAAGAGATTGAATTTAGGTTGTTGATGAAGGGTTACATTTTGGCAGTTATAAGGTTGTGTATTTGGATAGTATGGAGGCTATATTTAGAATTTTGCTCTGAAATGTCTACATCAATTGAAAAATGACTAGACCTATGTTATATGGTGCCTATAAAATGTATCCATCCCCTTGAATATTTTACCCTTTTATTGATTTTATAAATCAATCATGGTAAGTATAGTTTGGCTTTTTGACAAAAAAAAAAAGACAAAAAATCTCTTTAGTGTAAAAAGTAAAAACAAATTTCTTCAAAGTAATGTCAATTAAATGAAATATGTAATGTAAAATAAGTGAATGCCTAAATAAACTTAAAACAAAAAGTAAGGCAACTTGTGTTTGGTAGATTATTTCTTTGTTGTAATAATGCTTCTTGGTAATAAATCTTATACTGTTGGAAAGCCTGTTTATTACCCTGAAGTCCCTCATCCAGGTCTACACTTCTTCTCGCCCACTACGCTCAGCCAGCAAAAGGCGCCTGGTACTTCCAGCATATCAGGCTCCTAAGTCACTAGCCCAGCTCTTCTCTTCTGTTGTCCCTAAATGGGGGAATGAACTACCCAACTCCATTCGATCCGCAGAGTCCCTCTCTACTTTCAAGAGAGGCTAAAGACCAAGCTCTTTAGAGAACACTATGCAGTTAGCTAGACTATTCTCCACCGATGTCCCCAGTGGTAGAATGAGTCTCCAACTACAGCTGGCTTGCAGTGTCCCCTCTACTTCTGGGATTTTTTGCCCTGCTCTTTGTGAGTGACCCAGCACTCGGTACTTTGGTCATTAGTTGTTGTGAAGACAATTTAATGGATGGTGATGATGAGAGATCTCACATTTTGGTTGATTCATTGTTGATGTTTATAATACCAATAAAAAAAAACTTGTATACATTATGTGCTTTGCCTTTAAACCTGCATGACATCACCTGCATCCAACTGGACCTGAAGCACTTTGTGGCACTTACTGATGTTGTTTCTTCTTGTCTAGATCTTTGCTTGTGTTGTTCTTGCTCTCGAATGTAGGTCACTTTGGATAAAAGTGTCTGCTAAATAACATTGTAACATTGAAACCAAGACTTTGGATCTTAGCAGCAGATGTCTATGATGATCTTAGTGGTTTTAAATGTTAAAAATAAAGCACTTGACAGCCGGCTTTATTTCCAAAAATTTTCCATACAAATGTGGTTCAGCCCTAGTCTACTTCAGCTCATTTGAATGCTGCAAAAAACAGAATAAAATCTAACAGTCAAAGCCCTAACAGATCTTAGATCATCATCACATTTTGTCACCTTCTTTATTATTTGATGTCTCACAAATGAGAAATCCCTTTAAAATATCTGTAGCACATGTTGCTATTGTTCCCAACCACAAATAACTTGATTTCTGGCTGTATAGTTGTATTTTGAAAATTAAAAATGATCCATGGGGTATGCTTTTTGAGAAAAGCTTCACTAACCAAAGACAAATTTATTTTGTTTCAGCCTTTCAGTGCCTTCCCACTTAATGAGGGAAGTTAAGAGTGATTTTTGTGGTTGAAGCAAGCAAAATATTTGCATTTCTAAATTAAGTCTTACCTCTGACGTTGACTTTACGTTCCTTCCCAAGCAGCATGTCAATCTGCAGGATTGCCTCTCCGATTGGCTTCTCTACCCCTGAGCCTGCACAACACAACCATCACATCTCACGTTAATATGACTAAAACCATCTTTAACGTTTACTCTTATGTTTGTCTTTCATTCCTGTCTTCATCTTATGGCTGCTACGGTGACGTGCTTTCTTATCTAACTTCAGCTTTGGGGAAACTCAGTACCAGCCTTTGAAGTTCTAGAGATGCTCATCATTTCAATAAATGGATTAATTACACCAGACACCAGCTTATCTTATACTTTGACACTTTTTGATAACAACATAATTTAAAAACTCCTCCATCACACAGCATGAGGTCCGGGACCTGATGCAACAAAGATGATTAGGAAATCATGCTAATGTTTGAAAGCACTACAGCTTTAGTAAAATATATAACTTTCGATAAAAGATGCTTAGTAACTCTAACATGGTTTGATTTTCATCAAAATGGTAAAGAACCATGTCTAAACCAGCTGATGGGCTGATGTTTCTGCTGATTTCTTCTAAAAAGAATCCTTAAAATAAGGTCGTTGTTCTTCTGTGGATCTTGACAACTCCTTCTTTCAGACTCACCTCTGTCAGGTCGGGTCTTTTCGTTGACGGTAATTCTTATGCCCATCCCGTCGTGCACTGACAAGACAAGAAAAAGTGGAAATGTTTGGGAAAGTAGTTTTTCAACTTTAAAAGGAATTTAGACCCTGAAAGGAATATATGATGACTGCATTTTATGTGTATGTCCATGTGTTTTTTTATGATCACCTTGTGTGTGTTGTGTAGTGACGAATGTCTTAATGAGAGCGTCTGTGCTCTGGGAGTAGAGGGACAGAGCGTAACGCAGAGAGGCCAGTTCAGGACTTTTCTCCACAAATGCTTTTTTCAGCCCATTTCCTCCTGCGTGGAAGTATTGCTGAGAGAGAAGGGAGAGAAAAGGGCCACATTCAATAAATTTAAAATGGCTAAGAGCATGAAAACAATGCTTATTATTCCAAAGAAAAATCATGCCTTTAGAGTACCATATACCAATCATAAACACATAAGGACATCAAAATATAGATATGAAATATACAACAGTCTATGAATACAAAACACTGCAACCTAAATCTAAACAAAGATTATGTTCTTGGCATGATTACTGTACGCCTTGTACATATACTTTACCTTATATTTTATAGTTTTGGCTTTTGTATGGCAAGTTGTAGAACAACTGGGCAGTGAGCTTTTACATAGAGATTATAATAAATACTTCTTATACAAGAAAACACATTGTAAAGGAATAAAATGCAAGTTTTCAGTTTTGTAGTAAATAGACTTGAGCTTGTATAGCACTTTTCTAGTCATCTGACAAGTCAAGTGCTTTTACACCACAGGTCACACCTACCAAAGCAGAGTTTGCTATAGAGAATTGGCCATCAGTATCATTCACATGCATCCGTACCCATTTAAACGCCACTGACAAAGCAGTTAGAGCAAATTAGGGTTATTTGCAAGGACACGTCAACATGTGACTGCAGGAGCCTGGTATCGAACCCACAACCTTCTGACTTCAGGACAGCTCTACCTACTGAGCCACAGTCACCCCAAGGGCTCATACTGTTCTGTCTAAAGATGTAAATGAATTATTAATAAATGCTGTGAACTTTAAAAAGTGTCTGTAGCAAAATTTGTACTCATGTGTGTAAAATATATGTGTAAGAAGTATTCCTGGTTAATCTTGGGTGCTATGGTAGCAAACAGACATGAAGGCCACAAACAAGCATACTTTTTTAAAGGCCCAAAGATTCTTAAAATTGTCTCAAAACAGTCTAATTCCCGCTCTATTTCTGCTTGATAAGTAAATGTTCAGGTCTAGACTCACCTTGATGGTCTCCAGCCCTGCATCAATGATGATACACTGTTTGGGTGTCAACGTTTTGGCTTCACCGCCTCCCTAAAGAATCAACAATATACAAAGCCAAAATAAATTCAGGAAGAAAGAAATAATGAATTTTGGCCTTTGTTATACAAACCACTAAACACCTTGCAGCCAAATTTACAAAACTGAATTTGGCAGCTTCCCACATTTGAAAGCACACCACACTACTCAGTCAATAATTCAAGAAACTACCTCTGCCAAGTCTAGGAGAAGAGGTGTTAATAGTTGAAAAACTGCAGATCATTGCTTATCACTGATTTAGCCCCCCCAAAAGGGTTTGTATCATTTATTAGGGTGCCTTTTATACCATTAAAGTCCCTGTAAAGTGAAATCAAAATTTTGTGTCTTAACACACTAGATATGATGGAATAAGGTTGCTTTAAACATGTGAAAACACTGAGATCTGTGTGTGAATGAATTTTTGATTAAGACTGTTAGAAAGTCGTTCACGTCTTTCCTGGCTTGATTTAATTTGGGCATGGCTATTATACAGTATGAGCCTATGACATCACCAGTCTTGATAGGGAATTACTCCACCCCCTTAATGCTACAAAGATATAAGATCACTGAGCAGTTCATCTCAGTACGGTCTGTTGTTATCCAGTTTCACCACCTTCATTGAAAGTTAACAGCCAGCTAAATGTTTTTAGTTCATTGTGAGGTAAATTTCCCAGATCTATCAGCCACAGTGGCCTATGGGTCATTAGAGAGATTTGAGTCAGAAAACAGTCATTTTAATCCCCAGTTTCTATCTCTCTGCGCTGGCACAGAGCCAGGCAGCTGCGCTCTGATCAGAAGGGTTTTTTCAGTCTGACAGGATCATATTTCTTGTGGCTTCATCTCATTTTTTTCTGAATTTTTCCTGAATTTTAAGCTTAATTTGATAAATTTAGAGATGTTGTTTTATAACTGAAATTTGGCCTGATGGTTCGTAACACAGAGGCCTGCCATAAGACAAACCTAATATAAAGAATTTTTTTTATTACTTTACGGGGACTTTAAGATGAGTATCATGCACTTTGGTGAGGTGGTTGTGACCTTGGCATGCTTTTCTCTGGGACGATAAGCTCCGCACGTGGGGCACAACCTGACTGCAAGGCAATCATTCCCTGAAAAAAATTCAGATTAAAAGTGAATCCAGCCTCTCACTGTTTCCTGTTCATTTGAGCATAAAATATAATTTTAATTTTCAATTTCCAATTCTCAGTTGATTATCAAAAGAACACAGATTTTAATACAGCACCAACATTTTGTTATTCAATGATGCTTGTTGTACTCACTTCATTAAAGCTGTTGGAGAATAATCACTTGACAATATGAAAACATTTAACAGACCATTGTTCCCTCATTAGTAAATCTACACTGACTCTTGTGAAGCAGTGGGTAACTCATAAATAAACATTCAGTAGTTAGTTTAGAAAAAAAGAAAGACTGTGTTGGTTGGGAGCTCCAGAAGAACAGTTTGAAACTAAATGAAGGAGCAACAGAGGGAGGGGGCACTATTTACTTTCCAAAAGCAATTATACACAGCCAGTCAAATCATCACACTGCAAATGTTATGCAGCCTTATCAGTCGTAAATTACAATGAAAGCCAACTAACTACATTTTTTCAACAACTGTATCACTAACTGCTGCAATCTCATAATATTCAATTAAAACACAAACATTGCAACTTTTCCTGCAAAAGTTTTGGTACGTTTTCATCGGGAATAAATGTGTGTGATTTTATTGCCCAATGGTATGAGACTTTTCTCAGGTTTTAATATCAAAAAGACAGTATAGAGCAGGAGCTTTATACCATAAAATTCAGCTTTGCTCCTGACCCTGTGTTTTACCTTCAAATTAGAGAGTCCTTTAGCTGCCGTGAGAAGTTGGGCTCCCTGCAGAGAGAAAAAAGAGAGAAGGAGAGGAAAAGTGGTGAATAAAGTCAGATTAAACATATCATACAACTAATATTTTCAGGATTAGTTGTATGTATTTATCTGTATGAATGCAGCTGTTTAACGAGATTGGTTTGACTCAAGATAGGGTGCAAACACCTCCACCACTAGGTGGCAGCAGAGCACAGGAGATGGTCTTATTAAAGCAGCAATCTTGGAAATACTGTGATATAATCCAACACAGTAACAGCATGCATTTGCAGATCAACTACTTTACATTCACTCCGCTCTCATAGTAATAATTCAATCAACCTGCAGAGTTGATGATTTAATGAACACAAGCTGCAGTGAGCACTGCACATCCCAGTTGCTATCCAAAGTGCTTTTTTGTTAATGTTGGCACAGTATTTGATGAAGGAGGGCGGGGTGTGATTAACTGAGATGAATTTTATTTGTCAAAGTGATTTAGACAATGTTTCAGGCCTAAATGGCTAAATAGGTGAATCTCTTGCATGGTAAGAATGGAGGCATGTAGGTTTGGGTTTGGGTTAATGTTGGTTGCGAATCCTGATAATAAGGGTAAGCTTCCCACTGACCAGGCTGTCATTGCTCTGAGGAAGGACAATGGTCTTCTCCAGGCTGCTCAGTACAATCTTCCACAGATCCTTCAGGATCCTCTTCAGCACCGTCTTCTCACAGATGTCAGCAAAGATACTAAGGCTGGATCATACAACACAATCAGTATGAGATGAAACTTTTCAGGCAGTGCATGTACATAAAAAATAAGTTGATCATTGTGAACTTTGAATATCTTTTCTTTGTGCGGTGCTCAGTTGAATTTGGTTTGAAATAAATGTTTGAATCACTGTATTAGATTTTTATCCACATTTTACACAATGCACCAATGATTAGGGAATTGGGTTTTGTAAATGTCACAGATTATAATTAGGTGTAAAACATCAGGTGACATATAAATGTCTAAGTCAGGGATTGGTGACTTTGGTTACCAGGAGAGCAGCATTGATTTCATGATTAATGGCAAAAGGCCAAACTGTTAGAGATAGCTGGATATTCTCAATTTAACCCCTGTGACTCCTAAAACTTAAATGAAAGGAAGTATATATTTCTTTCACAACTATCTATTATCTATTTATGTTTTTAAACTCAAGTTTAAAAAATAAGAACTCAAGTGTAAATAGAAATAGTTAATTTAATGAGACAAACAGAGAATTAAATTGGTTTCAAGCTACCTATCTAATAGATTAAACATGCTAGTTACTGGTTATGTAATGTGAAATTTAATTTGATGTAATTTCATGTAATGTGAATTGTTTATACTGTGTTGTTCTATTTTTGCTATGAGTATTGGTTAATCTGGTGATCTCATAATCATCACTTTTATTCGTTGTATTTTTTTTTGCCTGTGTAAAGCACTTTGTGACTGCCGCCTGTGAAAAGTGCTATATAAATCAACTTTACTTACTTTTTTTGCACATTTTTTAATGTATTAAGTGATGCATTTAAAAGTTTTAAAGAAACACTTGCAGCCAATTAATTCTACTGAAAAGAAAAAATTAATAACTTAATTAAAAAACTAAATAAAATAAATAGAAAAAAAAAAAACAAATAAAAAATAAAACTAATAAATTTGATTTAAAAAGATGAATAAAAATCTAGAAACTAAGGTGTTAATAAATACATTTCTACCTTTATTGGTCAAATCAAAAGCTAAAAATGAATTATTTAGAAAAAACAATGAAAACAAATACAAATAAAATAAATATGAATAAAATAAAATAGGAAACACTGTTTTTAAACCAAAGAAATTGAAAACAAGTTTCAAATTGTTTTTATCAAATAAGATGAATAAATAAAACAACTACCCATACACCAGAAATGAAATATTATTAAAGAAATGTTTCTGTTTTCATGCTTTCATGGCAGATTTGCGTCTTTTTGCAAAAGTTTATCGATTATTGGCAACTGAAATTGACTTGTGGGCCACACTGAGTGAGGTGCAGGGCCACATGTGGCGCCTGAGCCACCAATTGCCCATCCCTGTTCTGAGTACTGCTATGAAAAATCAATCCGTAATAGGGACATGTAAGATGAAGATCAAGGCTTGGTAGTAACAGATTGCTACAATATTGTGATATAGTTTGTGCACATATTAGTTATTGATTACACGGGTGTAAATCGTTTATATTAAAAGTTACAGACTAGCTCAGGCAGTCATCAGCCAGCAGCTAAAAACAGCAGCCATTGTGTGCATTTGTGTGTGTTTGTGTGTGATGCTTTGACTTACTTTCCATCCAGAAACTCCATGAGGGGCCTCAGCATGGAGTCAGCGTCTGCCTCGGCTGTGTTGCGGTTGGGGGGTCCTTTGATCTGGTAGAGGATCTCAGCCATCTGACGCATGCATGCCGTAATACGAGCCTGGAAACTGAAGGGAGAGAAAACAAGGAGAGAAACGTATTCAGGGAAACTTCTGCAGGAGGCTTCCTCGTCAGACAATAGCTGTAAAATTTGTTTGTGCGTTACCTTTTTGCAAATATAGCGCTGAAGTTGTCCAGGACAGTGTTGAGCTTCACCTGCAGGTCATTGAGGATGTCAGCAGCCTCTGTGTCCAGCTGAAACACACAAAAATAAACAGGAAAGAAGAGGTGATTGAAAGTCTTAATAACCAGAAATAACCTGACTTGGATGCTTTGCCCTGCTGCATCATGTCATCGTTGAAAGCATCCAGCTTTCCTCAGGCCATGATTAGTTGACCTATTTGTCTTTTTTGTAATTCTTACTATAATTGACTTATTTTTGCAACTATCAAGGCCATAACTAAATGTCTGTCTTCTCAGCTGTTTAAGCAAACTTGAGACTGTAAAAAATATTTATTTAATGCAGTTTCTTGTTTATTAAAACAATAACATCCTCTTAGATTTAAAGGTGCATTGTGAGCACATAAATATGTACAGTTTTATATCCATCCATTCATTATCTAAATCTTTTATCCTGTTTGAGGTGGCAGAAAGCTGGAGCCAATACCAGCTGTGACTGAGTGAGAGGCAGGGTGCACCTTGGACTACGGCATAACTTTGCAGGTCTCACCTCATGTGTTAATGTCAGACTCCTTACTTTACTTTATCACATATCCCACCCCTCTAAAAAGTGATCAATTAGCGCTGACACATTTAGTGTATTAGCACTTTTGTGAAGACACTGGCTCAAATACATAAAAACAAAAAAAGTTGTTTTTATCCAATGAACAAAGTGAAGATATTAGCATGATGCCAAAGTGAGTGATTATAGACATTAGTGTACATGCAGAGTTATGCAGACCCAGCACTTAAAGCCTCGGTTTTCAACTGTATTAATAACTTTACGTGCAAAACTACACTGCAGAAAGCAGAATCAGATTACTGAGAGGATCAGTGAACAAATCATCTGTTACACATCTGTGAAGTTGTTTTTAATAGGAATAAATGTAAAGAGAGAGAGATGCCTGCAAGCTAGTTCAGGCAGACCACTCAGTCACCTGACAAACATCCTCCCAGTCTTTTACAGATGAAAGATCTCCACTCTCTCCCCCTGCTCTGCCATTCACAGCTCAGCCCTGCAATAACACTGCACTCTTGCTTTCAATCCACATCACCTCAGCATCTACCTGTAGGCTCTGTAGGGGATTTAATATACAGGTGCATCTCAATAAATTAGAGTAATTAGTATCTAAGAAAATTAAATAATTGTAAAAAGTTCTATATTTGAGACTCACGGTGTCACACTCTAATTCACCCCAAACACCTGCAAAGGTTTCCTGAGCCTTTAAATGGTCTCAGTCTGGATCAGTCGCCTATACAATTATGGGGAAGACTGCTGATTTGACAAATGCCCAGAAGACGATCACTGACACCCTGCACAAGGAGGGTAAGACACAGAAGGTCATTGTTAAAGAAGCTGGCTGTTAAAAGAGTTCTGTATCCTAGCACATTAATGGAAGGTTGAATGGAAGGAAAATATGTGGTAAAAAAGGTGCACAAGCAACAGAGGAGGACTGTGAAATGAAACCCATACAAGAATTTGGGGGAGCTTCACAAGTGGTGGATCACAGTTGGGGTCAGTACTTTAGGGGCCACCACGCACAGAAGTATCCAGGACATGGTCTACAACTGTCTCATTCCTTGTGTCAAGCCACTCTTGAACCAGAGACAACGTCAGAGCCGTCTCACCCTGGCTGACTGTTGCTCAGTTATCCAAAGTTCTCTTTTCAGATCCAAGTACAGTTTGCATTTTATTTGGAAATCAAGGTCCCAGAGTCTGGAGGAAGAGATGAGAGGCACAGAATCCAAGTTGCTTGAGGTCCAGTGTGAAGTTTCCACAGTCATTGATGGTTTTGGTCCAAGGTCAGTGCAGCCATCTAGCAGGAAGTTTTAGAGCGTTTCATGTTTCCTTCTGCTGACAAGCTTTATGGAGAACCTGATTTCATTTTCCAGCAGGACTTGCCAACTGCCCACACTGCCAAAAGAACCAGTACCTGGTTTAAGGACCATGGTATCCCTGTGCTTGATTGGCCAGCAAAATGGCCTGACCTAAACCCCATAGAGAATCTCTGGGGTATTGTGAAGAGGAAGATGTGAGACACCAGACCCTACAACACAGAAGAGCTGAAGGACACTATCAGAGCAGTCTGGGCTTCCATAACCCCTAAGCAGTGCCACAGACTGATTGCCTCCATGTCACACCACATTGCTGCAGAAATTTATGCAAAAGCAGCTCCGACCAAGTATTCTGTGCTGTACATGTTCATACTTTTCAGTAGTCCAACATTTCTGTGTTAAAAAGACAACTGAAACATGCCAGACTCTGTGTAGTGAATCTATGTGACATATGAGTTTCTCTTTTTGAATTAAATGACTGAAATGAATCAACTTTTTGATGATATTCTAATTTATAGGGATACACCTGCAATATATAATCAATCAAGTTTAATTTTAAATTTTTCCGATTTTAAATCAATGTTATGCTCTCTTTTGTAAATTTGTCAGTATTCTAAAAGAAAATGGGCACCATGTGTCAAAATTTGATGTTTTATCTTTTGTAAAACAGAGCACAAGCAGATGTTTGGAGAATAGATGGCATTTATTCTTGTTTCTTGCAAACAGATGTAGCAAGAGGAATAACCATGAAGAAGCCCTTTGATAAATGCATCACAAAGAACTAAAAAACAGCCCTCAACACAAGAGCCTTTCAAGATGGAGTCCCTCTTTTCTGATAGTCCTCCTTGGTGAAATGGTATCAAATTGCCCACTGTGGTGAAGTTTTTGGACTGTCAGTGAGCAGAGATAACAAAACCAAAAGTGGATGCCTATTTAACCCCCAGTTCTGCACTGCAAGATGAAAAATCTATTTTAAAAAACTCAAACTGAGAAAGCACAATCAATATCAACAAGTAATATATCTGGAGTGTGTATTAGCTGACTATGAGTTTGCTACACTACATTCAAGAGAGGCTAGACTCAGAGATACCAAAAATAACACACTACAGGCATATTTTCTGTGTGGTAACGCTACTGCTTGCATGCATACATCCCCCCAGCTGAGTAATTGCAAAGATTTGAACTAAATTAGCTTTCATGTGAGAAAAGTTTGACGATGAAACAAGAGAAACAGATGACAAGCTCCATCTTTTCATCCTCAAACCCATTCAACAGTCTGAAAAGAGCTCCTCCTGCTATAAAGAGAGAACCACATTTCCGGAAAACCAAGGTCCTCAAAAACCTCCTTTTTTCTATTTAGTGCAACTTGTTCGACAGCAGGGAGCCATCACACTTTCTTCAGATGCCTTTTAAGTAAAAAAAAAAAATGGATTCAGAGAACATAATGACACACATTAAAGCTGTTGGGAAGCACACAGTGGCTAAAATTTCTAGGAGAAACATTAGGAGCATTCTTAAATTCCCCAACTTTCAGTATTATAAGGGACAGCTGTGTGTTGACAAATGATCCCACATCAGAGATGAATGAGATATTTTTGATGCTGACTTCCACTGGTAAACCATTCTGCTAAGTAGGCTCTAAACCTAGCTGGCACCTTGGCACTTGATCAAACTAGTGTTAGGTTTTGCAAAATATCAAGCACACCAATGTTCTGTTTTATAGGGTTAAAAGATCAAACATTTTCAGTGAATATTATGAAGGTAGGCAATTAGACATTACAAACAATTTGACACTTCAGAAATAGTGATATGGAAATAATCAGTCAATTCAATCAGGCACTTGACTGGCAGCACCTGGGGTACCAGAGCTCAAAACAAGAGTCAATAGCAATGACAGAATAAGCTGTTTGGCACTGGCAGAGAAGATTTGGCACATTTTTCATAGGCGCAACCCACATACTCAGCTCTGCTGCTCATCCCACAAATGCATGTTCCTTACAAATGTGGCATCATTTAAAGGGGTAATAAACAGGCTTTTTTTAACAGCATAAGATTTATTGCCAAGAAGTGTTGTTACAACAAAGAAATAATCTACCAAACACAAATTTCCTTACTTTTTGTGCTAAGTTTAAATCTTTCAATGGGTGTTCAGTCTGCAGGATGAAAGCTCCTAAAGGATCCTGATAACCAGCTATCACTTAATGTGTAAAATATAGCCTGAAGCTCTTAAGTGGGCCAGACCTCATGTATGCACCATGTGTCAGAGCAGCTAAGTGGCTAGTCGATTAAAGGTTGAGGCACCCCAAGGTGTCTCTGCTGAATGAATGTGGAACCATGTTAATAGATGGAGGATATGGGGCAAACTGCCAGAACATGTAATCAGAGAAAAAGAGGGCTGTGACCTTAAAGTGGCAGCATTTCACTATGTGGGATTTAACAGGGGAACACTGCAGAGAGTGAAAGTAAAGGTTGGACGGTTCTGTTCCTGTTGGTCTGAATCCAAAAATGAAAATGTACAGTGCTGTGTTTATGAGTTTATGTGAAGTGTCAGACGTCTTTATGGGTGTTTGGAGGCAAGTGCACCCATTAGTGTGAGAAGTGTCCTTGAGAGGAGAGTGAAGAGAAAGCTTAGAGAAAGCCTATCAAATGTCAGACAGTGGGAGGAACCAATTTCAGTGCAGTGTAAAACAATGAGTCATACATAATTGTTTTTATAGATAGATAAATTAGGTGCTTTTGTTTTGGCATTCAACCTACAGAAAAAAGCTACTTAAAGTTCCTGTGGGGACATTTTCTCTGGTTATGAAACATATTAAAATTAATATTGATACCACTATATGATGCACAAAAGCAAACAAGACAACTGATATTGATCAATAATTTCCATGTAATCATTTTCTGTAGGCTGAAATTCCTGGAGATGGGCAGGTGTCGGATGTGGAGATAGAAGTACATTGTACAAACATCCTTCCATTAGCTGTACCACTTGTCCCATTCAGGGATTGTGGTTGGAGCCAATTCCTGCTATCACTGGGCAAGAGGCACCTTGGATTTGTCACCAGCCAATTACAAAACTGAAATATGAAGACCAACAACCAGGCAGACTCACACCTATGGGAAATCTAGAATCACCAAACAAGCATGTCTGCAGGATGAAAACCAGGGCACCTGGAGAGAAGCCACACAAGCAGGTGGAGAACATGCTAACTCCACACAGAAGTGCCCTGTCCAATCAGGATTCAAACAAGGAGCCTTCTTGCTGTGAGGTGACTATAAAGAGATTCTTGATAAACGATATTTTTGATGGTTAAAAGAGGCAGAGTTGGCGTCTGTTTAGCTCAGCTGGTAGCACAGGCACCCATACACACAGACTAATTATTTTAAAGGAGCTTCAGTTCCCCCAAAAGGCCTAACAATGTCCATTGGCTCCACCTTTGGTAAACTACAACAGCGCCTGCAGAGTACACGCTACTTACCAGAGCTGTGCATGCCCACTGTGTCATTATGTCTTGTTGCTCCGACAGACATGTAATGATTGTGAAACAAGAAACGTTCATCCAATCCCCCTCAAAGAATTTCAGAAAGGTTTTGCACTTCCCAAACCCTTTATATGGACTGTTTCCCAAATGGATGTGAGACATATCCCATGATAATCTGTTTATAGAGCTTATACATCCTCCATCTCCACAAATATATGATGCATTTCTGTATATAATATAAATATCCTCAAAATTGTCTTTTTCTCAACTGTATCTGGGGAAATCAAACAGTCTTGCATAGCTGTCATACAGCTCTGATCCTATTTATTACTTCTTAGAGAACAAAAATAGTGTTTGCAAGTCTGCACACAACAAGACTTTATATTCCATTTCATAAGTGATGTGAACAATCTCTGAGCTTTTAGGTCTGGACCATAAAACATGTAACCTTGCAAATCAGATGGATACGCCCGTTTCTGTGTTTCTCACTGTTGAATCCATCTTGCAAAGCACCTGTCTGAACCATCTGGGCCTGGTTAGAAAGGGACAGGACCAATCAGCAACTAGGGGCAGTACTTTTGGGTGCGGTGGAGTTGTGACATAAGCAAGCAGCAACAAGAGGCCAGTGCAATTATGGCGGGAGACATCAGTGTGGATGCTGCTACAGCACCAGTTTTATCAGGACTCGATAACATTTCTTCATTAAAAGAAGGAAAAAGAACAGCATTGAGTTGTTTTCTTTTCAAAAACGACAAAAATCATGTACTGACATGTCTACAGTCGCCATGGTTCTTGTTATGTTCTATATGGAGTTTATTCCTCTGTAGCTGTGCACAGGCACCTCGGTAGCAGCGACAACGTCACGTGTTTTGTTGCTCTGATTGGCCGATAAAGATGTGACAGAACGTTCATCCAATCACCATCCGAGATTTTTTTTTTTTTTTGATGGCTCTGCCCTTTCCAAAACGCAGTCTATTGAAGGTTTTCCAGATGGATGTGTGAAAGAAATCCATCTGGCGTGTCAGGTTATAAAACATGCACTTCAGAAGTGAAAACTGCAGAACTGGTTGGGGTGATTGCTCAAAATTTTAAAATAAAAAGACAAAGGAGGCACAGAAACAAAACCGTAACTTTACACGCCCTTAACTATAATCCCAGCCTGAAATTAAAAGTGTCCTCTAAAGTAACAAATGTTTGTGGGACTCTGTAGTTGCTCTAACACCCAACTGTACCTTCTTTGTGGCTGCTGTGGCTTCAGTCTTCACAGTGAAACAGAAAGGAAAGAAAAAAAGACAAAAATAAAATAAAAGTTACTCATGCAACAATGACACACACAAAGGGCTGTACATGATGGGACAGAGCAGGCAGAAATAGTCAGTTTTATTTCAGTTGATATTGTCTGGTGGATTGGGTAAAAGTGAGTGGGTGATATTAATAAAAGCTTTTTGTTTATTGTCTCTGATTTTACTAAGATGCTACACCACAAAGTGACATTCTCAAAAGAAGTTTCACTTTCATCTGATTGTATTTCTGACACTGACCCCATCAGAAACAAATCCATCTGAAAGGCAGAGCTCTCTTTTGGCTGCTCTAACAGTAAATACATTCAGATAATTATTTATGGCCATATGAGGTTTAGGATATAGGAGCTTTGTAAACAAAGAAAAATCCTCTCTTTGGACTGGGAGCCAAACAAGAACAAAATTAGCCTGTTCTGACTTTGCACACAGAAGTCATTATGCAAGCAAATTAATGAAGAATTAAAAAACTCCTCAGCCATGCATCTGTTTTTCATGGAGATCTAAAGCATGGAAAAATGACTTGGAAAAACTGATGAAAAATGAAACATTTTCTAAATTAAAATTTTATTTGAAAAAATATATAAGTAAACATGAGAAAGAACAGGTGAGTATTTAGTATGTTAATATATCACTGAGGTCACTGATAATTTAATGCTAAGAGACAGATCAGGCTTTAAGTGTTGACTGTATAATCTGACATGACACTCACTGTAATAAGCCTATTGATGCTTTATGTCAGATTTGCTTTATCCATAACATCTTAGAATAGTGAGTTACAGTGGCTTTACTTATGCTCACGTCAGTGGTTTGAGCATATTTTGACATTTTAATGAAACACCAAACAAACAGGTATTGATGAGGACAGCTATGTGAGCATCTAGGCCAGCAGGGGCCCAATCACTATCACAGCAGAGCTGGATTCTGAATTTAGGTCTGAGAGCCTAGTAGGGTCATAATTCAACCATAAATGGTCAACCTCATTTTATCCAGTAATGAATTATGGGGAAAAAATAGCACTGATGATAAATGATTTTGAGTTTTTTTTTTTTTTTTAAGTAAAAATGGTCATCTTTAAAGGCTCAAAATCTGAGATAAAAGTCAAACCTATTAGGTCAAAAGGTCAAAACACAAGATTAAAAGTTACAGTGTTTTCAAAAGGCAAATATGAGTTAGAGAGTTTAAATTATGAGTTTTAAAGGTCAAAATACAAGTTTAAATCTAAAATTGTGAGTCTAAAAGTCAAAATATGGGATTTAAAGTCAAAGTTAGGAATTGACAAGGTCAAAACACAAGATAAAATTCCAAACCATAAGTTTAAAAGATTGAAGGTCAAAATATGAGATAAAAAGTCAACATCATAAGTTTAATTTGCAATTATAAGATGAAAAATTAAAATATGAAATGAAATTCATTTATTTTACCTCATTATTGACTTTTTATCTGATATTTTTATTTTTTCATATTTTTGTGATTTAACAAGAATACTCTTAATCCTCAAGGTTTAGTTTACATTTTCACACTTGTGGGCCAGTTATAATTAACTATGATATGGTCTTGTGGGCCGGATATAATTATACCGTGGGCCGAATTATGCCCCCAGGCCTTGAGTTTGACACCCCTGATCTTGGCTTTGATATGCTTTAATGTCACTGCCTGTGTACAGAGAAACACCACACCCTGAGGTGATCAGTTTACTCGACAGAGTCACTGTAGGATGATTACTTTTATTGATCCAATATTACATAAACAATGTAATTAAAGAGCAAAAAGGATAGTAGCTTAATGTACACACTGGTGTAACATTGCCACTTCTGTAATGAGTGATGCCGAATCCAGCTGTTATGTGATTAGTCGATTTATCTCGGACTACAAATGTATTACAAACAAAAGCCAGAACACTTTTTAAAATTTTTTTTAAATCAGAACACTTAGCCTGCTGAGAATCTAAACCCCTCTGTACAGATTTTTACATTTGTATGTAGAATCAGTTAATAGAGATTAGCTAATACTGTGCTACAGCTACAACAGGGGGTTGGGGTGATTTTTAATGAGCAGACAAACCTTGTTAACTTCCTCCTTGGACTGGTGAAAAACAAAATGAAAAAGAGTTAGACAAGCTCTTTTAGAGAGCAAAATTTTCCACATTTTTCAGAGTTTTCCCTGCATTAAAATAAACAACACTAGTGGAAATACAAGTTTGATTTTTTTACATTAAAGACTTGAAATGTTACGTGCTCTGAGCACAGAAACAAACTGTATCTCTACCTGGAGAAAAAATGGCCTCAGATTGAATTAAGCATTGCAGCTTGAGCCAAAGGCCAAATAAAGTGTTTTGGCAACTAGGAGCAATTATTTGAATTGAATTCTGGGAAAAGGGGTGCAGACAGAGGGCGAAGCTACAGACACTGCTTCAGGCCCTTACTTTAAATGGGCCTATATTCATCCTAAGGCTCTTATAAATGAGAAGAACCAAAACTGAACACAGAAACAATTTTAGGCTTGATTTGTTAGGTGAAATATCACTTACTGTTCACACATTGCTGTAGAATGACTAAACAACACATCAACAGCAGCCATCATAGTTTTTTTTATGGGGGGCCGTGCAAGACATAATTCATTCTGGACCTTTCACATACATACATTCTTCTCTCATACATATATATTCTTCTTTCACATACAGACAGTGCTTAACAAATTTATTAGACCACCACCCAAAGTAAGGTTTATGCCACAGCTGCCCTAAATTAACAGCATTGGTAAGTACCAAAACAATTTTTTATGTTTCTGTAATGGTTAATACACCAATATGTACAAGCTCTTTAACCCAAATGATATTCTTAATGCTAAAATATAAATATTATTGTTATCCATGAATTTTCAGATTCACTGATTTACAAAAAAACTGATAAAATGGTAAAGCACATTATTATTTCTCGATTAATATGTCAAATTATAATTATTGACTTGCATTCCTGAACAGAAATTGAGTTTTAGTGGTTGAATGTTATGTTTAATTTCTGACTTCTCAGAGAAGCCCAGTGAGCCGGCTCAAATTTGGGTATAAAAAGGTGAAAGAAGAATATGTGTATGAGAGAAGAATGTATAAATGTTAGAGAAGAATGTATGTATGTGAAAGGTCCAGAATGAATTATGTCTTGCACAGCCCCTCATATTTTTTCTCAATGTCTCAACTTGCGTAGATGCATGTTATAGGAGCGTTAAACAGGTCTTTACTAAAGCTTCAAGCGTTACCACTTTTATTCATCTTCACTGGTTGATCAAAAGGCCTCTAAAGTGGAAAAGGGTATCTGCATTTTGAGCACCCACCTGTTTGCTCTTAGTGTCCTCCTTGAGTGTAAGACAAGAAAGAAAAAATATTAAAAAGAAGGCAACATCATTGATCTTTCTTTTTCTAACATACCACTTCTATCTAATGAGCCAGCTTTTAAAAGCAAACCCAGATGATTTGTAGTTTGGAGGTGTTTGCATCATTAACTGTGTAAAAGTCTGAATCTATTAAGTAGGATTGAAAGTAAAGCCTATGAAGAAGTGTATAAAAAGTGTTTTATCTTCTCAGCAACAGGGTAACACTGCAAAGATGTTTGACTACATGAAATCTTTGTCCACTTTCGGTGTTGATACTCCTTCCTCTTGGTGAGACCGTTGATGTTTTAAATTGCTTTGTCAGCTGATATTTGCTTTTATTCAAGGTAATTTTGAAAGAAAAAACGCTGAAAGGAATCATGCCCTGGCATCAGCAGCAGCTGTAAATCTGGGAATTGTACTTTAAAAAAGTGAAGCCACATTGACACAGAAGAAAGCCAGTGAAAACTTCAATTCCAAAAAAATGTCCACTGTCACATGACTTTTGTATAACTGCTGTACACATGATCTACAACAATGACTAAAAATGCTGTACTATACAGTATACGCCAGTTTCCTCCGCCACTGTTGTGGACAAAGTTGACATTAAGCACCATCCCTTTATGGTTTAGATGTATTGGTGAGGTAGAACACAGTAAGGCATTTCTTTCATCAGTCATGGTCCTATTTTTATTGCTTAACTGATGTAAAAGCAAGGTCAGCTTATAGGTATATTGAGGGTTTAAGGAGTTTTTAACAAGGACAGAGAGATGATGGTTTATATCCACATTCTCATCATATCTGTTGGTTCTAAAGAACAAGATGTTATAATGCAAAATGCTAAACACAGGGTTAATAAAGGGTCACAAATGGATGGATGACGTCATGGTAGCTAAGGAAGGATGAACTCTTAGGAAAACTAACAAAGGTTTTAGGAAATATCACAAGAGGAGAGAGCTTATCTGAGGAATCTAACAGATATCCAAAAATTTGCATCTAGGAAAGGAAGATGTAAATGTCAGAGGGATCACAGATAAACCAACCTGCTTCTCTTTGTCTTTCTTCTCAGCCTGCAAGGACACACATCTGTGAGTGAGCTATGCTTAAAATCATCCACACACGTCGACATTCACACTCTCACATCCTAACATCTGCACATTCTTACATTTTTATCACATTCACCCTCCCTGGCAAGGCTCATTTATGCTCCATGTTTGATATGCATACTGATACAAAGCCTTCTGTCTGTATTCTGTGTACCTGCTGTCTGACAAAAATTCTGAGATGAATTGTGATTAGACATTTATCTTTTTACAGCCCTAGTTCATAAGTACACTATGTGGACAAAATTAATTGGCTGCCTGACCATTACACCAACAGGGGCTGTAATGACACTGTATTGTAATCAGGGATGTCCCGATCCTGATCGTATGTATCGGATCGGAGCCAACATAAGCATTTTTGATTGATCCGAGATCGGCAATTTGATTCGATGAGCCCAGCTGATCATTTAGGTCAGCTGTTGTAAACGGAGTAAAATTTGCAACAGACTGTAAATGTATAAGTAACACAACAAAGCAGCAGTAGCAACATTAGCATTCCTGTGTCTCGGGTTTAAAATGTCAGCGGTGTGGAAAAACTTTAAATGTGAGAGTGAAAAAAGTCCAGTGGCCACCTGCAGCATCTGTAATACCACTGTTTCAAGAGGTGGTAACAGCAATTAACACTACAAATTTGATCTGTTGTCTCTGAACTAAACATACAGTGAAATACCATGACTTCACTATAGCGACGGACAGCTTCACCAAAGCAACAACTGCTAGACTTTAACAGAACAAACAAGTACCCTCGAGGGAGCGATAAGGCAAAAAAGATAACAAAGTGGTTCAATTCACCACTTTGAACAACAATCCCATCTCCATGCTGGAGAGTTTGGGTTTTTGTCATCTTCTTGAGCTTTTAGACCCACGCTATGCTCTGCCATCTTGACTTCACATTACTGACACTGCCTTACCGGAGCTGTACAACAAAGTATGTGACAGCATAATAGAGAATTTAAAAAGCAACTTCGCTGACATTAGCCTCACTACAGACTTTAGAGCTCTGATGTTTGCCCAATGTCACTGCTGAGCCTCACTACACAGTCCTCCACTTTTGAGTTAAAGCGTGCAGTATTACATGCACGCCAGTTTTGTGGGTCTCACACAGCAGAGAAGCTAAAGCAGGCCATCAAGAAGGTTCCTGAACAAGAAGCTACACTTCATTTTAAAGTAATAGTTAGTAAAGAAATAAAAGTTAAGGAGGAAAAAGTGATGTAGCAGCTCTAGTCGGACTTAAGAAATTGCACTGTGATAACAAAAGTGCCTTGTATTTGATATTTGGGTTTTATTGCAATGCTAGTGTTTTGGTTTATGTCTCAGATTAAGCTGCTAAATTTGAATAGGAATTGTTGTTTTGAAGCTGTATGATTCATATGTTTTTGATCCCATTCAAGTGAAACTGTTTTGACTTCAGTTTTTGTTGTGACTAATACAGTCATGTTAATATGTAACTTTATTTATTTATTGACAGATTATTACAGTGAAACAGAGCTAATACACCATTTTGACTAGAAATGTGATTTTGTTTTTACAACAATGTTGGCTGTACTGAGTTAAATGAACTACGTTTGAGACATCTAGTAGTCATTCTGTTTACTTCAGTTATTTTTGTAAACAAAAACAACTGAAACTCTAATCCAAGTAATTATGAATATCAGATCTGGACTTGGTATCAGCAGATATTCAATATTAAAAAATAGAATCTGGATCGGAGGCCAAAAGTGCTGATCGGGACAACCCTAATTCTAATACATGCACGCTAATCTGGAGTTGGCCCCCTTTTGCAGCTATGACAGCCTCCACTCTTCTTGGAATGCTTTCCACAAGATTTTTAAGCATTTTTGTGGGAATGTGTGCCCATTCATTCTGTACAGCATTTATGAGTTCAGGCACTGATGTTGGATGAGAAGGCCTGGCTCACAATCTCTGTTTCAGTTCATCTCAAAGGTCCTTGATGGGGTTGGGGTCAGGGCTCTGTGTGGGTCAGTCAAGTTCCTCCACCAAACTCACATCTTTATAGTCCTTGCTTTGAGTACTGGGGCACAGTCTTGTTGGAATAGAAAAGGGCCTTCCCAAAATTGTTGCCACAAAGTTTGAAGCAGAGCATTGTCCAAAATGTCTTGGTATACTGAAGCATTAAGATTTCCCTTTACTGGAGATAAGGGGCCTAGCACAAACCCTAAAAAACAGCCCCATACCGTTATCCCTCCGTAACCAAGACTCACAGTTCGCACAATAGAGTCAGGCAGGTATTGTTCTCCTGGCATCAATCAGAACCATACTCTCCAATCTGATGGCCAAACAGAGAAGCGTGATTCATCTCACAACAGAACACATTTTCCACTGCTCCACAGTCCAGTGTTGGTGACAACCCATTCTTAATCCATAAGATAAGATTAATATGATGTTGGCCCACCCTTTGCTGCTATAACAGCTTCAACTCTTCTGGGAAGGCTTTCCACAAGGTTTAGGAGTGTGTTTATGGGAATTTTTGACCATTCTTCCAGAAGTGCATTTGTGAGTTCACACACTGATGTTGGACGAGAAGGCCTGGCTCTCAGTCTCTGCTCTAATTCATCCCAAAGGTTTTCTGTCAGGTTGAGATCAGGACTCTGTGCAGGCCAGTCAAGTTCATCCACACCAAACTCTCTCATCCATGTCTTTATGTACCTTGCTTTGTGCGCTGGTGCACAGTCATGTTGGAACAGGAAAGGGCCATCCCCAAACTGTTCCCACAAAGTTGGGAGCATGAAATTGTCCAAAATCTCTTGGTATGCTGGAGCATTCAGAGTTCCTTTCACTGGAACTGAGGGGCCAAGCCCAGCTCCTGAAAGAAAATCTCACACCATAATCCCCCTCCACCAAACTTTACACTTGGCAAAATGCCATTCTCCTGGAAACCACCAAACCATGACTCTTCCATCAGATTGCCAGATGGAGAAGCACGATTCGTCACTCCAGAGAATGCGTCTCCACTGCTCTAGAGTCCAGTGGTGGTGTGCTTTACACCACTGCATCCAACGCTTTGTATTGCACTTGGTGATGTATGGCTTGGATGCAGCTGCTCGGCCATGGAAACCCATTCATGAAGCTCTCTACGCACTGTTCTTGAGCTAATCTGAAGGCCATATGAAGTTTGGAGGTCTATAGCAATTGACTCTGCAGAAAGTTGGTGACCTCTGCGCACTAAGCACCTCAGCATCCGCTGACCCCGCTCCGTCATTTTACGTGGCCTACCACTTCGTGGCTGAGTTGCTGTCATTCCCAATCACTTCCACTTTGTTATAATACCACTGACAGTTGACCGTGAAATATTTAGAAGCGAGGAAATTTCACGACTGGACTTGTTGCACAGTTTGCATCCTATCACAGTACCACACTGGAATTCACTTAACTCCTGAGAGTGACCCATTCTTTCACAAATGTTTGTAGAAACAGTCTGCATGCCTAGGTGCTTTATTGTATACACCTGTGGCCATGGAAGTGATTGGAACACCTGATCTCAATTATTTGGATGGGTGAGTGAATATTTTTGGCAATATAGTGTAACTCCATCCGACACTTTGCATTGGACTTGGCGATGTGATGCTTGAATGTGGCTACTCGGCCATTGAAACCCATTCCATGGGTCTCCAAAACAGTTTTTGTGCTATATGAATGCCAATGAAAATTCAAAAATCTTCAGCCAAGGGGTCAGCAGAGTGTTGGTGACTTTTATGCATCATGCGCTTTGGCAGTTGTTAACCCTGCTCTGTGATTTTATGTGGTCTACTGCTTTGTGGCTGAGTTGCTGTTGTTCCTAAATGCTTCCACTTCTATAAATATCATTTATAGTTGACTGTGGAATATCCAGTGAGGATTCAATTCCAGGAACCAAAGGTGGAATCTATCATAGTGCACACTTGAAGTCACTGAGCCCTTTAGAGCGACCCTTTTCGTATCACAAATTTTAGCAAATGGAGACTTCATGGCTAGGTGCTTGATTTTCTACACCTGTAGCAACCGGTTTGATTGAAACACCCGAATTAAAAAATTAACAGATGTGGCAAAATACTTTTGTCCATATAGTGTATGTGGGGGGTCGGCAATGTACTGTTTAAAATTTGTGGATCTATTTTCCAAAATGTAAAGAGAGTATAATGGGGCCTTTAGTCCCAATGATCACTCATTTATAAAGCTATTTGTTACTCTCAGGTCAAGGTCATTAGATCAAGTTTAGCTGATTCACAGGTTTTATCATCTAGCCTGGAGGTTAAATTTCTCTTGGGGCTGATTAAGACTCACTGTAGCTAATAAATGAACCCTGACATTTTAAAGGTACATATGTGACTATCTCTGCTTTTACATCCATGATTTCAACCTTTAAATTTCATCTGAATAAAAAGCACAAACTTCATCAGACATCATTTAGAGACATTTTCATCTGGCACACTGGAAGCTGAGCCCTCAGGGATTTTAACACACTTAAATGTCAAGAGCTCTTTAGAGTCTGCCGCCTTACTTCCAATCACCTTATAATTTCACTGATGACCTGCTCCTTCAGTGAATTCTGTTTTAATATAAAAATAGCTGAAAGGAAAACACCCAGAATCTTTTTCTTTAGTTTTCATATGACTGAACCAGTCTGAAGCACAAGTTTAAACAAAAATAACTTCTCAATTTTGGATATTTTGGCCTCACGTTGTCAAAGATTAAAGCAAATATGTCAATTAATTCTTCCCCTTTAATGTAACACTTTATTCTCTCAGATTTATGGCCATTATTATGACAAGAAAGAGCATCAAACTTAACTATGTAAAGTTGGGATGTGTACTAAAAGTAAATATGTTTGCAGGAATTGACATCAGGATAAAATTCAGTCTATTGGAACGATATATTTCTTGTTTGTCCTGATTACAGATGAATGTATGCCACCAGAAACTAACAACTTTTCACATACTGCCTGGTTTAAGTTTTAGACAGTGTCCTAGCTTTCTTGGAATCTGGGTTGTGCTGTGAAAGATGACAATTTTTCAGAAAAGTTTTCTAATTATAAAAGTTGTGTTTTCTGAAAGAATATGAATATTTTTTCTTTCGTTGTCCTACTTTGAACAGTCAGAGACTCTCGCAGTGAGGCCATTGTAAGCACTAACTCTGTCACTGAGGGAGCACACAAAGCTCACAACTCCTCCAGATCACTTCATCTTTCTGAAATCAGTGTTAAATGGCTTTTACTGCAGGTCATATTCTTTGTTAGTTGTATGGCATCCTGTATGGAGTTTGGAATTTATTTTCTTACAAAAGTTATTTAAAAATGATTCCACAAGATTTGGCAAAGTCAAAACAGATCATTTTGCCACTTGTGGACAGTTGCAGTGTCTTTAACACAGAATTATCACCTTTTATTGATATGTTTAATTAATAAGCAATGTAGACATTGCTTATGACATAAAAGTAACCCACAATTTCCACATTATCACTGTCCACATCCAGTTTACACCACAGTTCTGCTCTGAAAAACGGCAAGCAGCCTTGCCCATTCATTTGCTTTCTGTTTTGACATAATGCTGTCATCCTGATATTTACAGTGCCTGTCAAAGTCCTCACCCCTAGGATGATTTACCCTTTTATTGATTGTATAAATTGATCATGGTCAATATGATTTGGCTTTTTGACAAAAACAAAACAAAACAAAGAAAACTGTTAGTACTCTCGTAATTAGTGAAATGGGGACCACGTGAGTTCAGTGAATGTGTCTTAGGTGATTTTAGCTAAAGACACCTGTGTGCAAGTCCCAGTCAGTTGTTAATCAGTATTCCTGGCTACGATTACACCATGAAGAGACAAAAGAACACTCCAAGCAACTCAGAGAAAATGTAATTGAAAAGTATAAGTCAGGGGATTGTTAAAAAAAAAAATCCAAGGTACTGAATATCTTTAGGAATTCGGTCAAATCCATCATCAAGAAATGGAAGGAATATTGCTCATGTGTAAATCTGCCCAATTTGTCACAAACTGAGTGACCGTGCAAGAAGGCCACCAAGGCACCTATGACTACTCTAAAGGAGTAGAATGTGCCAAAAGGCATGTGGGAGACTCCATGGCAAAGAAAGTGTTCTGGTCTTATGGGACCAAAATGGTGCTTTTTGGCCATCAGACAAGACATTTTGTTTTACAGACACCAAACACTGCACATCACCACAAACACACCTTTCCCAC
Organism: Cheilinus undulatus; assembly: GCF_018320785.1. Lineage (NCBI taxonomy): Eukaryota > Metazoa > Chordata > Actinopteri > Labriformes > Labridae > Cheilinus > Cheilinus undulatus. Next base: position 24,520,829 of record NC_054869.1, on the reverse strand, counting down.
TGTAAAGCACAACGGTGGCAGCATCATGCTGTGGGGATTGTTAACAGCAGCTGGCCCTGGATGGCTTGTACAAGTAGAGGGTGAAATGAATGTGGCAAAATATAGGAAAATCCTGGAGGGCAATCTAATACAGTCCACAAGAGAACTACAGCTTGGCAGAAGATTTATTTTCCAGCAAGACAATGACCTGAAGCATACACGAAAATGAACCAGACCTCAATCCAATAGAGAATTTGTGGCTTGACTTGAAAAATGCTGTTCATGCCTGATTGATGTGCAACTTTACAGAGCTTGGACAGTTTTGCAAAGAAGAATGGAGTAAAATTGTAGTGTCGAAATATGCAAGCCTAATTGAGAACTTTCCACACAGACTCAGTGCAGTGATTGCAGCCAAAGGTTTGTCTGTTTTCACGCTGACATTGAAGAGGGTTTTTTCCCCCCCTTAAAAAACCCCCATCATATTGACCATGATTGATTTGTGGAATCAGTAAAAGGTAAAACATCCAAGGGGATGTATACAATCAGTAGGCCTTACCCGGTGTTTTATTTTGAAATTGACAAGATATTTTGTGTGCAGATTAGATTTGTTCTGGCAGCAACCCCTGCTGCAAATAGACTCAGTGTGTATCTGGAGTAGAGTAGAGTGGCTGATGCATGACAGCGTTACAAAGTCATCTATGGTATTAACTACAAATGTTTTACCCTTAAACACTTAAGTGACCATACACACACAGAGCACATACAGAAATAGTTGGAAACACACCTTCTCCTTCTTGGAGGGAGACTAAAGAAAAGTGAAAACAGGGAAAAAAAGAAAAAAGAAATCAATGATACTAAAGCAAAAGACGGTGCAAAGTCACACTGAGTATCAAAGTGTTACATGAGGTCTTTAGGATGATGGCTTACCTTTTCTTTATCAAGCTTTTAGACAAAGACAAAAAACAAACAATAAAAACATTAAAAAAAAGAAGGAAACAACAACACATGGGATGGAAAGTAAGGTCACAACACTGTATGATGACAGGACAGAAATCACATGTGCTTACACACAAACACACAGACAGAATGTCAGACACTGTCTCCCGAGGGGAAAATCTAGTGATGCACATGAGAGGTTTTCATTCAGCTGTGAGATGACATACAGCAGGAGAGGAGAAGTGACTTAGAGATATGTGAACCTAAAGTAAAGGACTCAGACCTTCTCCTGCTCCTCGTCACTGTCATCATAGGCTGACGACTCGTCCTACAGGAGCACACAAGGTCAACAACTGAACTCACAACCACATTTATTACAAACATCTACCTTCACATGAATTCACCACTTGAACAGTTTCATAATTAACCAATATCGACAAGTTTTGGAGGCCAAGTTATTCAAAATGAAGTGAAGTGAAGAATGTTATTAATTATAAATAATGTCGCTGTTTCTTCCCTCTATTGTATGGTGATAAAATAGAGGACACATGCTGTTCTAAGTGGGACGAGAGGCTAGCTCTTTCCTTTTAGTACCAGCAGTTAAAAATATCTCAAGTGTTTGTTTCCCACTTCAACCAGATTTTCAATCTTCTCAGAGTAATAACAGAAGCTCCAAAGCACACAGCACTTCTCTGAAGCTGACTTTTTTACTGCTACTAGCTGGAGAAAGACATGTTTGGAGGAAACCAGTATTCAAAGCAAGATTGGCAAGATGCTAATCCAAGTTCTCATTAAGTGACACATTTTCTAACGAGACACAGAAACAAAGCCCAGTAGTGTGAGTTTCAGCGTGCTTTTCTTATCATTATTACAAATAAAACATCCACAGCTTCAGCTCATATAAGATCAAATCAAACACTGCATTATTCTACACATAATTACTGACAGCAGCAGGCACTGTTTCTTTTTAAACTTATCATCAGCGCAAAACCCATATCAGAGTGTATGATAATATCTGTATGACAATATTGTTGGAAAATAAAGAATCTAATGCCAAAACTGTATAACAGAACTTTTAACTCCCTATGAGCCAGCCCACAGCCCACACGGCCCCTCAACTTTGGAATGACCTGCCTGGGGGAAAAGGCGTGCAGAATCAGTGACATCTTTCAAACCACTTCTTAAAACTTTTTTTATTTTTTAATAGACTTGCTTTCATGTGTTGTTGTCTTCTTATTAGATTTTTATCTTCTCACAGATTTTTACTTTTGTTTAATTTCTTAGCATATTTCAATTCCTCTTGTTTGTTTTCCTTGCCTTTATTCCTTTGTAAACCCCTTGTTTTTAAAACTGTTATACAAATAAAGTTATTATTATTATCAATTTTAATCTTTTAGGTTGGTGCTAATATGCCATCATCCATTATATTTAGAATCATGATTTAAAAGAATGTATATGTGCATCTGATTTTGACAGCATTAGAGTAGACAGGGTCCTGCAATGGATTTTTGAAACAGTCTGCCTGGTGTGTCAGGTTATTCATTTTCTGCATTAATTAAAGTTTTACTATTTGATGCAGTATGCAGATTCAAAGATATGACTTGAAAGAAAATGACCTGTTTTGTGGGACATTAGTTGAGGTTCTTTCTTTTGTTGCTCTGTGCACGAAAGCAAATATCACTCTGCCGTACTTAAAGCCAAACTACAGAGGAGAAATAATCCTTTCTAGGAAGAGCTGGAAATTAATCTATCTATGTCTTGACATCTAACTTTGATCAGAATTACTTGGGAAATATTGTTAGTTTGATATCAGCATATGTAAAATAACCACACCAGTTTGGTGTCACAGACTGGACAGTTTGGAAACTTAAGGGGAATTTGAGTGTCCTCTGATCAATACTAAAGGGTTAAATCAATCAGATTGTAGCTTAAAGTAAATGTAAAGACTGCCTACTCTTTATGGAATGAATACAGTGACTACATTTTAAAAACTCTGTTATTCTAGACCAGAAACATTCACATACACAGGAGAGTATACTTCACAAAAACAGCACAACACAAAGATCAGATTTTGAACTAGATCACAAATATTCACCAGAGTTGACCAACAGACCTTATTCTCTTTTTCTTTGTTGTCAACCTGAAAGCAGATGGGATGAGTAAGGACAGGGCAGAAAGTAAAGGGGAGGAGAAGCGAGACAGTTTTAGAAATTATACGCTTATGCTGAAATTGTTGCTTTCACTCATTTACATCCAAAGACAAAATAATAATACTAGAAAAGCACTCGGAGAGCGCAGACCTCCGCCATTAGCCCTATCTCCCAATAGTGAAGAATCCTTTAAAAGATTCCTGGATCCATCCCCATGTGCCCCCCACCATGGCATTTGCGGATTACTCCCTCCCCGTCGGGGTGGAAACACGGTGAGGCAAAGCATTGGCTTCACTGCGGGTGCCAACAGATGCACCCATGGTCTCACCGGACGACTGGAAGTCATGGCAGAGGGTGAATATTCCTCTATTCCTCCCAGCATTGTGAGTATTCTTGCTACAGTTTGCTGTCTTTCTCTCTGTTACACTCTGACTCGTCTCCTCGATTGGGCTTGCATCTTTCAAACTCTAAAAACTCCTAAACTTTGAATAGAAACACACCCAAAATGCTGCTGGGATTGATGTTACTCACGTCCACCATCTCCTGGTGTAAAGTGGTAACAGCGCAGACCTCCGCCATTAGCCCTATCTCCCAATAGTATAGAATCCTTAAAAAAATTCCTGAATCCAAATGCTGATCTGGACCAGTCCCAAAATCTAATCAGTTCTTCCTTATGCCATTTCTAACATTTCATGAAAATCCAACTTTTTGAGTTATGTTGCTAACAAATGAACAAACGAACAAACTAACAAACTAACAAACAAACAAACCCACCCGATCACATAACCTCTTTGGCAGAGTTAAAAAACTACAAAGCAGCTGTTTAAGACCATATTGAAAGTTTCCCAAAATTAGTGCATCTGCAGTTCATCTCTATTTCATCAACAATCTGTGTTTCTAGTTACAGATAGCTTGTTTAAGATGAAAATAAAGATCATTTCAATTACATATACAAAAATGAGATTTTTTTGGCTGACCACTGAGGTCAGTCCTACAGATGGGTCTGTATGTATCTGAGTGACCGACTGAGTGAGTGATGCTACTTTCACTTTCAGAATTATACCATACAGAGTTGGGTTTGTTTGGACTGAAAGCCATCAGTAATGGCTGCCTCCACTGTGGTAAATAGAGCCATACATACAGAGTTGCGCTATGGGCGGGGTTTAGTGATACTGAAAGCCCTCTAATAGCTGCCTCCACTGCTATAAATACCTCAGATATAGCTCTAGCATTGTGTCAATTTTACTAGAACAGGACCATTAGAGCTGCAATCCAATAGAGCCAGAGCCTTTGTTTATCATTTTTGGCTTGTCTGAATCCTTTCGGAGGTTGAGCAAGGCTCAGCAGTGCTATGTCTCCTACTGTCTCATAATAGCAAAGAAATCATTATTAATGTTATGGAAGAGTGCGATGGCCCCTACTTCTAAGATGTGGTTGGATGACTTGATTAACATGCTCCACTTGGAGAGGATAAGATACACTCTGAAAGACAAACTCCCACAATTCAATGAGACCTGGAATCCTCTGATATCACATCTTGCTTCCAGTCATAATTGCGAAAACTATAATAATTATGACATTATGAGAAACTGTAACTAAGAGTGATGGGTGGTCCAGGGTTGGGTTGTGGGTTGGGTTGAGGGAATCAGTTTTTCTTGACAACCTTTGATTTATTCTTTATTCTTTGTCTTTTCACTTTACATTATTGCCTTGAGTTTTGGTTCTATAAAGTGCATAATTGTGTATATAATACATATGCTTGTACAAAAAAGAAAATGAGACCTGGCGGTACAAAACAAATGAATTTGATATTGAATTTCTCAATAAAAAATATTTTTGGGGAAAAAATATATATTTAAAAACCCTATAAGCTTTTTATGTTGGGAAAGATGTTTTCGCTCTTCTGCTGACCTGCTTCAGCATGAGTATGTGATTTTTAAGGGAGAAAGGGTTTCCTGTTGCATGAATGCTTGTATACAATACCTGCTAGTGGAGTGATAAGCTCAGAATTAGCCACAGCAGCATTTTTGTCAGATCTAGACAACATTTCTTTATTAAAACAAGTGCAGACTGCAACACTGAATGCTTTCCATGACAGGAAAGGTGTTTCCACTCTTCTGTGGACCTGCTTCGGCATTAGTATGTGATAGTTATGGGGTAAAGGGATAGCTGTTGTGAGTGGTTGTATACAAGGCCTGCTAGTGGAGTGATTAGCTTTGACCTAGCCATGGCGACAGTTCTGTCTGAACTTGACAACATCTCTTTATTAAAACAAAGGCAGAGAGCAACACTACAAGCGTTCCTTAACACGGCTGCTTTTCAAAACAATTTTTACTTTCAAAACCATGTTTACACATAACATACTCTCATGCATGTGATATAACAAAGATCAGCTCAGAGCTGGCCTATACCAGCATGTGCATGTTTGCTTTAACCTCCCAATTAACATCTGTTTTGAGGAGAGTAACTTCAGTAATTAACCAGCACCTCTCTCCCCAATAAAAACAGACCCCCCTCCACAGTCAGCCAACAGACTCCCACATTACAAGAAGCCATTTAAAAGCAGCTCAACACAATGTTTTTAAACCCCATTAAACTCAATCATCTGCAGCCCACTGCCAAGTCTATTAAGGACTCACTAGAGGAAGAGCAGTGTGTTAGTGCCCAGCTGTAAATGTGTAAAGAGCTCTGTAGGCATTGGGCACCAGACTGCATTTAGGCATCAGGATATATTCATTAGTTGTGCTTGATTATATAACTTTTCTGGTTTCAAGTTCAGCACAAAAAATAACAATACCGGAACTTGACAAAAAGCTATCAAGGATTTTGTGTGTACATATTTTTTGAAAAATTGCAACACCTGCAGTGGAAGGGGAGCACAGTGACAAATCTGACATTATAATCAAGGTGATGTTGCTATAGTAACCAGCCCTCCACACAAACTCATTTCTTTGGCTGATTTTAGTTGTTCTGACAACAAACAGAGTGAGTGAGTTATGTGGCTGTGAAACACACGTTTTTTGCTATGATTTTGACCAGTGAAAATAAAGAAACCTTGATAGGTAAAATAAATGTCCAATCATCTTCCTCTCTTTTTACATCTTATTACTAGAACCGGTGGTGTGCATGTCTGTCTGTCGGTTTCCACGCCACACTTTTGCTCCAATTGTCATTGATAATTCTCAGAAGACTTCTTGAATGTACTGGTTCAGAACTGGTGTCCTAACAAATTCCTAAATATGTACAGATTTTCAATTAAATCCAAAACTGTTGCACCTTTCGCTCCAGTTTGCCCCCCGTCCCCATCCCCCATTATGTTACTCAACCATAATGCTGAGGAGGAGACGGCCTTCGCTCTCAAACACAAGCTAAAACTACACCAACTCATATCTGTTTTTTCCTTATAACTGAGAGAGGAAGTGACAGAGCTGGAAAACAACTTGACTTTGTTGTAAGACGCCCAAAGGGAAATGTATTTGGCATGACTGGATGTGATGATAAACCTGCTCCACAATCACTGATCAAAGTTAATTAAACATACTGTCAGTTATTCTGAATATTAAACATAGATTTTCAGAATGTGTGCAGGATGATGATGGGGTTGGACAGACCTGTTGCAGTAGCAGGAGGGCAGTAATGGTCAGAAGTCCAGCTGAAGTGGGATTAAGAAAAGTGTCTGGTGCAGGGTTCTAGTCTTTAAATATTGTTGCATAGACTGGGGGATCTCAACCTTTTCAGCCTAAGACCCCCCAAAAAAGGTGTCAGAGGCCGGGGACCCCCACCATATGTAAAGGTGGTTAACTCAGCAGTGTAGAATCAAGAATAGTCACGTGCAGACAAGGCCGTCCATAAGGGGGGATAAATGGGAGAGCTTTCTGGGGCTCAGCCGGGGGGGCCCACAGTGATAAGCAAAATCATGGTCCGTTGTAAAGATAAGCTGTGATATCCACATTTTATATTTACCCCGAATAATAACCACTCTTATCAAATAAACTTGGTTAACTAAGGCAGAAAACAGGCACGAATGGGCAGAAATTGGTTAAACTTGCAAAACTAGCATAACAAATAGTAAAATTTGGTTGAAATGGGCAAAAATGGGTGTAAAAAGTGGTAAAAAGAGGTTACTAGAGGCAATAACGGGTCAACAGAGGCACCAATAGGCAACAAGTGGCAAGAATTTGTTTAGAAGTGGCAAAACAGGCAAAAAAAGTGTTGGAAAGGGTTTAAAACTGACAAAAAATTGGGTTTAAGTGGCAAAATGAGTTAAAATTGGCAAAATTTGTAGGGAAAAGCAATGAAAACAGGTCAAAATTTGGCAAAATTAGTGTAAAGTGGCAAATGTGTAATCAGAAAAAAATAAGTCTTAGTTTTTTAAAGGCCTCTGGAGACTCCTTTCTCAGTGTCTTGAGACCCCCACGGGGGTCCTGTTCCTGATGTTGAGAACCACTGGCATAGACGTTTTGAAGGGACTTAGCAACAGTATGATTGATAATCACACTAAGAGTCTGTAGTTTTCCAATTAAACAGTCTGATTCAGACGTGAATTTCTACTGATACTTTTGACTGCAATTACTAAAAATATTCCTGCACATGTCATGATACCACTAAGAACTATAAAACATCCAACAAACAAACAAATGTTAGGCTAGTGACAGAAAAATGGTAAATGTCTCAGAAATCACAGAATCATTTCTGAAGAGGTACCAGTCTTCATTGTTTTTCCTCTTACCTCAGATCCCTCTGAGTCAGAGCAGCCAGACTGATGTTTCAAAAAAAAAAAAAACAACAAGCATGATGAAATAGGAAATGAACAAAATGGAGACAAAGAATAAATTAGATCTAAGAATATAATATAAATGACAACTTGGTGCTAATGACTATGGATCCCTCTCTCACCTTGGTGTCCTCTGACTGACAGCCGTAAGAAAATTTCCCCAATAACCAAAAACAAATAAGAGTTATTTTAAACATAAATAAGGGTGAATTACAGACTTGTTTTGCTTGCAGCAATTGTAAATGCAGTTTACCCACCCTGTCATCGTCCCCGCAGTTGTTACTGATTGCCTGGTGGAGATGGAATGGAAACGGAAACATAAAACAAGAAGAGAAAGAAAATGTAATCATAGAGAGAGAAAATAAACAGATGAAATAATTTGACGGCCTGATAAAGTTCTGAAACCAGTGTAAAATATGTTTTAGCATTTTCTCCAATTATACTTGCATCTACTACAGTGACAGTAAATAAACAGGACTCTTAATGGGACACAGTGTCTCACTGGCCGAAATGATCATCCTAATTATTTCTTTGAAATAAATATTTAGCTCAGGATGGATCAGAGTGCAGCATTTGCCAACCCCTCTCTAGTCTAGTTTTCCAGAAATCACCACTTATTATCAAGAAAACTCAACTTAACAGTGAAAGCAAAAGAGCCAAACTCTAGGCTTTCAAATGCTCGTCTAGTATCCAGACTTGGAGAGGCCATGGTGGCACATCTACATTTTCATATAAAGTCTTGAAGGCTGCCATGATGTTAAACAGACCTGAGTGACACCAAACCACTAAAAACTAACTTAATCCAAACTCAGCTCTGAGTCAGAACAGCAGGTGGACCCACCTCCTCATCACACTCCTCAGGTTCCTCCTCACTCTCCAGCTTGTGGAAAGAAGCAGTGACATGGTAAAAGCAAAGGTTTTTACAGACAGTATATCAGGTGGAAAAAGGAAACTGTGCATCTAAGGAAAAAAGAGGAGGGAGAGGTTGAGGTCAGGTGTGTTTTTGAGTAAATTGAGATGAATCTGGAAATAGCACACACAATACTGGGTAAACATGTGGTGTCAGTTTGCAGGGTTCTAGGTGGGGTTAGGCTTTAATGCAGTAGTTTGAATGCTTTTCTTTCTCCAGGAGCAACAGCGGGAAAGAAAGAAAAAATAGATGAAGCCTAGACATACCTCGTCCTCAGTTTTAAGCTGTTGGGAAGGAGATACAGACACTCAGTCTCTAAGAGCCAAAATAAATACTCAAAGAAACTGTTTTTGAACACATGCTGCACCTTTTGCTTCTTTATCTGATATCAGAGACTGAAATAGACAAGTTATTTTCATCAACTATCCATCTAAGCAAGGTTACCTTAGAGTCAAACAAGACTAAGCGGTCAGGTAAGAGAAGAAGGAAACTTTTTAGAAGAGAAGAAAGATGATGTGCATTTTGATGGTTCAGTAAAAACAGGAGAAACGGTTGTTTTGTCCTTTCAAGTTTACCCCTGTTGCATCTCTCTATGGTAACAGATGAACCCAAGTAAGCATAAAGTTTCTTTGTGAAGTATTTCATCCTGAAGGATGGGAAGTGACAGGCTGGATATACCAAGGTCAGCGAGAGAAAGAGAAAGACAGAAAATGTGTGCAGGAATCTTAAATTCTTCTATTGGCTGAAGCATTTCTAGCCTCTGTTGTAAGAAGTGTATTATGTGAACTTCCGTAAACCAAAAGCCAGATTAAAAGTTAGGAATGTCTAAAATCCTGTGAGTTCACACTTCTGCAGACTTTCCAGTGGCATTTACCCAAAATCCACCATTAATTTGGTGACATGAGATGAAGTGAAGAGTGTGATGCCGAGCCAAATCCTTCATTCTACATTTTCTATCATGGTAGTACAGTTATTGTTCCTTTATTTCTTTAACTATATAGACTTATGTTTTCCTTTGGAGATGTATTTACCATAATTCATAACATTTTTCATTACTGACACTAATGCATATTCCTTAGCTCACTATGGATTGCACATAGACCAGAAGTGATCAAATCTTCACTGGAGACACTTCTACTTGTTCTTCTTCTTTTCAGTTCTACACTTCCTGCTATCAAAAACCTTTGGCACAAAATACATAGAAACACTTAAGGTCAATCCATCATGTTAAATTTAACATCCTTTCTTTGATTTATCCTAATTAATCTTACTCCTCACTGCCAACACTAATACCTGTGCTCTTCCTTCTTGATCCTGCACATCCTACTGACAACCACCTTTGGCACACAACCCCTTTAAGCCACCTGTTCCAGGTAATTCCTTCAATATACATTTCAAACCCTGCTTTTAGCTTTATCAAAATATAAGTGCATTTGTCTGTACTGACACTAAAACATGTTTGTTTCTTTTCCATATCCTGCACATCCAATCTTAGCCCGCAGATATGGCACATGACACTAATAAATCATCCATCATCCATGAGCCTTAGTGGCTGACAATCATGGCTCCTGGATCCACCTCTGATAAACTCAAACCTAATTGCAAACACTTTGTTAGACATATTACCAACACTATACACATAGACATTCATGTCAAGCACAATTTAAATGCTGTTCAACTCCTTAGCAATACCCGGTGTGTTTACTTTTCAGGTTTATTTGTGTGTGTGACATGAGCAATGCCATGTCTTCTATTTTACTACTATTACTTCCTTTAAGAATACTTGCCACACTCCATTGAAGATCAGGTGAATTTCCTTAGCTAGGTACACCTCTAGTTCAATAAAATGTATAGCTTTCCATATGTTTGATGTTCCTTTTCATATATAAAAAATGTTAAATTGGCAATGAAAGCATACTGTTAGAGTTTGTTTATACTAAGTTACTGAATTTGTTGTTCAAGAAGTCAGATATCTTTGGTTACTCAGTTAAGAGCATCCTTTCCCTTGCTCTTGATGTCAGCAGATTTAAAAACAGTGTGAACATTGCAGTTTAGTATAAGCCGAGAATGAATCTCATTTTCTTATACATAGTCCTTTCAATGATTTATGAGCTTTGATAAATGAAATGCATGTTTAAAGTGTGGTGTCTTATGGGCCTCTTTGGGCTGAGCATACTGTTTATGCATAATACTAAAATCAAATCAAATCAATCAATCAGTCATACAGGACACCATACTTTTAGGTTTAACATCTTGTTCCAGGCAATGACTGATGTCTGACTGATGTGTATCTCATTCCTCATTTTCAAACCCTCTCAAACCTTCAGTCCCACACACTTCGGCTGCACGTCTGACATCATTAAAGTCTGTGAGGGTTCGTTGCTCAGGCCTGGGGATGGAGTTTTGGATGGAGCCACTCTAAAGTGAAGCTGACCTTGATCTTTTTTTCTTCTTAGCTGACAAAAATCATGTCACTATTCTGAATTCATGACCAAGGGCAAATTTTAAAGGATCACAGCAGACTTGACCACCAAAATCGTTTTAGTTCCTCCTTCTGTCCTGGTGGGTGTTTGTACTTAAATTGGATAAAGTCCCTCCAGGTGTTGCTGTGATATCTTCTTCACAAAAAGAGACAGACGAAAGTGCCCAGAATGAAAACCAGAATAACAACCAGTCAAAGATGTCCATTGTTGGGTATGGTTTCACTTAGCAGAGTGAAAAGATGCTTAAAAGATGCTCCGTTGGTTAGTCAAGCAGCATGACTAGAGTTTACAGGGGGTGCATGGCTAGAAACCCCATATGGATGAACGCATTTTTTTGTGTTGAATATAATAAAATTAGTTCTAAAGCAATTAATCCATAGTAGCATGAATCTAAATGAGGGTGCAGTACGCTTTATGCTATAACAGAGGAGGCTAGGGTGGAGGAGGTTCAGCTTTGCCAGCAGCAGCAGTGTGGTGCATCATTAATGCAAGCAGGCATTAGTGAGAAGTATGTCATATTTAAGTACACCGCTGTGAGAGAAAGAGCTGTGATTGGTTGTGGGAGCTGAGAGGTGATGATTGGGATCAGACAGCCACTTGTCTATCATGGCTGGGGGTAAGACCACCTTGTCCTGCATGAATTAATGCTGGGCTTCATGTAACACACTACAGATTAAAAATAAAACCTAGAAGTAGATTTATTTAAAGGTAAAAATCCCATACATCCACAGTGACAAGAGTAATGTTGGAAAACAACAATGTCTCAAACAGCCATTAGTGCATTTTTCTTTATTGCATATCTTGTTTAACTTGCCTGCAGTCTTGCAGCACTTGGTGGTGGAAAAGTTGCCTGTTTAACCAGATATTTAATTAAAATTTAAGGGCAAAATTTCTCCCTGAGTAGTTTGTTTTTAATTGTTGGTGTAAGTTAAAAGAAGAGACTGTGCTTCCATAGTTTGAATACTTTCAAGGCCATCACTAATGAGACAGAGACTGATTCTCTTAGCAACAACTTTTCCCACATATAACACACTAATTTGATGGTTCTGTTGCAGTTGCCTGGGAAAATGGTAAAGGGACCTCCTCTGGGACCTGAGGTTGTCTTCTTTATCTCCCACAAATTTAATCTGTGAAGTAATGTTCAAACACCATATAAAGAGGAAACCACAAATACATCTTTGAAAAATTGAGACCAGAAAACAATGCACAAAGTCTTGCTCAACTCTTAAACTGTGAACCAAAGAAAAAACCATCAATGAAAAAAACTCTCAGATCTCCTTAGCAGATGATCCAAAGCCAAATCTGCATTGTGTGCAGGTTTATGCGGGTGCTTGTGCTCATCTTGTACGCTCACCTGTTTTGCTCCCATGGACTCAAACATCTTCTCCAACAGGACCCTCATCTGCTGGATGTTGTTCATCAGCACACAGGGCTGGAGGAGAAAAAGACAGGACAAAGTACAGAAAGGAAGCGGGAAAGTTGAGTAAAAGTCAAGCAAGTCAAAAAATGTACACAAAGAAAAGAGAAAATGACATTAAAGACAAAGATAAAACACAATGAAAAGAAGATGAAAGAATGGAACAAAGAGGAAAGAAACAGATATAAGTTACAGAGTTGTATGAAAGGGCAGCAGCAGCTGAAATATTTATCTGCTTCACAGAGGGAGCACAGATTTTTTCAAAATGATCAGTCTCCCTCTGAATCTGAGAGTTCTGGTTTGGTGTCAGAGCGGAGACACAGCAGTACTCACAATCTTCTCCTTCTCGCAGTAGGAGGGGAAGCTTTTGGCCAGCAGGGCACAGTACTGCAGCAGCACTTTGGTGATCGTCTGAGGAGACAAGATAGCACACAGGAAGGACATGTTTACTCTGGAAGTCTTCACAACGAGTTTAAAGACACATTAGTTCGACCCCAGTCTAAGTCTGATGTATGGATCCATATGTCAAATATACAAAAAGTGTGGCTTATTCAGTATATCTGATTTATGAGACTTGAATATTTTGCAGTAACCTTTGAAATTCCTTAAGATATAGAAGTCTCAAGTAAAACACCAGACATGCAAGAAAGACAAGGAATTTTTAATATCTCTGCTATAGGCTCTATGCTCTTTCACTACACCTGATATTTGTTCTTTTAAATTATTTGAATTATTATTCATCATGATCAACAGATCATGATTCTGGAAGAACTGTTATGTAAAAATCAGTGACGTTATCTTTTAACCTTTTTAATCTTTTTCTCTTATACTTTTTTTTTTATCTTATTTTCTCAAAATAAACAAGTGTGTCCACAGATTCCCTAAAAAGACATTGATGGGCAAAATGTCAATAGCATATCCTTTATGTTAAGAAGCATGTTAAGAAGTGTTGCCTAGAGAGCTTTAATGAAGTGGCTGTACAACTGTGCTAAGGTTTGTTTATGTCGAGTAGCGGTACATGGCTAATTTAGATAAAGGTTGAAGAGACAGTAGCCTGGAGAGTGGGCTGGGTTTAAATCTAGCTATCACTAAGTTCCACAGAGTTACTGGAGGACTGGGATAATCTACTTGACCAAGTCTCAGATGTGGTGGAGCTGTTTTCAATAAAGAATCAAGCCATGCAGGATGATATGGATGCTGTGAAGTAAATTACTTCATTTGACAGTCACTGACATTTGTGTTAAGTAGGCTGATGATATTTTGTCAATTTCTGTAACTTTTATTGCTTCAAAATACACCTTCAATGTAATTATGGACCTAAAAGTGTTGTCCTCTAATGTAAACGCCTGTTTACATCGTGCTGCCTGCTTCCACCGTCCCCTGGAGGGACTGATGTCATCGTAGTGACGTGTGCAAAAGGTCTGTACTTTGGGATTTTAAAAGCATTTGGTAGAGGTTTTACCCACTGAAAGAGTCATTCTTTTAGAGCATTTTTTTTTACACTTTTTTGCTGTTTATGTTATAGCTCTGTGGTAGACTGTGTGTCACCTGCTTTGGTAAAATTGCACAAGTATTAATGAACATGTTGATATTATTCGAGAGTCGGCTAAGATCACTGGTGTTAATCTGCCTGAGCATTCTCACACTTTCTGTAAGATAGCAAACTCGGTGTGTCCTCTTCATCTGTTAAATGGAGTATTTCAGCTACAAACCCCTGGACAGTTTGGTCTACCAAAGGTCAGGTCTAACAGGAGCATTTTTCATCCCTCACATCATCAAACTGTTCAGTTCTCATGAAAATCCTGTCAATGGATAGTTTCCCATTGTCCCTGGATAACCGATGATGGGTCAAACACACTATAGGAGACCACCTGATAAATTCATGCACATATGTGTCTTTCTATAGTGTTTTGTAGCTTAATCTGTGTATGTGCTCTCTCTTTGTTTTCTGGCTGTAGAGCTGTCACAATGTCAGATATTTAAACTTAAAATAGAAAGAGAAAAGTATCAAAGAATTGAAAATTTTGCATACCTGGCTATAAGACAAAATTATTCTTAGGGGTAATAAAGCTAAAGTTGAAGGAGATGCACAAAAGCGTCCCTAGCAGGGGGTGTTGTTGAGCTTGCATTTTTGGGGCCATTAGGACATTCATTCAGTAAATACTGAATATTGCTCCAGATTAAAACTGTACCACTGATTAAAACCAGTGTTAACCTAAAAAATAATATTTATTTGAAGTAAAAGAGGAATTAACTATACAACCTGGTGGCTTTTAGCTGGTCTAACTATCAGGAAGCACTGCAAAGCTAAGTATTACTGAAAGATGAAATACTTACAAATGTTTAATAAGGAAGGAAAATCATTTGATCCCTCCGTTAGGCCTTAAAAAGGCTTTTGGTTTACAACAATGAATACCACTTTTTTACCATAAATACTCCTCAGGGGACTTTGAATTAAGTCAGTGGGTTAATGAATTGATCTTAGTTTCAACTTAGTGACAGGGATTGACAAAACTTCAGCTTGTAACCTCACAGTATCTGAAAGATTTCCCTTCACTCTGCTGAGTCAGACAGATGGCGGATCATACTCATGCATTAAATATGCAGCTTCATCGCCGCCTCCATTACTCAGAGTTGTTTTTCTTTCCTATGCTTTGTTTATTTGCTTGCTTGTTGTCTGCTTCTTTTCTGACATCTCAAATTTTTGTGAACAACAAGACTGAGAAAAAGGATGCAAGAGGGAAAAAAGGCTGACAAAGAGGCAAAAAGATCATGAAATATGACAAAATAGGGACAAGATGGAAATATAGGAAAGTGTAAAATGTGAAATTCTTTTGTGAAACTGCAAAGTAACGATGGGGAGCTGCCAGTGTGGATTAAGGAAACAGACTGCAGCTCTGACAGTGTGGAGATGAAAAGACGTAGAGACTGACAGAAGCAGATCGGCAGAAAATAAAGCCAGGCAGAAGTTGGGGACAGAGAGCTGGACAACTTAAGAGTGATGGCTTATGTTAGCTGTTCTTTATTTAATGAGTACTGTATCAACTCAGCCATCACACTACACAAACATACACACACAAAAATACACACATTTCCCCTGCATAGAAAGATTTGGTCAGCTGGCTTTGCCCAAAAGCAGCTGAATTAATTTAGATTTGAAGAAAAATATGACATCAAAGGCTCAATATTAAAACTACTCAGCATACATGTGGCAAACAAATACCTCATACCAATGAAGCCATACTTTTAAGATACAAAAGATTCAAGAGTTAGATAAATAACAGTATAATATCATAAGCTCCTAAGAGGAGTCTCAGTGAAATCTGCACAAGAGAAAAAAAGTTAACAAGAATTAGTTGAAAATGTAAAGTAAATCACTGTTTATCATTCATTAATAAAATCATTTCTTTCCCCCCTGTGGATATTTTACTCTTTTATTGATTTTCTAAATCAATAATGGTCAATATAATTTGACTTTTTTGACAAAAAATGTGACATCATCAATGTCAAGTTAAAACAGATTTGGACTTTGACGCAGCCACACCAGAACATTAGCCTTGTTGTCTTTAAACTATTTCTAGCTTTCACTGTATGCTTCAGGTCATTTTCTTACTGGAAAATAATTAATATGGCTTAGGAGAAGATTTATTTTTACCCTCTGTCTTTACAAGCCATCCAGGGCAGGCTGCTGATACTCATCCCTACAGCATGATGCTGCCACCACTGTGCTTCACAGTGGGGATGGTGTGTTTGTGGTGATATGCAGTGTCTGGTGTCCATAGCGTCTTGTCTGATGGCCAGAAAGCACCATTTTGGTCTCATCAGACTAAAAAAACTTTCTTCCACTTGACCATGGAGTCTCCCACATGCCTTTGGGTGAACTCTAGTCGAGATTAAATACGCTTTCTTCAACAGTTGCTTTCTTTTCCACTCTCCCATAAAGCTTTGACTGGTGAAGAATCCGCAAAAGTTGTTGTATACAGAGTCTCTCCTAACTCAGCTGCTGAATCTTATAACTCCTTCAGAGTAGTCATAGGTGTCTCGGTGGCCTCTCTCACAGTCTACTTCTTGCACGGCCACTAAGTCTGTGGGGATGGTCGGATCTAGGCAGATTTACATATGCGTCATATTCCTACCATTTCTTGATGATTGATTTAACTGAACTCTGGGGGATGTTCAGTGCCTTGGAAATTTTTGGTATCCATTCCCTGCTGTATACTTTTCAATAACATTTTTTTTAGTTGCTAGGAGTGTTCTTTTGTCTTCATGATGTACAGTAAAGGTAGCAAGGAATAATGATTAACCAGTGACGGGATCTTCCAGTCACAGGTGTCTTTATAATAAAAAATCTCTTGAGACACATTCACTGCACTCAGGTGATCCCCATTTCACTAACTGTGAGAATACTAGCACCAGTTGGCTGGACCTCTGTTGAATTAGGTGAGTCGCTCTAAAGGGGTGAATATTTATGCAGTCACTTATTTTACATTACACATTTTTTTTAATTGACAGTACCTTGTGGAAATCTCCTTTTAATTTGTTAGAGTTTTTCCCCGCAAAAAAGCCAAATTATATTGACCATGAATGATGTATAAAATCAATAAAAGGGTAAAACATTTAATTTATGTGACCCAATTTAGACCATTTACTTTGATTTTCAAGTACTGCAGCTATTTCTAAACAAATATGCTTATTTTTCATTGATGGATTGATGATACAAAAACTCATCCCTCAAAACAAGTTGACATCTAAAAAACAGCTATTTTTGTTTAAGTCTGGGCAAACAAATGATTTTAGTCCATGAAAGGTGAATTTGTGAAGCTGGAACATGCAGCACTTGGTATTGTATATACCTGGTGCCATCTTTGCTTCAGACTCCCTAATCACATCTCCTCCTTCTTAGACAGAACCAAACCTATATTTTCTGCTTACAGGTGTTTCAGAGGCTGTACTCAAATAGCAGACAAAAAATAGAGGAACACATTATGCTTGTACAGCTCTCTCTACACTGACTCCCTGTTTGGCCTCAGATCCCTAAGAAGTTTCCTCTGTTTGTGTTAAAAGCCCTTCATTGCCAGACCTCTGGTACCAAGCTTTTATCCAATTTTTCAGCTAGGCCACTCAGATCCAAAGATCAGGGCTTTCTTTGTAGTGAAAAATGTTTGGAGACAGAATTGTAACAGTAGCTCCAACAAAACCAGGCACCAGTCTATACTAATTTAGTCAATTTATGAAAAAAAAAAAAAAATCAGGAAAATCAGAATTTGGTTAGTTTTTAAAGCACTTTGGCACAAAATTGATTTATTTCCAAAAGCCTACAAATAAACCAAACCTTGACTGCTGGTCAGAGGTAGGTTAACTGGGGTACCAGTGTCTGATACCCTTGCAAAGCAGATGGATACGCCTGTTTCCATGTTTCTCACTGGCGAATCCATCTTGCAAAGCTCCCGTCTGAATCGTTACAAAGTGACAGGACCAATCAGCGACAAGGAGCTGTACTTTTAGGTGCGGCAGAGCTGGCAAGCAGCCGACGTAAGCAAGCAGCAACAAGAGGCCAGTGCCGTTATGACATTAGCATGGATGCTGCTAAAGCGCCAGTTTTATCTGAACTTGATGACATTTCTTCATTAAAAGACAGAGAACAGCAGTGAGTTGTTTTCTTTTCAAAAACGACCAAAGTCATGTCTTAAAATGACCATTGCTCGGAATGTGAATTTATATTTATAACTTCTTGTAGTTTTGTTTATATTCATAAATCAACCCCCTTGCAAGCAAGAAAGATTGCCTACTCCTGTATGCAATAGAAAAATTGATTGCCTTGGTTGGTGCCTATGTATTTTAAGCATTTCCCTTTCATATTTAAATAAAAGAAAGTTTGATTTGTGGCTCTTGTGTTTAATCTCTCACCTTGGCAAAGCGTCGGTTGTACTGAGCCACCACTGAAGGGTCTGGACAGTCCAGCTTCTTGATGATCTCAAAGCTCTGGTTGAGCTGAGTGAAGATGTCGACCACTGAACTGGAGAACAGAGCGTGCTCAGACGTCTGCTGGAACTGCAGACAGAGAAACAATAGGACAAAAGCAAAATATTAGACCATTGCTGCTATTTTAAAGAATGACTCTTAATCTTTGCTGATTCATTTCTCCTCCTTTTATTTTCCTATAATCAAATTATTAATGTAAACCATTTTTATTGCCTAATCTGATACTGACTCTGTATAATTACCCCATACATTTCAGGGCACTCTGACCAGTATGATCATTATAATTCAGTAGAAATGCTGGTCCTGGACTGGCAGCTGCCGACTTATTGAACTGTAGCACTTATCATATGGTTCTTAAGATAAATTCATCAGCTGAATGTCTCAGATAGAAATGTAAACGGTGCCCTGAGGGGTGGTTTGCTAGTTTGTGGTAGTTAGGAGAAGCCACATATTTCCCCAGTGTCTCTGTGTCCTGATGTATCCGGTCTGTCTCTTTTACTCATGGAAACCTGCAGCATGTGGATCCACGACTGCTTCTTTAAGAGGCAGAGGGGGCCAATAAGCACTTCCTCAATAAAACCTGTCTCTAATGGACTCTCATAATTTAAAGATATGTGCAATCAGGCTACTTAAGACAAGGAAGAGGTAAGGTAGGAGATGGTAGCCAGTTTATACTGGCACTGAGTATTCTCTGATAACAAAAACAAAAAAAACTCCACCTTGGAATGAGGATGTACCTGTGGGAAAGTTTAAACAGCCAAATCCAGTCTGTCACCTATGAAGCATTTTCTTTCACTGCAACATTTATCTACCCAAGCCTTTATAATGTTTGATTATAAAAGCTTGGGTAGCTGCTGCTTTTGTCATTTGTATTCAGTTTTTAAAGTTACAGATCTGTCTGACACAGTCCAACTCTGAGCTTGGTACTTCCTTGTCCAGGCACTTAGAGTGAATCTTTGAAATTCACATGAGTTTAATCCACATGAGTTTGCATGCTAAAGAGCAGAGAAAACATTATTTTTTTTCTATTATGTACCTTATGACTGATTCGGCACAGACTGTACAGAGAATAAAAGATGATCATCCCTTCTACCACACAGTCCTCAAGTAAAAACATTGTGAGTCATTAAGTCAGGAAATGCCTGTCTGAGATTGTCGGCCCATGGTGCTGTGCTTGATCCTGTTTTGCTTCTTTTTATCTTTTCTTGCTCTGAATTTCTTAGTTGAACAGCAAATCACAAAGATTTGTCTTTTGAAAGTTCTTCAGAACTTATTGAACATGATTAATATGAAAGCGTGCAAAGATTTAAGATCTGATTGATCAAATGTAACAGGTCAGTGTCCCAGTTCTAAATTTATGACCTACTTTACTGAGTTTTTTATGCAAACTTTTCTTAGTGTCTTCAATCTTGAGAGACTCTTGACTTTTTACAAAGTGCAATCAGATAATAAGTTCATAGCTCTAGTGGTACTCAACTGAAAAGCCAAACTGTTGAAAAAATAATTGCAATAGCAACAATTAAAACCTCGGGGGTTATCATGTAATTATGTATGACAAAGAATGCTCACAAAGTGAAATAATCTAATAACTACTAAACTAAAACATGCTAATCAGAGCATGCACACATCATGGTTTCACTCTTCATTGCCAAAATTTTTCTCTATCTAAAATCATCTAAGATAATTATTGGGTTAAAACTCCAGTTGAAGCCATCACTTTTTATCCCCATCTGATGAGGGTTTGTTCATTTTACAAAAATGCATTCTTCTCAGTTCATTTTATTCTGCTTGTTTGTTAACTAATCCATATGCAATAATAACTTATTTAAAAAAGATTTGTTTTATATGATTAATATTGATGATTAAAGTCCCTGTAAAGTGATAAACATTTCTTATTTTAAGTTTGTTGTACGACAGGCCACTGTGTTATGAACCACCAGGCCAAATTTCAGTCAAGAAAAACATATCTAATTTTATAAAATTAAGATTCAAATTCATGAAAAATGAGGCAGTAAAATCTGCTCTAAGATGGTGTGGGCGTGTCTGTTGACTGAGCTGAAGCCACGCCCACCCATGAGAAATACAATGCTGCAACTCCCTGATCCGTGTCGGAGCAGAGAGATGGAAGTTAGGGATTAAGTTTACTGTTTTCTGGCACAAACCTTCTACTTTTAATGACCTGTAGGCCACTGTGGCTGATAGAGTTTGGATTGAGTGATTTTATATCATTGTAGCGTTAGGGGGACAGGCCAATTTCCCATCTAGACTAGGGATGTCATGGGTTCATGTATTTGCCCTACTTATAGTAAACCAAGCCAGGAAAGAGTTGACCAACTTTCTAACGGTGACACATAGATCTCAGTGTTTTCACATGTTTCACATACGTTGAGTATCACTGCTCTAATGTGTGGATTCACCCAGTGATGCCTCCAGGGGTTGGGTTTAGATCTGACAGCTCAGTCCACATACAGAGGTAGCCTGGCATTCATTAATCAACATCACTTTGCTAGTGTAAACACTCATGCATCCTGGGCAGCTTTAATGACTGCCACCTCAGCCGATAATACATACATACACTTGTCCGAGTCACATCCCGAGAATAATAAATGCTTGCCATCAGGCCTGTCTCTTCTTCTGTTCTCCTAAATCAAGCCTGGACTGCTACGAAGAACAAAGACAACTGAACACGACTGTCAGTTTACCACACACTTCAATTTACTCCTTATTTGATATTCAATTGATTATTTAATATTTACCCATTGCTACATATTTGCTTTGCAAGATCCCTTTTGTGTTTATCTTGTTTGTTAAAAAGGAAGAAATACCAGACGTGGATGCATAAATGATGTAGAAATAAAGACCTTATTTACAGAGAAGAGCACAGAGGTCTGTGTGTACACAGCTGAGATGTGGTATCCTTCCTTTGGCACTAGAAACATGTCATTTCCGCTCAGTTCCTAAGGGGGATTTAAAGTATTCTCCCTGTGATTTGAGGGAAGATGAAAATGAAGTGATTTTTTTGTTCTATTGTCTTTAATATATCACACTAAGATGCCAGATTCTCAAAATGTGTGAAGATTGTTCAGATTTGTTTCTAAGTCTGATGAATATAATACGTATTCCTTCCAATAGTGCAGGAGGACACTTTATGTTAATAAAAATTATAGCAGTCACCTAAAAAGTGCTAAATCTCTAATGTCAATGGAGCAACACCATGTTCACATGTATTTAATCGCAGTTCGACATCCACTGCAATGTAGTTTTTCTCTTATTATGTTAGCACCCTTATCTGTTTTGTTTTTCAGTGTCCTGTAAAATCTATTAGCCCTTTAAGCAGTGCATTTACAGGGATTATGTTTAGGGCATTTGAATACCAAGTGACAATCCTTAATGCTTACTGTGGACACACATCAATGCAACAGTTTGATATCACAAAGCTTGGACTGAAGATGGTCTGGGTTTCCTCCATCCATACTGGATGGAAGTGGAGACAAAACATACTGGAATGCATTAAAGACTATCCTGTCATCTCACATGAGCTGGTGAGTTCTGCTATAAGCTAGACAGTTTATGGCAGGCTTATTCAATTAGCTGCCTGGGGGCCACATGCGGCCCAGAACCAACCCCAAGTGGCCCAGCCTATGGTCATGCCAGAGATGCAGAGGGCGACCTGTTTTGCAAGTTTGCGTAAATTCACAGTATTTCAGACCATGAATGCAGTCAACCTATGTATGCACTGCGTAGTTTTGAAGCTTTGCAAGTGATGCTGGCAGAAGTAGCCCCAAGATAGAGTATAAAACATGTACTTTTCAACTGTAGCTACAACTGTGCAAATCTAGTTTTTATGCACTTTAAGATATGCCTATGTGAAGATATGTGACCAAAATTATTATTAACAGAATTTCAATTAATTTTTTTATTCTATTTATTTTGTTTGTATTCAAGTGAAAAAAAGCATTTATACTACCTCAGGTTATGTTCAAATACAGCTCTGTTGTTCTTTTGTCATGCTGCCAACCTTAACAGTGAGACTATGAATAAAAAGTGCATATTTTTCATCAAATTGATCTGTATTGGTTCAAGATTTGACATTATCACCTGCTTACTGGGCGCTGAACATGTCTGGCTCGGCTATATTTCTCTATTCTAAAATTTGGCCCACTTGAATTTGTGATTAAATAGCCCTGGTTAGGGGTTTTCCATAACTTGTTTTTTATATTCAGTGTTTACTTTGTGTTTAAAATTCAAGTTTTGTTTTTATTAATTTTTACTGCTGGTTTGTTAGTTTAGTTTTTATTTTTAACAATACATTCAAACTTGCTTCTCTTTGCTTTTCATCTTCTTTGATCAAATTTAATGTCTGAATAATGCTCAAGACCAAAAATGACCATTGTGTGAATTCTTCTTCAATCAAATCAGACTATTTTAAGCTTTCCAGGCTTGGATGTACGTGTCAGTCAGTAAGCTGCTGTCGAAGACTAAAACAGAGGATATTTTGTCAATAATTTTACTACTTTAGTTAGTTTTGTAAGCACACCATCAGTTGGTTTTAATTTTACTTATTTATTTAAGTTTTAGTTTACCATAAAAACCTTGCTGCTAGTTGAGAATTACAGCTCTTTTTAGTGATCTGGATTATTTGGCCCAGCTCAGTGATTAGAGATGGCTGTTTAGCTCCCAAACAGCTCTTCACATGATACCATATTGTTTATTTTATTTTACAAATAAAAATGGGAAAATTAAACCACCTAAAAAATGAGAGCTAATTCCAGTAGTTCACAAAAAAAGCCAGCCAGGACACTCACAAACAAAACATCACAGCTCCCTCCTGACGTGTTGTCTTGAATTATGTTGTCATTTCAATTTCAATCTGCATCCAAAAAGGTTTTTTTTTATCAAACAGTAACCAAGGCATATCTTTGCCAACATGAGGGAGAAAAGACGTTAAAGAGGCACAGTTAGCATCTTAGCTAGTTACTAATTCATCCCCATTGAACCATATTGTAAACAGTTTCACTGTACATAGTATGCTGGGATACAAAGCCATGGAACGGAGCCACAGAGGCAAAGGCAGGCAAGTGAGTTCTGATATCAGGTCATCACTGAAAACATTGTAAATACATAATATACGCTGCAAATTATTTAGTGCTTACCAAGATCTAAAAATTTAGATTAAGAAGTGTTAGATAATTTATCTTGTTTTAAAAGTTAATTTCTTATTTTAAGTGTGTAACTTTAAAGTATAATCTTAAATCAAGTATGATCATATTTTTTTGTCTCAATTAATCAGGAAGTCCTTAGACTAAGTAAATAACTCTTAAAATAAGCTTCATTAGTTCTCTCACCCACAGTCTCATCAAAATCGTTCATGTTTCAAGATTCAGCAACAAACGCAAGTTGCTTAATTTAAGAATCACACAAAAACCTTTAACCAGTCACGGCGTACCCCGCCTCGCTTGCTTGCTATTCCATGTTTTTCTGTGTTATTTGCTTAAATCACTCACCAGGTTACTCTTAGGTCTAATTTTTACTTTACAGAGGCCTGAATTTTAAAAGATACTTCAACTAAAAAATGTTGATGTAGAACTGAGATGGTTGAGAGATAACAGAGCATTATTATAATTTTTATTCTTCCTTTTTTCTTTTGGATTGTCTTGTCTTCCTTTGGCATAAAGAAAATATTCGTTTGAATGATGACTGCCATTTGCTCTGTGGTGCAAAAGTTATGTTAAAATGTCTTTGTTTGAGCCAGAAAAAGGTCTTGAATGTTGTCAGACTGATTTTGAGAAGGTGCAGCAACTCTGACTCACTGTTGATCGTGCTGACAGTTTAATAAATGGAGATATTTATCATACTTGCCATCCTGGTTGTGATTTCAGTAGAAACATTAAGATGTATGGTTTTGAGTATTATGCTTTAGTTTTAACACGGTTTTAGACTGGGGCTGCACGGTGGCGCAGGGGTTATCGCTGTTGCCTCACAGCGACAATGTCCCTAGTTTGCTACCCGGTCAAGGCCTTTTTGTGTGGAGTTTGCATGGCCTCCCCATGCATGTGTGGGTTCTCTCTGGGTACTCCAAGTTCCTCCCACCACCAAAAACATGCTCGTTAGGTTGAAATATTAGAAATATATTTGCTTATATTGAGTAGATGTCACTTATTTTAAGGCTGTAGGAAGTTCAGTTTTAAAGGGATACTTCAACATTTTGGCAAATTCGTCCATTGCCATAATCCCTATAGTCGTAGTAATAGGTTCTTTACCTTCTGTTTTCGGTGCAAGCTATTTTTAGATCGGCGCTGCCGAGTTCAGAGTTGCTGTGCCAACTCAATGTAGGCAGACGGTATTCCGGCTTTCCCTCATCAAATACACAATCCAACAACTCCAAAACGCTCTCGTGGACAAGTTGTGACCTGCACATTCACTGCAAAATGTTGAAGTATCCCTTTAAGCAATCTCAGCTTAAAACCAGCATTTTCTGCTTATTTTAAGTCTTTTGAAGGGTTCTGCCGACTTCCTTATTTCTAGATTTAACAATCTTATTTTAAGAAATCTTATCAAGTCAAATTATCTCACTGCACTGGCAGATAATTTCATTTGATTTGAGAAGATTCAGACTACAATCAAGTTTGTTTTTTCTTAAATCTAAAAAGATCATTTTTGCAGTGTAGATGCACATACGTAATTGCAGATCTGTAATATTTCCTTGTTTTCATGGTTGTTTTCCCCTTTAGTTCTCAGTAATGTGAAGAAAAGAGGCACTTCAATTGTAATTATCAGTTTGAATCAGATCTGATCAAATAAGTTAAAACCATCTTGAATCATTCTATAGAATAGCAAACTTGACTGTAGCATGTTAACTGAGGTTTAAATCGAATTGTCTTCTAAAACAGTGATCTACATGTATTAATTTGCCAAAAACAACACAGACAGATACGAACTGTGCATTGCACTGTAAAATCAAGCTAAAGACACTAAAACACCATTAATACTGACCAATGCCCCCCAATACCAATAAAACCTTTGGATTGCCTTCCAAATTCTCTTTGTAGATATCAAAGGTTTTAGTGGAAGCCTTGACCTATAAGACATTTCTGCAGACTGGATTCTACCCCCCAAAACCCCCCAGAGCAAAAACAGTCTGCTGAGGACAAAGTGCAGCTTCTGCAGCAGCAGGAGGAGGTTACCAGACAACACTTGTCCATCATCCCTTTTATCTGTGACTGGCTGGACGAAAACAAACTCTGGAGACCTGAATGAAACAAAACAGATCCAAAGAGTCTAAGAACAAAAGGTCACAATGCTGAAGCTGTTTTTCAATCTGTTGTGGGTGTTGGTTTAGTGTGGAAAGCTATCCTTCTTGAAATGGTTCTTCAACTTCAGCTCATGTTGTGCAATAAAACTGACAATTTAAACTAGTGAATGATTTTTATTGTGCACTCAATGAAGCGGAAGTTGTTGATATTCATATGATACTGAACGGGTTCTGAGGAACACTACATGGGCCTCTTGAAAAGAATCAGTTTTGTATTTATAAAAAGCAGCAAATAAAACACAGAAGCCAAGTTTTAACATCTGACTACAGCCATTCATTGCAGTGTATTTTCTTTTAAGTGATAGTTGGTTTCTCATGTATCCTGTTGTGAGGAGGAAGTGAGTCAGCTCCTATTATGTCTCATGTCCTCTCTCCTACTTCCTCCTGGTTTGTGAGCACATTGACCTGAGTTCTCCAGAGTTTGTGTAGTGGTCATAAAAGCTCAAATCACAAACATGATGTCTCATCTCCACTAAGGAGAAGCAGAGAAACTGTTCCTATTTGCCTTAATTTAATTCTGGTGTCTGGCAGGGCAATTTTCTGTGTCCACAGGAAGTAACAAATTGTCCAGAGTGGAACTTTAGAAAGAAATGCAAACATTTATTTTCACTGGAAGACTTTTGATTGTCAAGTAAAAAGGAAACTTTTGTAGAAATGATAAAGATACAGATTAAACAGAAACTGGTATTTACTAAGCTTTTATCATGTCTGCTTTGTTCTCAGCAAACAGAATGTACACAAGGATTATTGCTAAGTGCAGAGACTCATCAATGAATCAATGAATCATCATAAATCCAGCCAGAATGAGAGACCCTGAGAAACTCTAAGATACTATGTATTTTCACAGTGACTCAGTTTAAACAGATTTATTTCTTAGGTCACTGCACAATAAATCTCTACAAGGAGAGTACTGCACATTAACTGTTCAACCATAAGATAAGACTCAAATATCTACCTTTTATTCATTTTGTTTATTGAATGGGAAATTTCAATGCAAATGCTTGGCTTTCAGAGACATTATTGGCAGTATTTGTGGGGTCACAAAATACAGTAAATAAGCCACTGACATTTATTTTGTTTTAATCAGAAATCTGCAAAGTAATTAATTATTTTCTAAAATGTATCTGTGCCTGTACTTAGTTGCTCCGCAAACTGGATTTGGATTACTGGTTATAGTCAGCTGGTCTCCTGCTCATCCTTTGCTTATGATTGTCTGTTGAATGCTGTGAGGGATTTTTTCTAAACTAAGTAAGGGTGTCCATTCTGGCTCAAGGATTGACTGATTGTATTTATGAGGTCACAGGTCATGATTAAGGTTCATCCCTTGTGTCTGAGTGCTATATATTAAGACTTTTGAATGCTTTTTGAGTAAATTCCTTTAGTCTTTGCATCAATGTCCAGTATGACTCAAGAATGGAGTGATTCGATTCTAGAGGCCAAGGCCAAGGTCATTGGGCCTCATGGTCAGCCATTGACTCTAACATTTCCCACACTGTCTCTTTACTACTTTACCTAAAAATTGTAAATGAAAAAAACTCACTGTGGTATAATATCTCATCTCACATGCACTGATTAATGTACATTATGTTAAATTATTTTATCTACCTCATGTTACTCTGCCATATTGTTGCATATTTTTGACTGAATTTTTGATCGTGTCTTCTCAGCATTCTAAAACCCTTTGCACACCTTGCAACCATACCATCATTGCACATGGACTTGAATATACTGATTAAGATACCTAACAATAGCTTGTACATATCTAAATCTTAATTCTTATATTTTCCTTAGTTTTATTTTTTTATATTTAATGTTTTACTTCCTGCACATTGAGAGCAAAGCTTGAGTTGAATTACTTTTTGCATAAGCATACTTGGTCAATAAAGCTGATTCTAATTTCTACAAATCACAACACCACAGAAAAAAAAACACAGCCTTTCTGTCCACTCATGACTGTACTTTCACTGTTGATCTATTGGACACCTTGTGGAGGCATTTAATAACAGGCTGATAGTTCTAGTTTTTCTTTTTCTGTAAGAATTCACCACACTTCAAACAAACCTGCTAAAAATAGCACATATCAGCAAATAAAGGCAAGGAATGGTCATGGTCATGTTGGAGCCCAAAGCTTCAAAATTACCATTCAAGTATCAAAGTTGACTGTCTGCAAAGCACCACAGTACTTTGCTTTGTTACTATGAAACTGATTTCAGAAGCAACCGTCAATAGTTTTGTGTACTTGATGTCTCTAAAATAAACACAAGAAACAGAAAGATGTGATGGGTTGCCTAGTAACAACAAGATCTGCAGAAGGAAAAGGGACAATACTTAAACACAAAACAATCTGTGAAACTACAATCCCTGCTGAAATTAGCCTTTTTTTAAATCCACATTTCAGCTTTTAATGCTATTCATTTACTCTCCCTTTTTATAACAATGAAAATGATAACTGGTTAAAAAAAGAAAAACAAGCATCAAAGTACTAAAAGAAAGAAGTCCAAAGCTCTTTATCTGACCACAAAGCCCTCCACATAGTCTTCTCTTCGACTCACCCCTTCTCTCTTGTCTCTCTCCAGCGCACCGTGCATGAACTCCATGGACACCTCCTCATTCTCAGCCAGCCAGGCCAGCACAAACTGCAGGAACCAGCTGAAAACATAGAATCAAAAACAGGAGAAAAATTATCTGCAAAGGACTTCACTGGAAATTTAGTTGTTGTAGTGGACTTTTTCCCAGACTTTTCTGTTTGAAATATTGATCAGGATAAATTGCCTTGTATACTTTCTTTTAAGTTGATATAGGTGTAAAAATCGCTAAGCAATTAAAATAAAAATTATTATCCATATTCATCGACTTTGTTTACATGGATTTGAGTATCTCAGGTTTTTTGAGTATCCCGGTTTCTTTTTGTGCATGTATATGATTTCAGAAATTGGATATGAAAGTATCACAGTTTTGAGAAACCCAGTTTTGCTACCTGGAGAACTTTGAACAAAAAAAATAAAACAGGATTTCATGTAAGCTGTAGATGCTGCATAAACATGTTTGAATGTGGGTCGTCTCCACGTAGCACTAAAACTTTGGAAATAAGTCCAAAGACACAGCTTTATTGCTTTCCTTATTGTCTTGTTTGCCTATCACTGCACATGCAGACAGAGATGCTGAGCCATGCTGTTATCCAAGGAAAAAACACCCCTTTCTAAGCAAATTGGCCTTAATGCATCAAATGATGAAGAAGGTAACTGCACGGCGTAAATAGAAAAAAGATTAGCCTACTGTCTGCAAGAGCTGATGGAAGTGTTCTGCAGTTTTTATGAAGAACAAACTTTCCACAGATTAGGAAACAATTCCACCTCTACTTAGACACTGTTACTAAGTCATAACAAGGAGTTAAATCAGTCTGAGACTGCTTTTTCATCCACTGTTATGCATGGTTTTCTTAGGGTTTCCTCTAGTCAGAGAGGAAACTTACTCAGGGTGGTGCTTAAGTGAACATACCAATATTACCTTTAATTAAGTGCACTGTCTGTTACTCTGAATATTTAACATGAACAGTCAGAATCCACGTAGGATGTGGTTTTTACACACCTGTTGTGAATGCGGGCAAGAGTGGATGGCATGCGTTGTGGAAGTGGTTGGTAATGGTCAGAAACCCAGTGGGAGCAGGATAAAGAAGAGTCCCATGTAGGGCTCTAGGTTAGTGAAATAAGTCACTTACAGGATTGCTTAACTCTTTCTTTGCACCTCTGCTTAACTGTCCGGTTAATGATGATCACCTCATATTCATCAGAATTCAAAACATGTAAGCCTATTCATTCATTCTTTCATTCATTCATCCTGTATAACAACTTTAAAAACCTTCATACAGTTATGGCAAACAGCCTGAAAAAGAGAGAGTAATGTGTCTATTTCATGGATGTGTATTAATTATGACCCCTCATTGCAAAAAACACAAAATTCACAGATGAAGTTTCACAGATGCCTCTGCACATATGATCAAAAACTGGGATACTAGCATTTCCTATGTATACAGGGATATAGATAACTAGATTTCTCTGTGCACATGAAAATACAATATCCCCAATATGATTAAAACCAGGATAAGGCTCATGGCTGGGATACTAAAGTCCATGTAAATACACTGAATACATTGCTTTGAGATTGAAAAAAAAGTCAATATCTTTGTTTTAAATCAGTGACAAAACCTCTACAGACAGATGATCAACCAAGACAAGCTTGCCTTTGTCTGGTGGAGACAGGGAAAGAATGAGATAGATAATGATTGAGTAAAGAATGTCTTAATGTGTCTGTGTCTTACACGGGGTATTCAGGCACGCTGTCCGTGAAGGTGGGCAGGTCCTTCACATACTCGTTGTAAAGCCACTTGACCTTGAAGTGCAGGTTCATGTAGTCAGCCGTCTTACACAGTCTGTGCTTCTCATGCTCTGTAAAAACAGCACACACACACAAGACACAGGCAACAGATTTTTGAGATGGTTGCAGCTGTTGAAGTTGTGCAACATCTTAAGAAACACTTTAAAAACTGGAGGTGTATGTTATAAACCATACCTCATGAAGGCATTCTGAAATGACCCTTAGTCATGGAAACATGCAGGGATATTTAAATGGTGTTTTTTTTCTACCCTGATGCTCATTCTGATGAATAGACTTAAGTAATGGCCCAAATTAAATACCCTTCTGATACATATACAAAGCAAAACATACATAGCAATGGCAAAAGGAGTCTACATTACACTCCCTGCTCTAAAACCTAATTGTATGGTATCTAACTGATGCACTGACTGCTGTTAGTGCTAATTCCAAAATAGAAGATTTAGAGACAACTCCTAAAAAATTAAATGAACTTCTGTTCCATGTACGTAATTAGCAATGAAGGTGACAGGAATGAATGAATGAATGCATTATTTCTCAAAAACAAACAAAAAAAAAGTCCCATACATTAGAGATTCCTACACTCACTGATTATTTGCAAAGAGACTAAAGAAAGGTCGCATTTATCCTTGCTTTATGAAGTCATGCAAGGTTTGAAGATATTGCTTTATTGTGTCCTCTTTGTAAATTTACAGTTGTATTACAAGAACCAAAACCTTTGTCAGCAGCAGGCCACTGTGGATGAAAGGGTTTAACACTAGACTGTACCCAAGGAATCGGGGAATGAGTTCCTTGTAACACCAGAATTTTGGACTTATCTTTAAAGCATTGACCAACACTGTCAAAAAGATGCAGTTGAGTGCAGGAAAAAACCTTGTTAAACTTAGAGGGAGATCATGATTCAGGCCAAAATCATATGGGGCAACTGAGTTTTATTTTCTTCGGGACAAGACTACAAAGATTTTAGTTCAAAGTAAATTACAAGTGGATATGTAAGTGAGTATAAACCCAACAAAAGGGAACAGGGAGAAAATGTTGAATGATACTGCCACTTTAGGGCTTATTATGTGGAATTAAGCATTCATGCTGGATTTTTCCCAGTTCTTTCCCTATTTCCCATACCCAAAAAAACAAGATTATAACTGAAGTGAGTCATCAGTATGCAAGGAAACCATTCTGCAAAGACACCTTTTTAGCATCTAGCGATAATTAAATTTGATGTAGAGCAATATTTCTGAGAGTTCTCTCTGGATGCTTTTATATCCAGTAAGATACAACAATAAAATACAGACAAAATGACTCAAATGTAGAGTTCTATAGTTTTGATTTAATGCTTGCACATTTTATACTCTTGGCTCTCTCCATCTTCATTTTTTCTGTTATTTTCCAACCTTTATAAAGAGCAAGATCATGCCAAAATCAAAGTTATGTTGTAATAATTTGTAAAACGGTACATTACCCAAGACATTAAGTGGAGCAACTAAATTTTTCAGTACGCAAGCTGACAGGGTCTGGAGAGCAATGACATTCATCTCTTGTTGTCTAGTCTGGTATACGAAAGGAGATTAAAAATCTGCTATACATACAGTGCCTGTAAAAATAATTCACCCAACTGGATGTTTTATTATTTTACTGATTTTATAAATCAATCATTGTTAATATAATCTGCTTTTGTTGAAAAAAAAACCCTCTTTAATCTCAATGTGAAATCAGATTTCTACAAGGCAATGTCAACTAAACAAAAATAAGTGACTGCATAAATGTTCACCCCCTTTAAAGTGACTGACCTAACTCAACAAAGGTCCAGTCAAATGGTGCTAGTACTCTCACAGTTAGTGAAATGGGGATCACCTGAGCGCAGTGAATGTGTCTCAAGTGATTGTGATATAAAGACACCTGTTTCTTGAAGGTCTAGCCACTGGTTAATCAATATTCCTGGTTACCATTACACCATGAAGACAAAAGAACACTCCACGCAACTCAGAGAAAAGGTTATTGAAAAGTATAAGTAGGGAAAAAATCCAAGGCACAGTTCAGTTAAATCCATCATCAAGAAGTGGAAGGAATGTAGCACATGTGTAAATCTGCATAGATCAGCCGGTCCTTGAAGACTTGTAAAGGTAGAGGGTAATATGAATGCAGAAAAAATCTAGGAAAATTCTGGAGGACAATCTTATTCAGTCTGCAAGAGAACTACGGCTCAGGAGAAGATTCATTTTTCAGTGCTGTGATTGCAGCCATATGTGCATCTACTAAGTACTGACTTGAAGGTGGTGAATATTTATGCACTGATTTTCATTTATTGTACTTTACATATTTTATCTAATCGAAAATACTTTGTATGAATCTGTTTTCACTTTAATATTTGAGAGGTTTTTTGGAAAAAGTTATTTGTCAAAAAAAGCCTAATTATACTGACCATAATTGATTTATAAATTCAGTAAAGGGTAAAACATCAAAGGGGGTGAATACTTTCTATAGGCACTGTAGCTAAGGGATAAAATGGCACATTCATACAAACTCAAATAAAAATCTTACCCGCATAGAAATCAACTTTACGGATTCGAAATGTGGTGGGAGCTGAGATGGTGACAGAGTTAAAAGACAAGACAATGAAGGTTAAAAGAAGACAGAAAAGAGAGTGTGGAAAAGCAGAAAGAGAGATTTCAATGAAAGGCTTTAGAAATGGAGAAGGTAATGACAACACACTATTACAGGAACTGGAAAGTAGACTAGACATTTAAAAAATTCCAGAAGGTTTTTCAGTTATTAAAACAATTTTGGAATCCATCATCATTGCTTATCATTGCCTGATGACGATATATAGTACATGCCTCTATGATCAATAGTCGCTTTGTGTGTAAGCCAGTGGTTTGTGTTGAAGGACCTCAAGGCAAGCCATTCTTGTGTGCGCGCTACATCGTTTAATTTCCCATCAGCAATTTGAGCAGTGAGCGTGTATGTCTGAATCAAAAGGGAAGTGAATATCTCCCCTCCACTTATTCATGCACTGCAAATTATAAATTCTTGGTTTATCATATCTGTTTAGGAGCAGCTGTTCATCTGTTTCTGGTGAGTCTCAGCACAACTGTAAATAGTAAGTTACACAGAGGCTTCACTCTCATTTATTTTAGCAATAAGAGTTTTATGATACTGAGTTGTTACAAATATAAAACTTTTTCAGGTCTGCCCCCGACAGAAGTAACCAGCTGTTATATTGGATAAAGATGATTTCTGAGGCATTCCGGGAAATAAGGAAATCTAGATCAGATTGTGAGCTGCACTTGCATGCAGATATCTGTTTATAGAGATACATAAACCATCAGATTTGTGGTGATGGGGGATGACAGTAGCACAGGCTATATTCTACCTGCTTTTGCTCCCTCTGTGCTGAAATTTAATTTGCCAAACTACTTAGACTACAAATGTTCTACAAACTGAAACTTAACACATTATATACCAAACTAATGTAAAGGAGATAACAGAGAAATATTAAAAATCAGTACCACAACTGTTTCATGCATGTTGCTTAAACTACATAAAGCTAGATCTGCACAGGTTTTAAAAAGCAGCAAAAACAATGTTGCTACAGCTAAAACAAACTACCTATAGTCTTTGACATAAAACTAAAGTTTCTACTTTCCACTCGAGACACAGTCAGGAGCCAACTAATGAGCAGCTAAGCAGGTTGTAAATGAGATGGAGGAAGTGTCAAAGCAGGCTGATGATGATGGCTCACTCATTTGGAACAGCTGTTGATGCATTTATCTCAAAAAGTAGGCTACAGTATAATTTAGAGAGCTTTAGAGGAAATTAATCATCTTTTAGATCAAAGTGCATTTACTCGTAGTGCAGTAAAGTGTTATAAATGCCTTCATGATACGTTCTACAGTATTCCACCAAAAAGCTCTGTCCAGTTTAATACATTTATTTATATTTTTATGTGACCTAAGAGAGTTTGCACTGTTACAGACAGATTAGTTGGATCAATTGTGCTTTTTTTAATTTCTAAAACTAGAATTACAACGTTTTTTTTCTCATATATTTGCTTTGACTCTTTTAAATAGTTAACTTCCAGCTTAGCAGACAACACTGCTGCAGCTATCACAATACACTTTCCTCTGACTGTTTCATATTATCAGCTACAATCTGTTGGACTACAGTCTCACCGTTGTTCCAGCGGTAGTGATCAATTTTATGCAAAACTAGAAGAGATGACGGCAAGGAGAAGAATTAAAGTTGATGGAAAAAAATGGAAAGACAGTTTGAGGTATTACTTTTTCTCTTTCCTAATCACGCACACAGAAACACACACATACACACTGACTCTTACCTTCCAGTGCATATTTCATGTCCTGAGCGAACAGCATCCACATGACCTCAGCACTGACTTTTCCCACATTGAGTTCTTGAGGAAACCTAAAGAGGAGAAAAGTTAACACAGACAACAAGTATAAGTAACTTTTACAGTGTGTATGTTTGTGTATTAATATGCTGTTCATGCATAATTGGAGGTTAGACTACAAGTGAACATAGAATCAGAATGGTAGGTAACATTGTGCAAAGAGGTGAGACCTAGCCACCTTATTACAGTACATCACTCATTACAGTTTAGGGCGATTGAACCAATCAGAGTGGCAGCTCTGATTCCTTTTAAATGAGGTCCACTTGCAGGCTGGCACACTGGTACATCTAGATGATGGATTTTATCTTTCATTCTAAATGGACCAAACTCCAGTAAGCTCATTTAACTTTCCCTCCTGTTACCTGAATATCTGAAATCCCAGAACTAACTTAAGTTATGTTTCACTAAGGCATTGTCACAATATCAGAAACCATCAGAGTCTACGTTAACATTTCAACTTCATCATTTATTCAATATCAAGACATGACCACAGGATCAGACAAATCTATGTTAAGTAATGGTTTGTGTGCTCAAGTTCAAATGAAAGGAAGCATTTATTTATCTACTTTCTCTGCTGGAATCTTTGTAAATTTTCTCTAATGTGTGCCTAATAGACAAAGTGTAGTCTGTATTAAAATACGTTGGCTCAACTGTAGCCCTTATATAAATTAATATAAATCAAGGAGCATGTCAGTGTGTGCACTTTAGTTTACACAGTGGAGAGCTTAATATTGGTTGCCATCTATCAGCCCTGCTCTCCATTAAAAACTCAATTTGAATGATTCAGCAAATGCACTGGCATTAAATTGTGGAGTAGATGTGCTTTTGTACATCGTGTGTGAACAAGCTCAGTGGAAGTGCACATTGACCGCCAATGTATGCCTATCTTACTGACACACCCTGTAAAAAGCAGGATCATACTGCACAGCAGACTTTAAACCAGATTTCAGGTCGTCTGAGGCCATGTCTTTTTCTGCATCCTCTAGATATAAAAGTGCTGCCTTTGCACCTGACCACAACTTATTTAAAGACACAGACAGCTATCAGGAGGTCTGGGAAAACCGCTGAACAGCTGACCAGGCCGTGGTCATAGAGTTTTTTCTTTTTGTTTTCTGATGCCAGTTGTAGTTGCTGTACAGCAGGATTTTGAGTGGCTGAGGTGTGAGCCACTCTGGCCTCTAGCAAAGACAGCGGCTCAGAGTGCATCGCTGCCAGTGAGACTGGGCTGAATTCTCAGAAATGACGGCAGATACAAGTGATTTGGACTAATCTTGCTTTTGTAGAAATCTGATGGCTCATGCCAGCTTATTGTGGCATGAAACAAAAGTGTTTGCAGGAGAATTTGTGAAACTTAGCGAAAATGGATCAAAGAAAAGAGATGGGTGGTGACTCTTTCTCTTCTCACAGCTTGGAGTCACTTCACAACACAGCACAAGCCCCCACTTAATGCATGCAACAAGTGATCACCACAGATTTGTTTACCTTCTGTACACATAATGATAACATCATGACACACCTGTGACACGCAGCTGCACAGCACAGTCAATTATTAGTATGTTAATGTTGCTAATGCAAAAACTCTTGTAGATTCTTGTACTTCTAAACCTTATAGTTAATACACAAACAATCTGGGGCCTCAGTCAGAAAATAGCACACGATTAAGTCTGCCACACCACGAAATCATAGAAGCCACAATGACTGGGGCAGGAAAACAATTTACAGGAATGGGATACAAGTTGATGACCTGCTTGACCTACATGCACATAATTTGTGGGCATTAAGAGAAAGCAGGTTCAAGACAGAGAGCTTCTAGGCTTAAAACACGATACACGCCAAGGCTTATACTGTTATTAATGTTGCCTGTAAGAGAAGCCAAAGCATTGCAATAAATATGAGTACTATGTATATGCATGTTTCACATTATGTTCTCATGTTGTTTTAACATTTTGCTTACTGCTTGCATTTTAAAAAAAAGTCATATATAAATAAAGTTGACAATAATGATTATTATTATTATTTTTAATGTCAAGGCCAGAGTCGCTTTTAAAGGTGATGAGGAGCAGAAAGGTACCAGTCATGGTAATGAGGAGGAGATGGAGCAGGAGAAAAACTGAACAGGAGCCAGCAAAAACAGAATACTTGACAGGTACATGTGCAATGTGCAGGACTAGGTGCGCAATCACACTATAGAGAGATAAATTATGATTGAATCGGATATTCATCAGCCTAGCAGGTTGGTTGTTTCTGTGTCCCAGTATTTGCCCTGATTTGTCAAGTGTGAGTACCACTGGCCTTGAGTAACTTAGTGACTGCATCAGAGAAGAGCATTAATGGCTTTATGTGCAGAGGTGCTGAAACTAGCTTCAATTAATTTCTATGGACATAACCAAATATTTGGCAACATTCACAAAGCATTCACCCTGATATCAGGGTGTCCTCATCACTAAGTCCCAGGCGGAATTTCTGTCCCAGTGCATCCCTGGACAAACACAATCATGGGCGCTGTTTAAACATTATGTAAGCTGGGCATAAAAATGACCACTGCAACAACAGGAAAGACTCCTGCACTGCATGCCAACAAGATTTGTACTGGCCGTTAAAAAGGGTCCCAAAAATAAGACCTGGCTGCAATGATTGCTATAAGTAAAAATATCTGCCAATGGTGCAAGCAGTTTTTACTTACTGATGTCTTGAAATAGAATGAACTAAATTTCACAGATAGTGCATCTCATTTCGTGACCTCCAACAAGCACATTCTGCTTGCAACTTTGGGCAGTTTTTTATTACAAGCAGTGCAGGGTGTTTTTATTTTTTCTTATAACTAATAACTATGCATTATTATAATCATATCTAATAAATATGTATCTGGGTTTGACAAATGATCATCAAATCAATCATTGAAAAATGAATGTGGTTTTAAATAAGTGTCAATAGACATTTTGGACCAGAGATTACATAATAATAATTTGCTTAGATTTGAGCTTTTACAGTGTGGTAATGTCATCAGAAGGAAAAATTCAAGTAGCAATCATCGATGTGCTAAAAGAAATCTATCATGTATGTGGCATCAGGAGATAATATTGAACTTTGAGTAAAAGACACATTTTCCAGTCTAAATTATATTATAACCAAAGTTTAAAAAAAAAAGATTCTCCCACATTTCAGATCTAAAATACTCCAAAGAAATACTCATTAAAGTTGAGAGACATAGGAAGCATTAGTACTTACTGATTAATAATGGGCGTGTATGAATTCTTGTCCTCCTCAATGATCGACACAATGAGTGTGATGAGTTTAGGCCAGAAGTCCAGATTCTGGATGCTGGGCCCCTGCTCCTCTGGCTGACTCTCCTCTTTTTTCTCCTCCTCTTCTTCTTCCTCCTCTTCTTCTTCCTCTTCTTCTTCATCTTCTCCTTTAACTTCGCCCCCCTCCTCTCCTTCTGCTTTTTCCTTCTTCTTTTTCTTTTTCTTCTCCGGCTCAGGCTTCATGAAATACAAAAGAGATGTGAGAACTAGTTACCGGTTAAACAATGTTAGTAATCCTGTGTATCAGAAATAAGATGTTCCGAACCTGCAAAAAGAAACACATCTGAAATGTTGTGAGAACAGAAACAGTTGTAATTCAGCAAATGATCTGCACTGAATAATTTAGAGCTTTAATTATTCCTCTCATACTGAGATGGTTTGTTTTGAAATATTATGTCTCCTTGTTTATGTGATCACAGTCTCTACACTTCTTGGAGCTGAATCACAGATACATTTCTTCATTACCATGCAAAGTTGTGTTAATTTATACTAATCAAAAACTGCTTTATAAATTTGGACGCATTAACACGCAAATCTGTCTTTGCACAGTACGAATTGTTTGCACAGAAGAGTTGCTTGTAGTTTTGTCCAGAATGTCACTCCAGTACTTAAAAAAGGTGTCCTTGTCTGTCTCCATCG
This sequence comes from Cheilinus undulatus, assembly GCF_018320785.1. NCBI lineage: Eukaryota > Metazoa > Chordata > Actinopteri > Labriformes > Labridae > Cheilinus > Cheilinus undulatus. The sequence continues at coordinate 24,482,145 of NC_054869.1, read as the reverse complement.
GGCTTGTAAAGATATATCAGAACATTCTTTCTGTATAAGTTAGACTTTAAAATGGTACCAAGCTGCAAAGTCTGAGGCCAAAACAAAATACCGAAAGCTTCATCCCTCAAGTAGCCATAAAGGCTGGTTTTTGAACTAAGTCAGTTCCCTGTAAGATTAACATATATTTAGGCTCTAACTTTCCCACACTGTGCAAATCAACATGCAAAATTATGAACATGTAGGACTGTCAGCAATTATTTGTGCAAACATATTCCTATCTTTTTTTTACCCCTACATAGAACCTCTAAATCTTACAAAAATAAACCTTCAACAGACTTTTAAATATCTGACTCTGAGGATGAAAAATTCCACGAAAATAAAAACGTAGTGAACATTTTTCAAGACTTAAACTTCCAGTCCTGACATTATTTCAGTGACTACTGTCAACTTGTTCCATGCTACAGATCTTCTCGGGTCCTGGGCAGGGATGCATGATATTGGATTTTTTTTTTGCTGATGTCTGATATGCCAATATTTACAAATTAATTTTAGCCACTGCCTTAGCTAATAAAGCCACCGCAGTTAACCTCTTGCCTTTTTTGTACTGCTGTTTTAATTTTCTAATAAAATCAGACAAAATATGGTCGCAACTCATTGACTATTTAATTCCCAAGGTAGTCAATAATAAGAGCACTAATCATGCTGATGCCAACTCACAGGTGGGACAGCAGGTTGGAACTGTCGATTGAAGAGCTCCAGACAGTTGTTGAAGATGTATTCGTAGGTGGAGTTCAGACAGGCTTTAACACAGTCTCGTACCACGTTGGCAGCCCGGGGAGGACTCTGCAGTTCCAAGACCTGCATAAGACAGGACATTGGAGAGGGATGTCAAGTCAGTTATAACTTTAGACCAAGGCACTCAACATATAGCCTACACAATCATACAACTTTGAACCTTTGGATATTGATAAAGTAGCTGTGGTCATCGAATGTGTCAGGCTTAGTGTTTATTAAGCCTGATGGTGCTAATCTAGCCTCATTAGGTCACAAGTTTTAATCCTGTCCCAGCACAGCTCATTTCTGGTCCATTGTATATGACTTGCTTTCTGCACTAAGTGATTCACCCCTCAATCCTAGGAATTTTCTCTCTCTTTGAGTGTGCTTAGCTACCTCTCACCAGGTAGTGGAGGAAAAGGGGTTGGTACCATGTGGGGTACTGTTTGTATAAGTTCTGTTGTGCATTTATGTGTTTATGAGGCATTAAGATACAATTATTTAAATAAATCTACAAAAAAAAACTCCAAGTAGTGTTTCTTATCTCAGTGAGAAAAGGAATTTAGTTTGTGTTAACCAGACAGAAGAAATAACCACAAGATAAATCAAAAGATGAATTTGTAATTACAAATAACTCAGATAAGTTATGTAGGGAAAAATGAGACTCAAGGCCTTTCTGTTCCACAGCATTTCTCATGCCTCAGTGTAAACGATCTCCACATAGCAGATCTACACTCAACAACTCAGGCTGACATTAGTCAGAGGTATTAATACACTCTGCAGATAATAATGTGAGTGTGTTTGCTCTTCTTTTATGCAACTGTGAAGTTTCTCAAGGTCCGACTTTATCTAAGAGAGAAAAAGCTACCTATTTTGGGCCTTTCCAAGGCAGCCATAGAAGGAAGATTTCCGGTTAGGACTAAAAATCTTTCAATGTCTGATTAGTTATGACTATTTTGGCTTGTTTTAAACCCAAAATGAACCATACAACATGATAACAAAAAGATAATCAGGTATGCCAGACGATGATGTTCTGACTTGATCAAAAATAACGAATGATAATTTATGGAGTTGTCCGAGTCAGCAGTTATTCATATAAACCATTAAGGATGTTCAGGCCAAGACTTCCCCTATCGTGTTGTTAGTTATTGTATGAAGCAGCTTCAGACACCACAATGGTGTTTAAGTTAAGGAACAACATTTAAGACAGGGTATTCTTTTAAGTGATTAGTTTTCTGGAGATCAACTGAAAGATACAGTAAGTTGCTGCAAGAGAAAAGGAGATGGCTTTTGGTACTGCATTTCAGACAATGCTTTTTAAAGTCTGGCTGCAAATGACATTAGTTTGGATCTTGCAAAGTTTGTGGTGTCTGTAGTCCAGATATGAAATCCCAAAAGTCTATCATTGTTTTAGCTTTAATTGTAGAAGTGGCATACGCCGTATTGAATTTTGGATCCCAGTGGGTCATGGGATACTTTTATCCAGTGCTATAAACAGCCATCTGCATGCAAGTGCAGCTAACAGTTTGGCCTTATATCCTGCCTTTCTGCTCAGCTCTTATTTTCCAAGTTGCTTGCATGATACTAGATCATGGCTTATTACTTGATGGAGTTTTGTGCCCTCAACTTCACCTGGGAGGCAGCAGCTGCATGGAAGTGATGAGCATAACCTCTCCTCCAATCACCAGTCACCATCGTATGAAGCGAGCTTGCTGCTTCTTCAGACAACTGTGCTTATGCTAAGCACAGCAAACAAAATCAATCCAGTGGAATCTCCTTAGCAAATTAAGAGACCTGCCAGGTTGTGATAGCACTTTCCTTTTAGGCAACACAAATACACTAGCTACCTGCTGGGCAGCCCATTGGCCCTGGATAACTGTAAGGCACCTAGGCATCATTAGCATTTTCCTTCCAGGTGACACATACACCTTATACTTGCTACCTGTTAGGCAGCTTCTTTCTTTCAGTTACCCACAACCAAAAGGCTGCCTCACAGGTAGCTAGTACACATAGGCAGCCTGGAAGGCAAAAACTATGCCTACCTGCCTGACAGTCATCCACAATTAAAGGGCAGTCAGTATAAGGAGTCTGGAAGACATTATCATGTCCATACCATGTCTTTAGCTACCTTGAAGTCAGCAAAGCTCTTTATGATAATTTACTAAGCATCCTGGAAGGCATCAAGATCCTTACCAAATAAATAAGCTTTACTTAATTTGCTAAGGAGATTCAGCTGGTTTGATTTTGTTTGCTTGTTTGTTTTAATCTATGACAATATTTCAGATTTAACTTAAGGTAGCTAATATTAATTAACTTGTGCTAAATATAGCAGCTAACAAGCAAATTGGCATAGTTGTCTCCAGCTTGCTCACTCATTATGATGGTGAGTGGTGATTGGATGAGAGGTTGAACTCATGACTTTACATGATTGGAAGGCGGTTGGAGGGCTGGACTTGCCTTCCAGGCAGCTACTCTCCTTCAGGCAAAGTTGAGGGCACAAAACACCACTGAGCTAGTAGGTCACCCAAAAGGCAGTTTTTGCTTAAATTGCTCCAGGACTACACCAGAAAAGTTGTTCACCTTACATATTCTAAGATTTACATTTCAGTCTTTAACAAAGTACTTTTGTTTGTAAGAGATCCATTCAACCTGTATCTTAATTTTACCTTCATCCTGAAGAAGGTGATGCTGGTGAGAAGATCCACAGTTGACTTGAGGTCAGTGAGTCGAGACTTGTTACTAGCTGGGAAGTTGTTCTGCAGAAAAACACAACACAAATGAGTCCATAAAATATTTGTTTTTGTTGATAACACAATTTATCTTCCTTTCAAGTCTTTTATTCCCTGTAATTTTTTCCTATTTTATTTGTGTTGCTTGTCTGTCTAATTTAGTTCATCTTATGAAGTTCCTGCTTCACCCATCTTAAATTTATGACTGCATAGCTGATTACAAGCAAACAGTCATAATGAATGCAAAGAGACTGGCATATGAGAACACAAGAAAACCTGCTGAGACCCAAAATTCAACTTAAAGAGAGAATAACAAACAACATCTGAGAGGCTGAGTAAAGGGTATTTTTAACATCAAGAGCATATTGGAGGAAATGAAGCTGCCAAATGACAGCAGAAGGTGGCAAAAATCTGTGAAAGACAACATTTGTCATTTTGGCAAAGATGATGAGTTGAGACCAAGTTTTTGTGTTCACATTTACACAGATAAACAGCTTCCTTTCTCAGTTAGTGAATGGAGAAGTAGTTAAATGTCATCTCAATAGACTGAGGTGATCTATAGACTTGAGTGCACCGAAGAAAAGAATTGAATGAGAGACTCACTCTGTACATGGAGAGGTCGATACGGAGGGAGTTGTGCAGCTGATCCAGAAGCTTTACAAAACGATCCCTCTGTTGGAAGAAAAGAAAAAAAGGCAGAGACATTCTGTTCAGATTCTTACCCTTGTTCATACAGTGAGAAAAACTCAGACATGAACAATTTGCAGCCCGTGTGTGTCTGAGGGTCTGTGTCTAAAAAAAATGTGTAGTCTGACACTGTGGAGAGGAACAAGAAGATTGGAAAGATGCAGAGAAAAAGAAATGTTTTGAATCAAAATAGAGAGCCAACTCTTCTGTATGTCTAAAAATAAGACCACTAGAGTATAATACTGTCTAGTCTAAAGGTCTATCTATCTCTGTCTATTGTAAAAGAAGGGTCTTTGTGAAATTTCATAATGATTATATGGACTTTATTCACAGTGTTTGATGTGGTTGTTTTTCTTTCCTTTTTTCAGAGTATTTTATTTTTTCTTTTTACATCCCTACTACTGTGTTTTTAGATTTATCTGGTTAAAGAATACATTAGGCAGTAGAGATGCACCGATTGTGAAAATTTTGGCCAGTACTAAAGTTTAACATAACAGTTTAACCAATGCTGATGCGAATTATTTCATCACTTCTTTCGGTATAAGCCTCCTAGTTTGCCATCAATTTCTGTCATTTTTGACCAGGAAAACAGATCAGAGTTTGTCTAACTGGTCACATCTTCTGCCCTGTAAAAAGTCTTTTTTTTCTAAATAAGCTACAAGATAAACCAGATGCCAAAAGATAACCATAGGTAAAATGGATAATATACTGGACTGTCATTCAGGGTTTGGGCTAGGCCCCTTATCTCCAGTGAAGTTTGGTCTTAACGCTTCATCATACCAAAACATTTTGGACAATGCTATGCTTCCAACCTTGTGGCAATAGTTAGGAGAAAGCCCTTTCCTATTCCAACGTGACAGTGCCTAAATGCACAAAGCAAGAACCACAAAGACTTGTTTTGATGAGTATGGTAGGAAGGAACTCGACTGGCCTGTTCAGGACCCTGACCTCAATCTGATCTAGCAACTCTGGGATGAACTGGTACCTCACAAATGCTCTACAGAATGAATGGGCAAACACTCAAGAATCTTGCGGAAAGCATTCCAAGAAGAATGGGGGCTGTTAAAGCTGCAAAAGGGGGCCAACTCCATATTAAAGTAAAAATAGTAAACCAATGGAAATGAATGCTAACAGAGTCTTAAGTCTTGTGGTAGCTATCAAAGAAAAACAATACTGGATGCCAACAGTGGTAGGGTGATGAGTACAAGTTTTACTCCAAGTGTTCTTGAATTTGAAAAATTTTAACTATTTGTGGGAAAAGGATGAAAGATTGAAATTTATTTTTTTCTTCGTCTCCTGGTTGTTATTTGCAGAGTGAAGTAAGCCATCACATTCTGTCTGTTCAAAAACTCTTTCCTGTCACTACATATGACCCAGTGTGGATGGAAAATAGCCAGTAATGTCCCTTGTTGTTGTTTTCATGTAATGTATCCAAATTAAATTAAGTTCAATTATATCCTTGGCTTGGCATGCCTGCCCTAAACACAGGGGCTCCTCCCTTCTTAATCAAGTATGACGTTTCTCCTAATTTCCACCAAGCATGATATTTTTAGTTCCTGATCAGCAGTGAAAATGTCAAATGAAAGCTATTTGCCAGATCCCAGTTGTTTGATCAATCTAAAACCATTCACATTTTTAATATAAGACAACATGGACAACATTATGTTGTATTAATAGTGTTATGTTATGTTGAATCTCCCTGCTTGAGCATGATGCCAGAGGAAAATGTCGGCCGTGTAACACTGATAAATGGATCACCATGAAGCAGAGACATATGATATGCATTTTTCTACAACAATGTGTAAGGAACTCCATAAAATTTAAAGGTGCTCTCCCAAATGTGTGCATGCATTTCAAAGAACGCCATCTGGAAGAGAAGCTGCTCTTCATCCTGTAGTAAAAAGTCTAGGATGTGATTTGGAAAGCAGAGATGGGGACACATGGACAGGAGGAGCCAGGGATCCAACAACTCTATGATCGACAGCCAACCCATTCTACCACCTAAGCGAGCAGAGGCATCCCCATTGCCTAGCTTTTAATTTATCCACTACAGTCCTCTTTATGTAAAGTATTTATATGTCATGCCAAGAAAGAAAACATAAATAGAGAGGGAGAGAATACGCTGGCGTAAAGGGAGTCACGACACAGCTGACTAACAAGATAAAATGAGTCTTGTCTGATGGAGAAATTGAGGGGGAGGAAGAAAGAGAAGCAGGGTTTCCAACTTCTCAAAAAGTTGGCAAAAGTTGCACACTAGTTTGTGAGAAAGTACACTAGAAAGGAGTCTAATAGGTATCAACACCAGAGTCCCTAATTGGCCCTATGTGATTGTGTAACAGCATAAAAGTCACTTTGAAATCAGTCACATACTTCAATCTTACATCTGCATGGAGCCAGTCATGGCTGCATTTACACATTAGTTTGTGTTGGTTTGAACACTGGGAAGGACTTCCCTTTGTTTTATCTTTACATAAAAGTGTGAACATTTGCCAGCAGTGACTGGCTCTAAAGAAAAATAAAAAATGGACAAATTCTTATCAACACTTGAAAGACACTTTTAACTCTGGTTTTGTTTGTGTCTATCAGTGTGTCCCAGGATGGCAGGAACAATGCAAACAATGAGTAATTACTGAAGAGAAAGCAGAGAAGCACAGCTTGTTATCCCTTCTTACTCATGAGAATTAAGAATCCAAGGAGAGGATGATTTGGATGAAAAATAAAAGAGCAGGAGGGAGAAATTCCCAAACACTCAAGAAACTAGACTACACGCCCAGGCTTAATAATTAGCAGAAACTAAAAATGTGTGGAGATTTTCACAAGCTGTAAATAAATCTCAGCTCTGTATTGATGACCTTTGTGGTTAAAACCCATAGATTATTTTTGTCTCGTAAATTTCTGTGATAAATGACTTATTTTATTGTTGATGTGTTGTTCTTCTGTTTAAAGTCAGAATTATAATGTAATTACCATTTACAGCAGCTGTGTGTCCTCTTTGTACAACAAAAAACTCAACATGGTTTCACCAGCTTTCTGACTTCACTACATTTAATAAGAATTTTTTATAACATAGAAATGGGATTTTTACCTTTTCTTTCTTTAGCTGTGCTTCCACCGAGCAGTCCTGTTCAGATTAGTTTGGTTACATACACAATTATTTGCATTATCACTATTTAAGGTTGGGGATGGTACAACAATAACCAATCTGTTCAGTTCTACTTTTTTGGGTACAAAGCCTATCTATCGGCAGCCTTGTGATTGATCAAAACAATCATCACTGCCAGTGAGAGGTGGCGTTAACAAATATTCTCCATCATTGACGGATTTTTTTGATGGATGACGGAAAATTTTGAAGGCTGTCCGGACTGGAATGAAGAGGATGAGCCTGTGTTACAGCGCAAACACAAACAGATGCATAGACCTTTTCCAATTTGCACACATGAACTATCAAGGAAGTTATTTAATCTATTTTAAAAAATCTTGTAACCAGTGGGCTCTTTCACTGACATTGACACCATAGATCAGTGAAAGCGTGTCTGTCTCCTTGCTGAAAGCTCACTGAGAGGCTACTGCAGGTGTCTCAGTACGTCACAGAGGGATACAGGTCGGCATGCAGAATGTTAAGGCCTTTGCACAATGAGTCCATTTCATGTTGTTCTTATCACGTCTCCAGAATTTTTGTTTTTTGTCGTTCCGTTTTTTCAGAACAGGTTTGATTTTATGCAAAATTTCCTATCTGTCCAAGTCATTTAAATGGGTGTTTGATGATTCAAAACAGCTCCTGCTGCTTCCACCTCACTTGCTCATCACCGCCCTCTCCTCCCCTCTCTCTTTCATGCACCAATCCTCTCTTTAAACACCAAAGTTTGATCATTTATTATGTGGATAGCAACCATAGAAATATAACAGAGATGGGTGAATGATGATTCAGATCAGCACCTGTTGCTTTATTCTCTCTTGCTTACTCACCCCCGTCCAACCATTCCCCACCCCCTCTCCCTTGCACCGAAACCTCGCTTTAAACACCAAAGTTTGCCTGTGTATTATGAGGACATCAACCATGGAAATATAAAAGACAAAGGTATACGTTTGTAGCCTGCTAACAGGTCATAACAGAGACTGAATTAAAAAGTTGTTCTCCATGATGAACTCCAGAAGAATGAGGCATACGCTGAAAAGAATACAGTCCACAGTTTAGCAAGGTGGTGGCTCAGTAATGCTCTGAGGTTGCTTTGCATCTTCTGGCACTGGAAACCTGCAGTGTGTGGAAGGCGAGATAGATTCATCGAAGTATCGGGTCATCCTAGGAGGAGATGTCATGTTGTCTGTAAGGAAACTGAAGCTTGGGTGCCATTGGCTTGGTTGCAGAAGTAGTCCTGGAAGATTCTACGATGGCCATCATAGTCGACTGACTTGAACCCCATAGAAAGTCTCTGGTGGGATTTGAAGAAGGTGGTTGCAACATGCAAACTCAAGAATAAAACTAAACTGGAGGCCACTGTACAATAGAATGGTCTAGGATTCCTCAGGAATGCTGCCACAAGCTGGTGTCTGGCTATGCATTTTGTTTTCAGCAGCCCAAAGAAGCAAAAGGGTGCTCTACTAAGCACTAAGGATTTTTGCTATGAAGAGGTTGAATCATTTCGAGACTGAAGAAGTCATTATAAGTTGCATTTTCAGTTGAATTTGGGGAAACCACTTGAAGCACTGCATTGCATGCTTTTGTTTGATTTGTGCTTTGCAAAAAGCAGAAAGTCTGTACATTTTCACAATAAACCTGATTTGCAATGGGAATTGCGATTGCAACTGTAAATAAACTTGCATTTCTGTAAACAATATTTTCACCATAACCCCTTCAACCTCAACTTCAACTCAAAATTAGAAGCAGGTACAGTACAAGTGAAAAACATCAGTAGTGACCTTTAAAAGAAACACAGTGTCATCATGTCTCTCCCTATGAAGGCCTTCCGTGTCCTCACAGCCTCACACACTTCCCTCATACATTCACACCTTTCACCTAAGGTAGTATTAACAGATGTTATTACCTCTGTCTCCTTGTCGCCTGCTCTCCACACACTGAGAAGATGGGTTATTGCTTCAGGTCGACTGTTGTCATATAATTTATGTGATCATTAAACATTTGGCCTGCGCTTCAGTTCAACATTGTGTGATAAATGCCTTTTTGAAATGTATGAATTAATACTATAATCAAGCAGCCTAGAGGGGAAAATAATAAGGTTATCCTTCAAAGCTATTTTTTCCTATTAAGTCTTCAATAAAAGATTATTTAAAAAAATCATTTTGGAGTTACATATGCAAAATCCTGGATTACCTCATTTTTATTAGTATCTTAAATGGTTTTGTCCCTTTTTTGCACTTTTCTCCTCTTTTTTTTCTTCTTTGTCCAAAAACATACGTAATAAGCATCTAAGGCAAATTTAATCTAAAGTCACAAGTCATAAATTTAGAGAACTAACTGACTGAATCAGTGGTTCTCAAAGAGATCGTAATCCTAATGTCTCTGTGTTAGTGCTTTGTAACTTTTCGACACTGTAGTCCAGTAGATATCCTGTCGGTTTGGTTGACCTGAAAAAATATCCTCTAGAAATGCACTTTCCAAAGAACAGAGCTGGTATTAGCACTGAAGCTTTTTAGTTTCCCTTGAGGAGCAGGTGCAGTCTCACCTTGAATCAATAAAAGACCATTTACATGCAGCTGAAGGTGGATGAGATGGCATTATCATGAGAGGTGACAAAATGTAAAAGTCTAACCTCATGTAGGAAACCTTTTTTTTCTATCTTTATATTTCACCAGGAGGTTCCATTGAAATTAAAAATCTCTTTTACAGGATACATAATCACAAAAACAAAATTAAAAATAGCTTAAACAATATAAGATGAGAACATCAAAATAATGAAAGATGTATTACAAATTATTGTTGGTTAAAAAAACCCTGGCAACATCATGCCTCTGTCACTGTATGATTGCTGTTGTCAGTGAATGTGACTGAAGCTCTTTTTGAAGGTTGGTGCCTTAGGTTCATTGTAGGAAGGCAGTTTTCCTGAGATCTGTAACCTTGGGGCATGTGAAAAGAACCAAATGTGAGGATCTGGTAACTGGTTATCAGTAAATATGAAATAAAGAAGGGTAGAGTGCAGAAGTGAGATGCTAGTTTTCCCAGAATGACTTAATAAAATTGAAAACATAAAAACTATACCAGTGCCAGTGATTATTTTGTTGACCTAAACTATGACTAAAAACTTTCATTGACAGGCCTTTTTTCCATGAGAAAAACTAACAAAAAAGTAGGTTTAGTTTTCATCAAGATGACTAAAACTAGACTAAAAAGCAGTTTAGGTTTTGTCGGACATTCAAAATTGATGATATTTCTAAACTGTGGGTAAATATGTCAAAATACAATCCATCTGTATCTCTTCTGCCTCTCAGCTGTAGAAAGCAGGGACCCCAGGTTTGTTAGGGTGCATAGAGCATACTATTATAGTTTGGTACCAGATTTAGGCAAGAGAATTAATGTTTGGACTAAAAGTAAAGACTAAAATGTGAGGACTTTCTATGGACCAAAACTAAACTAAAATGCGGTTGAGTTTTCGTTGACTAAAACTAGACTAAAACCAGAAATCACTAAAATATGACTAAAATAAAAAGTCATTTAACCTAAAGACTTAGACTGAGAAGAGAAATAACACTGACCAGTGCTTTTGTCTGGGAATGAACAAGTTCACTTCAAAAATCCAAATCAAGAGTTCAAAATCAAAATTTGGTAAAATCTTAGGAATAATTGCAACTGGGCACAGTGACAGCTTCCCTCTTAAGTGTGCCACTGAAGGCTCTACAGAAATGAGCAACATTTCATCGACACAACCAGTGAGATTGGTGCTGGAACATTTCAATAGCTTACTGTTGGTGATACTGGACTGAGCTGTTTAATTATGGCAGCCACTGCTGTTGTTGTAACATTCAAGACAAGTCACAAATTTCCAAATTAGACAGAAATATTTGAAGACAGTTAGGCATCCCATATCAAAGTTCACTGACAGAACCCAAAACAGTGTAGAGAGAACTGATCAACATCTGAGACTGTAACCAGGGTATTTTATAAACTGCCCTGCTATCAAATCTGCACTCTACCTTTAATATCATTAACCCCTTAAAGGCTGTCGTATCATATTTGATAAATACTTTTAGGATACCTCTATCTAATCAATATGATTGATAAATTACTAAAAAAAACTTCTGAATATAATCTGATAAATGATAAAAATGCCCTCAAGTGGATTATCAGTTACAAAAACACCTAATGTATCAAATGAGATAGAAAAAATAAATAGGCTATGTTAAATTTTATGGACATTTTGAATTTTTTGGGATTTCAACAGAAAGTGAATGCTCCTGGAGAAGATTTGGATGCTGCAGCTGCACAGAGGTTCTTAGATGTTAATTTTCTTTAACAAATATCTCTGTTAAAGTGAAAAATGGAAACAAGTATCAGCAGCATCTTTGGTTCAGCCTGTGGCTGAAATTAGGCAGCTCTCAGGTGTGATGATGAATAACAGCTCTAAAAGAAAGTGCCAGAAAAGAAATACACTGTACAAGCCCTTGACTGGTAATTTATGGTAGAAAACAGCCAAAAAATCTCCAGTATATAATGATTTTCTTTCCTCTTGCAAAATTTATGATGCATCAACCATTGTCCCCAAAAGGAAAGGAAAGGGGACGCACACACCAACGGTCTGAGGGCAAACAAACACACACACACCTGTGTCACAAAGTCTGCCATCTGATAACATTACACAGAGATGAGTTATAGAGAGCAGAGAGGAAGAACAGATCGATATGAAAGCATGTAAACACAGGGAGGGGTAGAGCAAACAAAGGCTGAAGTTAAGTCGCCAAATAAGGAAATCACCTTATTACCATGGCAACAGGTACACTGAAATTGGCTTGAATCAACGTTAAGGACAAAAGCAATAAGCAAAACCAGAAAATGGAGCTGTAAAATGGAGGGAAATAATAACGATTTTTCTGAGATCTTTCTGGGGGTGAGTGGCACTGAAGAAGAAAGAGAGAGGCAGAGACAGTCAAATCTCAAATAAATAAAAAAATAAACAGACGGAGCAGTTGGCCGAGCGCAGCCAAGTAATTGTTATAAGAAAAGGACTGCCTGGGTGCTAGTGTAGCTCAAACTTAAAGTAAGGAAAAAACAAAGGAGAAACAATCAAACAACAAAATATATGTACTTTCTATATTGAATGTTTACACATTTAAGGGTAGATGACAAATCAGTTACAAGCAAAACAGGTACAACTAGAAAAGCACTCAGAGAGCGCAGACCTTCGCCATTAGCCCTATCTCCCAATAGTAAAGAATCCTTTAAAAATTCCTGGATCCAGATGGTGATCTGGATCACTCCCAAAATCTAATTAGTTCTTCCTTATGCCATTTCTGACATTTCCTGAAAATTTAATCAAAATCCGTCCACAACATTTTGAGCTATTGTTGCTAACAAACAGACAAACTAACTAACTAACTAACAGACTAAAAAACCCTGCCGATCACATAACCTCCATGGCGGAGGTAATAATCAAACTAAAGAGTCTCCAATGTAAGCACATCAGTGGTAAGATTAGGAACTGTTTGCAAATTTGTTGGTTTTGTCAGGAAAAGTAGGCTTAAGTTAAGAGGACAGATTCTAGTTTAGGTGAAAATAAGCTTACTTTAATGAGGTCTATTTTATTTTTTATACATCAGTTTTTAATCTTTTTTTATCCCCTGATGTGATCTTGTCTTCTAATAATTTTGACATCTTATTGACATGTTTTGCTACTTTTATTTTTTTCATTATCTTCTCCAGTTGTATTGCTTTGCCCCCCCTAGAGGACTGTCAGCCACCGAGGGTCCCAAGATAAGGATGCCCCCTGGCATCTTTTTCCCTATTGGGCTAAACATTTATTTAAATTGTATTTAAGTGACCAGTCTAAAGAGGAGAAAATGCTTAGAGAACAGTCAAATTCATCATAGGGTCATTGTGTCAGCAGGTATGATGTCAATGTGCTGTGTAGAGCATGGCTAACATAAGAAGCTAGCTCCGCCAGCCTGTGTCCTCTTTTCAGCTTAATATTCTGCTGATTGTGGTTAGATGTCACTTTGGTTGAGTAGTTATATGTGAGGTGCCCCAGGTAAAATGGACATGCACACTGACATTTATGATGACGTAGCTCAGCACAAGCACTGGAACTGGCTTGGTGGAGATGGGGTACGTGTCTACATGGTTTTGCGCAACATGATACACTTCAACTATATTATACTCCTGAATTACTGCCATGAAGCTATGCATAAGTTCAAACTGGATGAATCTTTCATTTCCATTCATCCTTTCACTCATTAATCACTCTTTCCTGACTCTTTTCCTGCTTGGGTAATCAGCTGGTATGGGCATCTACTCACTCAAACTCTGATCCAATCCTTTTTTGACATGACCTCTCTCAATCCAATCGTCCTGCAGTGGTCATATTTTAAAATCTGTCTCCTCTCCTCTGCAGTCAGTAGTTTCAGTGTGACTGCTGCAATCCTCCTCCTCCCCAGCTACCTCTAAACCATCTCACTGGTGTCCAGGTGGAGCGAGAGGCATCTGACTGCAGCCCTCAAGCAAATCTCTACGCTGGGGCGTTTGGCTGGAGACCTCTATGGTGGGGCGAAACCTCTGCACTGGGGCGTGACGTACATTGCCCGAGCCGGCAGGCCTCTACGCTGGGGCGTGACATATATTGCCTGAGCCGGCGGACCTCTACGCTGGGGCGTGACGTATATTACCCGCAACAAAATTTCAGCTCTATCCGCTTGCCGACAGGCTGACCCTAAATCTAACCAGTCAGGTTTTAATGCCTAAACCTAACCAGTCGGATTTGAATGCCTAAATCTAACCTGTCGGATTTAAACGCCTAAACCAAAGCAGTCGTTTTAATAGCTTAGACTCATACATATGGGTCGGCGTCTGCTACTGCACGGTCCAGCGTAGACCCGTACGGGTCGGGGTGTGCTGCTCGCCCCAGCGTACGGGGTTATGCTAAGGTGTCATGAGCACAGCGGTCATGCTAACAACAGCTAACAAGCTGCACGCCCCAAGTTAGGCTTGGGCAATGTACGTCACACCCCAGCGAAGACGTTTCGCCCCACCGTAGAGGTCTCCAGCCGAACGCCCCAGCGTAGAGGTTTGCTCAAGGGCTGCAAGCCAGACCCTCTTGGGTGGAGCTCATTCATGCCAATCCTATCTCTTCATCACCACTAGGGGTGGGAATCCCTAGTGGCCCCACGATCCAATATCACAATACTTAGGCCACAATTCTATATTGTTGTGATTTTAAGCATTTTGCAATACAGTAAGTACTGTGATACCATATGGCACGATATATTGCAATCTGTACCATTTTTTTCAAATGACTAGCTGATTTAGCATTAGTCTTGCCCCCATTTTTGTCGTATTTCTGCAGTATTTTATTTTCATGTAGCACTTCTTGCAAACCTCATGTGTCATGTCTATCTCATTCATGCCCTGCTTGCATTCCTAATGCCCTTTCCCTGGGGCTGCCATGTTTGTTGTGCTAATTTTCTGGACAAAAAATTGTCCAAACAATTGATTTTATTTTTCCATTAGCAGTTAATTTGGAAAAAATCGACACTTTGTGGACGAGACGATATGATATACTGCCAGACAAAATATCGCAATACTATACTGTATTGATTTTTTCTCCCACCCCTAATCACCGCCTCCAATATGTCTAAAAAATTCCCTTGAACTTTATCCTGACTCTTTAACCCACAGTGGAGGTTCTCTTAAAGTCCTTGGGGATGGTTTTTGCAGTGTATACATTTCAGTAGAGGTTTGTGGTGCAAAAGCTATATTCACAAGGCATGGTCAACAAAAAGCTGAAACCTGTATGCCTGTTCCTTTTTTTCTTTGTATTACATGACTTCTTTTTTTATCATGTAGACATTATTTCTTTTGCTATCCATTTTGCCAAAGTCCCTTTAAAGTACTCTGCACAGCTGGTTAAATTAGACACTGACAATGTTATGCAAATAAACTTGCTTTTCCTCTCTGTAATGAGTAATACTACTTAAATAGATAATATGAATCTATTCAAATGTTTGGCGTTTTGTTTTTCACTTAAAAAATTCTCGTTCATTAGTGTGGACTAATAAAAGTGTTTGCTGCTGTGTCATGCATTAGTAAGTATCAAGTCATTAGAGAGTAACTGTAGTCCCTCTGATCAAACAGGGAAATGAGAACAGCTTAATGACATAAATGAATTAAACAGTAACCCACTTAGAAAATGCCTTCATTCAGTTAAATTAAATTAAATAAATACATTTAACAACAGAAAGAAACCTTTCTTGGTTGCCAGTTTGGGCAGTAAGAAACCCATTAAATGAGAACGTCCTTCAGCAGTTCGAGTAACTGCACATGAACTATTGTCCATGCTGTTGGTAGAGATCCCAGGAGTCATAAAGCTTGGCCTTTAACTGACATTGCCCCCTCTCTGTGGCTCCAGCAGGGCCCACAGGCCTTCATTTGGGTCACTTCAGTTCAGAGTAATTCCAAAGGTCTAACAAAGGTAAGACATGAGATTTTTATGAGGAAGAATCTCAGCTGTATTAAAAACAACAGCTTTGTAATGAAGATCCCTCATAGATGTCTGTGTGAAAAAGTTCTTAACCAAGTTTTGGGTAAAGAGAAGCATGAAGATCTGCACACTAGGAAACGCAGTTGTTGTTACTTTATACCTGTTCATTCGTTTTGAATCAAGCATCCACTAAGAAATGTACGTTTACTTTTTTTCATTCCAAGTTTTAAGTACAACAGATTATCTGGTGGTGAATGCAATAATTAGTAAAAAATTACAGCCTTTATTAAGGGGCACTTTTTAAAATCCATGTTATGAAGTGCTTTCCACAGACAGAATAAGCAAACACAAACAAATATCAAATTATAAGGATTTAGCTGTTTTCTTTAGTTGGATAGGATAGCTGAAGAGAGGCTGGGTATATGGGGAGAGAGAGCAGGGAAAGATCAGGATCAGGATTTAAACTTGTGACCAATTTTTCCAGGTTGGTAGCCTCTGTGTATGGTGGCCTGCTTTACCAACTAGCCTAAATCAACACTCCATTTATTATTCTTTATTTTAGCTTATTTATAATGGAAATTTTCTTTCAAACATATTCTATTCTTTTCAAAATAAATGCAGATGAAAAATGCTCTTTTAACCTTTTTCTGTAATATATAACAAAATAGTGTGGTAAAAAAACATATCCAAAACTATACATAAACTGTAACATTTAAAGTGAAAAAGTTATTCGATGAAAGCATTTTTTTTTCATGCAGCACTTAAAAATCCATGACTTAGCTGATTTCCTCAGGCAGATTGTTTCAGAGCATCAAGATCCTGAAATCAAACAGTATTTTATTTGATTATCTGAAATGAGAAGACTTTTGTCTCTGAGGATCTCAAAGTACTCAGGAACATTTTATGTACAGCAGGGCCAGTGATAGAGCAGAGAAAAAGGCAATGAAGGGGTGTAAAATTTAGACCTGTATTCAAAAAATCCATGTACCAATATATCGTTGCATGCTCCTTCGGGGATAGGGGTATCAACCCAGATGTTACAGAACTGGTATGACCACAAAAGACATCACTGCAGTCACATCCCCCATAGTGCAGTTAACAAAAAAGCCAACAAAAAGCAGCAGGTGCTAAACTGAATGATGTAGGACATGCTTCAGTACAAAACAAACTGATGGTGCTGGATGAGAAAGTTCATCTACCTGCACAACTGAAAGCAAAGATACTGGATTATTTTGGTTTTCTTCAAAAACCAGAAAGTCGGGAGATGGCCATGAGTCATGAATACCCAAGCTATACAAAACAAGGTAAAATACTGCAGCAACACAACCAATCTTCATCTGCACATGACAAGACACCAGGCTAATTTGCAGTTGGCAACAACTAGGCTTACTAAACTTGGCCAGTGTGTGCTGTCCAGCGCTGAATGACATGTAAACTCAAAATTACCCTCAACTTATAAAGGGAAGATGACAAACATCATTTTATACTGTATCTGTAAAGACTTGAGCTGTAGTGTACGGATAAATAAAGCTTCATGCAGTTGCTGCTGATGTTTTCACAGATAAAGCAAAGCGAAATTCTTGCAAATACAAGTGGGATTATATGAAAGTGAAATCAGAATATAATTGTTGTATGAAAACCAGCAACAGAGACAGCAGAGAGGGCTATTTCATGTTTAAAAAGTTCAGTATTGCTGTATTTTCTCTTATTAATAGCTCAGTGATATAAACTGCATATTTGATATCACTTCTTGGATGAAATTAAGATTTTTTTAAGTGTAGGAACCCATAAACTTTGCCCTTGCCTTTACAACTAAGACTACACTGGAAGACCAAACAGTTGAAGGCTGTTAAAAAAAATGAGTTGTGTTAAGTTAAAAGTCCAAAATAGCTATTTCAGTCCAATTTTTCTGAGTTGATTGAACAAAGTTTTCATTTTAAGTAAACATACTCAATCATTCTAAGTGTTTCTGCCATTGCACTTTAGTTATTTGATAATCATTCCTTAATCTGCATAGTTTTCCAAGAATGTCTAGACAGTAGACACTTTTGCACCATGAGTGAAGTTACTGACTCTGTCAGAGTAGTCCCACCTGTAGAGAGTAACTATAACATAGAGTTGATAGTAAACTGTACATGATGAGAGAGGACATCATGGTTCAGTGTGCACTTTTCACTTTAAGTCGCTTAAGTTGGACTACCTTGGGTGGCATTAATGTTCATGAGAAAAGTATGTGATAGAAATAGGGAAAATTGCACTGGATGAAAAACACGTAGCTTTACGAAAAGTACTTAAATGTGTTGCTTCGATTTGGATTCAAACAGAATTTTAACTTAAATTTTAACTTATAAAAATCAAGTTAACCCAACATGAATGTACAAGTAACGATTATTCAAAAAATATATTTCCGTCACATAAAAACTTTGACCCAATCAATTTCAACAAAAAAAATTGAGCAGTTTCAATTTGCTCTGTTTTATGGTGCAGCTGCTGTAGTGAATTATGTGTGGAACATTTTTATAATTAAAAATCAATGTATATCATTGTGTGTTGTACTGTGAAGCTGTGGGAAATACTCAGCTCTAGTAAAAAAATAATGGGTGAATCCAAGTTTTTGGACATGGGTGCCAGGAAAAGAGAGCTGTGATCATGTTTCAAAGTTCTTTATAAACATCAGGAAGCAGAGTTCTGCACAGTCATGACTAGATCAATAGATTTCATGTTGAACAACTTAAAAGCCAGTTAAAGTATACAACCCTCACTTAAGAGTGAGCTCTTTCATTGAAATTTTTCAGTTCTCTTTGTCTGGTGTGATTGTGTTTTAGGCTTAAAATCTATTAGGCTCTTTTGGCCCTTCAAAGGGAACTTGCAGTGCAAAGTTATATTTTAAAATCTCATTACAGAGAGAAAAAGTCTGTCTGAAATTCTATAATAATGATATAAATCATGTTTAGAAGAAAAGTGCATTTTGTGGTCGGTGTCTGCGGGGACACAGCTTGACAGTAAATGTTAATTTAATCACAAGAATGAAATGTTTTCATCATTATGAATCTACAACACAAACAATCATACATCACTGTCACTGTTTCTACTTGTAACTGTGCTGATACCCAAATCCATGTCAGGATAAACCTCTCTTTTAGGACCTAACCCACGTTTAAAAATCCATCCACCTGCTGATATTGCTGAAAAGTGAGAGCTTTCACCAGGTGAAAGCAACACTTGAAAGCCTGAACTGAACCACACTCAACACACATACTGCTACAGCAGCCTGTTGTCAAGCTGCTCTGTTTTAAGAAGCTTGGTGTTTATCTTTGTTTTATTTTGCTGTGAATGTTGGTCACTCACCCCGAAGTTGGAGGCTGCAAATCTGGCCGGTGCAGACACGTTGGTGGAGGCGGTGGGGTGGGCGTAGAAGGCATTGATGTTGGCCAGCAGGGTGCTCATCACTGCCGGCACCCCTGACAGCATGTACTTAGAGGACAGGCAGGAGAAATGTCTGAGGAGGAGAGAGAGAGGGAGACATGGAGGTCATACAGAGTAGAGGGAGGTTTGAAGATTTAGATATGACAGGTGGAAAAACAGTTAAAGGTTAAACAAAATCAGCATGGACATAAAGAGGGAAGGAGGTAAGGTAAAGATTGGATGAGACAGGGGGAGACAGAGGAGTTAGTGAAAAGGACATAAGGAGGCCAGGGAGAACAAGTGGAGGAAGTGGATAAGAACTAAAATGTTTAATTGGAGGTTTGGAGTAAGAGTTTAGAAGACAGAAAAAGAAGTCTTGAGAGACAAAATAAAGTTTGATCCCATAGTTATCGAGCTGCCATTGAACATTAAAATATCATCACAGCTTAGCAAAGAACAGCTCAGTTTTATTTTGCAATAAAAAACAGGGACAGGAAGCTTTGGGTTTGAGGTTTATGGTGCCTTTAAATCAATCATGACCAATATAATTTGTCTTTTTGACAAAAATGTTACAAAACTCTTTAATGTCAAAGAGAAAACAGATTTTTACAAATTAATGTCAATTACATAAAAAATATGTAAGGTAAAATAAATGGTTGCATAAATATTTACCCCCTTTAAGTGACTGGCCTAATTCTTCAGATGAAAAGGATCACCTGAGTGCAGTGAATTTATCTCAAATGATTGTAGTTTAAAAAACACCTGTGTCTGGAAGATCATGTCACTAATTATCAGTATTCCTGGCTACCATGACACTATGAAGACAAAGGAACACTCAGAGAAAAGGTTATTGAAAAGTGTAAGTCAGGGGGTTGGATACAAAGAAATTTCCAAGGCACTGAAGCTCTGTTAAAGTTGAGCTGAGTTCTGTTAAATCCATCATCAAAATTGGAAAGAATATAGCACATGTGTAAATCTGCCTAGATCAGGCCGTCCTCACAAACTGAGTGGTCGTGCAAAAAGGAGACTAGTGAGAGAAGCCACAAAGATTCTATTGACTACTCTGAAGGAATTACAAGCTTCAGCACCTGAGGTGGGACTCTGCATACTACAGCTGTTGCATGGGTTCTTCAGCAGTCAAAGCTTTATGTAAGAGTGGCAAAGAGAAATACACTCTTGGAGAAAACTTCTGAACCTCTACTAGAGTTTACCAAAAGGCATGTGGGAGACTCCATGATCAAATGGAATACAGTCCTTTGGTCTGATGAGACCAAAATGGTGCTTTTTGGCCATCAGACAAGACGCTATGTTTTGAAGACAACAAACATTACACATCACCACAAACACACCAACCCAACTGTGAAGCACAGTGATTCAGCATCATGCTGTGGGGATGCTTCTCAGCAGCTGGCATTGAGGCCTTGTACACATGGAGATGAAAGCGATATATTTACGTTTCATTTTGAAAAGTTTTCCATAAACACAGTATTGTTTCAGGAAATGTCCATGTAAGCACGGAACCACTGAAAACTACTGAAAATACTGTAGTTCATATGGCGCTGTATTGCTGCCACCAAAATGCACCAAAGAGAGAAGAAGATTACAGAAAACTGCCCAAAACTTTCTCCTGGTTGCCCTTTTGGTTGTTCTCCGCATTTTCCGTGTCATTCTTAAACTTTATTTTTTATATAAAACCCTTGAGTTTGTCTTGCAGTTAGATTTAAGTAGGTACAGAGAAGTTCACTTATGTGAAATCAGTCACTGGTATCAAACTATCTGCAAACAAGAGTGAAGTTAGAGCATCCATATTAAGTACCAATATAAAAATATATAATTCTCAGGGAAGAAGGAGTTTGGAGAAAGGTTAGTTCATTTGCTGTAGCACTTAAGGGGAATACGGGGGAGTCTGATGTGATCACAGCTGACACTAGGCAAGAGGTGGAGTACACTCCTCACAGCTCATCACAGACTGACAAATAGGGACAGACAACCAATCACACCTACAGGCAATTTAGAGTCACCAGTTAGCCTAACCTGCAGTCTGTGCAATGTGGGAGGAAGCCTGAATACTCAGACAAAACCCATGCAAACTCTGCACTGAACCCAGTCTTTTCTTGCTGTGAGGCAATCACTAACTACAAGGAAGTAAAGATTTAATTGGACTAGTATACTGTATTTTTCATGACGTTTTTTTGTATCTGCAGGCAAAATAATGGCCAGTGCTATTAGAAGGATGTACACTATACACACTGTGGGACGCAGCCAAGGAAAGCAATGGAAAAATACTATATCAAGAACTTTGCAGCTATTTACAAAAGCATGCTACATAGTAAGCTCAGGCACACAACCCTTAAGTCGAATGTAGACAATTGGGGCAAAACAATATTCATTTTTGCTACCGATAGTTCTTAAAAAGGATGCAGACTAAAGCTTAGGTTAAGTCAGCTGTCACTAAACTGTGTGACTTCTGCATCAACTCCAAAGTTTGTGTGTATTTAAATCAGTATTTTCATTTGGTTTTGTTATTGATCGGATCATATCCTTATTTCCACTGGGACCAAATCTGTTTCCAGATATAATTTCCTCAACATTTCCCAGTTTAAACATATTATGTGATTGAGCTCCTTCATCACACAGCACAAACTCATAGATCCTCTCTGTCCCTCTAAGGTCAAATTACAACATTACTAATGTAATTAAAGCACTGAGTGTTGATTTGTGTGTATGTCTGTTCGCTCAGTCTCTCCACCTGCCAGCAATGATTCGATCAAACAGCCGGGAAATCTTGGAGGTGACAGGTCATCTTTTCTCATTAGATGAGAAAAACTAATTTGCATGCTGTTTTTAGTTCAGAGCAGCTCCGCCTACTTTTCACATCAGCACACATGCAAGTAAACATACACAGAGGCACATGAATAACCTACACAAACAGACTCAGTCAAATTATTTCTTGATTTGATTTACTTAGACCCTCATACAACTGCTTGACATCACATACATTTTAACACCCCCACACACACTGGGCTTACGTCATAGCTTGGTAAATGGACTCGACGCCGTAGCGCATGGCAAACTCGTCCACAATATCCTGCTGCACCTCATCAAAATAAACTTTCCACGCATCGTCGCCATGAGCCACTGGAATCTTCACCACGCCGCCGCCCTCCACATCTGTCGAGAAGTGAAACATGTTCTGCAGAGAAGTGAAAAACAGAAACATTAGCAGTGTTAAAAGACAAAAAAAAATATCTAAGAGATATTTACATCAAACATGAAAGAGTGAGGAGCTGAGGCTCCTAAAGTTGTGAAAAATTCAATACACACTTCCGTCATGTGGGATATTGCACTGTAAGTAGTAAGGTTACAGTTTATAAGTCAGTTCATTTGTCACATAAGTCACATGACCAGCGTCCAGCATAGAGGGCAAACAGAAAAGTAAAGGAAAGTGCCCCCCCACCACTAAACCCTCTGAAAAGCTGTAGCACAGGCTTGTTTATTTCCATCATCCAAACGCTGCATGTTTACATCACCTGACAACCACAAAAAATGAGAAATAGAAATACACTGAAAGTTTCTGGAGCACTTTCAACCCTTGAAGAGCAGCCAGGACACTATTTTAGCTGTCTTTCAAAGTCCTACCAGAACTTCAGTGATGTTTACAAAGTGTATATCTACTGGATCAATACTTCCCTTTACACAGGATGAAAGACTTCTAAAGAGTGGACAGCTATTAGCATTTTCACTGTGCCCGGGTCAATAATGCTGCTGTCTGGGAGGTGAAGGGCAAAACATTTTCAGAATAAGCTAACATATGTGTATCTCCCACTGTAAGGCTTATGGTGGCCACAGATCTGTTTTTATTAGGTTGCTGATTTGAGAATAAAGGCCCAGAAATGACCAATTTCTTTTTTCTAATCAAAATAGAAATGATGTTTTCTTATTGCTACACATGACATGCTACGAGTCTTCACTCTCACTCCCCTTGTCTTTCCATGACATTGGTCAGAGACATCTGCACGCAGCCTCATGCTCAACTGAGCACCAGTTAGGTAGTTAATGAGCAGTACCTTAAACTAACTGATACTTGAGATCATGGTGTCTACATGACTTTAAAGCAAATACATAAACTAGAGTCCATAAACACTGACTTTAGCAAAGCCTTTTGAAATGCAAAGAGGTGCTCAGAAATGAAAGCTTGAAAACAAATAGGACAGACATCCCAAAACTAAACATCTGCAGCATCAAGAAAAGTCTGAATAGTTTTGCCTGTGCAAAGAGGAGGCATTCAAGAAACAGTGTTTTGACAGTGTAAAAGTAACATTTTGTGATTCATTTTCATGTGTCACTGGTACCTGAGAGCACATACTCAGACGGTGACAATATTTTTTCAATTTTCCAATCTTTTTATCTGGCATTTTGTAAGTGTATTTTGTTATTTTTTCTTTTTTTCTCTCACCATTTTATGAAATTTTTTAACCTCATCTACAGATAGCAAGTGGTCGCCACCTCTCAGTGTTCACAAATAGAGTGGTGCAGTGACGACGTGATTTTATAGGGAAACCTGGAAGTCAGCATTGCACGGGTTCCCTCGGCGGTGAACCTGTGGGATTTTTCAATGGGGTTTATTAAATTTACACATTTTGTTCATAAAGATAATCTTCAAAAATTAATGATATGCATCACATTTTGTTTGTGAATATAACTGATGGAAGTAAAAGCTAAAGACATGCTATACTGAACTACAATAAGGCTGACTGAATTTAAAATGATCACCCACGTGTCACGTGCAAGGATACGAGTGAGAGGCAGGCTCAGTTGCTGTGCTGGCGTGATGACGTATAATAGTCCCTACAAACGCTGTAGTGATAGGTAGCTCCCTTCATTGAGATATAAAATTCAAAGCGTAGCACTTTTTAGATGTATTTAATATCATAGAAAAAACATTAAAATATCTTGAGCTTGTGTTCATCACAGACCTTCACAGATGAAGGAACCGGAAGTATTAAAATGCTAGCTCACTTCCCCATTTTAGGACTTATTCCTGCATCACTCTAGTGGTCTATTGGTCATAAACCACATGAACATTTAACCAACCCATTTGGACTGTTTACAGTGCTACTACAGTGCTTGACAAATTTACTAGACCACCTGTCATATTTGTTTTGGTTTTGTTTTGGCTGAAAAAGTTTGGAAAATGCCATAGTGAAGGGGCAGCAAAGCATCTAATAGCAATAATTCACAATATTTTCCTCTCTGTATGTTAGTGTATTGTTATAGCATCAAACTCAACAGCAATGGTCTTTCAATTAAAACAATAAAAAGTCAAACTGGTTAATGTGTATAAATCGCATCTTAGACTTGTATCTCCAAATCTAAGAATTAAAAGGTTTTTGTTAGCTGCATCAAACATGAGAAACACTTAAAAAGAAGAAAGGGAAATCGTTAAAAATGGATATAATTACTGCTTCTCTAATGCACTGTGGTAAAGTACCAGTACCATTGTGTTAATGTGTGTATTACCTCATGAAGGCACGTGTACTGTACATGGTAGGGCGCCACCTTCTCCTCACCCTCGATCTCCACACTGATCTGAAGACGGATTGCACCAGACACTGCTGACTTGTCTGTTCTTTTTTCTGTAAGCACACACCCACACATACACAGGCACACAATTCATACTCAATTTATACATCTTTTAGAGTTGAACATATGGTGAGATTTCGATCTAACTTTACAACTTTCTCAGTGAGGGATCTAACTAGACTGCTAACTGTACACACCTACACTCCCAACCACACACATAAATGCCAACCACACACTTCCCACAAACACAGGAAGCCTCTGTAATAAACACCAACACATACATACTGTATCCCAGTGTGTCTGAAGTCCTACGTACCCAGGTTGTACCAGACGTCCATCTCTCCACTCAGAGTTCGGACCTCGATGATACTCTGACCCAGGAAGTCATCTGATTCTCTCTTCAGCCTCTGCTTTACTCGAGACTTGATGTCGTCATCTTCGTCCCAAACACGCAGCTTTACACGGTCAGACGAGTTGTGGCACTCGCTGTGGAGAGAGGGAATAGGTGGGTTGGTTGTTTTAAATGTATGCATGTTCAGGCAGATGGCTACTCAGAAGGGAATTCATGCATAAAAGAAATGTATGTACATATTCAAAAATGCTTAAAACATGATTATTCTGAGGAAGCAAGCCACCAAGCTTTGCTTGTTGATTTAAAGAGAAGTATTTGAAGTGCTGCCAAAACAGGGCAGGCGTATACATATTTAACATCAATAACTGAACAGACAGAGAAGCTGATGGTGGGAAAAAGGAAGAAGACGAAAGTGGTATACTATCGAATAGATTGAGAAGTGAAACTGACAGCTGATTGCAGAACATATGAAGAGATGAAAGAGTGGGTCGTGACATGCAGCAAAGTGCCTAGGGTTGGCAGTGAACTCAGGCTAGCCACTTCAAGGATGATAGCCTCCATACACAGGCATGCTACATTACTACTAGGCTCACTGGTGGCCCTGCTTAATGTTTTTAGGAGCATTTTGAGCTCTTCAGTTCATCAGATAACCTCATGTGTCATTAGAAGGTTTTCCTTTTTTTCAATTTTTTTATGAAATGGCTGAATTGTGATATTATCAAAATGGTGTGCCACATTTTCTTCATCATGTAATATAATGTATAGCATAGTTTAATCTCACACTGTAAAAGGGTGGAAAATGTGATGAAAAGGGTTGAAAAGTGACACAAATGACTAATTTGAGCAGCACAACCCAATACAGCTTAATATACTTTTCAGCTCAAAAATAAGGTTAATGTTAGCCAGGCTGCTAGCACCAATGCTACTTATCCAACACAATATATTATCAACAAAACACAACTGAGTAGGGCCCATTTATTGACTTGTTCAGAGGCCCAGCCAATTCTTCGGGCTGCCTGGTGACTATGTTACAGCACACTTTGTGACCTATGCTGAAACCGTGTCTCACGAGTATGAAGGGTATGTACTGAACATTGTCCTGTGAGTTCAAAACAAGCTTTAAAACCAGAAAGACAAAAAAATCTAAACTTACAAGCTGAACTTTTCCTCCCAGACAGGGTTCAGGTTCCCATAGATGGTCTTTGTCCTCTTCTTGGTCTTCCCAACTTGGATGGTGACGTATGGGTCACTGGATCCTGTCCTGTCCTTCGCCTGGAGACCCTGTGCACTGACAACTGATACACAAACAGAGGGAATGACTATGAATATTGCATAAGAACAACAAACACCTACTCATTACCACCATCTTTCTGTCTCACACACACTCACACACACCAAAACACAGAAATCCCCCACACTGTTATGCAAAGACTCGTAACACAGCAATCATGATTCACACACAGCAACATCTCTTTTGTTGTCACCTGAAGCTCTGATCTGTGTCAAAAATCTTATTCAAAGAAAGCTCATAGGTTTTTTTGTTTTATTGTAGGCAGAAAATTTAGTTTGCTTGGACTATAAATACTGACTTGCAGTTGTTGATCTTGGATCATTTTTATCTTTAAGGACCACAGTTGTTATAATCAAGGTACAAATAAAAAAAGAGTCAGTTTCTGCTCATAGTTACATATGGACTCATACATTTGCCTTTTGATGTGGATAAATTGGGCTGTAAAAGTCACTGTTGTGTTTTCCAGTTGACTGAAAAGGTAAATTGAAAACAATATATACTCTGAGCTATGAGACAAGCAAAGTGCACTGAAAAACACAACTTTAATCAAATTCAAGTCTCTTCAATATTTTACTGAGTGCTCCATTCTAAGTCAGTGACTGATATATTTATCTTTACTAATGAAGTTTTAAATATTAATTGGTTGAAATGCTCCCTACTGAAATCAATATATTCTTCAAAGAGCAGAGCAGTCACCATCAGCTTCAGTCATAACTCAGCTTAAAGATGAATGACAAAAGCATGGATTAATGTATTTCAATGTCATACATAACCTATGCAGAGGTTAAAAATAAAGTAAGAACCTTAAGATGGTTCAAAGACACCTACACTGATTGTTCCACACGTTCTTAGACCAGGTAAAATATTTCAACTTAAAGCTTTTCAAGATGGGTCTGCCTGATGACATGATGTCATTTTCTCATTCTGTAACTCTTCAGGAATTTCTTATATTTCATTTTCTGAATTAAGTGAATGTCTCTCTCCTGTTATACGACATCTTTATTGTTAAGTTGCTGCTGAAAACACTTTCCTGGTGTTGCTCTTCAAAATAAAAGTCTTCAATGATGATTAGCATTTGAAGCTTTAATGTGATAGACTTGGCAGGTGGTGATCATCAGATACTTTACTAAACTTTAGCATCACCATGCCAACAGACAGGAGGGATTGAACTGTTGCTGCTTTGAGAGAGACAAAGGCCTGCTTCTTTTAATCATACAGGACTTAAGACAACTCATTGTGGATCATAACACACCTTCAGCAGGTAATATTCCTATTGCATTTGGTTCAAGGGGAAAAAACAGACAAGCACTCCAGCAATTAGCCTGCCCCCTGACTGTACAGTGAACTATGGCCTAAGCACAGCTGTGCCAGAGCAGAGAGACAGAAGCTGGGGATGTAATTTACTGTTTTCTGGCACAAATCTCTCTGTTACTAAACTTTTAATGACCTGTAGGTCACTGTGTTTGATAGATTTGGAAAATTACCTCACAATGAACAAAAACACAGCATGTAGCCGGCTGTTAACTTTCAACGAAGGCAGTGACATCACCTAACAACAGACTGTATAGACATGAACTGCTCAGTGATAATACATTGTTGTTGTGTTAGGGGGTGGGATATTTCCCCATAGTGACTAGAGGCCTGCCCAAAATAAACCAAGCCAGGGCAGAGGATGACAGCTTTGCATATAGATATACCGCTTTCCACATTATTATGCAAATTACATTTTTCTCTTATTTTCCAAAATATTCATGCAAATGACAGTCGGAGTATTTTTCAAGTCATCAGCTGTTAGAGCATAATTCAAATGTTTTTGAACAAACTTCATAATGATAACCATTACTTAAAAAAAAAACAAAAACCCCAAATGCACTTTTTCACATTATTGAGCACGGCAGAGTTTTAAAACATTTTTTGGTTGTAAAGAACTGAAAATGGTCATTTGTCGAATTTGCAGCATTAGGAGGTCATATTCACTGAAATCAAAGATATTTCAATCAAAAACATCTTAACAGGCCAAGTTCCATGTTAACATAGGAGCCCTTCTTTGATATTACCTTCACTATTCTTGCATCCATTGAACTTGTGAGTTTTTGGAGAGTTTCTGCTTGAGTTTCTTTGCAGGATGCCAGAATAGCCTCCCAGAGCTGCTGTTTTGACATGAATTGCCTCCCACCCTCATAGATCTTTAGCTTGAGGATGCTCCAAAGGTTCTCAGTAGGGTTGAGGTCAGGGGAGGATGGGGGCCACACCATGAGTTCCTCTCCTTTTATGCCCATAGCAGCCAATGACACACAGGTATTCTTTGCAGCATGAGATGATGTATTGTCATGCATGAAGAAAATTTTGCTTCAGAAGGAACTGCTCTTCTTTTTTACCATGGCAGAAAGTGGTCAGTCAGAAACTCTATATACTTTGCCGAGGTCATTTTCACACCTTCAGGGACCCTAAAGGGGCCTGTCAGCTCTCCCTTCATGAATCCGGCCCAAAACATCACTCTGCCACCTTCTTGCTGACGTCACAGCCTTATTGGGACATGGTGGCCGTCCACCAACCATCCACTACTCCTCCATCTGGAACATCCAGGGTTGTACTCATCAGTCAACGAGACTGTTTGAAAATGAGTCTTCATGTAATTCTGGGCCCACTGCAACCGTTTCTGCTTGTGAGTATTGGATAGAGTGGCCGAATAGTAGGTTTATACACCACTGCAAGCATCTGGAGGATCTTACACCTTGAGGTTGGTAGGACTCCAGACACACCAGTAGCTTCAAATACCTGCTTGCTGCTTTGTAATGACATTTTAGCAGCTGCTCTCTTAATCTGATGAATTTGCAGAAACCTTCCTCATTATGCCTTTATCCGCATGAACCCATCTATGCTCTGAATCAGCCACAAATTTCTTCACAGTGGGATGATCACGATTAATTTTTCGTGAAATATCTAATGTTTTCATTCCTTTTCCAAGGCATTACACTATTTGACACTTTTTGGCAGCAGACAGATCCTTCCTCTTTCCCATATTGCTGAAACCTGCGACCTGCTTAATAATGCGGAAAAGTGCATTTTGAGGTTTTTATTTTTTTTTAAATAATGGTTATCATTATGAAGTTTGTTCAAAAACATTTGAATAATGCTCTAATTGCTGATGACTTGAAAAATACTCTGTCATTTGCATTAATACTTTGGTAAATAAGATAAAAGTGCCATTTGCATAATAATGTGGAAAGCGGTGTGGTTACATATAGATCTCAGTACTCTTACGTGTTTACGGCAGCTTTATTCCAATATATCTAGTGTATTAAGACACAACGTTTGGATTTAACTTTGAAGGTACTATTAATCTGGATCATGAGATACCCAAAGACCCTAAAGTTGTTCTCTTTGGTGTACTCCAAGAAAATGTTGTTAATAGAGATAAAACATATTAACTCCAAATCATATAAGCTGTGAAGTGTTTCCCAATTATATGGTAAAAACTGGAACCCTATCATATGATGTCTGGATCCAGAAGATATTGGCATCATAGGAAATTGAAAAAAAAACTAACACATGCCCTATGACATAGGAAACAGACATTTTTAAAGAGTTGGGCGGCTGTAATGCCTCTGCTACAGCAACAATAATATAAACAAGGAGTTATATTTTATGACTCCTTGGCTATGTAGCTGGAATGATAAGAAAGACAAAAAGGAACTCGCCAGAGGGATGTATTGTTGAAAGGAAAAGCATATAAACATGGCATATTTCTTTTGTATGTATTTGTAAAAAAGTAAAAAACAAAAGCAAAAAAAAAGTTTGTATCTGGTTAAGATTGATTGTATCCAGTTTTTCTTTAAAAATTGAACAAAAGTAAGATTGTGGTTTTAAAAAGGAGAGAAGTAAATTTGTTATCCAAATTGACTTTTTTTGAAACACTGAGCCTATTTCTTAATTTATTCCTTTCCAAAGTTACCAAATTTTGGATCAAAGTGGTTTATAACACCCACATCGAAGAAAAAAGAATCTGCAAATTATAACCTTTAGTTTGACAATTTTTGTTTCATGTATCGTTGCTGGTAAATCTGAAAACTCTAATTAGGGGCTCAGGGCAACGACACGAGCCACGAGCCACTATCGTTCTTCCGCGCCTTTCTTCTTTATTAGGGGCTCGGGGCCACATCACGAGCCACTCTCCTCTCATAGCTTTGCTATGGAGAGGAGAGTGGCTCGTGGTGAGCTAAATGCTTGTACCTGCTTCTTCTTTTTACTGGAGCTCATGACTCCTGATCAGGAAGACAAGGTGTGATGGCTGCCATGGCAACTCTGCTGCCATTATATAGTGTGATGTGACTGGTTGCTTTGGTAACGGTGACAGTTCTGATGATGTTTAGCAAAGGGAAGGGCATAGGGATAGAACATCTATTGAAAATAATTAATCCTTCTTGATTAGCAGGTAAAGTTTCTGAACTGATCAGGACAAACATAAAAAAGAAAACGCTTTTTATGAATCGGGCTTACTTTCTGTTTTTAAGGTATTCTCTGGGAAAACCTACTATGCTCTGCTCCATGTTCACATTGCTGCAGGTTCTCACAGATGACAAGTGTGCTGGGTTTTAAGGTTTCTTGAGGATACAGTTGGTAGATCGACTTTCCAGATTTCTTGCACCTTCTTTTTCATTCAAATGTGAAACTAAAGAGCCCTTCTCATTTTCAGTTCTCTAGCACTGTTTAACAAAAAAATCATTTACCTGAAAATGTGTTCTACCTTTTGATTAAACACCTTTTTAAAGACTATTTCTGTGGGTTTGGTGGTGAGCCCTTTTCCCCATAACGTATCTAATACTTGAAGGATTTTTTTGCAAGATCTTGATTAGTACTAAATTTTCTTTATCATAGAGAATCATTTTAAGATCTTTTTTTATCAGTAGATTCACTATCTGACAGCATAATTGTTATCTACTGCTCTTGTATCGGCCCATATGAGATGAGAGGAAAAAATATAAATAGATTTGAAAAGCTATTTTGTTCATATTATGACTGCAGGCTGTTATCCAGCAAAAGGAGACACAAATGACTATTAGCATCAGAGGGGCTAATAATCTAAGGCTAATTTGTAAAGTGAAATAATGTAAGCATCCAAAATAAAACACGATTGTTTGGAAAAGTGACATTAAAATTTCCTAGATCTGTGTAACAGCACTTGGGCAATACTTTTAAAAAAACATGGGGGCGCTGATAATTTTATCCTCATCTGTAAAAAGCTCCCGTATGTTGTTGTGTCCGAATCTTAAGGAGGAAAAACCTGTTTGAAGAAAAACTTTTAGGATTTGCTTTCATTTCTTTGGAAGTCTCTGAAATTTCAACGTAAGTTTTGTGTTACATTGTTTAGCTGCCAGAGGAGAAGGGGAGACAACATATCTAAACTGAAAGTATGTAATCAGCCTACACCCTACCCTAAAAGCATAACACTGTATCTGTACAATCACTCATTGTGGCTAACATTTACATTACAAGATAGCATTGACCTAGGGTTGACATACTTTTTTTTATAATGGGACATTTTCAAGAGGAACTGCTAACAATGCCATGTTTGTTCTGATGAATGGGTCACACAGACACAGCACTTTCAGCCATGAGAAAAAAACAACATCACTTTTGCTGGCGTCAGGCCAAAACCTCATATATCTATTTTTCATTACTTTTATTATTTGTTTCATCAGTGCTGTTGAGAGAAGCAAGGTGTCCGGTTCAGGGAGCTCTCTACTGTTTGCAGATGATGCGGTTCTGCTGGCTTCCTTGGCTGGGGACCTCCAGCAGGCACTGGGACAGGTTGTGGCTGAGTGTGAAACAACTGGTATGAGAATAAGGACCTCCAATTCTAAGGTGATGGTCCTCTGCTGGAAAACAATGGATTGTTTCCTTCAGGTGGGGAGTGAGTCTTTGCCCCAAGTAAAGGAATTCAAGTATCTCTGGGTCTTGTTCACAAGTGAGGGGAGAATGGCCTGTGAGATTGATAGGCGGATTGGTGTAGTATCAGCAGTTCTGCAAACGCTGTACTGACCATTGTGGTGAAGAGGGAGCTGAGACTGAAGGCAAAGCTTTCGATCTACCGGCCGATGTATGTTCCTGTGGCCTTGAGCTCTGGGTAATGACCAAAAGAATGAGATTGTGCATTCAAGTGGTTGAAATGACATTCCTCAGGAGAGTGTCTGGGCTCAGCCAGAGCGATAGGTGAAGAGATAGGAGCTTTAGACAGCAGTGTTTTTCACAGGATGTGATATGCATTAAAAAAGTAACTTGTGGATGTGATGTAATGTGGATACTTATCTTTACCCAAATCAGCCTGTTTTTCTTAAATAAACCAAAAAGTGTTATTGCTTTAAGCCAAATCATCTACAGATGCAGCAGTGGATTTAGATGCAGTAGTCAACAGAAATATTTGTATATGATGATGTTATACCCAGAAAGCAATAGTACACCAACATTTCCCACAAACCTAGTCTATATTTAGGGTTTCATAGTTTGTAAGGCCAGCAAAGACGGCAAGAAGTCGCACAGACATCAGATGGTCAATTTCTTCTTTTGTACTTCTGCTTATGTGCGTTATTGTACTCCTGCTGATCCCTCATCCTTGTGGAGCAGACTAAACTGACAGCACTATCTTTTAACATTTTCTCCCCTCATTATGTCAAAACATGAATTGAAAGAAAACATTGATAAATTGTTAAGTAAATTAATTTTATATAGTGTTCATATTGAAATTCCTTATCACTAGTGAGCAGTGGAGCTTGGTGACTACTAACCAGATGAATTGAGTTTGTGCCCTGGATCAGCACCATCAGAAGTTCCTCCGAGGTTATTACAAGAAAAACAATCTTCCACTAAAGAAATCTAGGGCAACATTTATGTGTGTGCACAAAGATGAAAAGCTCTGACCTGCAGTGAGTTGTTTCACTCTGCAGGAGTTCAAATAAACAAGATTGACTATAAATGGATCAACAAAGGATTGCACATACTGATGATCTACATCTACTTATCCCATAAAATGGGTTAAACATAAGTTTAGGTGAAGCTAGAGGTGATGGTTTTAGTTTTTCTTTATTCAAAGGGGTGCTGCAGCACAAGAAGCAGCCCTGCTCCCCATATCCCTGAATTACTAAGTGTTGACTAAGGGCTTTTATTCAGAGAAGGGTGCCTATGGCTTTAATTCGAGAGCAAAATGGACAAATAACTGACTTAGATTTAACCCACTGTCATCTTAAAAACTCTGATCTCATAAAATTCAAACGGCAAAATTCCCCTTTAAGAAAACTGTTCCCAGGATTATCAATTAAAGGCAAAAATTGCTGAACATACTATTGATGGTGATCTTTGCCGACCACTTTGAGGTGCCATCCAGGACGCTCTGCTTGATGCTCTTCATATTCTGAATGTGGATCATCTTGTTGATGTTAAACAACCTCCGTATCTCCTCAAAGATCTCTGGCTTGTTTCTCTCGCGGATCTTCATCCTGTCTTTCATCGCCATGATGATATGCTGTGTCCGATCCTCGGCCCCAGTCTTGGAGCTCTTCTCAGCCGCTCCTGATGGCAATGATTTGGTATATAATGAGCTCCGGAGGGTCAGTAAAAAGGAATAAATTCATTCTTTCAAGGTAGTTTAATGACTTTACTTACTCTGCAGGCAGTCAGCGTTCAGCAGCTCTTGACATTTCTCATGCACTTTGACCCCACATTCCGCACACCTCATACCCTGCCGAGCGATGCCCCACAGCAGACCCTCACACTCATAGCAGTATGTTGGCGTTGTGGCTGTCCACACCTCAAAATTGTGTGGCGTGGTGCAGGAGATGGGGTAGATCAGAGCCTGCAGGGTCTTCTTGTAGACATGGGTTTTCTGTTGGAGACAAAGAAAGAAAGAGTAATGGATGGAATAAGGAGAAACAGAGGTGTGCTGTGTAATAAAAACACAAATAAAGAAATAAACAGAGAGATTTTAAAGAAACTGTACAAAGATAACAGAAGTGTAGGATGATGAGTGAAAAGGCAAGGCAAAGGACAGCAAGGTGGCTAATATTAATACAGCCAAGTAGAGAGAGAGTCTTAGTGGTGAATAAATAGAGCAAAATGCAAAAACAAAAATAAAAGAGGGACCTAGTATGAAAACTACAATATTGTTCTTCCTTAGTGTGAGATTTAAGACACAACTGTCTATGAAATTAATTGAAGTTAAACCAAAAATAAATAAATTAATTAAATAAATAGGTTATTACAAGGTGGATCCTACTAAAATAATGCCAAATGTTTTTTTTTATAAGAAATCTAATTTATGTTTTTTAAAATTCTTGGCTTCTTTATTGATGAACTAGATTCTGCTGTTGTCCAGTGTAGGAGGAGTGTGGGAGGAGGTGAACACATTTCCACAGGATGAGAGGACACCTTGACAAGAAGCCCAGCTCAGAATTTGGGAATGTGAGTCATTATTGTGATGCCCATCATTATTATTACTGCAGTGGTTACACAGCAGTGTGAATAGTAGGGAACAATGAACATTATACAAGAAAAACAGCAGGTTCTATGTGGGTTTTAATTTTGATGATCTGATCTTTGATTTTCTTCTTTGTACCCCAAAGCATCCTTGCTTCATAAGAAATTCTTTGCTAAAGAGATTTTCATTATTTTGCTGTTTATAATATGAATAAAGAGGTCTGAATGAATGGATGGAAAAAAATCTGGTCCAATCTGGTAAATTGTTATTATATTTAGACATGTTTTCACAGGTTGTTAACTTGAGAATGTCATCCCAGTGTCTATGATTCTGAGCCAGCATAAATGCTGCATATTTTTGTACATACGCGTCTTCCATCTGTTAGTAGTATTATGGAACTATGTTGATGTGCTTTCAGTGCAACAACCATCTGTGTATTTACAAAGGTAAAGCATGCTGCTTAGTATGTTGCTTCTTTATCGCACTACATAGATGTTTGCAGGGCTATTTTCAGAAGCTGGCAACTAAATGGATTATTGATGGAATACCTTACACCTACAGTAAATGTACAAGGTATGGCCATTAAAATATAAGACTGCACTTATGAGGATAAAACCATAGTTCCCATTGACCCCAAGTGTTGTATATCAAAGGTTGGATATTCACTCACAACTGCTGTAAGTGACATCTTTAGTTCACTGCTAGCTACTGACTGAAGTGCACATGTTGCTACTTAAGCGTTGAAAAATGATTAGGAGACATGGTTAATACAACTTTAAGTGCTACTATATCATACAGCCTTGTTACAGATTGCTACACTATTTCCGTCTAAAACAGGGAATCTGGTGTTTTAATTTATTTGGATAGATAGTAAATCTACTTTTAGTTTCAAACTAAAAGTAGATTTAACTCATTAGCTACAGACATCTGATTCCTGATAGCCTGAGTAACCTCATTCGAAAATCCTAGCTAAAAGTGGCATCAGCTAGCTAAAAATGTTTGAGAAAAGCAAGCATAGCTAAGACTTTAGACTTATTCTTCTGTTGCTATTAAAGAGTTATGGTTAGCTAGCAAGTAGGCTAGTAAATGCTAACATTCTCTGTTGACTACAGGAAACTGCTGAGCTGTCAAATGTACTGTTTCACCTTAAATATGGCTTGATTGAGCGTCAAGGGTTTATAACACATTGCCTTTTAACTTGGGCTCAAATGCTCTTAAAATACTGAACTCCTTTAAAAACAGGGTCTCTAACAAACTGTTGTTGTTTCACTGAATGCTGAATGCAACTTTGGTCTTATTTGAGGAAATTGGGCCTATTGTATCATTTATTAGGTGCAGATAGCTAGCTAACATTAGCTTATACTGCAAGTAAGCAATACACTGTAAGCTAGTAAGAATTTGTGTTAGCTAGTTATCTTGTTACTGTGTGTGAAGGAGCAATTTGTTAGATTACATATACAATTTTTCAGTTAGGAATACAACAGTGCAATACTCAAACAACATTTACAGCTATACCTCAAGACACTGGAAAAAGGTATACTATTACATGGATATTTTGCTGATTAATTAAAATTTCCATTTCATTGTTCCTAATAAGGTAATCCTTTTCCTTTTTGCACATTTTCATCCCCAAAATCAAAACCATTCTGACACTGCATTTACTGTTTATAAAATCTTTTACTTTTTTATGCATAACAAATGTAAAAAAGGTCGCCTATTGTAGCCTATTCACTGTAGTATTTACTTTAATATTCATGTGATAATACATGTTTAGTGATAATGTGTAGGACTTGAAAAACGTCACGTTTCTTGCTAGATTTCATCTTTGTTAAACAGCAGTCACTGCAAATGCAGGACTCTACTGGGTCTTAAATTAAAGAAGCATTTTCATCACGTTTTTCCCCAAAAGGTTTTTCATTTAGTCAATTATGTTGTATAAAAACAATGTTTTAAAACTAACAGGTGCTCTAGTCCCCACTGCATTATTAACTGTAACCTACTTTATTCACTTAAATAATTAATGTTCAACAAATATAATGCAATTACTCTTCTGACTTTGCACAGTACATTAAGAGAGGCACAAACAAACAATAACTAACAATAATAAGCTTTGCTGCTCCGGGCTTTATTAAACCTTCAGCCGACTTAAGCTGACTCAACCAAATTCAGTGTCCACAGTATACTGAATCTCCCACCAACAGATTAACAATACAGCTGCTGCAGGAGTATGGCTAGACAGAAAATTGGGTATAAGGGTTTCTAAGTTTAAGTTTGTGTGGATCCCATTAGCTGGCATCCAGGTGACAGTGAGTCTTCCTGTAGATATACTACCATAGCTTCAGCGTTTGAGTGTGTGTGTGTGTGCAGTGTATGTACTAAGCCACTCACCAGCTCCTCATCTTTCAGGGAGGTCCGTGTGGCCAGTGTGTGGGCGAGTCCAGCTTTCCTCGACTGTATCATAGACTGGAAAAAACACATGCAAACATGGACTGGTCAAAAAACAGCCAGAGAGAATTTAAAGGAAAAAGAAAACGTTTTCCTTTTTTAACTTTGATGATCAATGAATTATGTGATTTTTGGTTCTTTAAACTCTGAAGGTCAGAGCAACTTCTCCACTTGAATGCACAGTTTACAAAAAATGCAACACAGCTCTTCTTTAGCCTTCCTTGGTAAGAACAACTTATGTTTGCATGCTTACATTTGTGAGGACTAGAAATTCCGTTGAGGGATTCAATCAATGAATAATACATTTTTTTTAGATCAAACACTATTTTTAGATGCTTGATATTAAAAAAACAATTAAGACTTAAAAGACATTAAAACACGTTTTGGTACTTTGAGAAATAGATTAATTTGCTTTGTTGCCAAGGGTTGGATGCAGAGATTAATTTAACAATTACTTCTGCCTGTTTAACAAAAGCAATAGCTGTTTAGCACTGGCCAATGATGAATGAAAACAGGGGTTAAAAAAAACAATATACTCTATATGATCTGTAAAGATGGTACCTATGTGAAATGAATTTCCTGTAACCAAACTAGCATTTCCCCTTGTTTCCAGTCTTTGTGCTAAGCTAAACTAATTGTATGCTTATTGTGGCCTTTGATTAAATTGACAGAGTTGTATCAGTCATGCCAGAAAGCAAAAAAGCATATCTAACAAAATGTAAACTGCTCCATTATAAGTCATTTGTATCATATGGAGTCCCTGAAGTACCAAAAAGCATACATTTTATATTAGGGCTAAACGATGTTATCGGTATGATATTAGTATTAACAGATATTAGCTTCAAAAGTTAAATAACAGTGTTGGCAGATTTTAAATTTTTTGCTGTTATTTATAGCAATTTATAGCCTTACAAATCAGCAGTATTTATCATGTATTGTCTTTAAACAGTAGCAAAATGTACAAGTGCGCCCTCTGGTATGGATTGAGGCCTAGGGCACCACACACAAAAAAAAAAATCGGAGGGTGATTGGTTGAACGTTCCGTCTGTCTCATCTTTATGGGCCAATCAGAGCAACAAAACAAGTGACGTTATAGCCCCAAACTGAGGTACGCCACTATCAACGAATAAACTCCATAGATAGCTACATTATGCGAACCATGGAGACTACAGACATGTCAGTACACGACTTTTGTCATGTTTGAAAAGAAAGCAACTCAATGCTGTTCTTTGTTTTTCTTTTAATGAAGAAATGTTGTCAAGTTCTGATAAAACTGGCGCTGTAGCAGCATCCACACCAATGTCTTCTGCCATACTTGCACCGGCCTCTTCTCGCTGCTTGCACGACTCTGCTGCGCCCGAAAGTACTGCCCCTCGATGCTGATTAGTACGGTCACTTTCTAACCGGGCCAAAATGGTTCCGATGGGAGCTTTGCAAAACGGATTTGCCAGTAAGAAACACAGAAACGGGCGAATCCATCTGCTTGTAGGGTTACTGAGCATGGAGATCAGAATATAATCATCTTATGCACAGAATGATAATAACTAAGGAGAACATGACATTGTTTTCGCTATTTGGGCCTTGTGGGGTTCTAAAGAATTAAGTTTGCAATAGTTTTTCTCTTGTTTGGGTCGTCTTTTAAAAAGGTCTAAAAAGAAGTCACCTTTATAATTGTGTTTGTCTGCTTTCCATTTGGATAACAGGAGAAATCCTGGCCAGAGTTTTATGAGATTTAGTGGAAGGGTTTAGCATAAAGAGAGGAGTAGCCCATTTAATTTTGGACCCATTCCAGATCCATATCTGACTCCAGAACACACAAGCATAAGCAGATCAGACTACCAAGAATTGTGGAAATAAAGCACAAACAGAAAGCACAAACACAATCCTGAAGTTGAAATGCAGCAGAACCTTAGCTGATACACCTGAACAAACTTTGATAAAGCATTTATTTAAAACACCTGGTTCTGTGTGCAAAACTTTCTGACAGTATTCATTAGGATAATCATATCCCTGCCATTTGTTTTCATCAGCACTCTAAAAAAATCACTGACTCACTACATTTCTTTTCCTTTCAACTTCAGTGTAATTTGATTTTAATTTGACATTATAATGAAGACATAGAGTCCCATGCAAAAATGTAAAAAATTAACAAATGGAGTCTAATGCTTGTCTCTACAGTAATTTAGGCGACCGTACATGTTAACAAGACCACAGAGATTATGAAGCACATTACAGACCTAAGTGCTCAGTGAAGTAATTATGTCTCTTGCCCTGGCTGACCAGGAAGACAATTTAATATTCTCATTTAAATGTGAATTTTAAAGCACCTAATATTTTAATACCTCAACAGTGCCCTTTAAAACACCAGTGAATGGAGTGGGCTCAGCATATGTCTAAAGGTTTGCTGATTATTCTGAAGCTTAAAATTGTAATATTTATATAGTATGGCAAAAGTTTACAGGAGAGGTTTGAATGAGGGAGGATTCAATTTGATGGAGGGAGGAAAAGTAATCATGTGAGCAATATCTGTTGTGATTCAACCATAAAAAAATGTAGATGTTTTTATTTTCTTTATGCAAATTTCTCATTCTCAGTCCACACTGCCATGACCACACTTATTCTGGTTGTTTGGACTGTTTTGTTTCATACATAGTGTGATATTGAATATTTAACTTAATTTCAGTCTCATCTGCATGTTTTTGTCTGTTTACTACTCTTCATGATAGCCAAAACTTATTCAAACTCTGTGAAGTTTAACCACATTGTCCCAGAGATTTTCTATCTTTTCAACCCTCAAGGGTGTTTTTTTAACTGCTTAGACTGCTGCTATGGAGTGTTTGACCTTTACTCGAGAGGATCTGCTTCAAACCAAAGGAGCTAAGTTTCTTTAATCACAAGAGTCAGTTTTCTCAGATCTGAACGCCTGAATATTCACAGCTCTAACTGCTCAGACACGATCAGCCTCCCTGAAGTACTTCAAAGTCAAAGTGAGACTAGAGGAGGCACATTTTGCTCTGACCTTTACACAGTTTGCTTTTATAGAGCCACTGGTACGTCACTCGGATGCTGACTGGCTGAATGACAGTAAAATAAACGTGTTAATTACTAAAAATAAAAATTTAAAAGAGCTTCAATCTGAACTAAGAGGAAGCTGAAAGACGTCACAAAGTGAAATTGATTTGTCTCAGAGCAAAACAAAAATATAGCAGAACAATGACTGATATCTTAATATCTGTGCTTTTCTTTGAACACAAATGAAAACTACAAAAGTGGCAGGTTGAAAAGCTTTGTTTCAATCAGGACTTTTAGAGAGCATTTGAAACAAAGACCATCAAACAGATCATATCTGAATCTCTCTTTTTACTCACCATAGCCTGAGGGCCGATGAGTGAAGGGGTGCCATGTGTGAGAAAAGAGAAGAAGAAGAGAGAAACAAGGTTAGAGACAAATAAACAGGTTTCCATCTGAGAGAATAACAAGCTTTCACCTAGAATCCTAACAGTCAGGTCTCACAATGAGAAAAAAAGACATAAAAACACAGCGGGTTAAACAACAGAAGCTCTCGTCAGGCTTTTATCTACTATGTAGCTGCAAGTCATTATTCTTGAATCACTAAATCAGCTCAGTGTAACATGTAAAACTCTGGTGCCACTACGCCAGCTTGTTAAGAATGCTTTTCTCTGCTACGCCTGGCGCTAAAACTAAAGCAAACAGACCATTACAGTTGGAATAAAAGACCCAGCAGCTTATGTACTATGGTTGCATGGGGTACACAAACTTTTAACCATATACAGAAGCACAGGACAATTACACAAGCACATTTTTGTCACTGGTATGGCAATGAAGATAGAAAATAATAAAACTAAGGTTCAAGCCATGGAGACTGACAATATGTAAAAAGAACACTTTACAAGATTTAAAAATTAAACTCATTAAACTAATAAGCCTTATTTGATACTTAGACCCCAATATATAAGCACAAGAGCTGGAGATTATAGCCAAAATGTAGCCTAAGAAAAAGAAACTCAAACAGAAATAAAAGCCTGAACACTGAAATATCAGCAGTGATCTGGCTAAAACTTCAGTACTGCAAAGTTTGTAAAATAAGCCACAGTCTGTAGTTTTGGAAACTGACAAAGGGGAAAAAGGTTTGGTTTAGCAAAATCACCTGTGTCGATCTTTTAGTACCAACTATTTTTACTGTATAGAGTTTGCACATCTTCGAGCTACAGTATGGTAGTTGAGCTCTCGGCTGAAACGATCATAAATACACAGTAGCAGTAGTTCATAGCTTTATGTAGGATGTGGATGGTTAAATGGTAAATGGTTTTGCTTCTTATTTTAGCTGTAATAATTCTTTTTTTTTTTTTTTTGCGAAATGTTTCAAATTGAATGTGGATTGCCTTTTAAAAGTGCTTGATCTACAGTGCTTAACAAATTTATTAGACCACCACCCACAGTAAGGTTTATGCCACAGCTGCCCTAAATTAACAGCATTGGTAATTACCAAAATCATTTTTTATGTTTCTGCAATAGTTAATACACCAATATGTTGAAGCTCTTTAACCCAAATGATATTTTTAATGCTAAAATATAATTATTATCGTTATCCATGAATTTTCAAATTTACTGATTTACAAAAAAACTGAAAAAATAGTAAAGCACATTATCATTTCTTGATTAAAATGTCAAATTACAGTTATTTACTTGCATTCCTGAAAAGAAAAATGAGTTCTAGTGGTTGAATGTTATGCTTGATTCATTTCTGACTTCTCAGAGAAGCCCAGTGAGCCGGCTGAAATTTGGGTCTAAAAAGGTGAATTCAGTTTGAAATTCCTCATTGCTCTTCAAAATGGTAAAACATGGAGAGCTCACTGAATATGAAAGAGTCCGCATTAGAGCACTTCATGATGCTGGATGGTCTCTGAGACAAATAGGGAAAGACATAAAGTGTTCTCACAGTGTGGTCAAGTATGCTTTGGAGTCAACTGCCGAGACTGGTACTTACAAAATGCGACAAGGAAGAGACAGGAAACCAAAGTTAACTGAAGCAGATGTCAGACACCTCAAGATCTGAAGTACTAGAGACAGAAGGAAGACCACTGCTGATCTTCAGGCAGAGATGAATGCTTCTAGATCAGAGTCTGAGAAAGTCTCCAGAATAACCATAAGCAGACGACTGACAAAACAAGGCTTAAAGGGAAGAATAGCTGCTAAGAAGCCATTATTGAGGCCTGCAAACATCCAGAAATGCCTCAGATTTGCCAGGGAGCACAAACACTGGACTGTTGATGACTGGAAGAAGGTACTATGGACAGACAAGTCCAAGTTTGAACTCTTCGCTCAGCATGGTCGTGTTTATGTCCGCAGAAAAGCTGGAGAACGTTTTGATGCCAGATGCATTGCACCCACAGTGAAACATGGTGGAGATTCCATTATGGTATGGGGTTCAATTTGTGGATACGGCGTGGGCAAATGAGTGAAAATGGACGGTATCATGAACAAGAACGTCTGCCACAACATCTTAGTGCATCATGGAAGCCCTTCTGGACTGAATCTGATTGGTCGTGGGTTCATATACCAACAAGACAATGACCCCAAGCATACTTTAAAGCTGTGCAGAGACTATT
This sequence comes from Cheilinus undulatus, assembly GCF_018320785.1. Lineage (NCBI taxonomy): Eukaryota > Metazoa > Chordata > Actinopteri > Labriformes > Labridae > Cheilinus > Cheilinus undulatus. The sequence goes on along the minus strand of NC_054869.1, from coordinate 24,439,158 downwards.
TGACCAAGAATAAGAAATCTGGAGTACTGGAACTGATGGACTGGCCAAGTCAAAGTCCGATTTTAATCCTATTAAACAAATTTGGGATTTAGTAGATTCAGAGATTGATGGCACAAAAGTTTGATCTAAAGCATGAAACTATTTGGAACTCAATAACAAAAGAGACTGTGGAAAAGAACATAAAAACAATGCCAGCAAGAATGCAAGCTGTTATCAAGGCCAAAGGAGGCCATACAAAATATGAAGTTTTTTGGTTATTACGTGTGAAAAAGGACTATTTATTTATTTCAGTTTGTTATTTGCCAAATAAATAACAATAACATTTTTAGTTTTAAACAAGTTTTTGAAAGATTTCTAAAATATTTATGTTTTCTCGTTTTTATGACAGGTGGTCTAATAATAATCAGATCCCCAGTGAAGGTCAAGGAAAAATGTCAGAAACTGAGTTGTGTTTACTCACCAGTTCACTAACAAGGGGAATGGGCCTCCTCTTGCGGAGGTCTGGCATGCTGTCGATGCCAAATGGTGCGTTTCCCCTGAATACACATACAAAAGAGAAACAAACAAATACCAAAATGTATAACTCCACATTATAATGAAAATAATCTGGGTGTGGAAAGCCTAATCGTCTGTTCTGGCTTTCGTACATACACTCACTTAAAGGTTTTTACTGACCCTGGCTTGGCCCATGGGTGCTTGCTGGGGTCACCATCTTGATCTCGGCTCTGAAATAGAATGTCAAAGGTCACTTTTTAAGCCTTTTAAGGCTGACAATCAATTGGTTTTATAGAATTGAAGATGCACACGCACACAAGTGTTAAGAAAACAGAAAGGAAAGAAAAAAACAGGAGAGAGACAGTTGGGTTGGTTGAGTTTCAATAATGCATGCCAAAGCGAGCTCTTCAATCAATCATGGTGTCCTACATATATGAGTATCATAAATTTGTTTTCACCTTCTAAATTTAACACCTACCAAACCAGACATGCGCCCTGTAAACAGAATCAAAATATTGACTTTTGTGCCTTAACAGCCTTTTTTTAAATTCTGGCAGCTTGTAAAGAAATACCACAACAACATCAATATAAAATGTCATCAATACTGTGTCTTAATCAATACTAACCTATTACTGTTTGCCATTTTTATGTTCATGACTGAAACAACAAATGGTCTTCACAGAGCAGAGATCTATAGGCATCCATATATCATAAAACCTAAAACTGCGGCATAACAATTATCCTGAATGTGTCAGATGTAATATAAACACAATAGAAAGGCAAATTATCGAATAGAGACACTGACATAAAAATAACTGTGCAAAGAATTTATAAAAGAGGTAACCTGTACTCCATCTTGACTTTCATCTGTAAAACAGGATAAAAGGACAGAAAAACAGTCATGGACCAGTTTGACTCGTCATGCAAAATACAAAAGCACACTAGAGTAAATCCTACTGTAAATGCGTGAAAAAATAGCACTGCAACCAAGTTTTCATGTAAAAGGGTGACTTGGGTCATAAATGTTTCATTAACATCTACAATTTATCACAAAAATGACTCTCCATATTCTCCTTCCACTCTAATGTCACTTTCCAAGAAGGTAATTAATGATTTCTAATTCAGTAAATGGCTGATGCTGGAGTCTAGTAAAGGAGGAAGGGACTGAGAAGTGACAAGGGAGACATTACTCTGAAGGAAAATTAGCAAAGGCAATTTGGTACAGTAACTACCTTTCAGTGTGGGGCTTTATTTTTAACTATGAGGTGAACCATGAGAGGATACGGGCGAGTATGCTTTTATCAGTACAAGCATAACACAGGAACAACAGATAAAAGATGATCTTCAACAGTGGATGGCTTTGACAGATGGAGTGCAACGTTTTGAGAAAACAAAATATATCTTTAGGATTGCTGAAAGTTAAACAACATTTACTGATCTCAACATAAAATCATGAGGGAATTCACTTATATCATGAATTTTATTCATTTTCTCTTAAGAAGGTCCTCAGAAAAGTCTGAGGTAGATCAATGATGTTGTTCTTAAACTGCTTGAATGTTTACCCCTGTGTTGTTTAACTGTGAAATACCAAAACATCAAAAGCTTGAAGCTCATGCTTGACCCTCCTAATTAGAATAGGAAAGTGCACCTTGAAGGCCCACGCACCAGCGTGAGACTACAGGGTCATGTGGAGATGTAGGAGCTGAGAGACCAAATTAAAACAAACCAAAAAAAAGACACACACTGGACAATAAATGAAATAGTTAAGTAGCCCTGATTTATTTAAACCTAGCACAAAATGTAAGAACAGATTATTTCTTTGTTGTTACAGTTTTTATTGGCAATAGATCTTATACCAGTGGAAATAATGTTTATCTCTCTTTTAAATAGTGCCTCATCTGTAAGAAACATGGATTTGTGGGATGAGCAGCAGAGCTGACTATGTGGGTTGCCCCCATGAAAAATTAGTTAAATCTTGGCTGCCGATTCCAAACAGAGAGAGACGTCAGCCATATTGTCCTGCAAAACATGACTGCAAATTTGGAGAAGACAGCTTATGGTTCCTAAGTGCTGACAGAGTGAGGAAACTGTCCCCTTGGGGTGTCTTCTTCATGGTGCGCCTACCTCGCGGCCTGTCTCTTACATCCCCAGTTATATTCAACTTGGCATTCAGTTTGGAGATGGTACTAGGGCTCACTCCGAATAATGCCGCAACTTGGTTTTGCTGAACGCCAGCTTGAAGTTCCCTTATTGAACGGGCCCTATCCAGATCAGTCAAACATGCAATGCTAATTCTACTGACACCAGACACGTACTGATTCCTGTAGGAGGGCCCATGCTCATAGATACTGAAAACCAGGTAGCAATCAGACACCTGATTGTCAGCACCTGGGAGTACCAGAAATAAAAAAAAAAGGGTGAAAAACAACAACAGAATAAGTTCTCCCAAAACTGCATGTTCCTTACAAATGTGGCACCATTTAAAAGGGAAATAAGCAGGCTTTCTAACAGTACAAGTTTTACTGCCAAGAAGCATTGTTACAACAAAGAAATAATCTACCAAACACAATTTTCCTTACATTTTGCGCTAAGTTAGATTTTGTAAAATATGATGTGTCTAAACACAATGAATATGTGTCAAACTGATGGCACCATCTATTAGTCACAACAAAGGAACAACTCATTCAGAGAAGGCTGTCTTCATGCAAGATGAACTGAAATAGATAATGTTGATTTTAAATCCGCACAAGTTAGTTTTAGAACAAATTTCTTTCATATAATGGTTGGTGAATGTGGCACCAAGCTTTTGACTGATGACTATTTAGAAATATTTGTTTGTATTGCATAACTTCGAAAACACTTAAGAAACATTTTTCATACATGTGTTTTTGTATTTGTAATCCAAACTCATAGGATGTTCTGAAATATGCTCCAAATAAACAACAACAAACAAAAGGCAGATGATGAATCAAAAGTATATTTAAACTTCAAATGAAGTAATGCTACCTGGTTCTGTATCATCCTGAGAAAAGGTGGACATGGTCATACTGGCAAGATTGCGCCTGGATTCTCTCTTCTCCCGCAGAATTTGCTGAAAGGTTCTTAGGCATTTTAGCTTCCGTTCATCCATCTGGCTTATCTCCAAAGATGGCTCTGCTGCCACTCCTTCCACTTTGCCCTCTGGAGATACAATGTCTGTTGAGGATTGCTGGGCAGGAGGATCTCCAGTTACTCTCTGTCCCCCTGGTGCTACAGGTTCATCAATTGAGAGGGAAACTGAGATGGACTCTGTAGTTGTGCATTGGGAAATCTGGGCTTTGATGGTGCGATCTGAAGGATCACCTTCTGCAGGTTGTTCTGCAAGATTATCAGTTTCAGGTAATATTGCAGTGCTACTGGACAATAGATCAGGACAGACTGACAGTTCTTCTGGGCATGGGGGAACCACTTCTGAACAAGGAGGATGTTGATAGGTGTCAGACATCAATGTAAGGCTGTTGTTGGCTTCTTCTGGCAAAGGCTCCACTGAAAAAAGATCTGATTTGTCCAGAGTATTGTCTTTGCTCAGTTCTGCAACAACACTACTACTGTCAACCATATCACCTTTGAGGGTTTCATTTGAAGTCTCTTCATTTGGCACCCCATAGTATAAAGTTTTTGAAGGCAACTCTATTGTGTACAGTTCAGAAGGCATTGATACTTCAAAGTCTGTTTCCTCTCCAGCACTCTGAGCTGCAGGTACATCAAGTTTTCGCAATGCTCCCCGCAAGGCAGAGCTAAAGTCCAGTACAGCTCGACCAATGCGTTTGACAGTGAAACCTCCAGCTTGGATATCTTCATTGCCAGGATGGAGTTGGGTTTCTAAGCTTTGGTTTCTTGGTTCCATCTCTTGAATGAACTGCTTATCAACATCTGCTACATTGGTACATAGAGATGCCTCTGCCCATGTCCCTTCAGAGGATGCGTCGTAGGCTAAATAAGGTTCCTGATAACTATCAACATGATAGTCTGTTGTGTATGATTGCCCATAGTCAAATCCTCCTGCTTCCCCATCATGGCCATCAACTGAATGGTAACCAGAACTTTGAGGATAGGAAAAATCAGAAGTGCAATCATACCCTACAGCCGTATTTTCAAGGTTAATATCTTTTGGAACATGAACTGCAGATTGGGTTTGAGGCCTCCTCTTCCTTGACTGCCACTCCTCCCTGCTAGAAGTGCTAGCAGGAGAGTTGTAATGTTTCCCAGAGTGAACAGACAAATGCTCTGAGCTTGCTGCGGAGCACTGCCCCAAAGTACTGTACCCTTCTGCACCTCTGTAATGACCCCAGCTACCAGCTCCTTCACAACAAAGAGAGCTTTCCCCTTCATGCTCTTCCAGTCTTTTATCCCTGAGGTAAGCAGTTTCTCCATGCCACCCAGATTCCCCAGCATCACCATATTGGTTTCTAAGGTCAGTCCAGTGTCCATCAGCTTTTTGCTGCTTCCCTCCATGACTACATGATGGTATCTCTGAGTCAGACTCAGACTTGGAGCTATGACCAGACGACAAAGAGCTGGTGCTTGGACAGTCTTGGCCATCTTGTCTTTCAAGGTAGCCAAAGCTGAGTTTTCTAGCTATAGCACCTACAGGAATATCTGAACTATGATCAGAGGTATCCTCTGGTTCTTCTAGTTCATTATGATCCACTGATTCAGCAATTGGGGAAACAGTAGAATCTTCTGGCCTTTGTAGAAGTAATCCTCCATGGATGCTATGGCGCTCTTTGCAGATTTGAGAGAATGCATTTGAACTAGACTTTGGCACTGCACTCCCTAAACTGCCATAAGCACTTGCAGGCCTTCTGCGGGGGGATGCTCCATCTTTGCACTCTGCTCCTGACCATGTATCTGCATGTACCATGGAACCAGCCTTGTTGCTAGAACGAATGCCCTCAATCTCGGACAATACAGCATCTACACAGGATGAAACTTCCTCAACTGAGCCTCGCACTGAGGTCAGGTAATCCCTGAGGTCTGAGATTTCCTCCTGAATCTTGTTTATTCCCCTCAGCTCCTTCAGAATGTGCTCAATAATGGCACTTGACTCCTCCTCTTTGTCTTCGTCCTCTTCCAGCAATGTTCCTGGAAGAGTTCTATTGAAATTATAGTCCACACAATCACCAGTAGAATATGGTCTCTTTGGGCGAATACGGGGTGAAGGAAATTCCCTGCCAGGTGCTCCTGCAAATTTAGGACCATTTATGTCTTGGCCAGTCGGACCATAATAGCTAGTTGGTCTCATCTGTTCAGGAGCATCCCGAATTCCACTTTCAAAGGAGATTCGTTTTACATTTGTTTGGGATCTCGAGCTTCTGTGCTGCAGAGTGCAGGGTATTCTTATACATCCTTCTCTGTTCAGTTCAACCTCTCCTACACATGGCGGCCCAGGTGCAACTCCATGTCCTTTGCCATTGGGCACTTTTGGAGAGTAGGCTTCAGCACTGGAGCTAACCCTCGGATACCCACTTCTATGATCCTTTCTGCTCTCCTGTGCTTCTCTTTCCTCCTCCTCAATACCAGGGTAGTAAAGGTGGGGATCTGGGACATGGTGATCTGCAGACCCTTGCAGGAGGCGATGTATCTTACCGCGAATGACTAATGCTACCCTGGGGTTTGGAGCCCTCTTTTTTGGTGAATGGACTTTTGCCTTTGTGCCTCCTTTTGGGGAAACACCTGCTCCATGTTGTCCATTGAAGCGATTCCTGGAGAACATCCTCAAGACAGCAAAGTGTCTTCATCCAGTTCCCCACATTGTTGTGGGAGATGCATTCATAATGACTTCAGTATCATTGTTGATGAATGAAGCCTGTTGAAAGCCTAGCAATCCCAACCACTCATTGACAGAGGTCCATAACTAAAATAGGAAGAAGGTAAAAGACTTGTAAATACTTTAATCACTGTAAATCCTTATTCAGTCAAGTCATAACATCATAGAAAAGAGGAAGCCTTTGAGGAATAAAATCCCTTCTTTAACCAAGAGAAACCTCTTTCCAATCAATGGAAATTCTTTCAATTTAAGATTAATGACATCATGCAGGAAATCACTGTTACACCCAGGCATGCAATCATTCACACAATCTATGAACACAAAACTGTTGTTTCCTCTCTTGTCCCAGAAGGCAATAGTGATATCCCTCATGCACATAAAGATAACATGAATTTATTATTCAGTTGATACTTTTCTATTTTGTATGAAGATTATTTTGGGGCTGTTTTAAAGAAGAAAAGTGGGAAAAGACAGGCAGCAATTTGAAGGGTTGGACCTTATCCCAGGGCAGCTGCAAGAACTTGCCACACCTGAGGCACTCAATCCAACTGTTGTGGGAAACTGGTGGGTTTGTTTAAAGCTCTTGGCAAAGGTAGTATATCAGACATAGGAGATGCTGGTCAGCATGGCCCCACATTGTACCACAATCGTTTAGATCATATTTAGGAAAAACCGCATTACCGCCAGAAGGCCGGCTTTTGTGCTAGCTTAGCTGACAGGAAGTCAAGCTCAGTGGGCAGGCTCTTGTCTGCCGTTAGGTTGATCCAAAGTTTGGTTGAGACAGTGATTTCAATATGGAGGTCACCACGGATTGGCTTTAAAAACTGTTTGAGTCCGCCTGTTGTAATCAAACGGCTGACATCACACAGGCTTTGTCCAATTCTTTCCACAGTCCATGGTTTTCACACCTGACAGTCTCGGGGACTCCACTCAATTGGAGGCTGAAATTGCAACATTAGTTTGCTTTCCCACTGCACTTAATAAAACAAACCACCTGTCTGGACAACATTATACATTTGTGGCGCTATTGTCTCAAAACAAACAGTGATGAAGAAGAAAAGAAGACTTAGAAAAAGAGGAAATGGCTAATCTATTGGCCAGAACAGGAAACCAAAATCGATCTCCTTACGTCAACTTTTCACCACATAAACAATGGCGTCGCAGTAAATGTATGCTGTTTTGGGATTTCTACTTTTGTTATGGTGTTTTTTATAATATACTAGTATGTGTTTCACAAGACCGTGCCGCGTATGAGCAGCAATTGAGGCAGCAAGCTGTCCAGTATGTTGTTTTTTATATGAGACAAAGGAATCAGTACCGAAGAAGGCAGAGAGACAAAATGAGAGTGAGAGACTAGGACATGTTGCCATGGTTACACAGACACTGAGCGAGGTATTGACATGTATTTGAATGATTTAAACCACTTATACGTAAACCATTATGCTTTATGCCACTTCCTGCCTTTGGCTGGTCCGCTTGGTTTTCACACCTCCAACAAATCTCACCAGGATGCGTTTGGAAGCAAACTGAGAACCCTCTTTATAAGCAGACCAGAGCTCACTTATTTGGTCTGTCACAGAGTCCGAATGAGTTTTCACATTACCCCAAATGAGCTAGACAATCCAGGGATATGAACCAGGGTATATTTTTGTGGACCAAACAGCTCTGGTGGAAAGAGCTGCCACAGGCCTAGTCTGAAACAGCCATTATTAACACTCTAAGCTTTGCCTTCCCCTTCAAAAATAACGCACTGTAGTTGTGCTATTGCACATTAAATATGATCATCTAGATATTTCAAAGCATTCCATCTCCAGAATGAGGCTGTGAAAACTTACACAGGTCTTTCGAACAACTGAATCCGTTTCATTTAAAGATTAATTTAATCATACAATTCAAATTTTACATTAATTCAGGGTAAGCGACATAAAGCGTTGTGGAAATTGTAGTTACACATCCTTAAATACCTACCCAGAACTGAAAAAATAAATAAATAAAAAGGGGGAAAAATAAAAACAGGTGGCCCTCCAGGTCTTGGATGAGCTTACAGACAGCTGGAGAACTTGTCTAAATGAGCATCACAATCTGAAGAAGGTGCGGCCCAGTGCAAAACCTTGGTGGTAAAATAATTCAGTAGTTAAAAGCAGGTTCTCTTTTTATTGTTTATTTTTTAATTCACAATGAATGTGCTTATGCATATTTAGATAGTAGCCTGAGAAGTTGGAGCATGAATTATGTGACTGAGGATGTACCATATTACTCTTTATAATAACATTTTTTCTCTATTAGTTGACGACAAAGTTAAAATATTATATTTTGAAATTCAAGTTAAAAAAATATTTCAACAGTGTCTTAATCACTACAGCATAAGAAATCATATTTTCTGACGGATTCATTGTTCAGCTGAATAATGATAAAATTTCAAACACACATGGTAGGTCCACGGACAATAACACCCTGCATGCCCTACCTCGTCTTTACCATATCCTTCCTTTATTCTGTCTCATGGCTCGTAAAATGCTATCAGCACCTTTTCTGAGCTCAAATTGTTTTTTAATGTCTTTTCCAGGCCCTTCTATTTCACACCATCACTCTGTGGTCGCAGAGGAACTGTAACTCTGACCCTCGTTCTTATTAGGATTGAATTTTTAAAGAAACCATGACGGTGTAACCTACTTTTCATAAGTCTCTCTTGTCAGGAGTCTGAACTTAAATGCACTGAGTTTAACTGTTATGTTTATCATCAGATGTTTCTTTTCACTCAACAACACAATTCTTTGTTAACTTTTATTATGCAGGGGATTCAGCGTATAGATCACAAGCCAAAGCCAACATTTTAAAGAAATTTGTCCATGCTGTTATTTAAAATAAAGGCTTCACTGTTCAAACTGCATCTTATTTTTTATATTTCTGTCTGTTGATCTTTCACTAAAGCAGAATCTCTTTCAGAAGTTGATGTCAGTCCGTCTTCAACTTGCTCTTGCCCTGTACACATGTTAGTAGGGAAAATTAGGATATAGATACTCTGAGTTAAAGAAAGCTGCATGCTGTTATAATAAGGTATTCCAGCAGAATTCATGTTACCAAACAGCCACTGCATTGAACCAGATATTGACCTAGTTAATAAAAGTAACTCTGCTGTAGACACTTAAACATTGAAGCAGAGAAATTGCACACAAGCACATACCAAGGTGATGCATGTGATTTTGAAAGTATATTACATGTAAGCCCTCCCTGAAAACTATTGGTTCTTTATTTTCTTCTGACAAATCAGAATGAGTTTTCTACAATGCTTCTTTAAGAACGCGAAACAATATCTGCCATTGTTTTTATTTTGGTCACATGTCAAAACACAAAAAACAAGCAGACAATATCGGATTTAAACCTGAGATTTCTAGTTCTCATAGGTGCTTTAATTATGAATGTTAAAGCCTGCTTAAGTTTTATATGGGTGACAGATTTGCAAACTTCTTATACCTTGACTCTGTGAGAAACGGAAATATAAGTACAGAAAAGAAGAAACTGTGGAAGGTCTCACTTGTGCTGCATGTGCTTGGCCCAGTGCAGTATATAAAGACAATGCCTTGTAGGAACCAAATTAAACTCAGGGTCAATTTGTGGTGATCTCGGTTATATTTAAAATTAAGAATAGTAAGAACGTGTGCTCTTACTTGCTTCATTTGAGTATCTTCTGCATGGCAACAGCAGTCAGACTAAAATATATCTGCCAGTTTATATTCTTTATCTCCTGTAGAGTTTTTAAGCTCTTGTCTCTTTTAGGATCTCTGTTGTAGAGTGCCAGCTGCTGTGGGCCTGCTTGACTCTCAATCCAACAAGTTATAGAGGACTAACCTGTTTTACATCTCTAGGGTATATTCAATCCATCAACCATTTCTTACTTGTGTATTACCACACCATGAAAAATCACACAGGTCTAGACTGTACTCTTTGTAAAAGGCTCAATAAAATGACATGCATTTTTTGTTTCCAAATCTAATATTACCCTAAAAAATAAATAAATAAATAAATAAATAAATAAATAAATAATAATATATATATAAATATATATATATATATATATATATACACACACACACATATGTCTGTGTCAGTTCACTGTGTATATCAATTTGTTCTGTGAAGACTACTTTGTTTGCTTACATTTTCAGTGTATTTGAATGATATAATTCATTTTATATTTTGGCATTTCAGCCTAATATTGTGTTCACACCAGATATGAGCAACATAACTGGCACATGTTAAGTCAATGTAAAGACACAAGTAGACACAAGCTTTCCTCGGGCATCGCGAATTGGGCAAGTAATTTGCAAAAATGAGGCGATTTGTATCGCCCTTGCTGCACCTTTTGTTTCATTCGCTTAATTGCGAGGGTTGAAAAATCTGAAGTCAAGCGAGTTCACGTGGTATAACCAATGAAAAACTGCTAAAATGTATGTGCCAAAGTATTTGCCTGTTTCTACATATTGTAGGGCTGAAACGATTCCTCAAATTATCCGGGTAATTCGATTCAAAAAATTCCTCGAGGCAAATTATCTGCCTCGAGGCTTCGCTTAAACCAGTCCTGTATCCATATACGGGCATGCTGTAGCCTGGACATCGCGCCATGTTGCACAGTGTGCTGTGTTTCACACAGACGGCTATTTGTGTGGCACAGTGCACTTGTTTTCACTGTTATTACAACGTAACATGCATGATACAAGGCATAAAAATTATGAGGGAAGAGAAAGAGATACAGTGATGTGTACAGGCACTCGTCCTACATTTTTACTCATCCACTGGCCGTGGCTTTATTGCAGATACAGCACTACGCCTGCACCTGCAAACCTACGCAGATCTCTGGGTTTACGCACTGCCCGCATGACTCGCAGCGCTCATTTTGTGTCTGCAGACTTCAGGGAATTTCATAAACTTCTCTGATTGACCCAACAGTTTTACAGAACACCATCAGGCTTCACGATTCAAGACCTGCTTTGGTGCTTCCCCCTTCTCTCTCTCTCTCTTTTCTTCAACAGGTCAAAGAAGCAGCTTTCTCCATGTCAGTGGATGGTCTTAAGAGGTCATATTTTTATCTGATGGTGGATGAACTCACAAAAAAATGTGCAAAAAATTGAAAGTGATCACCCTTTTGAAAAATAGACCATATTCCTATAATCTAAAGGTTCACCTTTCAGACATCATCAGACCTCCGTGTGAATGATGGAACTATATTTTTGCTATAATGTGAAATATTATATATAAAATAGAGGATTTTAAAATGATTAAGTGCCCATTTACTTTCATGACAACTTGGAGAATAGAAATAAACTATAACGAAAGAAATAAAGTGTTGGAATCTATTACTGCAGCCCTAACATATTGGTGTATTTACCATTGCAGAAACATAAAAAATGATTTTGGTAATTACCAATGCTGTTAATTTAGGGCAGCTGTGGCATAAACCTTACTTTGGGCGGTGGTCTAATAAATTTGTTAAGCACTGTATATAATATTATCATAAGCTCTAAAAATACGTGCTTTACCTCTACTAAGATAAAAGAGTAATCACATATTACAAATGTTTGATTAATTACGATATGCTTAGGTGAGCAGGTACACTTTCAATGTCAAGTGGTACAACCAAGGTAAACCAGCTAAATTTTATTTGACCATGAAATAATTTATTTTTGCAAATATATTTATCTACTTTCTAGCAGAGGCGGCTGGTCAATAGGGGGTGCAAGGGCACCGCCCCCCATGACTCTCCACAAAGAGAGGACAGATCTAAAGTTCACTGAATAATTTTTTTAAACATTTGCTTTAAATATCAATAAATTACTATGAATATAGATAAACTCCATTATGCATAAAGATGAATTATTAAGAGATTTAAATGTATAATGTTCTATAAATCAGTAGATCACAAACGTTCTAAGCATTTGCCTTTACTTCCTGTTCACTCATTTCCTCCCTGGGGTGCAGGGCTCCTGCGCCCAGAGCCGTTGATTGACTTCTGTTATAAACCTGTGTGTGCGCATTCGTTCCTTTTCAATACAAGAGACAGGAGCTCTCTGGGCGCAATGTGACTGTGCCCTGAAGGGAGTACCACTAACCACTCACCAGACGCCAACAGGTGGCAGCAGAGAGATACACTTCATAATTTGAGACACACAGAGGAAGACATGCACAGTCTGAGTAAATACTGGCTTTCTGCCAGGTATTGCGCCTGCGTTCGTTGGTGAGCTCATCAAGAGATGCTAGGAAGACAGTAAAATACAATAAGAAAACTCAGTCAAGTGTTTAAGAATAAGGCGTTTTGAGAGGAGGACACTGGAGGAGAAACCTAAAATTAAAGAGCTTGGACCTGACTGGCTAGATATCAGGATGAAGCAACAAAGCTGTGACTAATATTACGAAGTAAGTAAGTAAATCAATCAATAAATAAAAGTTTTGTGTGTTTAAGCATTTTCGCTGCATTCAGGTCTGGTATATATATTTTTTACTCAACCAGTCACTATTGAAGCAGTGACTACTTGCACCTTATGCCTTTTGTAAATTTTTCTATTTAAAATAAACATTCAGTCAGCTCTTTAACATAATTTTGCCATGTATTGAGTTGATAATGTGTGATAAGTTAAAAATTTAAGTTGACTGTGATAAGAGTGAGCTACTTGTGGCTGCTGATGGCCCTTATTATAGCCATCTTATTTTAATCATCAATGAAACAAATGCAGATGTAAAAAAGTCATATCAATATAACTTAACTCACAGTGTAGTAACATCTTTTGATGTACCTCACATACATACTCACATATCAAATTGGGATTTTGTTGTAGGCCCCCCTGAAGAAAAATGCACCAGCTGCCACTGCTTTCTAGCAACAATAAAGTAACAGAACTTGCCAAAGCATTTGCCTGCTTAATTTGAAATGTCAGGTAGCACAACCCTCAAGCAAACATCTAGCATAGTTTCAATAGTAAGAAAAAACCTTGAACAGAGCCAAATCCGTGTCTGAAAGCCTCTGTAAAGCTGTATAGGGCTGTGAGAGGATAGAGGGGGATGCAGAATAAGAAAAATGGGTAGACACAAACAAACAGAGCGAGGACAACCAATCAGATTCATTTAAGGCTGCTGTTGCCATACTGTACATACATCTTAAACATATTTTCTTCTATACACATAAACACTGACTTATTAATTGATTGATTTAAAAAGCACACCTTTTCACATTGTTAAGAGTCTCACATAGAGGACCGTGCTACCTGTTGGTTTCTGTATGACACACATCAGTCTTACACAATGCCACTGTATACTCATTCATAGCAAAATATATCCCCAGCAAACCTGATAGACCAAACAGTTAACTTTGGGTCAACTGTTTGGGTCAAACATGAGAGGACATGTCCCAGAAAACAAGATCTCCCCTTGAGTAAACGCCTAAATTGAACCACTTCTTCACAACTGAACCATCTCTGCCTAAATAATGCCTAAAAGGCATTTTCATGTTAATAAACCAAGTAAAAGTAAGAAAACATCTCTTTAAGCAGATGATACTTTGGTGTTTGTATTTACACTTGCACAAAACTGCTGTAATTTTCCTTAAATTTTCTGGGTAGGCTGCAATGTGTCACTGAAAACATCTCTACCCTGCATTTTTCCCATAGCACTGTCCTCTGACAGGCAAACTGGAGGAGAATGTCCTGCTGTGAGGGACGTGTGTGAGCAAGCAGATCAGGAAATTTTCTAGGTAGGTCACACTGAAATTTCCAAGTTCACGTCCGGAGTACAAAGTCTGGGAAAAGGGGCTCAAAAGATGCTACAACGAAGAAGCCATACTAAGAATAAACCAGCATTTAAACAAGGGAACTTCCTGGAATGAGAACAAAATGATTTAACCAGAGAAAATTAACTCAAGTTAATACTTATGGCTTTCTCTTTAAAAAGCAGCATTGTGATGGGATAGGGGAACCCTGTAAGGGATGTTTTTTCATATATATTTAACACAAAACAATAATTGCTTCACATGTATATATTTTCTATTCTAACATGTTGCTTATTTGGTCATATATGATCATTCTTAACTTTTCTCAGGGAACACAAAATGTTTTTGCTGTCTGGCAGATTTACACTCATTGACTTTGGTTTCTGGGTGCCTGCATAGTGCACAGCAGCTGGCTAATGGAAGGAAAGGAAGCTCCATCATCCCCTCCAGCCCCTCTGATTAGTGATCAGCAGAGAGGAGGGGAGGAAGCTTCGGGCAGGTGCAGGGGTCTTTAAACCACATTAAGACTCGCAGACCTCTATAAATATGATACTCATTCTGTTCCTTTGTACAGCCCACTCATGCTTAAGGCTCTTATTTTCAAAACCTACAATTTGCATAACATTATACAAGGAAGCCCCTTTATATTTCTCCAGTTTATGCATTTCTCTTTAACTCCTACTGCTTGTTCTTCTTATATGATTCTTATTATTTATGTCTTCTTGTTGGCTTCACTCCCTGGCTTTCTTTCTTGGTCATTTCATGTTGGACACGACCCAAAGGACAAAATCTCTCTGGAGCCAAAAAAGGGAGATTTTCCAAGTGTCTGCTTCAGTGCCAGCAAATGACAAGGATTACTTTAGAGATTTACCTTGTCCTGCATGCTGAATAATGCTGCAATATGGATTCATGTCACAGCAGAAAAAGTGGAATAAAGGATGTCAAGCTGTTTGTACAACTTGGAGATGTTCTTTCTTCTCCTTGCTGGACAGTATACAACCAAGATAGAAAAAAAATGCAATAAACAGGGATATACAGACAGATTTAAACATTAAATAAATATGAAGGCCACATGTCCAGATGTGTAAGACATCTATATTACAAAAAAGACTTGGACACATTAACAACAGACTATTACTACTTAAAATATTCATCTTTCAATATAATTGCTTTAATGGCAAAGAGAAATTGTGCAGGGCTGGCCTTTTGGCTTAAATGTGGTGTAAGGCATACTGGAAAGTAACCAGCAGAAGTTTTGTCCCCTTGCAATGACTTCTAAGTGCATTCATAGTTTTTGATTTGAAGCTTGTTGCAGTTAATGTGGGGTGATATAAAAATTAAATGAGAATGAAAGTTTGGAACAAGCTCTGGATTTCACTTCCAAGATGGCTGGCCTTCTTCCTGTAAGCCTCAGTTCATGACACTCTTAAAAGAGAATACAAACTCACCAGGCTGTTGGCCAGCGTCCTTGTAAACAGGCAACTTATCCACAAAGACTGTTAGAATAAAAACTTCAAGAAGTTATGCAGATGTTTTCCGAAAATTCAGCAAAGATCAAATATTCCTGCACTCATCATCACCTTACTGAAATATACATCTCCTATATTATACATATTGCTCATATTATTAAAATTATTTTCTTTAAGTGTTTATTTTGTCTTATATTATTAAACTCTCCTGACAGTTAATAACCACTGTTTAGCTTTAATCTTTAAATTCTGCTTCATTGATTTTGTTACTAATATGATAACAGAATCGTTGTATCCTATTTGACAGTAAACCTGATTCTGGCTCTTCTTTCTAAATGTCAATTGCTTTGTCAACCCAGGCAGTAAATACACTTGATTTCACATATTGCCCTTGTTGTTAGGCTGTTTCTTGGTTCATTTCTATCAAGAGAGATCTACTCAGATTGTCGCTCACCCTCCCTTCTTATTTCCTAAGTTGCTTCCTGCCATAGTGTTTGTATCCAGTGTGACAAATCCATCTATTTTCTTTTGATTATCAGGGGCCCCATTTTCCAGCAGTACACCCCAAAAGATCCTTTGAGGGACCATTTCTGTGTAGCACATGCTGTATCCTTTACAAGCCTGCCAGGGCTGACTGCTAAGAAGCATCCCCACAGCATGATGCTGCCACCACCATGCTTCACAGAAATAGTTTGTTTGTGGTGATGTGGAGGGTTTGCATCCTGGAAAAAATATAGACAAGTTGTTTGTTTGTGTGTTTTTTTGTTTTGTTTTTTTTGAGAGAGAGAGACTGTAAGTATCTTCCATTGAAAGGTAGCATGTCAGGAGCATTTTCAGTTTATGTTACACTGGACATTGCCTCTACATTTGCACTGTGTCACACAAAACTTTGATACATTTTATCTGTAATCCAGGGCTGGAGATGTGGTGACATCCCATTTCTCAACATGGGTTCTGTAGTTACCAGGGATTACTCTGAAAAACTTCCTCTATTTGGCAGCGTGCATCCGTGTTTTTGGTGGAAAACTCTAGTTCCTGAAAAAAAAAAAGTGCTAAATTGAAAGGATCCAAGTATAAAGGCACACCATGCCCGTTGTCTGCTAATTAGTCAACAACAGCTGCAGGCAAAATAACATGTAACAATACATGCACACCATGTAGTGCATACCCAGTGTTTCTAGGCAGAGTTTATCAATTTTCATTGTGTTGGAACAGTTACTGTCACCAAATAGGCAATATAGATAAAATGTGCCCACTATAGCATATTAATCTTGTTGATTTATTTTCTTTTAGTATAATTTAAACTAGGGCTGGGACTTTATCGCGTTAAGATTAATTAATTACAGAAAAATAATGTGATAAAAAAATAACACATTTAATCTCAATTTATTTTTGCACTCCAAACAGCGCGGAACGTTTCTTATTGCACGAGTTCCCGGAATACACGTAATACTGATGCACAGGACACAACAAGACAAACACCATGGAAACCAATGAGAAGTCATTGCTGGGTTTGGTGGGTGGAAAATTTAGTTTTAAAAACTACCGGATGGACACCTGGATAAAAGCACAGTTGTGTGCAAATTGGGCAAGAAAGGATTTGCCTATCACCGGAGCTCTTCTAGCCTCCACTGCCACCTCAATGTCAAACATGCTTCAGCTAGCACAGACAACATTCCTAGTTCGAGCAGGCAGTGTCGCCAATCCACACTCGACAAGATGGCTGGGTTCAGAGCCAAAATGATTAAGTCCACGACTGACATATTAACAAACTCACTGGCAAAATGGATTGAAGTGGACTGTCGACCACGCTCAATGGTAGAAGATAAGGGGCTAGAGGCGGTGCTACAGATAGCTTTGTCTGACCCAAATTATGAACTGCCATGCAGAAAGAAAATTTCAAACAATGCAATCATAATATTCCTTATTCATATTGCACTTTATGTTAACACTCAGTGATGAAAATCAACACAATTTTGTTGTTTAAGCTCATTTATGTGTCTATTCATTTATTCAGTCATATACCAAAATCCATTTCAATTGAAAAATGTTGCTTCTTGTGTCAAATATTGATATGTGATTAATTGAGATTAATTAATTACAAAGCCTCTAATTAATTAGATTATTTTTTTTAATTGAGTCCCACCACTAATCTAAACAATTTCATTGGATATGATGCACAACCCACAAAAATCCTTATTTGCAGTGCATGCTCCTTAAAGAGGCACTGTGAGAGTAAAGAGCTATCCCATGGCCAGGACAGAATCTGTATTGATCATCCTGTGTCTGAGGTTCAACATCTACCGGAACTTTCCTCAGAGACTGAGTAGTAGTGGTGCACACTCTAGTCCTCCTTCTAAAACATGAGAACCACTAAGGTCTTCCATTCCACAGCCACTGTCCCAGACCTCCACATGACAGTGAAGGGACATATCAACCATGACAGCCTAATAATGTCCAGAGTCTTCAGCATTTTAGGGCAAATCTCAAATCTCTACACTTGGCTCCACCTCTGAGGAGCTTTTAAACAACCTCTGCCAAGGAGGTACCTACATCTAGTCAATAGTTTTCTACCTCCTACACCAACTTTGTCTCTTTTCTCTTTCAGAGAGGTGATGTCCAGGAGTTAGCAGAGGTCCAATGCATGTCATGTAGGCACAAGAGCTCACCAAAAGACTCCCAAACTGCAGTGAGATATAGAAATATACAGTGTAAATAAACCACTTGATATGTTTCTGTTTGCAGACGACAACTTTTACAAGAAAACACAATCACATTTATGAGCAATCTCCTCCACTGGATTGCTCTTCACTGAGACAGACTCCTTGAATCAACCTTAGTCTGTTTCATTACGCTAAAACACCTCTGTTACTCTATATGGAAATGACCCTTTTTATATATAATCCATTATCAACATATATCTATTTTCCCTGAGAGTGTCAGGTATACAGCTGCTTTTGTTTATCTCGCCTGCAGTGACACATTACAGTCAGCTCTGTGTACGAGCCAGACAAGTGTTGAATGATAAATTTATGCACTGAATGATGGACAGCAATTGTTCTGCCAGAAATCTGACTGAGCTCATCAGTTCTGTCAAAGCCTTCGTGCTAAATGGCTTTTTTCTCGACTGCTCCAAGGGCCTTGTTAAAGCTCCTCAGCGTGTTTCCTTTCAGAGGCTGTAAAGGTATCGATCAGAGCCTTAAATGCTCTCCTGTAGCCAGGTGAAATGTACTGCCCTTCTGCTAATGTCACATTCAGCATATCAATCACTGAGCAGCATGAGCAGGCCACACATGTTATCCATGATACCTGAAATCAGCCTGTAATTTACCCAGAGTCCAGATAAACGTTACTGTCAGGACTGCTCAGGTTTGTCATCAAGTCCTCTGTTTTTACTAGCACAAAAACACCTACATGTCATAGTGATTTATAAGAAATTAACAGGTTTAAAACCATGCAACACCCATAAACAACACTCAAAAAGAGAACTGGTAAGCACTAATCACACCACAACCATAGAAAAGCTGACATGTGCATTCATTACCACAAGTGCATCACACAATGAATGCCCTGATGCTGTTGAAAGTTTGCCCCTGAGTCAATGTATTTGTTTTTTTTCACTCCCAAAAATGTCTGGATACAAGGTGACATGGATCAGGCTAGAGACACTTCTTTTTAGCAGCTTTACAGCGTAACCGGTAGGCTGTGGATTCATACTGTAGGCTGAGATTACTGGTAGCTAGCTGGATTGCTAACCCAGCATGGTAACCAGATGGATGCTATACAGAAACATAGAAACTGTGCATTGGGGACTTTGCAGAACCAAATGGAAATCATCACACAGGAGGAAAGTTAAATTAGTTCTCTGGGAGACCCCCAAAAAGCAGAAAGCACAGCATCAAGTCTTTTTCATATTAGTTGAAGAAAATAAACCAAATCCAGCGCTGACTGAAGATATTCTATCCTTTATTTATCTGAAAGCATTTTTTACAATCAGCTCTACTTTTAATGCTTAGAATTAGCAACTATTTTTTAAGGAATTAACTTCTTTATTTCCTTGTTTTTCGGGTAAGTTGTCCAATAATGTCTTTACAAAACTACAGTGACAATTTCAAGCAAATGTTAAACCCAAATATAACACGGCAATATAAGAGTGATTATAAGTGAAGTTTCACCACGTATCTCCTCAGGGATTTTTTCCTTTTTGTTTCTTTTTAACTGATAAAATGTGATCGTAAAACTTTGGAGAGAAAACTTAAAAAAAAAAAAAAACTATTCTGGTAATTTATAAAATACAACAAAAATTCAGTCCCTCACTCAATGGGAACAGAAAATGACACAAGAGACCCATGAGAAAACATCACAACAGCTGATGGGTCCAATTCAACAGGGAGGATCTGAGTGTGTCTCTTTGACTGTAAATACGCACGCTCAAGCATCTTGAAAGAGTGAACTTGTGCGTAATGAGCATGCTATTCTGTCCGGGACAAAGAGTGCCTGACAGAAAATAAATACCACTATTAGGAGAAGGCTTCAAGCCTGAAGAAAAGAATGACAGTTGGAAGAATAGCGGGGAGCTGAGAAACAGAGAGGAAGAGAAGAAGCCAGCTGTTTCCAAGGGAAACAACATATAGCTGACTGCAATGTTGTCTTTATTTGATAACGTCAATATGGTAAGTGAGAAGAAGAGGAAAGAAAATGTCAAGAAAATATGTTTGGAAAGTGATAACTATTGATCAGGGTTTCATTCACTTTTTTTCTGACTTTACCACTCTCATTTTACATGTATGCCGATCAATAAACTCAAGACTTTACACTATAGCCAAATGTACCTGATTTTCTCTTGATTGTTGCTGAAATGTTTCTACATCTTGATAAGAGTCCATATGTGGTAAAAAGATTGGACATGATTTGGAAAGGCACACACCTCTCTATAGAAGGCCTCACAGGTGACAATGCATACCAGAGCAAAAATCAAGCCATCAGGTCATAGGAACTGTCTGCAGAGCTCAGAGACAGGATTGTTACAAGGCACAAATCTGGGATGGGCTATAAAAAAGTTCTGCTGCAGTGAAGGTTTCCAAGAGCACACTGGCCTCCATAATTCTCTGGCACAATGAGGACTCCTCAAAGAGCTGGTCATTCAGCCAAGCTGAGCAATCGGGGAAGTAAAAGAGATGACTGAGCTCCAGAGGTCCTGTGTGTAAATGGGACAAAGTTCCAGAAGGGCAACAATCACTGAAGCCCTCCACCTGTTCTGGGCTTTATGGCAGAGTGGCTAGAGGGAAGACTCTCTTCCATACAAGACTTTTTTTTAGCGTTCAAACCTCAAGCTGCAGCCTGATATCTCACAAAGCACCAACCAAACTTGTGACTATACACTGTAGATATGTAGACTGTAGCAGCTACTTCTGGTATGATAGCTAGCCCTGTCACAAAACTACTGTGCTTAAGGCTAGTTTGCTGACAAACCAGCAGCTCCAACCACTTTGCTTCTAATTAAAGCCAAAGTTGAATGGTATTTAACACTCTCAATATTTTTTTGTGGACATGTTCAACGTGTTTTCAGTGAAAATGACCAATACCGTGGGCAACGTTGTTTTGAATGTGTGGTGATTAACTGAATGTACTGTTTGCTATCCTGGATGCTTTCAGTGAATCAGCATCAGGCCTGTGCATGCATGGGCAGGAGTGGGTGAAAGGTGATGGGGTAGAGGGATTCTTCATTTATTTTATCAGTAGTCAGGAGAGGTAGGCTAGTGATGGAAGGGTCAAACCTGGAACCTTGAAGCTTGATTCAATATAAAATAGTAGCTAACCGTATCAATGAATAGATAAGTAATCTGACGAAGAATATTCTTTATTAAATAGTGGATCCCTCCCTGCTTTACACTGGAGACAAAGAGACATCACATAGGCACTGTTTGTGCTCCAAGAGCAGGATCAGCACATTGGGCAGAGCCAGGTGACTCTAAGGTATCTATTCTAGCGTTTTTCTCTGGTAGCCTACAGCAGAAATTTAGCAATTGATGACGATTTGTGTTGGGATTCTTTTACTGCACAGTGTTTTTCTATTCAAGGACGGCTGACGAAACCATCGTCGTGATGTCAGAGCCAATAATCAAAGGGTTAAAATGTCTATTTAGGACGAACTGTTGCAGATTGAAAATATTTTGTTAGGTTGTTAACTTTTTGAACACAGATTGAAGCAAATTTTCAAGTCATACAAATTTCCTGGTATGATTAATTACATTTCTGAGAAATGAATTAAAGTCACCAGCCAAAATAAACAAATAAAATACAGACTCCACACCATTGGAAACGAACCCAGTGTGCCTAATCCAGAGGTCACGAAGCTACCTCTAAGCCATCCCATCTACTTGCTGAGCCATGCATCCTAATCTTATTCAAATATATCAGCATTGATCAGTGCAATATAGAGTACCTGTTCAGAAACTGCTTTCTTTCCCTTCATCTGTTAAAAATATAAAACATAAATGTTACAGACAGCTCTATCCATCTTATTGCTAACTCCACATGGTTCGAACAATGTTGTATTGGTGATATATGATTGAAAAATAGAACATAATGAAACCTTGTCTAGTACAGATGGCAATTCAACCACCACTGTGATAAGATTTTGGAGAAAGGAAGTCATTATTTTCATCACTCTTTCAATGAAAATATAAACAACAACAGTATAATAAGATCTTACTTTTCTCCTTTCATAAAGACATTATATAGAGCTAGTATTAGGTTTGAACTGCTGCCTTCCTGTGATGCCTTGCCTGCGAGCCTGTGCTGAGGGCAACAAAACCCAGGCTTACATTTACAGATCTGAGTACACATTTACAGACTGTGCACAAGTGCAGAAGTGTTGCAAAAGTCACTTGTGTATGACAGCCAACTGAGGGGCAGACTTCAGTTGTAACTGAT
The DNA here is from genome assembly GCF_018320785.1 of Cheilinus undulatus. NCBI lineage: Eukaryota > Metazoa > Chordata > Actinopteri > Labriformes > Labridae > Cheilinus > Cheilinus undulatus. Next base: position 24,416,693 of record NC_054869.1, on the reverse strand, counting down.
GGCCTGTGAGGATTTTGACAACTTAATGCAAAAAAGAGTGAGTTTTTTTTATTGAACCAAAATAAACTAAGTCCACAATTACAAATTGTTCACACGTGCAGATGTGTGCATGCATTAATGGATCTTTGTACAAGTTTGCAAATCTTATTACAGATTTACAAATCTTATTACAGATTTACAAGTCTTTTTACAGATTTGCAAATCTCTGCATGCATTTACAGATGTGTACACGCATTTGCAATTCTGTGCACGCATTTGTGGATTTGTGCACACATTTGTAAATCTATCTATGCATTTGCAGATATGTGTATAGATTTTGTGTGTAAATATTTTTGCAACAATAATAGCTCCATACAAACTGGCCCTTAAGTATCGGTGAAGTATATAACTGTGGCACCAAGCATAGGGGGTTGCCTGGGGCGCTACACACTAGAAGGCCAATTGTGAGCCTTGAACATTTTGAATGAAACCTCAAATGTTTAACAACAACCAGATGGTCTACTTCCTGCTCCTTTCTCACTTCTGCTTAACTTTCTTTGCACAAGAGACCACTGGTGTTCTTTACAATAAAAAAATATGTTTATATATCGGTATCAGCTAAATTGAGTTTGAAAATATTTGATATCAGCAAAAATCCAATATTATGCATCCCTACTGACTGCTTTTTGTGCCCTTATGTAACTATGATGTTTCATATCACAGACGCCGTGAAATTAATGATACCAAGAGGGGACTATAACATTCTGCAGATGTTAACTCAACAGGTAGAGAACATGTTGTAGGTATTCATAAGATCTGCCTGTGAAACAGAAAAAGTAACTTTTCATACAATATCAAATGAAATGCAACATGAGGATACACTAGTTAGAGACTATGCAATAAAAATCACATCCTGTTTTGGCCAGCAAACTAGAAACATTAAAAATGAGATCTCAACCAATCATCACATGCTGTCATCATGACATTATCTGCTGTCATTGTGAATGTAAGCAAGTTCATGGGTTGTCACGGAGATGGATCAAGTGGTGTGAGTCATTGCCTAAACCAAAACACTGTTTATGATGCTAGCAGGCTAGGGAAATAAGGGCACAACAAAGAACTATGATTCCACTCACTGGTTAATCAGTATTCCTGGCTACCATTACACCATGAAGACAAAAGAACAGTCCACCAACTCAGAAACTCAGAAAAGGTGCCAGACTAGTTGAAGAGACACCCATGACTACTCTGAAGGAGTTCCAAGCTTCAGCAGCTGAGATGGGAGGGACTCTGCATACAACAACTGTTGCCCGAGGTCTTCACCAGTCAAAGCTTTATGGGAGAATGGCAAAGAGAAAGCTACTGTTGAAGAAAACTCATATTAAATCTCCACTAGACTTCACCAAAAGGCACGTGGGAGACTCCATGGTCAAGTGGAAGAGTTCTTCGGTCTGATGAAACCAAAATGGTGATTTTTGGCCATCAGACAGGATGCTACGTTTGGTGGACTAAACACTATGACAGTGACCCAAAACATACAGTAAACACTTCACAGAAATTATTTAAAGACAACAAGGTGAAGGTTAATGTTGACTGGAGTTCACCTAAATTCCACGGGAGACTTCATGGTTGAGTGGAAGAACGTTCTTTTGTCTGAAGAGACCAACATGGTGCTTTTTGGCCATCAAACAAGATGGTGTCATTGACTGACAACAAACACTGCACATCACCACAAACACACCATCCCCACTGTGAAGGTTGGTGGTGGCAGCATCATGCTGTGAGGATGCTTCTAAGAAGCTGGGACTGGAAGGCTTGTAAAGATACCGTAGCAGGTAGAATGAATATGGCAAAATATAGAAAAATCCTGGTGGATGATCTTATTCACTCTGCAAGAGGACCATGGCTTGAGAGAAGATGTATTTTCCAGGAAAACAATGACCCAAAGCATAGAGTAAAAGCTACACAGACATGGATTAAAGACAACAAGGTGAATGTTCTGGAGAGTCTGAGTCAAGCCCAGACCTCAATCCAAAAGAGAATTTGGGGCTGGACTTGGGGGGAATATTCATGCAATCACTTATTTGACTCACATTTCTTATTTAATACTTCATATAGGCTCTGTAAGTTGGTTTGATTATATCATGGTACTTCTGCATATCTAGGTCCAAAGAAACTTATAAAACGCAGGACCTTGGTTGGTAGAACATACATTTAAAGAAATTCCCTTTGTCAGTTGTATTTAAAGTGCTTTAACACCACCTTACAATAAAATCAAAGAGGATTGTAGAGGTTTTTTCTCCATCTTCCTAATCAAACCACTGTTGCAGGTTGTCACCTAAACCACCTGAGTGTATATTGAGAGCAGATGTGTGCACCCGCACCCACCCAGAGGACTGATCCATGGCTGAGTGGGACTTTAGCTGTGCTGTCACCTTCATTAGACTAATTCTCCAGTGCACTCTAATTGATTTATCATCACCACTCTACCTCCGTCCAATTCCATCAGTCATTTCCTACACACACGTTTCAGACTTTTCACACACACACACACACATAAACATGCAGTATATTATGAGCAGAGAGAGACATAAGCGGCCGTCCTTTCCATTAATCTCACTCTCACAGTCCCGCCCTGTTAGTGCCAGCTTGAGGAAATTCAGTTTACAGCGTAAACAGATGCTGTACAAGCTAAAGTGTTCACACTCAGAGACTGTCAGGCTGTGGTGTAAAAGGAGCAAAGAGGAACGATCCTGCAAGGTGTGTCACTGTCATTTAGCAGCTAACAGCGGAAAAAGAGGGTGGGTGCTGGAAAGTGTAATCACTTCCCTGAGCAAATCGAATAAGCCGTGCCTGTTCACTCTCCTCGATCCCTTTCTCCGTTTCCTTCACTGAGCGTCTGTTACATGAACATTTTCTGGCCGTCCGCCACCAGCAACCCGAAGAGAATGACAATGGTGGGCCTCCTGTGGCTAATTGATTTAGCTTTTCCCTCAGCCATTTCAGAGATGCCAAACAGTGATGCCGCTCGTCGTCCTTGCCAATTCAGGAGAAAACCTCTGTTCTCAATGGAGAATGTTTTCCTGTGAGCAAGCTGTGGTAAATGGATGATTGTAGAGAAGGCTGCCTGGAGAAGGCTGCACTGCCGCTAAACCCATAGCGTTTATAAAATGTGTTTCTGCTGATGTATGGCTTTTCCCTGGGTTCTGGTCCAGGTCAAGAAATTTTTGAAACATAGTTTTCATTACTCTGAGCAAATCACACCTCCAGTATATCTTAAATAGTAATAGTCAAATATTGCTCATAATTAAAAAAGCAGACCATTTTTGCAACTTTCCTAAACAGATAAACAGTTACAAATACATGCATGCCTCCTTTAACTGACTGGGAATGTAGAACTGAAGATACGTTGTTCAAAAAGAGTAAACAACAACAGAGATGTGTAGTAAAAAACAAGGAAGTACAAGACCCTTCTTTACTTTTTGGCGAGTAATGCAAACATAGAGTCTGTTTTTTAAGCATGTTGATCTGTATCTATGTCTTGGATGAAGTTTCAGTTGCATGACTCGTTTGTTTCTGAAGAGGTGTTTTAAAGCCTATGGCAGCCACCATATTAGAAATGGTCAGTAACAGACAGAAAGGTAAAGGTGACTCAGACCTAAAGCCTATTGGCAAACAGATACAACATCCTCGCCTGTCAGTCAGACATGCATATATTAATATGCAAAGGTTTAGTATGATAAAAATGTATGTTATAAAAAAGTAATTACCTTTACTTCTTTATTGGTATGTTATGAACTAATAAAGAAATGAGTTATGAAGACCAAACACTTTTTTGAACTAGACAATAAATGTCTTTATAACTGCCGTAAAACTTGGTATTTTAGTATGGGTGTTAATGGGACTTCTGGGTGTTTTGCTGCCAGCAGGAACAGCAGTTTTTTGTTTTATTCATTTTACAAGAGGTTCATGAGTCAGTGTTTTGCATACTGATGTGCCTTATTGCATTCTTAACTGCTGACTGTCAACATTGGTGACAGAAAAATGTTTGGATGAAACCATAACATACAGCAATCAATCCCCCAGAACTTTATCAGATTAAAAACATGTGCAGAGGAAAAATGATGTTGAAACAATTTAATCTGGGTTGACTTTATGTCAGTGGTAACCGTGGTTACTCTCAGCTTCAGATTTTTTTGTAGTTCAGTTTTCCTGCTTGGGTTTTTACCTATAACTACACAGCATATTAACATCAAACTCAGTGACAAAATAACAGCTACAGAAATATTCAGCTAAAATATCTCAAACATCCATGAGTACTTGGCTGTGATACAGGCACTGATCTCACAGTAAGGGCCTAAAATTAGTTATATTCACAAGAAAACAAATATGTTAGACAATTTTGAAAATTTCTATTCACATTGCCCCTCATCCTTGCCTCAGACTTTGCCCAGTTTCCACTAGTGGTATTGCAGGGGAGGTAAAGAAGCTTTTTACCCATGGATCACCTGTATAAAAGATATAGCTGTAAAGCTAGTAAGACATCTGGCACTGGAATGAGTTTCAACTTCCACTTCTGTCATCTTGCAAACCACCAGTCTGAAAAAGTTTGTGCCTAATTGGAGAATGGACACACCAGTGAGCAACATTTGAGTTAAGCAAGACAGTAGCTACAGGTGTGATTTAGTTGTAGTGCAAGTGGGTAATCAATGGCTGCCAGTGAGGCAATTAGCTCAGATGTAGCTTAAGCTGCACGCTTTAAAAGAACTAGCATTTGTTTGGTTAAAGAAGAGCAAAAAATTCAGCTGAAAGCTTCTTTTTAGAGATAATGTTTTGACTTTTCTCCTGACTGGCCTCAGTATGTGTTTACAGTCATTAGGGCATGGTTTAGTAGTTCTGAACGCCAGTAAACAATAGCTGCAGCTGGTGAAGCAATTAGTGCAGATGTAGCTATAGCAGCAGTTTTATCAGATCAGATTTTTCTATTAAAAGAAGAGCAAAAATGGACCTGAAAGCTCTTTGTGTCTGTCCTTGGCATGAGTTTGTTTCGCCAACTGTCTCCACTGATTTTGAGCAACATTAGCGGCTGCCTGTCCTTGTCATGTTATGAAGTCAACTCACCTGGGCTGCACAAGCCCACAATATCATGTCTTGTTGCTCCAACTGGTCCGTATTGTATTGACAGACATAGCGTTCATTCAATCACCCTCAAAGAATGTTTTAAAGTTTCTGCCATTCCTAAACACTTCCAAGATGGATGTGAGACATATCCCATGCAATGGATATATAAAAAAGTCCATCTAGAATGCCAGCTTACTTTGCTGAAGCCTTAGAAACCTTTTAAAAACCTCTGTTTCCATCAGAATGTGAGTCCTTGGGCTTAGTTTGGACTCTTAACTAGGGCTGAAGCGAGAGACACTGCTAAGCCTGCTTGCACAGAAAACTCTATGGCTTTAAAGCCATGCAAACAGTTATTGGAATGAAAGGGTGCCATTCTGTGATGCATTTTCCTGTTTTTTATACAACATCCATGATATAAACAACGACATTAAGGACAAAGTTTTTAAACTTAAAAGACAACTTCTTGGGAATTCACAAAATGAATATGCAGAGATAATTTGTTAACTTCACAATCTAGTATGCACAGCCCTGCAACTGTGTTTGGTAAAAATTGTGTATAAAATTTGTAATTTGTATTTTTATCAAAATGCTCATTGATGAATAACACTGGTGGTTCTGAGCCATTTTACTTAAACCAAGTGTTTTTCATATAATGTTTCATGCATTAGATGAACTTTGAGGTTTTTCAAAGTGTTGCTTGGAAACTAAAGACAAAACTTTGGAATGTCTTTTATAATCTCATCAATCTACTGAGATATTGGTACCTCATCCAGTCATTCTTCATCTACTCTTGCTATTCCCATCACCTCTGTCCCTATAGGAACAGAACCATCCCTCTATCCCTTATCTCATTTCATGTTAAATAACCACTGTGCATACTGACCCTGGCCTCTATTTTCTTAGCTTTTCCATTTTAAGCATCCGATGCATTTATTATGTCACAGCTACACCAAATTACACGTTAAGAAACATAAATTGTATTTATATCGATGCACCTCATAAACAATGTTTCAATGAGTTTAAACCTCAAAAGCTGTTTTGAATGCACAACTTTAAAAATTTAGAAAATAAAAACTGATATAAGCCTTGGTTCTAAAAATTTATCTCATACTTTCAGGCTCCAGTATCACAGCTACAGCTAGCTACATGCAACATTTTTTCCTGCTGTCAGACCTGCCAGAAACCAACTCTCTGTGTCATTCCCACTCCCACCTGTGCACCTGTTCCTTCTCCCTCATTCAGCTCCTCTGTGTGTCTAGTAGAACTCAGCTCCTGTCAGACTGTATATTGTACTTATTGTCTTAGCATACAGCCTTTCCATTATCTGCTAATGCCCACCTGCTTTAACAGATGTTTGGGAGCAGTGACAAAACATATGCAAGAAGAGTTATGAAATCACTGAAGATACTTTTAATACAAGTCTTGTACATGTTGCAGGGGCAGTAATTGGAAATAAATATCTCCCGTTAGATTCTAAATAAAAAATCTTAAGATGGTTATCTATTTCTGTTAAATTGCAGTCTTCAATGTAAATCAAACTTGGAAAAACAAATTTGCCATTCTGTAATGCAAAACTCAAACAGCAGTCGGACCTTCTGACTTCCTGAAATGCATCATGGGAGATCAATCTGACCAGCATTTGACAAACAAGCATTTTCTAGAACTTTTTTTTTTACAAATAACCATATAATGTTGTTATTTCTCCATGCATGCAGTTTCTTTTTTTTCATTGACTGAAAGTTCAGCCTCTGTGTAACTTACCATTTACACTTAAACTGAAACTTAAATTAACAAACACGCAAGATGTAATGAAAATAACCGACTTTGCAAACAAAATTGAATTCATTTGTCTTACAGACACATTCTAGGAAATGAAGTAATGTCTCCTAGGCTTTTAAAAAGATATATTTCTTGCATTGCACAACTTTTCTGCTTTAATTTGAAGCTCAGGGACTAAAATGCTCTTTAGACACCTCAGACAGAATTTAAGAGCACCTTTTACCAAATGGATAAGATTTTGGGAGTTTGCCACAACTGCAGCCAAAAAACTGGCCTTTTTCCGACTTTAAGAAATTTAGGAGAGTAATTTTGTACTCGGCTAAGGACTGTTGCATATCTTAGTTGTGTCGGGGGCCTTTGCCTGCCTCAAGGGTCTATAGATGCAGCAGCCCAAAGAAGTATTCATACTGAGGGGATGCCAGTTGCAGAATGTCTAGTCTAGATAATGAAAAGAGATGAGCCTCATACCAGATAAATGATAAATTTAATTAGTCTATCAGCACTTAGTTATCAGTCACAACTAAATTGCAGTTTAATAACTAACTCTACAATATGAGCATGCATTTTATTTTATCTTACAAACCTTTAAGCAAGCAGAAGCACAATCCTGGCAATTATAACCTTGAGGAAGCGCAGTTTGACTAAAAACCTCATTTTAGAAAACTGTCTAAAAGTTAGACTGTTTCTCACATTTTTACAGCTAAATATAAACACAGACATGGATAAGCTACAAAGCTGAGTTTATTTTGACAGGGTGTTTACTCATTTGCACATATAAATGTCAATGTGTGTCTTATGAATGCCTGCGCAGGTGAACCAGTTGCTTCTTCGACCCTAAACCTGCCCTACAGTTCATCATTGATTGGCTGCATACAAATCAGTGTGCTCTTTCAACACATTTGCATTCCCAAACAATTAGCAATGTCAACGTCTGTGTGCAGGCTGCACATAATTGCCATTATCTGTCAGTCAGACAAGCAAATGTAAGGAGGTCGAGACTGGGCTGGACAGAAACGTTAAATGTCATCATGAATGAGTTAAAAATGGATGAAATCTGGTGTGCAGCCTGGTCTCTACAAAGACAATGAAAAGAGATTAAAAAAGAAAACAGTAACATTTTCATGCACATTTTTCTGCCATCATTTTCAATACAGGACAGTTGAAATTATATGTACTTAAAAACCTCCAAAAATAAGAAGACCTAGCATACAAGATGCTCAAACTCAGGTTAGGAAATTTATCCATGAAACAAAAACAGTGATTTACTGTTTAGTAAATACACCTTATGGAGGGCAGTATAGGGCTTGGGGTGTGGATGGGAACGAACCTGCTGACACTTGTGAGTGTATATTGAGTTTCAACCCATCTTGATACTTTGCACAAATGATACAAGTTCTGCCTCTTTCTGGGTGAAAATGTTCCATCAAATGGGAAAGTTTCGGGCAACCAAGATTTAAAAATAAAAAATACAAAAATTGAATACTTAAACAGTTATCCAGAGTCCACATCCAATAGTTGGTGGGTTATGAATAAAAATAGGTCATTCTGAGTAAGGATTGACCTCTTGAAATTATAAAACAAAGTTCTAGGTGTACTAGTATATGAGTCTGTTCAGACTCTATTAGACAAACTTAACAAATACCCCATCCTGTGATCTTATGTATGCATGTATTTTATCCTTGAGTTGATTCTCAACTTTCAAAACATCATTAATATGTTGGTGAATGTGTGAAAAATCTGTCTATTGGTAAGCAGACTCCAGCTCCTGTTGTTACAGAGCGATCGCTAGCTTAAAGTCAGACTGCCATTCAAACACGGAGGTTGCTTTCAGTCAAAACGGGGGTGTGGTCATTGTGGAGAGTGGGAATTGACACTGCACTGGTTCTATCAATAGCAGTCTTTGACATAACATCCAGCTTTTCATGGCAACAACAAACATATTGTGACTGGATATTGTGACTGGAAGTGGATATAAACAAGGCACACCCCGATACAAACAAGAGTCTCTTGCACTTCAGACCCACCACTGGTGGAGGTCAGTGCTCTCAGAAAAATGATCAGAGATGACTAAAGATGGCTGAATGGACTCCTTATTACAGGCAAATCCAAAGAGGAAACTGGAGCACTCGAGTCGCCTTGAGTTTTAAGAAGATGCATGAGATTAACGTTTGGAAATGCACTACTACAGTTAAACAGAAAAGTTGCAAATTTAAAGAGAAATATACAGGGTATCATATCTAATTCATGTAGACATTTCTGTTCAAAAATACTATATGCATATCGTACCTTCAAGTGAAAACATGTTTTTCTAACAATGGAAAAGATGAAGAGAAAATCAGAATCAAAGTGGTGCATCACTTTAGACTGAGATGGATGCAAACAGATTGAGACTTCAGATGGTGTGATCAAAAAGCTAACCAGACTCTGGACAAAAAGAATTATCAAGTCATATCTAATCTAATTGAGATAATTAAAATGACAACACTGAATTTGGATACTTTAACAAATCAAAATTTTTCATCAAATCACACTCATTTTAACCCTCTAGCTTTATCTGGCTACACAAACATGCTCACTACTGCTGCTTCATTTTGGTTACCAGTGTTCAGGTAAGCATAACATGATGACCTTCCCTTTATAGCTTATTTCATACAACTTAAACTAAATAATTCAAATCACTCTCAGTGCAAAATAAATTTTTCAACAGGAATCAAATGATGATTAACGACATCTAAATTAGAGATATAGTTATTCATATTACATTAATCACTCCTGCAGTGGTATCACACAGCCCACAGAAAGTCCCGACCTGCAGGTTGAGAAGGAATGCAATCAAGCAATGATGCTAATTACTCAAGGATTATGTTTTTAGCTTTGGCCTGTGAGCTTCTGAGATACTGAGGAGCTCCTACACTTTCACACACCCTCCACACTACATGAGTGGGGATCACGACTAGTGAACCCACACAGTGAGTGTGATAGAGAGGCTGAACTGAGTTGGAGGATAACATACTTTTTTACTTTGCTTTAAGGGGCCTGTAAATGTGCCTGGAAATAGTACAAATGCGCATGTGATACCAAAGTTGGGGCTAGATATACACTAACAAAAATGTAGGCAAATATAAAATCTTCCTATCTTTGTTATAAATGATGCCTTTAGTTGTTTTGAGCATTATGCAGGACAAATGTAATTTTTATTGACACAAATTGTCCTTGATACCTCTCAGAATGCGTTTTTGCTACAAACTCAAAAGAGTAAGTGACAGAGCTGGTATACTGACTATTTCTCCTGCTTTGTCAAAAATTGCAAACACAGCATGAAATAATAGTACAGTCTATCCCTATACCTCACTCTTACCATAACCATTAACCCAATTTGCACAAAAACAAAGAAGCACATCTCCATATGTAGCACAAATTAACAAAACACCTGGACACTGGACTTTGTGAAAAGACTCCCACAAGGAAATGTCCAGTCAAACGATGTGATGTTTTGATAAAGCGGCCCACAAAGTGCACGCTCTAAAACTTTGTAAATAAGTCAAAAGGTGCATCTTTAATGCTACCCTTTGGTGTTGTTGGCCTATCATATATGTACCAGCGCACAGAGATGCTGAGCCATTATGCAGTTATTTGGGGAAAAAACATCCATTTCCATGCAATCTAGCATTAAGTATCTATATATGAGGACAGTAATAACTAAGGATGTTCCTGAGCGTCTATTTCCCTATTCAGCTAAACCCTCATTTAAATTTCATTTAACCAATTAGTCTAAAGAGGAGAAAATCTAAAAAAAACTGTCAAATTCTTCACAGGATCATTGCGTCAGTGGGTGTGATGTTAGCCTGATATACTCCCTACAGCGTGGCTAACATTAAAAGCTAGTGCCGCCCACCTTCATTCTTCTTTGCAGATTAATATCATGCTTTGATGTGTGGCCTCTTTTCACTTCAGGTGAGTAGTTATTTGTGAGTTAAACTCCTGACAGCCTACATACCACTTTATTTCCATTAACTTCTTTGAAAACTGTCATACCCTGCTGTTCCTGCTACACACTAACTGCCAAGCCACTCCTGGGTTTCTCATATTTACATCAGGTGAAGAGCCAGACAGGAAGGCAGCAGCCATTAACTGACACTACAGCTGCCTCTAGTGGCGAGAGGTTCAATACAGTTCAAAAGAGTATTATAGACCAGTATTTTTCAAGCCTGTGTTTATAAAAAATGATAGGTAATTAGTTTAAATGACTCATATCCCACACTGGCTAATTTGGTAAATTAACCATTTTACTGATTAACTGCAGGCATCCTTAGTAATAACATGACATATATAGAGAAAAGATGAGCCTATTGTCTGTGAGTACTGATGGGAGTGCGCTGCAGTTTTTACGATGCCCAAACTTTCCAGGGATCAGAAAACAATTCCACCTCTGTATGACTTTAAAAAGAAATGATGATAAATGATGTGCAAACAAGAACAGAAAATGTTGCTTTGACATTGCTTTTGCTAAGCCATAACTAGTAGTTAAGAGACTTCCAGCTGTTTTTTATCCATGAGTGGCACCATTGCGCATTAAAAGGATGTGGTTGTTTTCTTTGGGTTTCCTTCATTCAGAGAGGAAATGTAATCAGGGTGGTGCTCAAGTGAACATGGTATCATTATTGCCTTTAATTAAACACACTGTTATTCCGAGTATTTAACATGGGTTGTCAGAATCTGTGTGGGATGTGGGCGGGATTTGACACACCTGTTGCGGGTGCGAGCAGGAGTGGATGGCCTGCTCTGTGGGAGTTGTAATGGTCAGAAATCCAGTGGAAGTGGGATGAAGAAAAGAGCCCCCTGCAGGGCAGGGCTCTAGTCTATCTTATTTTCCTTTATTGATAGCTCTGGGATCATATACACAATGTTACCTCTAGGATATCTAAGGACATTTCAGTGCTTAAGTTGAAGGATCTTTGAAACAATGCCTTTGCTATTATTCTCAACGGAGAGTTTCAGGAAAGAATTCTGTTTGAAGACAATGGTACTGTGATACATATGTGGCCTCTATAGTGAGCGATTTTGTATAGTGAGGTTTTTGTAAACACCTTGCTCTTCTAAACACCTGCAAAGATCCATACATTACAAGCCAACTGTGCTTTCTTAAATAGTTGAGCAGCTGCTCTGACTTTTCTTCCCCAAAGGTAGTCTCATAGTTTGTGCCATTAAAGCTTCTGCATATAAACATAACGTAAATGAAAGTAACTGAATTTGAGTTTGATTTTTCACACTTTATAAGCTTCAAATTATGTAAAATTATAAGGAAATAGATGATTTGAATTTCCAGTAGCTTAAAATATTATCTCCAAGATGAGTGCTGAGCCAGATTGGCAGATGTAAGGAGGAAGAGTATCATCTCATGCACTCAGACATGCTCAGTCAGCATTGGAAATTGAATATGTACAGGGGGAGAGCAGGGAAAGAAAAGTGCTCAGTTACTCTGATTATATTTCATTGCTTAAAAATAGAATTCCTGACATGATAGTGTAATGTGGGAAAAGAGAGGAAGTGTGTTCTTTCACCCTTACTACAACACTGTAGATCACACACCACATACGTATCTGACACCATGAAGAAAAGAGGTTCATCAGGAGGTCTTCTAAAATCTCAAGGGTCCAATCAGCACATTAGAGGTCCTGGCTTGGAGAAAATGTCTGATTTATCATGAAGTATTGATCTTTCACTTACTCTCAATGTTAAAGATTCCTCAAATGTCATCCTCTTTTTACACCTCATAAAATGCAACATATCTGTAATTTTTAACATATTTACTGAAAGCGAAAAACTGAAAACCTACCTCCTAGAGAGAGAAGCTGAGCCAAGCTGGTAAAACAAGAATCAGAGCCAAGTTTGACACAATCCAAGCATCGGGATGCAGTCCTCAAAGAAAATTCACAGCTTTGTGCAGCTTTTTATGTCATTTTAAAAAGGCAAAAAGCTTTGAAGTTTCAAAAGATGTGAATGAATCAAACGAGGATCAAAAAGAGGAACATTTCTGTGTCCTCCTTATATTCTCTCATGACGGGGTGTGCCAATCAAAGCACTCCCTATCACTTTCTCCGGATTTCCGTTACTCCACTCAGTCTTCAACAGAGCGCTTCCCAGCGCTCTGTTTCACCTCCCTCCCTCTCAGCCTGAAAGCACCACACAGTCTCCTCCTCTCTCTCTCTCTGTCTCTCTCTCCCTCACTCTCTCACTCCATCCTTCTCATCTCATGATTGATCCGTATTCCTTCCAGGCTTTTCTCCCTCTGTCCTACTCCTCTTCCTCCTGATAGCTCAGCTGATCACAGCTTGTTGCTCGGCTGACAGACACTCCACTTCTTGTGCGCTCACTCTCTCCATGTACAATCCCTTTACTTCTCTGTCTCTCTCTTTTCCTCTCTCTCTCTGTTCCTCACCCACCTCTGCTGGTCTCGTTCTCACATTATTTCACTTTTCACACATTGTAACACTCCAAACACACTCACATATGCCATGGAGCTACAGGGAATATGCAATTGCCCTTCATACAACATAACTATTCAATACAAAAAATACATACAGTGCTTAACAAATTTCTTAGACCACCTGTCTTAAAAGCGAGAAAACATTAATATTTTAGAAATCTTTCAAAAACTTGTTTAAACTAAAAACTAAAAGTAAAAACGTTTTACCATTTTGAACAGGAATGAAGAATTATAAACTGAATTCACTGGTTTTAGACCCAAATTTGAGCCGACTCACTGGGCTTCTTTGAGAAGTCAGAAATGAATCAAGCATAACATTCAACCACTAAAACTCATTTTTCTCTTCAGGAATGCAAGTAAATAACTATAATTTGACATATTAATCAAGAAATAATAATGTGCTTTACTATTTTTTCAGTTTTGTTGTAAATCAGTAAATTTGATAATTCATGGATAACAATAATAATTACACTTTAGCATTAAAAATATCATTTGGGTTACATATTGGTGTATTAACCATTGCAGAAACAAAAAATGATTTTGGTAATTACCAATGCTGTTAATTTAGGGCAGTTGTGGCATAAACCTTACTTTGGGTGGTGGTCTAATAAATTTGTTAAGCACTGTATGTTGAAAAAAGTATAAATGATAAAGATTTAAATATGTACACACTCTTGTAGGTATTATTTCTAGTATATACAAGTCTATGTGCATTGATAGTATGGTTGCAGGATGTGCAAAGGGTGCAAGGAAGCTGATTAGACATGATCAGAACAAGTATAAAACATGTCAGGATGTGAGCAGGTTTACATGAGGTAGATCAGATAATTTAAAATAGCTGATTGGTGCAATGTGCATATGAGGTGAAGCATTTTACCACAGTGAGCTTTCTTACATTATTTGAGATACAGCAAAGCAGTTAGAGACAGTGCATGATATTTAATAGTAAGCAGGGCTCAGGTGCTTGTTATATGAAAGTTAGACAAGCACCTCTAGTCCTCTATAATATGTAATATATAAGCTATAATATATACTCAACCTATGAGCGGGATTATAAGACACTGTTATATTGCTGCAGACTGTAAATCACACGAGGAGGAACACAGACTTCTTGGTATATTACTAAAACTTTTAAATGTGTGTCAAAAGAATGTCAAATTAGCTGTAACTTTTCAAAAATCTGCCAGAGATCATCCTAATTACATTCATAGCTCCCCTCAAATTATGGCTCTTGTGTCAAATCTGCAAGCCAACAGAGTTAGCTCATGTCAAAACAACAAGAATATTCAATATTGCTGTTGAAATGTCCACTTCAGAGTTTGCCTTTGTTTTGGCTGTAGACACAAAAAGCTTTGGATCATTTGGATGGGATTGTGACTTATGTCTCATTAAAAAGCTATTAGCACAAAGAGCATCAAAGCTTAGGTCAGTGGCTGCACTGCCTTTGGCCCTCAGCAGGGCAATCAGCCTGGAAGACAAGGCTCATTTTACTAAAGACCAGAGATGATGTTAGAGAGGCAATGAAAGCATGATTAAACACAATATCAAGCATAAAGCTAATTCAACTGCTGCCAAAAGCATTACATACTCATGTTTTCTTTATTGAAAGATATTAAATCCAATTCTGCTCATCCAGATCATTAAATAAAGATCCGAAATGTTATTAAGTGATTAAAACTGATTATACAGGGCATTTCAGGGTATTTTGAAGATTATTGTTCTGTGCTTTTTGCTTTTATTGGATAAGACAACTGAAGAGACACAGGAGATATGGGGAAAGAGAGCAGGGGGGACATGCGCCAAACATGGGAATGAATCCAACAACCAGTGTGTTAAAGACAACATCTGCATGGGTACCTGCTCTACCAGCTGATCTACACCAGCGCTCTACATGGGGCATTTCTATATCAGAAAGGTGCAAAATATCATACAATTAAAATAATTTCAGTCAGGACCACTTTGCCAAGAAACACATGATTTTATAAATATTTCATTATTAGCAGTTATTAATTTGAACTTATTATATATGTTTGACAGTGTGGTTGTTCTGGGATCCTCCTGCCCTTCTGTGAGCCTACATAGAAAGCTTCAAGCATGAACAGCCCACGTTCCTGCTCTTCCTATGCCGATAAGAAAAGCCTTAGGCAGGGAGATAAGCAGCAAAACTCAGAGCAAAGCAGGCATCACTGACAACAGAATGACATTGATTACATTAGAAGCCGAATGATAAAGAGGAGCTCAGGTGGAGGAGGGCAGCTTACAGAGAGAGGGTAGCCTGGCAAGAGCAGTTTAGGTTTATGAGAGCAGTTAGCCAAGAGCGCGCTTAAAGCAAATCAGCTGGCCATCAGCTAATGAATGCTGATGTCAATTATGGAAGCGCTTGACTCCATGCCCTGCCTAAATTAATACTAAATGCTTGATATCTTGAATTAGATGGACTGTTTATTTATTTTGACTCCAATCACTCTTGTACACAGCTCCCAGTTCTGTATTTTCTCAAACAAGTTTATACTCTGTGAGCTGACATTTGCAAGTCATAGGGGAGTGACAATACACTCTGCTCTAAAGACCACACAATACACAAAACCGGGTTAAGAAAAAAACAGACAATATGAAATTTCACTACAACCTTTCTGAAAACTTTTAACTAAATATGACAAGAAAAATAGTCTAGTTTTATTTAAAGTCACTAAAGATTGATGATTTCTTCTTTAACTAGTCTTGTAATGAATGTCACTGCTTTGTTGTTGGACTTTTTGATTAAATGAGCAGCATTGCTCTACCTGGTGTGATTGGGCACGGCAGCCCAGAACAGCGGGGAATTTGCTTTTCCACAACAGAGCTACTCCTTTGAGGGCGTGTCTAGAGCTGATGATGCAGCCACAATTCAGTATTTCAAAGTTTCATGCAGCGGTTGCTTCTTCTACTGTGTTCCATTTTCCTCAGAAGTTGGATGTTGGAGCTGGGAACGATGTTACACTCAAGCTGAATGCGGTCTGTTTGATATGAGCTCGTAAAGGGGGAACTGGGGGTTGCTCTGACTATTTGAGACTGAATTATGAGTTCTCAGGGTGCATTTTTGATTAAGTCAATTCAGAATTTCCCAGTTACAATATTAAATGAGACGCACTGTACAACACATCTGCGAGGCGTCCCCAAATGATGACAAATGCTGCAACATGCTTGGAGGAGGGGCAGGACCATTCTGGGCGCGGCTTTTAGCAGGTGACAGAAAAGTAAATCAGCACAGCTTGGTGTTGGATCGGAGCGGCAAAAAGTCACAGTGAAAAAACCCCACTGGTGTCTAAAATAGCCAGGACTCAAACTGGGCATTTCAACAGCATTTAAAATCAAAATGCATCTCCATGCATTGCAAAAGTGTATCATATCTTAAGTTTTCATTCGTATTAACTCATTGCTATAATTCCACTAAGAATAATGCAAGCACTTTGATGAACCTGAAATCCCCTTTTATTTAGATTTTTGCTTTTAAAAGTTCAGAGCAACACTGCAACTGTGATATAAAAGTTGCATTATTCAAGCATTTTTTCACCTCAAACACAATATATAATCTTTCTGTCAATAACTAGTTCTCTGCAATCAGCATGAATCTTTACCTTTGTTATGGACTGTTTTTCTCAAAAATTTCATGTGCATGTTACACATATCCTATTCATTTAGTGGATGTTTGTCTGTACACTGGCTGAACCTGCAGCGTGTTCTCTGTGGGTCAGACAAACCAAGCAGGGAGCGCTTGTTAGGAACCCTGTTTTCAGTTTTTTGAGCTGTCAGTGACCGAGTTTGTTTTGCTCAGTTTACAGCCGCAGTGTTCAACATTACTAATGTTTCTTAGTAGGGATAAATGCTACCATCCACTGACACATGCATGACAATATAGTTAGATTAAACAAATATAAGTTGAAACAAAACAAAGTAAGTGAAATATCAACACTTTGTTAGCTACTACTGTGTTCAATAAGGCCTGCAATAAAGACTTGAGACACACTCTAATAAAGCACTGTTTCCTTTTTTTACTGAGATCAGGGATTTAGCACCTGTGCACCATTTTAAAAACTTTATATTATTGATTGCATACAGCCTGCATTCATGATGATTTCTCATCACACCCCTTGTATGTCAGCCTTTGGCCTGGTGTTTAGAGGAATTAGATCTGTGAAGTAAGGGCAGCCAGAGTCCACAGGAGAGTTGCATCATGGAGAAACAAAGAGCACTTCAAGAGGACGCAATCACACTGGCAGCACACACAGAAGCTTTAACATCCACATTAGCAAGTACAATATGTGTTGTAAGTATTTTGCATGACACTGAATATGATCGGGCTGCACGGCGGCACAGGGGTTAGTGCTGTTGCCTCACAGCAAGAAGGTCTCTGGTTTGCTTCCCGGTCAGGGTCTTTCCGTGCAGAGTTTGCATGCGTGAGTTCTGTCCAGGTACTCCAGCTTCCTCCCGCCACCAAAAACATGCTCATCAGGTTAATTGGTGACTCTAAATTGGCCGTTGGAGTGAATGTGAGTGTGCCTGGTAGTCTGTCTCTATTTGTCAGACCTGTGATTGACTGGCGACCAGTCCAGGGTATACCCCGCCTCTCACCCACTTTACATTCCTAATAAATATAAACTGCCACCTCATATTTAATATCTGCGGCAATTAAAGATGCCTTATGGCAACCACAAAGCAAAGCTAGAACATGCCCAGAGTTAAGTCTGCACTCTTTCCCTTACTGTAGACCATTCATGACCACAGTCAGGAAGTGACTTAGTGGATAACTTCACTCATGGTGCAGAAGTGTTTTACATAAAAAACAACAATAATTCACCAGAAACATGAGCAAATGAATCCCAGCAGTGATCACAGTGCAAAATTTAAAAACATTTAAATCCGGGCTGCCACATATGTGTTTAGATATGTAATCTACACTTCATTCTGAAAACAAAAACATTTGATCACAAGAAAATAAAAAAGTCAGGGCTGTCAAAAGATTAAAAATTTAACTACAATTAACCTAATAAAATCTGTAGTTCAACATGATTAATTGCACCCTTTTTATTGCATTCTAAAATTCCATTATTTTGCATTTTAAACCGTTTGTATGTCATTTTGGATTTTTATTGCCTTAAACTAGGGGTAACTGTCTTCCTGTTCAGATACAGACCTTCATTTATGGGTAGATTAAAATTTCAGCATGAACTTAACCATGAAAAAAGGAATTTGTTATGGACTGGAAATAAAATAAGAGAACTTAAAATGGTTCAGATGACTTCTGACTTGTCCACTGAGCTGTCTCTGAGGTTTTTTCTTTTTTATAAAATGAGAGATTATGGAGCAGTGATGGACTAATTTTCCATCACTGTGACTGCATGGAGATACCGATGTGCCTTAACCAATGTGTGTTAGAGACAATAAAGAATGCAATTTAAAAAAATGTGCACCAATTGTAGACCTTTGTTAATCCCAATTAACTCAATTGATTTTGACAGCCCTAATATGAAAATATCAACAATATGTAAAACACATCAAACACTCTGCACAAAGGCATGATGGGAAAACTCTGCCCCCTACCCCCAGATTTGAAATTTCAGTGGGCAGAGCCTAGATCGAATGACCCTCTACAGAGTTGGACGAACATTGAATGCACTGTCAACTTCCTCCAACACAGGAGGCCATTTACTCTGAATAAAGTTAAAATTACACTTTGAGTGTTAAAATCAACTCTAAAAAGTTTAACACTGAGAATTCAATACTCCAGTTTTTTGCTGTGTACATATTTTTTCACTCAATTGCAGTTTTTTTAAGCAGTACTTTCTGTTTCTTACTCTTTGGAGTTGAACACCATGTTAAAGCTTCTGTTCTACAAGAAGTCTATCAGAGCAAAAGAGATTCATCTTTATCACTCAGTAGACTTGATTTAGTAAACTGTGTTCCTCCTTTGGAGGACTTCTAAGACAGCAGATAGTCAAGATGTGCACATCATTACACTTGCTGTGAGGACAAGGAGAGCACTAAACACTGATTTAACACAGAGTAATGAGGACATACATGAGAGGAACCTCAGGCAGTTCTACACAAGGCCAAAGAAAACTGATTAACTGAACTGCTAATTTGGTGAGTAAATGCTGAAATGGTACTAATTTGGTTGAGAGAAAAAACAAAACTTGCTTCCAGGCTCCATGATTCAGAAAGAAAAAATACATTTTTCTAAAACTAGGGCAGTAAGTCAACTGAAAAGCAGCTCTTTTTAAAAATGGTTTATACAGGGCCTGGTTCAATGAAGGATTACACTTTTGTGCCTGCAAATGAGCCATTATGCAGTCATTTGGGAAAAAAAACTGTCTCCTTTCTTTGCAAAAGTGTGTAATACACAAATAGCAGTGCTGACAGCCACATGCAGTTTGAGTAAAAAATAAATATCTGTCATGACTAGTATCCAATTGCAATGTCACATGCAAGCATCTCTGTGATCAGCAGATTAATTGCACCTCTGTGTGACTTAAAATAGATTGGCTGCAAATAAAGTCTATTAATGCTACTTTGATGCTACTTCTCTCATTATGAGTTGAATAAGTCTGGTTCTGACAGCAGCTCCACACTTCATAACATATTTTGAGCCAAACTGATGATGAGGATGTAAGTTTTGTTTAATTTATCGAGAGTTTCTCTTTATTGCTCCATTCAGAGAGGAAGCTTTGTTCTATATCCTCAAATTTATATTACATTTTCAAGTCTGTCATCTAAATAAATTCTGAAGGAGTTCCTCCTGCCTTCTTGGCTCATCATTTTTATAATTCAGCTCCATCAGCATAGGAGCACAGCTACACTGTAAAGGTGCAGGTAGCTTCTCTCCATATTGTGGCACAAAACGAAAGCAAACTGCGCAGGGCAGGACAACTTTTTGGGTGTGTTTGCACCTTGATATCATTAGTGCTGCAGACTTTGTGAATTGGACTTTCACATTAATGGAATCCTTGCCATTAAAGGTGTTTTCACAGGGTTGAATAAGGGTTGACAAAATGCCATGGGTATTTGATTCTGATAGAGCAATCACAGCAGAAAACCTATTTAAGATCTTTTCTGAAAACATTTCTGTGACCTATCATCAAGACTGGAAATCAGTTCCCTTCTGTGCAGTATGTAAAGCTCTGAAATGCCTCTGAGCAATCATTTCAGCCACAAAACCAGTAGTTAGTGTGAGAGGAATCCTTTTCATCTACCAGCTGCACCGTCCATGAACAGTGTATTATAAAACAGGCACTCCCACTAAATGAATAGACAAATGGTCTTTTTTTAATAAAAGAGAGTAAACTGATGGTTATCTTCTGGTCAAGCAGACAAATAAATCCAACATCCTGCTGTTGACTGAAATTAATTTTATCCTCTGGAGCATTTCTAATAAGGGCTGTGTTAATAAGATATAAGATAAATGAAGTTTGCTTTTCAATTTTACTTTGAATAATTATTTTTACTTTCCAAGACCAGCTCTTATCAAAACACCTCAACCAGATAAACACAGAGACTGATATCCAAGTTTATTCTTTGTTGTTCTTCCCCCCTCTGCTGGCTGCATACCGGGATTTTTAAACACCCAAAATGAGGAGGCTAAGGGGAGATAAGGGCTGCCAGTATAATACACGACATGGTGTGTGAGTGTAGGGGTGCATGTCCTCAGCCTCTGCATTTAAAGGCAGGTTCAATCACTGTGGTAAACACAGGGCTGACAGTCAGCTCAGGGGGAGCTAAACATCTGATTCAACACTGGCATCCTGGAGGGCGTTAATAAGGATCCCTGTGAGATGCACACACATTTATTAACACACTCACACGCACAAGCCACCCACAGGCCTGATTTCCATGGTGACTTTCAGCCAATGTCACGCTGCTGTTAGGGCTCGGATCCCTGTGAGGGGTGGTGATGTTAGTATGCTGAACAGAGTCGTCATCACTACTGACAGATACAAACTGAGCCTCTTTTCTTTCCATTTATTACTCATTTTGGGCTTGATTTTTCCTTTGCTCTTTCATGTATCTTTCACATCCCGATTAGCCAGACAAAATGAGTCCAGAGTGTTTAAAAAAGGGGGAAATCAGCAATTAGTCCTGTTCACAGATTCTTCACAAAGATCTGAACACATGGGGTTGTGATTTTGTAACTATATTGATACTGTTGATGCACTATGTGCTCTGGTTACCTTTAGTTGTAAATTTGTAGTCTGAGCTGTATTCAAAAATCATTTATCAGCAAGCTTTGGAATGTTCAGATAAAAGAATTTCATGACTACGAAAAGAACATGACATGTAAAAGTTGATTTTTTCTACTCTTGAGGAGAGACATAATAATGCCTAGCTTTCACATGCATAATGTGACTGATGTACAGTGGCCGAGAAAGGTTACAACAATTGCAAAAGCCACAACAACATGCAAACACCACAACACAACAACATAAAGCCACAACACATCAACATAAAGCAACAACACAACTTGTGTGGTGGCTTTAGTAAATGTAACATAAGATAACATAGCTTTGTTAGCATTTGCTACAATAGCTGCGTAGCTACATTGCCTACAAAGCTTGCTTAGTATGGTAGCTTTGTTAGCTTTAGCCTTTGCTCCGTTAGTGTTTTCATGGAGGGCAGGGTTTTCCTGTAAGCTGACTTACATAATAGAGAAGGCTTTACTAAATGTTTTGTAATTAGGTTTTGCAAGTCAGGTTTTAATGTTCTTGATCATGATGTTGTTATTTTAGAAAACTTAATTCCCTGTAATCATGACGAAAAATCACACTTTAATTAGCTTATTTTTCAAGCTTATACCACTGAAGTAAGCCACACTTGTTTCCACTGTAACTGCATTAATAGCCAGACATCTACAATTATAATAGTTGGTAGTAAGTTTTCATCTTGTGTATAAAGTATTGCCTTGATTTCTGAACACAGAGAGGAATTCTGCTGACTAAAATTTGAACAGCAAAATTGACTACAAAAAAGATGTCACATTGGAAGAAAGGAAACAATATTGTCAGACAGCCAGGAGTAGATCATTTAAACAAGTCTCTGAAAATGGAGATATAATGGCCGAAAATTGGGTTAAAATAATACAACAAAGGATCCACCACAGCAACGTAAAGTATGCAGTAGGTTTAAAAAATGACTACCCAAAGTCGAGGCAAAGTAAACCCCAACATTTTATATGAAAAGGATGAGACCTCGGAAATGAAGTCAAACTGAAAATTTTAAGACTTTAAAACTGTAACTTCTATTTCATTTTGAAAATCCCAAACTAAAGCATCTAATCCTACCTTACTGTCAATATGTTAACATTCAGTCATCACATGTGAGTGACTGAGGTGCCTCTTTCTCTGCCAATAGTGGACTTAATTGAGACTCTCGTGTTTTACATTTGCAGTACATACAATCAGAATATTCATGAAAAGTTTGGTGTGTAATCTGGAACAAACATGACCTCTGATTCAGAACAGAGTCAATTGTACAATGAGTAATAAAGTCCTATTATTGAGCTGAAATTACAACTAATTTTCTATCTAATATAACTTAATCCAAACCTTCAGACAGGCTGCATGAAGGCAGTCTACTCTGTCGGTGTCCAATTATCTGTGCATGTCTTCTCTGTTGATAATGACTTATCACTGATCTCCTCTTTGCACCATCACACCTCCTGTTTCTTATTTCTACTAGAGCTGTTTTCCCCTGTATTTCCCATCTATCGTTGTTCTCTGTGCTGCATGTGACATGTTACAGTCTGTAATGTAAAGCTGAAACTATGAGCCAGTTTTTCTTTGAACACCACATAGATGCAACAGAGAACAGATGTTATTTAACAGTAAAACAGAGGAGATAGCACAGAGAGGTGCCTGTGTGTTGTGCATCAGGTTGTTTGTGAGTTCAGTTGGTTTTATTTGCAAATGTAGATTGTTTAAATAGTATTGTAGGATATAGATTTGGTGCATTCATTGTTGTTTTTTGTTCATGGAAAAACCTTTTTACAATCAGTGGTCAGATGTCTTAAGACCGGCTTTCTGAATTGGGTAAATCTGGCACAACTTCACCAACTTCCAAGGTGCATGGAGGATGAGGAAAGTCTTGAAGAGAACAGAAATCTCATCTCTTAGCATCCATGCTAAGGTTCTGAGTCTGCCTCTCAATCTGGATCAGTATTGTGACCATTACTCCCCCCTCAGGGCTCCATGTCCCATTGGGAGGGCTGTTACATTCAGAATCTGCTCCTGCTGCTCGTGTTTACCCTCTGCTCTCCTCTCTCCTCCTCTTCTTCTCATCTTTTTCTCTACTCTCTCTCTCACTGCCCCTCATGCACTCTCTGATGGTTTTGATGTGACTGGTCTATGTAGCAATCTCATCGCTGCAGTCTTTCTTCGGTTGCATGTCTGAATGTTTGTGCGTATCTCAGACACTCTGAAGTATTTTCAAGGACAAGAGAGCATGAGCTACATATACACTGCAGCATCAAAATTACTTGACCCTTATAAACATGGTTTCTGCTGGGGAAAACTCTCCTCTCTGTTCAGAATTTAAAGAGGATCAGAAGCTGAAGAAAATTTTAGCCATGTAGGTAATGACACTAAATTTTATGGAGAAATGTGTTATCTCCTAGCCGCCATAAACGTTCATCCCTTAACTAACATCTCTTCAAAGGACTCCCTTTACAATTTGTGGCATTCTTTCATTCAAATATAAGTTTTTCTCTCATAACCCTCATAGAAACTTGCTGATATATGAACAGAAAAGAGTGACACAAACATCTTTGTAGCCTTCTCTACAAACAGGAATATTGATATGGTGTCAGTTTCTTATTCAGACTCAAGAAGCTTTTCTGCTGGTTTCTGTCAAAAGGCAAAAGGACATATCGACATATAAAAGTAAAGCAACATTCTTTAAAAGGCCAAAGAAACTGAAAAGCTAAAGTGCACCATATTCCTACCTCAGTTAAAAAGACTTTATTTGTCCCCAGGGAGCAATTCAAGGCACTTAGAGAGGCAACATTACAAAATGCAATGAGCAGAAGTCTAACAAACCAAAACATAACTGCAAATACATGAGTGGTCATAACAATGACTCTGTAACTGTTGAATGGTCATCAGAGTAACTCTGTGACTGTTGAATGGTCACCATAGTAACTCTGTGACTGTTGAATGGTCATCAGAGTAACTCTGTGACTATGACTACAGCACATTAGAACCTTTTTCTAAACCTTCAGTTCAGCAAGAAATGTTAAGTCTAGTTTAGCTAATTAATATGCCTTCTTGAGTGTTGCAAAAGTTGACTGACAGTGACATTAATGATAATTTGTTTTATATTGACAGCAATCTATTATTAAAAATAGTGTTCTACTGTCTAAGGGTAAGTGATTTGAAATAATTTATGTTGAGTTTCTACTTCTTTCTCTCAAAACATGACAGAGTTCTCCAACATAACGTCTGAGTTGTTTCCTTTAGCTTATTTTTCTTTTGACTTGCTCCTGAAGTTTAATTCACACTGGTCAGAGAGAGTGATGTCCCTCTGGGCATGGATGTTTTTGGGGGGGGGGGGTTGACAGGTCAATAGACTCCTATTAAGAAGACTTCAGTGTGGCTCCCAGGCAAAGTCAACAGTAGAATGTTAAATAAGTTGTAAGAAAGTTGTATACTTTGCTGCATCAGAAGTTGTTTTTCTTTTCAATAAATACTGATTGTTTTTCTTCTAAAAGTTACTGAGTGTTAGTGTGAAAAAATAGACCGTATATTAACATGGACAAAGTTTAAGTGCTGTCAGCCCCCCTTATACCTCCTGACAAACAGCTGCACTGCACCCTCCTGTAATTCAGGTCAGCCAACCACCTTAATCAGGGTATACACATAAAATCTGACATTAAATCATTCAGAAAAGGCAAGAACTTGAAATGTTGTCAAGTTCTGACAAAACTTGCGCTTCAGTAGCATCCATGCTAATGTGTTCTGCCATTACACCACTGGCCTCTTGTTGCTGCTTGCTTACGTCACGACTCTGCCATGCCCAAAAGTACTGCCCCTCATTAATGCTTGGTCCTGTCACTTTCTAACCGGGCCCAAACAGTTCACACGAGCTCTGCCAGATAGATTCGGCAGTGAGAAACACCGAAACATGCGTATCCATCTGCTTTGCAAGGTTAATTTAATGATGGAACATCAGAAACAACTGAATCTGTAAGGATGGTGTATGGATGAATTCAGGTAAAGATGAACTTAAAAAAAAAAAAAAAGACATCTGCAGTGACAGACTGATAAAGATGAGTCTTGCTTTCACACAAAACTTTTTAAAAGCTGCATTGTCTGTAAAAACCTTGTTGATTCAAAGCAGCGATACCACACATCAGGCTGTAATAATAGTCTGTGTGAATTTTGATGCCTCCCTTCATCTCTCTCCTGGCCCTCCTATTCTCTGCTGTATTCATGTAAATGATTCTGTCTTCAGACAGCTTTTTGTTGCCTTGAGGAGAAGATGAGACACTGCCCTGCTCCTTGGGTCATCTCTAATATTCCCCAGTCTCCTCCTCTATCTCAGGCTATCCTTGAATTTTTCTAGTTCTGTCTGAAAGTACGACTTTTTCTCACAGTAATGTGATTTTTTTTTTTTTTTGTAGAGAAATGAGAGACAGACAAGTACTCTCTCCTGATTGCCAGAGCCTAATTTTTTTGTAGTTCTTTGATTTTTTCAGGTAAAATTAATCTTAAAAGATCATATCTAATTTTGTCTCATTCTAACATGACTGCATTGAAAGGATTACTACAAATGTAGATCAGATTACATTACGTTATTTCCCCTTGCACACAGAAACAAAATTACTACACAAAAACAAAAGCTACCAGGGTCTAAATTACTAACCCTTAATTTTAGTAGTAGTTCTTCACCAAGACAACGTGCGACACTGCTGTGTTTCACTGTGGGGACGGTGTTCTTTGGGCCATACGCATCTTCCTTCTTTCTCCAAACATAAGCAACGTCTCTATGTCCAAAGCGCTCTAATTTGGTCTCATCTGACCAAAGTGCATGCTTCAAGTATGCATAATATTTCTCCAGGTTGTCCTTAGCATAATTCAGTCTGGCTTGAAAGTGTCTCTTCTGCAGAAGGGAAGTTTTTCTTGGTCCATTCCTGTGCAGGGCTCTAGTAATGGTCTTCTTTGATGAATACCTTTCTTGACTTGGCTGAGTCATTCACTAGTGTCTTGGCAGTTGTTTCTTTAGACAAATTTCTCACTGGACTTTGAAATCTTTCTCTTCCTACCTCTGCCAGACTCGCTCTGTACTGTGTGGCTCTCTTTGAATTTATTGATGATATTTCACACTCCATTTTTTGACACTTAAAATGCTGTGATAACTTTGCATAACCTACTCCTGCTTTGTGAACATCAACAATTCTTTCAAGTCTAAACTGATTTCTTTTGTTCTCCCTCATTATGAGAAATTAATGAATGAAAACAGATTATCGGTTTTCTGTTTAGTATATCCGCCTTCTAATGTGCAGCTTTTGTCGAACAGAGATCTCAATTTTGAGTTTAAGAGTGGTCAGATAATGGAAAAGATACATATTTTTGTGCTATTTAAGTAATAAATCAAAATATAGAGCTTTTATGAAGAAAGCACAGAACATTTATGGACCAAACAGTTTTTTTATGGCCTGGTATCATCTGGGGACCTCTATAAATTCATAATAATTGCAGACATTGTCTTTGATCTTAATTCTGTATGAATCTGGAGTAAGAAAAAGCAGTGATTTGCAGAAATAGACAGTCTTCATCAGAAAAGAGAAATCTCTTCAGAAGATAAATCCACAGATAGATGGAGAACATAAAAAAAATACTTGACTTGCAGGACAGAATTAGCTTGAGGGCATCAGAAACCTTGACTGTCATTAAAAAGACAGAGGCAAATGATGTGCAGACTGTGAGCTTCATATCCCAAGGAGAGGTTGGTTATGTTAAGATAAATTTAGAGAGCGGAGAGCAAACCTAACATACATGGAGGTACCTCAGAAACAGAGGATGTGTAAGAATATGTCTTGTGATTTAAAGCTGCAACATTAGTAGATGTTTAAGAAGAAAAAGGTATGGAAATGCTAAAATCTGAACCTTCTTAAAGTACTTTTTGAGTGTTAAAAACACACATCCATGATGGTTGTTTATAGTTTTCTAAGAGAAAATCAGACTATCTTTGCAAATTGAAGTCATCTGGACAAGTTTTCAACAATACAAAAATTTCAGCTCTGCGGAATAACCAGTGAAACACATAACACTGAAAATAAACCTCACTGGACAGTTTTTTTTCCCTCTAGAGGCTTTTCTAATGTTGATGTTGAGCTTAAAATGACAGTTTATAATTTTCCAGTACACACACACACCTACAACCAGCTGTAGTGAAACATCCAAATGCGAGATTGTTTCCATAGAAATGTCACATGGTTTCCATGGTAAGGAGACAAAGGGACTATTCTGTTCCTCTTTGGGCTAAATGCTGACCACAGACCAACATAGATCAATGAGCCTCCTTCAGACTTCAGTGATAATCACACAAGTTTGTTCTCACTTCTTTACAGCAATGAAAGCAAAAAGATTCATGCTCGAACAAATTAACCATAAAACTAAAAGGAGACCCATGAAGGTTATATCTAACAGCTTACTGAAAGTTTTCCTCGTGCTACAGACCATAAATATTTTTTTCTTTCCATTCAGTTTGAAATTGTCCTTGTTGCTGGAAAGGTAAAGTGCCTGATGAAAAAAATAAATAGATTTCACATATCCTCTTCAAAGCAGAGTAAGAAGTAAAGATGTGAATCCTTAAGTATGTCATGTTTATATTCGATTCCAATTCTAGGGATCACAATTCGATTCAAACTGGTTCCTGATTCCCAGTATACATCCACAATTCCTTATAAAGAGATGATAATTTCAGCATCTGCTCCACTCTGTTTCACATTAAAGGGCTATATATCATCATTTAACATTTAAAAACACAATTAAGTGTGCTCAAAATTATGCATTTTTAGTATTTTGTATATTTTTTCTCATCATGATTACATATATAGCAAGAAAAATAGTAATCTGTGCTTAAATTGCAAAATATTTTAATATGAATAAAAGGCAAGGGCTAAAGCAGGAGACATTTACCAGAAACTTGTTAGCGGAAAAAAAAGAAAAGAATAATAATAAATCTAAAGCCTTTTCCGTTGACCATGCTGTAGAAGATTAGGTGTTACATTTTAACAAGTCAACATGTTACCTGGTGACTTTTTAGCTGAAAGTCTCAGTGGTTGTCATAGTCACAACCAGTAGGCGATTTGAGGGGGGATGAGGGGGGGATGTGTCCCCCTTGTTAGCAAAATGACCAAAATGCATCCCCTTTGTTAACCTGCCATCCCCTCTCTGTCAGGGCAGAGCAGGGATGCTTGGTTGAGTATGTTCTGCCTGACTCATTGATCCTTTACAAGGTTTCCCATTTATGTATTAAACTGCAGTGGATCGCCACTGTTTAATTAGCCCCCCTGTTTTCATGTCGGCATTCCCATCCAGCATAACTTGTATTGTCCCATGCAGGGCCGGTTCTGGGCATAGGCGATAGGCTATAGGTGGTTGCCTAGGTTGCCACGTTGAGGGAGGTGGCGTCATGACCCCTGAACATTTTTAATAGTTCCACCAATGTAACAGATCATCAACTCCTGCACTCCTCTAACCTCTGCGCCCCTCATTTGCGAAACAGTCAAGCCTCACCTCGCCGCTCTCTGTCTCTCTCTCTCCATGCACGCTCCTGGCACACGCACACTGGGAGCCGAGCAGGACGTTTAGAGAAAAAAAGTTTTCTTTTTCCTCGTTCACACAGCGCTTAATGGACAGGATGTAGAGATAAAGTCCTGGGTCAGACAGCTAACACCCTACCTGCCCATTCCTCCTGATTTCCTGATCATTAACACCTGCTTGTGCAGTGTGTGTCATCCCTCCCTCCCACCTGCAACTGCAACATGCGTGTCCAATTCCTCCTAAAGTCTGACCATCTGCGCAAAACACATAATGACAGACAGTGCATTCAGTTTAATAAATTATAATATTGTGTTCACTAAAGCACTGCCCTTGACAAATAAGATTTTCACTGTTCTAATTAAAGTTTCCTCACTGAATGAAGCATGAAAGAAAACACTCACATCCTCGTCAGCCATAACGTTCAAAAAACATCGACTATAACAGCTGGCAGCCTGGACTAATCTAACCCTGCTTACATTGATGAGAGTAAGTCAGGGTCATATTTACAGACTTTATGTACACATCCTTTGTTTTTTAAGCCGTAGGTAGAATTATTTTCCTCATCATTGTTCACGAGTGCCAAAAGCGCAGCGTACTCCAGTCAGCTCCTACTCTCCCCCTTCCTGTCCCTGTCCTTGTCTGTAAATTAAACGCTTTACGAAAAGAGGCCAATTTTTATGGATAGAAGGGATTTCCCCTCAAATAACAAAATGTTGGCTCAGAATCTCTGTGCCAGTCCCTTCCTGTGTGTCATGAGGCGCATCAGAGCAGTGGAGACACCTATACTGTATGTCTGCTATGAAGAGCATTAAAGCTTCTGTGCGCATTTCAGGAATTAGACTGTGCCCTGTTTACGAACTTAAACAGTTTTAGTGCAAGCAAAAATTAAATTCAGACCTGATCCCAACACAGCCCTCTAACTTGGTTCATTCAGTAGAGCTAACAGGATAATTCTTGTTAAAAACTGCTGCAGGTGCTTTTGAAATATGTCTGTAATTAATTGTTTCCTAATGTGTTTATAACCCTACTTCTGTGCTGATATGATGTGTAAATCCTGTGTGGTGGATAAGTTTTTCAGTCAGAGGTGGAGCCATGGGCCACGGTTAACAAGGTGCATCCCCCTTGTTAAAAAAAAAAAAAAGAAAAATCCCCTACTGGTTACAACATTGTCAAAACTCAAAATTTTCTGTTATGTCTAAGATATGCTAAGGAGATATGAATCTATTGAAAAACTAAACAAAGAGGCTCTTTAACTTTTCATTACTGTTATTAACCCAGACACATTTGTATCGTCACCAGGTAAAGTGGTCACTCATTAAGCCATAACACCAGTCACTGAGGTGAAACCAGACAATAGATCCAGTCAGTTTCTGGCTAATGGTTTATTCTCCAGATGAATGCGTCTGTATGACACGAATTCAGGCCTATGAACAATAGGCTATTTTACTTTAGTTTTAGGAAACAGATACGTTGGGTCAGACTGGGATTGCAGAATCCCAGGTGTGAGACAGTGAGTCTTTATCTTCGTGAAAGCAGGGCCGACTGAGTAACTCAAGGCTCAATAGACAGCGCAGGCAGTATGTAAGTGTGTCAGGCACATCACAGCACTGTAAACATTAGTGATACTAAGAGCTAGCGCTGCTAATGTTAACAGCGCAGCTAACAAGCCACACACTTCCTGCAGCACCAGTGTCTGAGATAACACACAGAGAAAGATACTTGCAGAAGGCCTGTGGTTAAAAATACACTCAGGATGTAGTAAAGTATGTCTAAAATATAAATTCTTGGACATTTGGAATCAATTCAGAATCATAGACATGAATTATGTAATTCTGACTGGAATGTATCTTTTCTGGCACCCCTAATATGAAGCCTGATATATGAACTGTACGGGTCAGGGAGTGTAGACACTAGTGCTACTGTGTAGGGATTAGATGTAACAGAACATTAGATAAAGAAAGATAGATAAGTTCACATTTGCTCTCGGATGACCATCATTACTGTGGTAAATCAATCAAGCAGGCCCTGACCTGCAGCATCACTTTGATAATCCACACTGGGTCACCAAACTGAAGGGGCACCGTACACTAACAACACTCACACAGCTCTCCTGTAAGGCAGACTAATGAGCATCAAACAGCAGAAAGCTTGTGTAATTAGTCATGAGACATGGTTGATCTCCTCCAGTCCTCTCCCTGTCTTCCACTAGATCAAAGGTGGCGTTTAAAGAAATCATCTATCAATGTTGAGAGGCTCAGAACTGAATGGACTAATTATTCTTTCTGAGGGGGCTGACAAGAGCAGAGGAGGTGTCCTCGCCTTTATGCATTTGGTGGTTCACTTAAAAGCCCTGATGTTTGTCAGACCCAGATAAACAGCAACAGTTCAGATTTCCAACAGCTGTCATACCAAGAAAGTATAATGTTACATACAAAGCATGCTTGATTTAGAATCAGCCTAGTCCTACTTTTACAGATATTTTCATATTTCCATGCCCTGTCTGGCAGAAATTAAAAATTAGAGGTCAAAAAATTCCAACAGTTCAATTAATACACACCCTCTGCCTGCAATACTAGCTACATGATAATCTCTCGTCTAGTCTGGGTGCTCTGTCTAAAACTATTTGCAAAGACACCAGTGACCTAAGGGTCATTTTTGGCTGAAAGCTGCCAGTTAAGCGAACCCAGTTCGCTCTTTATCCTGCTATCTTAAAAACAGCCATCCATGCATTTACTTCTTCCAAACTTTACTTCTTAAATGCACTTTATTCTAGAATCAGCACATGCTTTCAAAGCCATAAATGACCAGGCTACACCCTATATCTGGGATCTTCTAACTTTCTTTAGTGGAGTTTCCATCCATTAATTTGCAGATAAAAATTGCCTGATGGAAGGAACTTGACTAAAAACGCAGCAATAAGAAAAGAACTTGAAATATCATGAAAAAGGGTACAGTTGGAGGAGGTAGAAAGGTTTGTATAATGATGAAAGGAAAGTGCAACTTCTTGCACTGGTAAACATTTAGCAAACAAATGATGACTGCCCTGAAGTAACCAGTTTAATAACAGCCAGGACTTTTACAGGAACTCTTCCAACAGCACATAGGTTAAGAAAAAGTTATTTAAAACTGTCAGTTTACAGTAATAAATTCTTCCTATGTTTGCTCAACTCTTTATAGGTTACAAGATATAGACTTTTGTTTGTCTTAAATGCACCACCCACTGTCTGACCTGTTCACTGATAATACTTGCATAACAGCAATAGTTGGAAACATATTTTTGCATTTTCTTTTGCCAAGTGTGTATGAATTTTGCAACATATTCAGATAGAAAGCCCACTTATGTGCCTGACCTATGCCTGAAATCCTCCCACAAGCTGTACAAGCACTTCCTAAAACTCACACTGTAGACTTTGCTATTATATGGTCCTTTAAACCACAAACTAAAACTCATTTTAATCAGCTAGCATTGGTTTTGTTGTACTTTATTTCATGGGTTTCGACTGATATTTGAGATCTTATTAAGCTACACCATATGGACAACAGTATTTGGCCACACCTGTAAATCACCGAATTCAGCTGTTTCAATCAGACCCGTTGCCACAGGTGTATAAAATCGAGCACCTAGCCATGAAGTCTCCATTTGTGATACAAAATGGGTCATTCTGAAGAGCTCAGTGACTTCAAGTGTGGTACTGTGATTATCAGAGTTACTTCAATGATCATAGTCAACTGTGAGTGACATCAGTAAGTGGAAGCATTTAGGAACAACAGGAACTCAGCCACGAAGAGTGGGGTCAATGACTGCTATAGCACATGGTAAGTAAAAGTTGTCAATGCTCTGATGATTCCATAGCAGAAGAGTTTCCACCGGCATTAGTGTAAGCACAAAAACTGTGCTACTGGAGCTTCATGGAATAGTTTTTCATGGCCGAGCAGCTGCATGCAAGCACATCACCAAGTCCAATGCTAGGT
Source organism: Cheilinus undulatus (assembly GCF_018320785.1). Lineage (NCBI taxonomy): Eukaryota > Metazoa > Chordata > Actinopteri > Labriformes > Labridae > Cheilinus > Cheilinus undulatus. The sequence continues at coordinate 24,383,561 of NC_054869.1, read as the reverse complement.
GCCAGATGGAGTGATGTAAAGCACTGACCCTGAGAATGTATTTGCATCTTTTCAGCAACTCCAGGAGCTGTTTTCTATTCCTAAGAATTACTTTTTCCGATACCTACAAGCTCGTAGTTTTGCTCACAAAACATATACCCAATTTCCAAACCTGCCTGCCGATACAATCTTAGATACTTTCTTTACTCAAATCCCAGTCATGAGAAGAGGTATGATTTTACATATTTATAGTCAAATCCAAACCCTATCCTCAACATCTTTTAATACTGTGAAAGCTCTCTGGGAGGAGGAGCTGGGGGAGGGCATCTCAGACGAGCTCTGGGGGGAAATTCTTAAACGGGTGCATGCCTCATCAATCCATGTCAGGCATGGCTTAATCCAATGTAAAGTGGTCCACCGCACTCACTGGACTAAAGTTAGACTTTCCAAAATCTATGACACAGTTGACCCGTCTTGTGAAAAATGTCACCAGATGCCTGCAAACCATGTCCACATGTTCTCGTCCTGCACATCTCTGTATAATTATTGGACTGCAATTTTTAAAACTCTATCAGAGATAACGGAGACATTTCTACAACCTAATGCTATGACTGCCATGTTTGGAATCTCTCTGGTGCCCTTACTTAAATTGCAACTAGATATAATCACCTGTTACTTTATTGGCTCAACGCCTCATTCTAATGAGATGGAAGTCAACATCACCCCCTTCCCACACCCTGTGGGTAAAAGAGATCTTTAATAATTTAAAACTTGAAAAATTCGATATACAGTGCTTAACAAATTTATTAGACCACCTGTCATAAAAACGAGAAAACATAAATATTTTAGAAATCTTTCAAAAACTTGTTTAAAACTAAAAATGTTATTGTTATTTATTTGGCAAATAACAAACTGAAACAACTAAATAGTCCTTTTTCACACATAATAACCAAAAAACTTCATATTTTGTGTGGCCACCTTTGGCCTTGATAACAGCTTACATTCTTGCTGGCATTGTTTTTATGTACTTTTCCACAGTCTCTTTTGTTATTGAGTTCCAAATAGTTTCTAGCTGTTCCCACAGACTTGCTTTAGATCAAACTTTTGTGCCATCCATCTTTGAATCTACTAAATCCCAAATTTGTTCAATAGGATTCAAATCCGGACTTTGACTTAGCCAGTCCATCAGTTCCAGTACTCCAGAGTCCTTTTTCTTGCTCAAATAGTCTCTGCACAGCTTTAAAGTATGCTTGGGGTCATTGTCTTGTTGGTATATGAACCCACGACCTATCAGATTCAGTCTAAAAGGGCTTCCATGATGCACTAAGATGTTGTGGTAGACGTTCTTGTTCATGATACCGTCCATTTTCACTCATTTGCCCACAGTGTATCCACAAATGGAACCCCATACCATAATGGAATCTCCACCATGTTTCACTGTGGGTGCAACACATCTGGCATCAAAACATTCTCCAGCTTGTCTGCCGACATAAACATGACAATGCTGAGCGAAGAGTTCAAACTTGGACTCGTCCGTCCAGAGTACCTTCTTCCAGTCATCTACAGTCCAGTGTTTGTGCTCCCTGGCAAATCTGAGGCGTTTCTGGATGTTTGCAGGCCTCAATAATGGCTTCTTAGCAGCTATTCTTCCCTTCAAGCCTTGTTCCTTCAGTCGTCTGCTTATGGTCATTCTGGAGACTTTCTCAGACTCTGATCTAGAAGCATTCATCTCTGCCTGAAGATCAGCAGTGGTCTTCCTTCTGTCTCTAGTACTTCAGATCTTGAGGTATCTGACATCTGCTTCAGTCAACTTTGGTTTCCTGCCTCTTCCTTGGCGTATTTCGTGAGTACCAGTCTTGGCAGTTGACTCCAAAGCATACTTGACCACACTGTGAGAACACTTTATGTCTTTCCCTATTTGTCTCAGAGACCATCCAGCATCATGAAGTGCTCTAATGCAGACTCTTTCATTTTCAGTGAGCTCTCCACGTTTTACCATTTTGAACAGGAATGAGGAATTTCAAACTGAGTTCACCTTTTTATACCCAAATTTGAATCGGCTCACTGGGCTTCTCTGAGAAGTCAGAAATGAATCAAGCATAACATTCAACCACTAAAACTCATTTTTCTGTTCAGGAATGCAAGTAAATAACTATAATTTGACATATTAATCAAGAAATAATAATGTGCTTTACTATTTTTTTCAGTTTTGTTGTAAATCAGTAAATTTGAAAATTCATGGATAATAATAATAATTATATTTCAGCATTAAAAATATCATTTTGGGTTAAAGAGCTTCTACATATTGGTGTATTAACCATTGCAGAAACATAAAAAATGATTTTGGTAATTACCAATGCTGTTAATTTAGGGCAGCTGTGGCATAAACCTTACTTTGGGTGGTGGTCTAATAAATTTGCTAATCACTGTACATTAAAAGGATCCTCTTGTAAATTCAGAGAGGTGTGGGGCCCCTTCCTTGTTTATGCAGAATAGATTATTTTCCCTCTTGTTCCTGAATAAGATCCTGCTCTGTCCTGCTGCTGGCCTTTGTTTGTCAATTAAGCCTCTCATTATTGTATTGATGTAATTATTTCTTTATTGTATCTTTTTTGTCTTCCCTCTTCTACTCTGCTTTAAGGACTGAGATTATTATACACACTAACATGACCATGATCCACAGTATGACCAGACTGACCACGCTGTTCAAAAATGTAATAAACAAAACTGTGGGGAAAAAAAAAAAGCACTGACCCTGGACTGTGGGGCAGTGGAATATGTGTTCTGTATCATGCTGTATCATGAATCATGCTGTCTGTTTGGCAGAGAGATGACTGAGGTGGGAGGACGTACCTGACCGCTTTGTGTCAATTGGGATGGTTGGTGGAGGAGGGATGATGATATAGGGCTGTTTTCCAGGCTCCACTGAACAACAGTTTCAACGCTTCAACATACCAAGCCATTTTGGACAATGCTATGCTTCTAACTTTGTGGCAACAGTTTGGTGAAGGCCCTTTTCTATTCCGAAATGGCTGTGCCTCAGTGCACAAAGCAAGGACTACAAAGACACGGTTCGATGAGTTCAGTGTGGAAGAACTTGACTGGCCTGCACAGAGTCCTGACCTCAACCCCATCAAGCACCTTTGGGATGAACTGGAATAGAGATTGCGTGTCAGGCCATCTCGTCCAACATCAGTGCCTGAGTTCATAAATACTCTACAGAATGACTGAGCACAAATACGCACAGAAACACTCCAAAGTCTTGTGGAAAGCCTCTCAAGAAGAGTTGAAGCTGATATAACTGCAAAAGGGGGGGACTCCTTATTTAAGTTCAAGAATTTGAATGCATCACTACAGTCCTTGTTGGAATAAGTCAGGCAGCTGAATAATTCTGTCGATAAAGCGTATGTATTTGATTGTGTATATTTGTTTTAAAATTGTCCACTCGTCTGTGTTTCTACTATTTTGGCTTGTTTTTACTGTAAAGCACTTCACAGCTTCTTCTTGAAAATTGCACTATAAATAGTTATTCTTTTCTTGGCCCATTCTCTACAAGCTACTATCAGACAGTAATACATTGCATAGAGCTGCTGTAAACATGCTAACATTTTCAAACACTGCACTTGTGCTTCATACTTGCATTACTCCAGAATCAACTGGCTTTGTTAAAAAAGGGCTGCAATACTATAAAAACCCGTCCAGATTACTTTCACAGTTAGAAATCTGAGCATTGAAATGACATCACATTGATCTGAAATGGTTGATGAAAATAAAACGAACTATTTTTGCAGCTTGTCTCTGACTTTCCATTTTCTTCTTGTTTAAGAAGGGGTCACTCTGAGCATTCATTATTTTAAAACCAGAAACATTATTTTCCTGCCATTAAAACAACACCTAATGCCTTATAAAGATAAATATGTGGAACAGTCAAATGTTCATAATTCTCTATTGCTTCTAACAGAGTCAAATAACAGTCTTGAGTGCTCCCTCCTCCATCTCTACACTGACATTTATGTGTCCTTGCTGTGTCACCTTGAAATTGTCTCATCAGGCCTCGTAAAAACGAAGCAACACGTCTGAGGTTAAAAAGAGAGATGGGATTCATAACAGACAGCCCACTTGGTTTATTGTTTAAGGAAACAGAGTCATGTGTCAAGCTGGGTCATCAATCATTTTATTGGTCCTTGTTGTGCTTTCTTGTTTCCATCAACCCTTTGTCAGGAATGCCACATTTAAAGGACAGTGATGCTCAGTGGCTGCGATTCTGACCCGGCCCAAGAGCACAAATGACTGTTAGCTAAGGGCCTTGAACCCCTGTGTCCCCATATAAACCCACGTCTGGACTGAATTTAAATTGCAGCATTTGTTACTGGGCTAGAAATCACACTACTGCCAGCTCTTGAGATCCTCTTGGTGCTGCATTTGTTTCCTTCTAATTCCTATTAAACAAATGAAGTGGTATCAACAGATTTATAGTTTAAGAGTTCACAACTGATTTCAAAGCGACTTCAGAGTTATAGCTACGTAGGAGGTAAACATGCCTGTGTGTTTGTGTGCAAGGTTTTCTTCCCTGGTTCCCCTTTCATGTTCAGGGTATGAAAATGACTTTCCCTATGTATATACAGAGCTAGACACAGGTAACTATAAGTCATACCCCAGATGGCTCATTCTGAAATCCGAGGAATCCTTTTACCTCGAAGGAGCTGCGTCTGTTATTAAAAACTTTTTTCAACAGCAGAGTGACAGTCAAACCCTAAAGAAACCCAAAGTGGATAAGAGTTTTCTAGATCAAAGTGGAAATACTTAAGGGGCACAAAATTGGTGCAAATTGCTGAGGCATGACAGGAAACTCAACCAACCCACACAGGAAAGCGAGAAAGAGAACAGAGACAGGGATATGTTTATGTGCTTGTTTGGATGTGTATATGTGGGATTTCACTCATTTATGTGAATTCCTTGTATGGTTGTGTAGAAGAAAGAGAAAAAGACAGAGAACAACTGAGATTGGAAAGAGTAAGCTGTCCTACCTCAAGGAGATTTACTCTCACTTTATTGTACGCTTTCAGCCAACGAACTCTGGATGGAGAGCAGGGGGGAGGGCCGTCCTCAAAGAAACTGCAAATGATAAAACAGAAGACAGAGGGACAAATTTATAAGAGATGATAAACTAAAATCACAATAACATCAATCTTGTGATATTGTATGCATAAAGAATACGGTTTTTAAAGTATGCCATCATGAAGGTCCCCCCCATAATAGTCTCTAATTAAAAACACAACTCATCCTTATTTGCCCAAAAAATATCCTTTTCTAAATTTAATGTAAATAAAGTTCCAAAATTTCTGTAGCTATAAAGGTCTGTAACTACAAAGCCCCATCTTGACACAGACTTAAGCAGTTTTTGCACAAAACAAGGACTGTAAATTAAGTTCCTTATCTCTTCTACTTAAGCATATTATAATAGGATATTCAATGGCTACCAAGCAAGCAAATCGATTAAAGTAAAAGTTTCGGGATAAAAAACATTGTGTCACTGGGTGGATTATACTCAGCTGCACAGAGGAAAAGTTTGATTTTTGAAGCAGAATTATATCTGCTAGTTCTCACTAGCACAGAATCTACACTAGGGGTCATCAACTACAATTGTACCAGGTCTAGGTTTTGTCTTTAACAAGCATTGTTGGGGCCGCACTTTTAAATAATAAAAAATAAAATGAATATTTTGGTGTACTTCGTGTTAGTGGTGGTAGCGGGGTGATTTGAGATATTTTGCTACATTTCTGGGGCTGTCGTATTATCCACTACTGGGTTTGGTTTTGTGTAATATGCTGTGTCATGGTTGGTGAAAAACACATTCAGCCGGCTCCATAAGGCTTGTAAAGGTAGAGGGTAAAATGAATGTAGCAAAATAAAGAAAAATCCTGGAGGACAATCTTATTCAGTCTGCAGGATAATTACAAGGGGATTTATTTTTCAGCAAGACAGTGACCTGAAGCATACAGCAAAAGTTGCACAGAAATGGTTTCAAGACAACAAGGTGAATGTTCTGGAGTGGCCAAAACAAAGTCCAGACCTCAATACAATACAGAATTTTGTGGCTGGACTTGTAAGGGGTGTTCGATGTCTAAATCTCTCTTTGACATTAGAGTTCTTTTGTGTTTTTTGCAGAAAAAAGCCAAATTATACTGACCATGATTGATTTATAAATTCATGAAAGGGTGAAACATCCAAGGGGGTGAATACTTTCTAAAGGCACTGTAATCTCTCTTCTTAATCTTGCTTCCCACCAGCTCTGTCTTAAAGTAGCACTACATTGTGGTGAAAATTTAAACTAAACCAACACAGCTCTATTCCTGGGCACCCGTTTTGCTCACCATGAAAAGCTGGATCTCAACGTGTTTTACGTACCTGATTTTCGTTTCAGTTTTGTTGTCAAAGCTTTCCAGGACTGGTTTGGGAGAGAAGACCTCAGAGTCCTTCAAATCCTTGTTGGATCCAGGTTCTGGTAATGGATGCAGTTCTTTCTCAACCTCATTCTCATCCTCTTCTTCCTTGTCCCAAGTAGACGACTGGCTACCAAGAGGGGGCCGTGAGTGAGCAGGGCAGATCTCTGGATCTCTGCGCTCCTCAGGCTCAGAACTGAGCTGAGAGCTGACTGGACTGAGGTTGCCTGATGAATCAAAGCGACTGCTGCTTGGTGGACTGTAAGAGGAATTAGATTCTTAGTGAAAATATGGTGGTGGTGGTTGGGTCAACAGAACTACTGAAATGAGTGGTTTTATTCCAAAATCTGTTATTTACAAAATAAACATTTTAGATTTTGACCAAAACATTGATTATCATAAAGAAGAAAAACAACAGGGAAAAGATGGACATTTAATAACTAATTTAAACTTCTGATTTTGGAATAACATAACCAGTCCATTTCTATATATTTTATATTCCTACAGGGTTTCACACACAACACAAGACATGGGATTTTATTCTGGGTTAACCATTCTGAGAAGTACATTATATGGCACAAAACAAGGACAACTAAAGGGGTTTGGCAAGGAAGGCTGCAATCACCACTGCAATGGGTTGAAATTCTACAAGTAAGGCAGTAACAAGGGTGTTTGAAAATACCAGCTATTCAAGATTTCAACAGTTTTCAACATCTGTCTAAAAGTCTACATTTAAGTTGGGCTTAATAAATTAACATAAAATTGTTACTAGAACCAGGTTTACAAGCTCTATTATATTTACTATACAATGGTAAATGCATGTCATTCTTATCATATACCCTTTAATCAGGACTAAACCTAAACAGTTTAGAGAAATTGGAATGCACTTAACTACAGGCATGTCCTCAAAAAATTGATACAGCAATATATCATCACATGTACCTTGCTGATACACAAATTGATACGTTTCACATAATCAATGGTGTGATGGTAGTTTTAACATATACATTCCCAAGAGTGCAGTTAACAAAAAGGCCAGCAGATGGAAGCAATTATAAAACCTCAACCAAAATAAGTTAGAGGTTATATTCACACTGGGTAACATGGACTATAGTTCTTATCTGCTGCCAGCAAGACTAAAAGCAAAGATACTGGATTATTTCTGGTTTCTTTCCCAAAGTCAGGAGTTGGGTATGAGTTACGCAAGCTGTCTTAAAAAAAGGTAAAACACTGCAATAACACCAGTCTTCAATGACACACGACAAAGGGGGTAATTAGTAGTTAGCAACAACATCGAGGCTAGGCTCACTTGATTTGTAAAGACATGACCCAAAGAGCGGCACTCATAATAATGCCTTCAATCAGCTGCTTCAGGCAGTATTAGTAATCGTAATAAATAAACACCATCAGTGTAATTTCTGGACCTACATCACTACCACAAACAGCTAGCCCTCATAAACCAGTAGTAATGAATGAGCCCAGTACATTTTCATGTGGCAAGCACCTGTCAGGTGCATGCTTATTCCCTTACCTATGAATCTGATGATAAAACCTACTATGTAAAATTTGCAACTAAAGGTTACATCTGATTGCAATAAACTCCAAATCATGAAATAGTGAAGTCCAACAAAATTCTAGCACACTTATCTAGCCTATGAAAATCTTATTTTTTTAAATTTTAAGTTATGTGATGGGGATGGGAAAAAAACAAGCATTACAGGTGTGCTAAAAGAATTCTAAATGGGGAACTGAGAGCAGGAAAGGAGCTACACATCTGTCTAAGCTAGTATGATAAATGACCATGCCATTTATCATGGAGGTAGTACTAGCCTTTTTGCTTCCTGCTTTATCAACAGCTCCTTTGGTTGCGCTTCCCCCAAGTCAGCGTTAACAGTGTCAGATGTGTCTTCACTTTTCTCGACCTCACATGGGGTGATTTTTAACTGGGGTTTTTCTAAATCTTCTGCTAGGGAAACTGAATGAGAGGGGAGACCAGATTGGAGTGACTGTGCCAGAGTGTCACAACTTCCTGTTTTGGAAGTTTCCGTTGGTCCTTCTGTATCACTTGCATCCGCGCTTCCAGTATCTCCCGAGCCTGGTGATGGTTTTTCTGACTCTGGCTCACAAGAGTCATCTGTAGGTTGAGGAGTTTGAGAGGATGGAACTTTGGTTGGGACAACTGAAGGGGTGGGTTCAGCATTGGGAGGATCAGAGCTTCCAAACATAGAGCCAAGTTTCATGCCAAACACAGAAGCGGGTGATGGTTCTTCCTTTCCAGCTGGCTTGTCATCCTGGAAAATACCAGCTGAAAGGTTTTTAAAACCTGAGAAGAGACCACCATCCGTCTGTTGAGGCTGTGTAGTCTTGCTGGCTGGAGATGGAGTTGTAGAGAACAGGGAGCCAATAGATGATGTGCCTTCAGCAGCCACAGACATAAAACCAAATTTAGATGCAGTGAGACCTGGTATTTCAAACTTGCCCTTGGTTTCAGGAGATGTGGGTGGTTCAGCTTTGTCAGATACAGCAGAAACACGCTGCTCTGAATGATCAGCATGCTCATCCTTCCCTACTTCCTCCCCAGAGGGAGAAGCTTTCATTGTAGATTGAGTCATAGCACTTTCCTCTGCCTCTGTTTTGTCTTCAACTTCTGCCTCTTCGACTAATCCCTTTTCAGGCACCTCAGAGTCCTCTGTGCTTTTAACAGGTTCATCTTTAGATAAAGGTTCCTTCTCTGTTTGTGCCTTTTCAGTACTCTCTGGAACTGTTTCCTTTTCAGAATGATCTGCATGTCCAGACTCGGTGACAGACTGTTGATGTTCGTCAGATTTTGTTGTTTCAGGGCCTTTAAACATACCAAAAAGGTCACTGGTAAGGCTTTCTGTGCCAATGTTACTTGTAAGTCCAAAAAATGAGCTTTTCTGTTGTTGTTGCTGTGGTCGTTGTTGTTGTTGTGGCTGACGAGGAGCAGGGGATGATCCAAAAAGTGAACCTGGTGAACTTGAGAAAAATCCACCAACAGTTGATGTTTTACTTGGAGCACTTGATGAAGAAAACATAGACATAAAGCCAGAAAATGGAGCTGGTTCAGGGGGCTTCTGTGGTCCTGCTTGTCTTGGTCCAGCCATTCTTGGCCCAGCCATCCTTGGGCCTGCCATTCTTGGGCCCCCCATCCGTGGTCCCCCCATTCTTGGTGCTCCCATTCTTTGTCCTGGTGGACCTGGTGGACCACAAGGACCTGGTGGACCTAATGGCCTGGGCTGTTGTTGTTGTGGTGGAGGACTCATAGGTCCTGGTGATACATCTTTCATAGGCTCAACTGCTTGAGATGTCATAACTTCTGGTGAGTTGGTACCAACACTTTTTTCTTCATCTGGTAATGGGACCACCGTAACAGAGCTGTTGCTTTCAACAAGTTTCTCTGTTTCCTGTGAAGGTTCTTCACTAGCCTCTTGAGACTCTAGCTTAGCTTTAGGTTCCTTTACAGTCTCTTCAGATGCTCCTTTCTGTTCCTCCATGGATTTTTCTGATTCAAATATTTCAATCTCTTTTACAACCGCAGCCACCATGGATTCTGCAGCAACTCCCTCTGTCACCTCAACTGAAGAATCAGCTATGGTATTTTTCTCCATATCAACAGAGGCTACTTTTTCATCACTAACAGCTTCCAAAGGTTCCTTAAGGACTAGTTGATCTTCACCTTCAACTCCTGAGGCATCTTCAGTTGATTTTTCTTTATCTGCAATTTCATTTTGCTCCTTTCCATCCTCTCTTAAAGGCTCCTGAGTTAATACTTTTTCATCTAAAACTTCAGGTTGCTCTTCCACACCAACTTTTAAGGGCTCCTCCATCTCTTTTTCTACTCCTGGAATTGTAACACTTTTCTCCACTACTTTTACTTGTTCATCTTCCACCATATCTGATATTTTAGGTGTGTCATCTTTATGTTCTACACTTTGTGGCATCTCTATATGGTCAGTTTTGTCTGAGCTTTCCGAGGCAGACATGTCGCTTTCATCACCTGTACTCTGTACAGTCAAGTGTTCTGTCTCTGATGCAGGAGCATGTTTTTCAGAATCATTTATGTCTTTAAATCCCTCTTTGGGATATAAATGGTCTTCACTTTCTAGTTTTCCAGCTTGTTGGTCCAGTGATGTCTCTTTCTCTAGCTGATTACTTGTAATACTTGTTGCATCTTTGACAGAAGCATCAGCAGTATCTGGGGTATCTTCATCAATACGTTTTCCCATTGTGGCTATTTTTTCTAATTCCAGATGCGGCTCTGATACGGGAACAGTATTTTCAGATGTAGTTTTATTTGCATCCATACCTGAATCTTGAACGTCTTTGCATGCAGTGATCTGACCCTCAGCTTCTTTTGATAGGTCTGAGGTTTTCAATTCTTCTGTGACAAGCTCATCCTTTTTAGTATCAGTTATTTCTGGCTCTGTCTTGGATTCCTCCTTGAAAGACATTCCAAATAGCCCAAATCCAGATTTAGATTTATTGCCATCAGAAGTTCCACCAAGAGAAAACACAGAAGACACTTTGAAACCACCCTCTGATTCAGATGGTTTGGAAGCTGCAGGATGGGATTCTGATGCTTGCTGACTCTGTCCACCAAACATTGAGAAAATTCCTTTTCCTGAGGGTTCTGAACTTTTCTGTCCTGCCGATGTGACTGCCGGTCCTGGTGTGGGCATTCTGGGTCCACTTTCGGATTGGGCACCAAGACCTCCAAGTTTAGAAAATAAGCCCGCCCCAGGAGTGTCCTTTGTAGCAGAACCAGGGAGGATGCCACCAAATAAAGAAGATCCAGTTGAAGGTCCTCTTGGTGGGGCACTACTACCAGGAGGACCTCTGGGACGTGGTGGTTGCTGGGGTGCAGGTGTAGCAGATGCACCAAACATAGAAAACAGACCTTTAGCTGGAGGTTCTTTGGGTGGTGGACCTCTAGGTCTCACACCAGTTGGACCTCTCGGACCAGGTGGTGGCTGACTGCTGGATCCACCAAACATAGAGAATAAACCTTTACCCTGTGTCTCTTGTGGGGCTGACACTGGTGATGGATCTTTGGATCCTGGTGAGGATGAAGTACTAGATCCCCCAAACATTGAAAGCAACCCGGTGCCAGGTGTGTCTTTGGTTGATGAGCTGGGAAGAATGCCACCAAGTAATGATAATCCACTTTGAGACGATGTCTGCTGTTGAGTTGCAGAAGAGGCACTGAAAGCAGAAAATAAACCTTTTGCTGGTTGGTCATTGATCTGTTCAGTTTCAGTCTTATCAACCTTGGCAGTCAGGCTGTCCTCTTTGTCAGTTTTGACTTCCTCTGAGAGAGATTTGACAAGAGTGGGTTCAACAGTAGATAAGGTGACATCTTTTTCAGTTTTGTCATCGGAAAATGCAGGTACTTTTTTCAGGGACAGCTCATCAAGCAACTTGTCTTCTTCAGGTAACACATCTGAAGTTATCTGTTTTTCCTTGCTGACTAACTCTTCAGGAGTTTCAACATGGTCTGGTGATAGTGGCTCTGAAGTTGTCATTTTATCTTGGAGAGTGCTGAGAGGCTTAACCTCTTCTTGTGATGCTGTTTTGCTGTCCATCGAAGACAATGCAAGTGGAGGTTCACATTCTTCAGTGGTATCTGCTTCCTTTTCAGCTTTTGAAGCAGTATCTTCTGTTTTCAAACTTATCTCTGTAGGAATGCACTGAGAGTCATTTTCCTTTACATCTGTTGTAGTCAGCGTAACTGAGACCTCTGGTTTAGGTGTTGGGACTTGCTCAGATTCAGTGGTCGTCTTTGTAGCATTAGTTTCTGTGGTCTTAACATCCTCAGAAGTAGCAGATAGTGCAGCAATGTCACTGGACAAAGTATCATTACATCCTGGTTGTGGGACTGGGATAGAAGTGGAATCTTCAGAAGCACTGACCCCTGGCAGTTCAGGCTTACTACTTTTATTGATCTCATTGTCAGTTGTCTCTTCTTCTGGTGAACTTGCTGCTGAGACAAAAATATGAGGTAGTCTTACATAAGGTTTTGGTGCATCTGGATCCATATCTGCAAGAGGTGCTTGTGAACCAATGCCAATGTAGATTGATTTTGGCTGGCTTGTGTCTGTCTTTGTTATCTGAGCTACACTGGAGATCTCACCAATTCCACTGTTGGCATCTGTATGTTCTGGTGATAGAGTCTGTTTGACTTCATCGGACTTGCTCTGCTGAGATATGACAGAGTCATAACCAGCCATTGTATCAGTGGAAGCTTCAGATGTAACCTCTGACAGAGTTTCTGTTATTTTTATGGATTTAACTTCACTTAGAACAACTTCTGTTGTCATTGTTTCTATTGGTTTTGCTGAAGAAGATTCAGGAGGAGGCAATTCCTTTCTTGATGTCTCAGTAATTAGCAAAGGAACTGGAGCCAGCTCTGTCTGAAGGGTTTCAGGTTGATCTTTGGATAATTCAGATGGCGACAAAGCAGTTAGATGAGCTCCAGTTGAAGGCTTGTCTTGGTCAACAGATACTGGAGTGCAAGGTAGACGACTTGGCACATCAGGCATTTGTAGACTGACAGTAGTTTTATCTTGTATTTGAACAACAGTGACTGTTGGCTCAGTTATGCCTTTTTCATTGGCCATAGGAGTGGCCTTGTATTCAGGTGTCTTGTCAGATGAGACATCAGCATGGCTGACAGCAGGAGTTTGTGCTTGAGTAACTTGTGCTCTCTGGTCCACAGGTGTTGACTCAATCTGAGTACTGTGTGGTGTAACAGCCGCTGGTTTTGTATCCATCGTGGGCTTTGAGCCACTAAACAATGCAATCAAACCCTGAACAGGGGTATATCCTGCTTGTGTTGAAGATACCTGTAGCTCTGGTTGTTGCATCTCACACCCAGGTCTCTGGTTCAGATAAATATTTTTCACTTGTTTTACAGGTGTAGGGTCTTGTTTTGGTTCGGGCTGTGATGCAACTACCTCTGGTACAGGAATCACAATCACAGCACTTGAGGGTACAGTGGGTGTGCGGCATTGTCTTGGGTCTGATTCCTTTGGTGGTTGAAGGGGCTTTATCGTATAATTATCTGTAGTCTTACTTTCCTGAGGAGGTTTTACACTAAAGGTTGAGAGAGAAGGATCTGTAGTGTATCTGCTTGGTGCTTGCTGAGCAACTGAAGCAGGCATGGGCTGAGAATTCAAAGACTGCACAGTGGAAACAGTTGGGGATCTGCCATGCTGTTGCTGACTAGAAAATGTTGGCAAAGCTTCAGCATTAATTTGTCTTATTCCGCTATCGGACAGACTTTCTGTAGGGCTGTCCTGGCTTTCCACAGTTGGCTGCTTGATTAGAATTTTGGGCTTTTGGGTTTGCAAACTTGGAGCCTTTGGTTGAGAAGGAGCAAAGGAAGTCCAACTCGTTTCCACACTAGATGTTTGTTGGTAGTGTGGGACTACAGCTTGTGCTTGCAGCTGTGACATGTTTGAGGGCACCTGATACTGATTTTTGTGTTTGGCATGCATACTACCAACTTGTTGATATTGATTGTTAAATAATGAAGGTGCAGATGGTATATCCTGTGATGCCCAGGAAGCTGCATTCTGATGGGGGAACATCTTCATTTCGATATTTGCTGAAGAAGAAACAGAAAAATTAACTGGAGCTGAGTGCAGTCCTGCTTCTGACTGCCTTCTGTAATGTACTCCAGGGGAATACTCCAAATGCTGTTGTGACATCTGTGTTGTACCTTCTCTAAACTCCTCAGGAGCAGGTGGAGGTATGAAGTACTGTTGATGATATACAGTATCCTGAGATGGCACAACAGAAAATGTAAGGTCTCTTGCATCTTGAAGATTGATTGTTGGTTTGGTTTGGGTGTCCATGGTTAGGTCGACAATACCAAATGATGTTTTCTTTTCTAACTTCCTTCCAGGAAGGCTTTTTTCAAGCATTTCTTTCTTTGCTTTTTCATTAGAGAAGTTCATAGGCTTCCCCTCATCTGGGAGAATCTGATTAGCTGAAATGCTAACTGTAGTTGAATGTTGGTCTTCTTTAAAAGAAAAGTCCATTGGTGTTTTTTGCTGATGGGCATCCTTTAAGGTTTTTCTTGCACAAGAAAATATCTCATTACTGTGGTGAGTAGATATCTGCTTATGTAGCATCTCTGTTGTGTTGAATCCGTTCAACACTGCTCTTCCATTTTCAATGGCAGATTGCTCAACTATAAGTGATACACCAACAGTACCACTCATTTTTGCCGAAGACATATTTTTAATCAAAGGTACAGCTCCAGTTGGCAAGACATCAGAAGTTGTTTCAGATTGTCTCTGCTGTACTCTTGGAGACATGTCCAGGTAACTTTTGATGGAATTTGCAGGTGCTGATGCCATTTGAGCTTGTCCATTGAGCACAAATCCCTTTTGCATCTTTTCTCCTGTTTCCACTTGTGTCTGTTGCCTTTTAGGTTGCTCTTGGGAAAGGTGTGTTTCCACTATTAGTGGAACTCCAACAGAATTCCTCTGAGAATATGTAAAGCTTGAGGGTTTTGTCCGGACCAGTGGTACTGGATCTGAATAGTTTGTGACCGTTTCTGATATCCCTGCCTTTGTTGACATATCTAATGTGCCTTTTACAGAGTTTGCTGGGGCTGTGTAGCGTGGATGAGATTGGATAATGGACTGAGACAATCCATTGGAGTCATTCACACTGGAGCAATGTGCCATCATAGAGCTGGGAAGTGGCTGAGCAAGAACAGGACCAATGGTTCTATCCAGGGTTGGTTGCACAGTTGTCAGGTTTTGTGGTTGCCTCTTGTATGTTGATTCCAGTGGTGTGGATTCAATTACAAGAGGAATGCCCACAGAATTCTTTCTGGCTACTGCTCTTGCGCTTGGCTTATTCATAAGAGAAAGTGCTTCATTTTGCATACATTCATATCCAACCACTGCTGATTTTGGTGTGCCTTCAGATGGTTTGGGTGACATATCGAGTACTGCAGCTGATCCAGGCTGTGTTGAAATGTTTGTCTGAAGGGCTAAAGCAGTTGCTGATGACTGCAAAGATCCATGACTCAACCTAACAGATACACCAGGACTGCTTTGCTGTGATTGTTGATATAAAAAAGATTCTGAGAGGGGCTGAGTGTCAGTCTCAGACTTCTGTTGTGCAGTAGCAGAAGAGATGACCATAATTTCATTTGGAGGTTCTTGAGATGAAATGTCTACCACTAGTGCTACACCAACTGAATTTTTCCGTGCAAGTTCTCGGGCACTAGGCTTGCCCCTTGTTAGTGATATAGCTTCAGCACCATCTCTTGTTACTTTCGGAGCCACCTCCTCCAATTTGGCGGAAGCTTTAGATGTCATGTCTAAGGTGGCCTTAACTTTATTGGCCGGTGCTGTGGCTTGCTGGGTTGTTTTAGAAAATTCAAGCGATTCAGAAGACTGACTCAGAACAGCTCGCTGTCTTGGAAACAATGCTCTTCTGTTACCAGACTCAATCTCCTCTCTCTGGACAAAGCATTTTGCCGGGTCACCACTAATGGTATGAAAACTACATGGCTCAGCAGGTAATGAGTAAATAAACTCTGGAGTTCCTTGTCCCTTAAATTCTAGTGATTCTCCCCTATATGACAAGTCTATGGAATTGTGGCGACTAGAAGTTGTGCCTGCCTCCATAGAGGCTAAAGGTTTTCTCTTTGTTAGTGACAGTGCCTCACAGACCAGTTCCTTTGGTGGTGCAACAGTTTGTGGAGCCTGCTGGATTTTTGTCTTGGTAGACATATCTAATGTAGCTTTAACTGAGTTAGCTGGAGCAGTGGCCTCCTTATATATCTGTGTCCTAAAGGTGGACTGACTGGTCGTTACTGCCATAATTGTTCTTACATTTTCAGCTGGAATCTGCTGTCTAGAAACAGATGTAGCACTGGGCCTGCTTTGCTGAATTTTTGGATGGGGACCTGATGAGGAACTCAGCTCCTGTCCCTGAGGTGTGACTTCTTTTTTCATGACAGGGCTTACCAATGGTGAGGTGGATCCAGGTTGCAACGGTCCAGTGACTGCAGGTTGTTTGTGACCACTGTTTGGACTAGCTGCAGTACTGGAAGTCTGAGTAATCGGGGAGACACTTCTTGTCGATTCCATTACATTAGTGCCAGATCTCTTTGTCAGTTGACCAGGTGATGTAAGAGATGATTTTGAAGAAACCTGGATTACATCTTTTTCAGAGGCTGGAGTGCCAGCTTGGTTTGCCTGAGTAACAGCGGTACTCTGCAAGACCACTTGTCTTTGAATTTGCATTGATGATGAATGGCTGACTATAGTCTCTGAAATGGAAAATCTTCTCTCTGATTTGTGTTGATGACTGGTCTGAGAAAGTGCTTGAGAAATTTGAGTGTGTGTACTTTGCTGTAAAGAGTCCAAAGAGGGATATTCTGAGTTAGGGAACTCAGTTTCATCCTCATTCAGTTTAGTAAGATCTACAGCAATAGTGGTCTTGTCTGTGATGTCCACATCTTCCTTTGTCTCCGTCTGCTTTTTCTCTTTGTATTTTTTCAACTTGTACTTTGTGAAATCAACAACCTCATCTTTGTGTTTAGATACGATGCATGTTTCTGACAGGTCTTTTTGCTTGGATTTTTTTTCATTTTCTTTGGCAGAAAAGTCAAGGACTTTATTGCCTAGTTGAGGGTCATGAGTGGTACCAAGATTCTGAATTCTGTTGTAAGGGCGGGCTACATTATGTGAATTTGAGCTGTCATTCAGTATATGTAATTTTGGTGTACGCTTTGGAGGAGTATCCTGTGGCTGCTTTTCGGATGGGGAGGATATTTGGTCCAGTGGCAAAGTAGTGCTTTCTTTGCTATAGTCATACATCCTTGTATCGGAGGTCTTATTTACTTGAGGTAATACTCTGGGTTTTTCTGCCTGTGATTGCTGCCTTGCAAGTCGTGGTTTCTGTGGGGATACAGAAGACACAGCTGCAGTTGTAGCAGATGTAGAAGGAAGGGTCCTGACAGAAGTCGTAGCTGTAGTAGTTGTTGGCGGTGTGGGCAGTTTCCTTCCTGACTGCACAGGTCCTGGTATTTTTGAGGCTGGTAGGGTCTCACAAGCATTTCTTGACATTTTTGAAGCCTCTGAACCTGTAACTGAAACTGATGGTGATGTAACATGTGATGATGAGGGCAGTGCATTAGATTTACTTGACCCAGTTTTAGTAGAAATTCCTGTGAGTCCTCCAATAGCTGAAAATATGGAGCCAGACTTTTGTTGCGGTTGTTCTTGAGGTGTATCAGTATCTCCTACATGTGCAATCCTGATTTCAGGAATTGGGTAACGTCTATTTGGAGAGATCTGTGCTGAATAAATCCTTCTAGAAGGAGCAGGTGAGGGTGTTATTATATCTTTTATACCTTGATTTTTCCAGTATGGCCCTCCATGTCCACCTTTCAGTGACTTTAAAGTAAAATCAGCTGCCTCCATTGGTTCCTCTTGAAAGCTATTACTATTCTGTATAGATTCCACCTTGATCTTTTTGAGCTTGTACACAGTGAAGTCGACAGGCTGATCCACTTGAGAACATATTGATTCCTGAAACATTTGGGAGAAGCTTTCCAAATTCATGTTCATTATTTTTTCACCTTTTTGAAGGGCTGAAGTTAGGTCAACTGGTGCATCTGAAAGCACAGATTTATGTAGTTGCTGACCTGGGAACCAGAAACCCTTTTCATCAGTGCAGAGGGGAATTTTAAAACCACAAAGAGTCACTTTTTCCCTTTCCTTTTGTTTCAGCATGTTAGCAATATTTTCAGTTATATTGCCGAGAGCTTGTACGTCCTCTGGTGCAGCACAAGCATAGAGATGTCTACCAGTTCTGTCAGTTAGAAGGGAATAAATGTACTCTTCATCTGTATAAACATAATATCCGCAGTCCCCAGCCTCAGCTGGCCACCACATGCCTTGCTCCAATAGTGAGAGCCATTGCTGATACCACTCAGAATCTTCAAAGAGCATTTCATCATCTGCAGACCCAGGAGCTCCTGCAGATATGCTTAAATCCATAGCATTACGTGTTAAATCCATTGGACCCTTTTTGGTCGCAAGTCGTTTTAAAAACTCAGTTGCTGAATTTAAGTCGAAGTTCTCTCCATTTACTCTATTGTTAACGGCACAATTTCCTATTACTTTGCTGAATTCCTGCACGCTGCATTCTGTAAGTGACTGACACCTACTTAACCGCGACTTTTGTTTTTCCATGGAAAGATTTAGAGCACTACCTCCAACAATCCAAGGTTTTACTTTCCCATCAAGATCATTCAAGTGGTCACAGCTACTCCAAGGTTTCTTGTCCCTGCAGCTCATGTCAAACAAAACAAGATCCTCATCCGGCTCAAGAAAGCGATTCCTGCTCTCAAAAAGCTGGGTAGAGGCATCCCTCCAAGGATGTGAGGGCACATTGAAGTCCCTAATGTCCATTTCTAAAGGGTTTAACCATATGTTATTCTCAAATTTAGGCACTTGAACTGTTGGTGGTATGTGTGGTATACTTGTCTGAGGAGGGACATGAGTTTGAGAAGCAAGAGCTTCTGCTAGGGCATAATCGTTGAGTTGCTGCCACAAAAGAGCTTCTATGAGACACTGGTGTTCATAGAGCTCCGGTGGAATTACACCATGCTCTGTAAAGTTGTATAAAAGATCTTTGTAACCATACTCATTTGCTGTACCATACAAAAGGCGTTGAATTTCCTCAAGATAACGTTGGGTTGGGGAAATTGTAGGATCTTGCAAGACCTGGGATTGCAATGGCTCTCTGCAGGTTTCATTAACCAGAGTAGGAGTAACAACAGAACTTGTAAGTGTTGCTGTACTTGAGGGGATGTCCTCCTTACTCTTTGTTAGTATTCGATCAAGAAAGCCCTTTTCGGTTTCCTTTCCAGGAGCAGGAGTGGTGCTGTCACTGGAGGTTGTCTTAAAAATGCTAGATAACAAACTCGGAGAAGCACTGGTTTTTGGTTCTTCCTTCCCAGGCTGAGGGGCCGGTGGATGCTGTGGTTTTGATGATGGCTCCTCTGTGGTGCTAAAAAGACCTGAGAGGAAACCTTTTTGTGTTGGACCTTTTACATCCTTGTCTGTTGCTCCATCTTGGGAAGAGTGCATCTCTACTTGTTTTGTTCTCTGTATATGTGGTCGCCCTTGTCCTGCACGTGGCTGTTGTTGTGCTGTTTGAGGGTTCACCTGTTCAGACGGTGAGGATGACTGTTCAGCAGAACCTGAAATTTTGTTCATGAAGCCAGAGAGTAAACCACCTGAATCCGACTGTGGAGGAGGTTTCCCTAACTTTGCAGATTGTTGACCTGTAGGAGCAGGTTGAGTGGAATGTTGTTCCTGTGGTACATTTTCACTAGTTGCAAGTTTCAGAATACCTGAAAGCAAGCCTCCACTTTGACCAGGCTGTTGGGTTGCTTTCTGTTCAGGATTTGATATTTTGCCTGTCTGTTGCTGTTGCTGAGGTGTCGTTTGACCAAACAGACCAGACAAGAATCCTCCTTGCTGACTGGGTTGGGAGGGCTGTTGACCTACAGATTGAGCTGGTCCAACAACATGAGGTTTATTTCCCTGCTGAGACCCTGGCTGCTGAGTGGTTGGTGGTGGTTGTACATTATCTGTAGGTGCTAATTTATTTAAAAGCCCTGAAAACAGTCCACCCTGCTGTGGCTCAGCTGCAGGGGCAGCAGGTTGCGTGGGTATCTGGTGTTGTCTTCGCAGAGGCTGTCTGTTACCTTGTTGGGGCTGCTTCTGGTTTGGATTTGTAACCGTTGTTTGTTGTTGTGAAAGAGTAGGACCTCCTGAAAACAACCCTGAGAAGAAGCCTCCCTGTTGATTTGGTGGTTGCTGGGCTGGTTTAGGACCTGTTCTTTGTGCCTGTTGCTGCTCCACTTGACTTCCAGGTGTAGACTGTGGGGTCCCTGCATCTGCTATTTTGTTTAAGAACCCAGAAAGCATTCCTCCAGGACTAGTGGATGGCTGTTGTGAAGGGACTTGGTTTTGCTGTTGTAGGTTTTGTCTATTGCCTGGTGGTTGAGTAGAATGAGGCCCGGACTGGCCACCTTGCTTTTGTATAGAGTGGGCTGGGGTTTGTGAGCTCTGTGCTGGGCTTGCAGGAGCAGATTCTTGCCCCCCAATTCCAAAAAGACCAGAAAGAAAGCCCCCTTGTTGAGGAGGTGCTTGCTGTACTGGTTTTTGGGTAGTCTCTTGAGCACCAGACTCTGGTTGTGGCTGAGATGGAGTTGGACTAGGTTCCACAATCTTGCTAAAAAGTCCAGACAACACATTACCTGATTGCTGGTTTGATTGTGTTGCTGAGGTAGACTGAGGTTCTGTGAGTTTCAGCAAACCCCCAAGCAATCCAGTGGGTTGAGGTGTTGGTGATGCTTTTGGAGGTTGTTGCTGTTGGATAGACTGTCTATCTGAGGCTACAGATTGTTTTTGTTGTGAATCAGGCTGACTCTTGTCAAGAGGAGAGGCTTCTGTTGAACCCAGTTTAATCAATCCTGACAAAATCCCAGTTGACTGAGTGGGGGGTGCGGTCCCTTGACTGAGGTTTTGTTCAGGTCCTTCTGTTTTCATTGCTACATTTGTTTGTGACTCTTGAGCTGGCTGGGGTCCTGTCACTGTGTCTGCTGCTTTTTTCAAAAACCCAGATAAGAGTCCACCAGTGGGTGGCTGTGCAGCAGCAGGCTGCCCTTCCCTTTGACTGGGAATTTGGCCCGATTGCCCTCCTAGTTGAGTAGCCTGTGGCTGATTAGGAGGAGCAGAAACATTATCAGAGGCAAATTTTAGAAATCCAGATAATAGCCCTCCTGCCTGTTGAGTTGTGGAAGTTTGTTGTGTTTGAGGAGAGGGTGATGAAAAAAGGCCAGAAAATAGCCCACCTTGTTGAGGCTGACTATCTCCTCCCTGTGCATCTTCAGGGGATCCTAGTTTCAGTATTCCAGAAAGAATTCCTGGTGTCTGTGAGGCTTGTTGTTGTGAACTAGCTTGTTCCTCAGACTTAGGGGGATCTTGTTTGGTTGTGACATCTGGGGCTGAATGAACATCTTTGTTGGGATCTGTCTCAGGCAATGTTTGCTCTGGAGAAACCTGGCTAGTGCCCTCTGTAGTTTCAGGGATCATCTGATCAATATTTTGCTCAGTTTGACCACTGGGTTTGGTCAGCACAACAGTTGGAGTTACTTGTGCTTTGGCAGATTCCTTAGCAGGTTCACTTGGGGCTACCTTGAACAGGTTCGAAAACCAACCAGTTTCTGTGTTTCCTTTTGGTACACTTTCAAGAAGGGCAGCGCGACTTGGAGAAGGAGTCCTTGCTGGACTAGGAGATGGACTTCTTGATACAGCACTGACATCTTCACCAGATGCAAACTTAAGAATCCCAGAGAGTACACCACCTTCTGGTTTTTGTGGGGTTGTGGCGGCAACATTTTCAGAGAAAAATGGAATTTTGAGTTTGCTGCCTAAGAATGACTCTTCTGCAGGCTTGGTGTCAGTCTGTGAAACATTTTCAGGAGGAACTGTTGATATAAGTGTAGAGATAGATTTTTTAAAAGGACTGAAGAACCCTGTGTCCTCTGAACTGCTTTCAGGTTTTGGTTCAGATTTTGCAGAAGTTCTTCTCTGCTGAATATCTGGTAACTCCCCAGATGACTCTGTTTCTGGAAGAAGCTCTACTGATCCACTTCCTGTGTCTTGTGATAGTTCAATTGAGCCACTTCCTGTATCTGGCAAAAGATCAACTGATCCAGTTCCTGAACCTGGTCTTGCATCTCCAGAAAACTGTCTCTCTGTTTGGGACCCAACTCTAGAGGGACTAGCAGCTCTGCTTATAGACCCTTGAAGGGATTCATTACTTGCTGCAGATGCACTTCTTTGCTCAGATGGCTGAGGTGATGGTTCTCTTGATGTTGGAGCACTTGAAAAAAGCCTCAAAGGACTGAGTTTTCCTAACATGGATTCAAACCCAGATGGTGATGGTGTAGTAGAGGTACTTGCACCCCCTTGTGCACCAGTTCCAACATTTGATGCTGCCTGATCAGTTTCAGATGGTCGATTGGGTTCAGGGGACTGAAATGGCAGGAAAGACTGAAGGGAAAACTTTTTCTCTGCCGAGGATTCCTGGGAGGCAGGGGGAACTATGGCAACTGGGGGAGAAGTACCACCACTTTTGGGAATAAATGACAGCAGCTTTGAAATGCCAGACTCAGGTTGAGGTGGTGCTTGAGAGGTAGGTTGTTCTACTGCAGTTACACCAGGGGTATCTGGGGCGTCTGCTTTCGGTTTAGGTATCAAAGAGAACAATTTGGAAATACCAGAATCTGCCTGTGGTGGCTGAGGTGATGTAGCTGAAGCAGTGGCGTCTCCCTCCGTGGGAGATTTTGATCCTGTGATTGTACTAAATAATGAGCTCATGGCATTCTTCACTCCTGCTATTCCCTGTTCAACAGTGCTGTCCTCCTTTACTTCAGGTTTAACTTCATTGCTGCCTTCCGGTTGCTGAACTTTAGCATCAGTTGGCAGTGCTGGGAGTCTTCTTCTTGTTGGTTTGGACACTGACTCATAGTTGTTTATCTCCTCCTCTTTTACAGCCAGATATTCAGACACTGAGTGCACCAAGTTCTGGAGTTCATCCATTGCATCTACATATTCATCACTTGGCTCCTCGACTGGAGACAACATAAGATCTTGTCCACGTCCTGTTCTCCCTTTATTCGAATAGCCTTGTCCTCCAAAAGCAGACATGTACCTGCCAGGGTAGTAGTAACTTTCATATTCATATCCTGCATCCCCTTCATTGAATGTCAAGTCATCCAGTTCTTCCTCAGATCCAAAGGAATACTGCATTTCATCTGAACCAACTGAACCATATTCCACTCTACCCCTGATCCTAGCAGCCTCTTCCCGAGCAGCCTCCTCCTCACGAAAAGCTGCATAACTTTCAAGTGTGTCCTCTAAGGCGGTTTTAGCCCAGAGTCTGGTCTTGTAGAGAAGACTTTCTCTGTCTGACTGCTGGCGTAGCTGTTTGGCTGAGGGGATCATATCAATTTCAGGAGGAGACGATTCGTCCTCAAAGCTGCCAGCTTCCTTATAAACTAAGCGCACTTCTCCACTCCCAATGCCATGTCTTGATCTGCGTGGCCTGCCAGACACATCCTCCTCTGGGGAAAGTGCATCGCATTCTACTGCTTGATAGAACCTGCTGCCTTTGGACTCACTAGGGTTGTCACTTATGCGGTAGATGATGCTTTTATCTTCATCCTCCCACATTTTCTGCTCAGCATCCAAGTAATCATCCAGGACGCCTGATACAGGCACTTTGTATTTACTCTCCCAATCCTCCACACCCATTCCAGAGTCAACGGGAATTATTCTAACTCCACCCTTACTATTTGAATGCCTTTTTCAAGAAAAGAAAACCACCATGCAGGAAGCAGCAGAAAAAAATGCAAAGAAAAAAGAAAAAAAGCATTAGACATGAATCAAATAAGAAAACAGTGCAATGAAAATGTTTGAGCAAGCAAGGAAATAGAACAGAAAATGAAAAATACAAGTAGAAATGTGGGAAAAAAAATGTTTTGGTTGCTGTGCAAGATTTTACATTTTACTTTTTTCAGAAAATTAGGCTGTGTCTGAAGCTGATGAAGAGCTCCAAAGCAGGGTGCATTAATTTGCTGTTTGTTAAAAATTCAGAAGGCAAATCTATCACTGTTACTGTCAGCTGTAGAAATTTGGAATTCCTGTGGCAACTCAGTTACTTTGTTTAGAAGATTAATATTAAAATCCCTGTAAAGTGAAATCCAACATTTGTGTCTTAACACACTAGATATGTTGGAATAAGGTTGCAGTAAACGTGAAAAAATTGAGATCTACATGTAACTGAATTTTGGATTTAAGGCCTTTGCACACAGAGTCAGTTTTTTTCATCCAAATTCTTTGCACATCAAAACTGGAAATCAATCTCATATTGTTCTAATAATGTTTGCACACTTTATACACTGTAGTTTGGTTTAGTGTATTACGTAAATATCAGCCATGGAAATATAACATAAAGTTTGTAGACTACACACAGGTCATAACAGAGGCTTTATTAAGAGTTGCTCTCCAGCTCTCCAACTAAGCGCAGCGCTATGATGCATGAGCAGGTGCTGTACATAGCTGTCTGTCAGGATGGGTTGATCCAGTAGGATTTTAAAGGAGTGACGGAGCCACAGGTTTGCAATACAAAACAATTTGCCACATTCTACAAATTTTCGCAGTAAAGGCAAATAAAAAAAGCATTGGACTCAGTGTGCAGGCATGATTTTTTTTCATTATGAATCTGAAAAAAACACATCTGAAAATAACGGACCCAGTGCGTAAAGACCTTTGGATCATTAGAACATTGTTCACTTCTTTCCTTGCTTGGTTTAATTTGGACAGGCCAAATACAGCAGCCCACCAGGTCACCAGTCCCCATAGGCAATTACCCCATCCCCCTAATGCTACAACGATATGTAATAAAATCCAAACAGCTCATCTCAATACAATCTCTTGTTAGCCTTCATTGAAAGTTAACCGCCAGCTATGTACTGTGTGTTTGTTTATTATGAGGTAATCTATCAGCCACAGTGGCCTACGGGTTCTTAGAAGTGTCATAACAGACAGATTTGGGCCAGAAAATAGTCAATTTAATCCCCAACTTCTGTCTCTCAGCTCTGACACAAAGCCATGCAGCTGTGCTCTGGCCAGAGGTCACCCCAAGGTCAGGGAAGGCTAATTGCTGGAGCGCTTTTTCATTATTTGCTTGAATCAGATGCAGCAGAAGCAAACATCTTACCTGCTCAAGGTGTTTTTTAATCCATATTTCACTTGTCAATAGGCCTGGATGACTAAAAGAAGCAGACTGTGGCTTTGTCTCTCTCAAAGCAGCAACAGTTCAGTCCCTCCTGTATGTTAGCGTCACATTGCTAAAGTTTAGTAAAGTATCTAACGATAAACCTGCCATGTCTGTCCTAATAAAAGCTTCCAATTCTAATCATCATTGAGGACTTTTATTTTGAGAAGTAGCATCAGGAAATTGAGTGCTTTCAGCAGAAACTTGGCAGAGAAAAATAATTTCACATAACTCTGAAAATGAGATAAAAGGAATACCTGAGGAGTTAAATACAGAATGAGGAGATGTCACTGCCTCATTTTTCATGATTTTGAGTGTAATTTTACAAACCAAGAGATGTTTTTCAGGACTGACATCTGGCCTGGTGGTTCTATTTATTATTATTTACTTATGATATATATAATACTTATTTTAGTATTCATAGCATAGTGGCCTATCATACAACAAACCTAAAATACAGATTTTTTTAGCACTTTACAGGGATTTTAATTTTTTTTCATAATTCTTTGATCTGGTATGAGCCAAAGACTAACAGAATTTACTGAAACCAAACTTATCATGCAATCAGCAACATAATAGCTGTATACTGAATGCTACAGGTGTAGTGTGTAAAAACATACAAAGCATAAAAACATACATCCAGCCTGAAAGAAGACCTTTCATTAAAAATTGGGTTTTTGTTGAAATACATTTTTCAAGAACTTACTCAAAAAATCTACTGATCTGGTTAACTTAACACCTTAAAAGAAAGTGAACACAGTTCATCCTTTAGTGGTACTGTAAAGATCAGAGAAGTGAGTCTGCCATTGCTGTGTGGTTACCTTGGCCCCCTCATTTCTCCATAGTCTAGCTCATAGCTTTGTATTGACTCAGTCTCCCTGGACAGCGTGTGATGTTGAAGCCTGTGTCCAATGGGATACTGGTGTACTGATGAGTTTGTCTGAGGGGTGTTGTGGTAGCGGGGAGGTCTGTTGCCAGTTTCACTGCGGTAGTCACTGTCACGGTCATCCACTGCACTATCATGGTCATCATAAGCTGGGCAAAGACAACACAAACATGTTATGAACAGCCAAACAGGAAAAAATCTGTTTATATTGAATCAATCTACAATTTGGAGTGTTTACAGAAATGATGTAAAACCTCATAGTTTTTTCAGGCTATATTCTTTTTTCATCATAATTTTAATCTAAAGATTTATAATAGATCAAGAATGAGCCAGTTCATTGCTCATAATGACAAGGGAATTTAATGCCATGCCACACTTCCTTTTGTATTGAAGGCGAGACATGATATCCTGGCACAGAGGAGCGGAATTTTTAACTCTTAAAATGGATATAAATAGAAATCAATACATATAAAGGTCAAATCCAAACCAGAGCCATGTATAATTTCAATGTCTTTCAATCAGAAATACTCTGAGAGAGGCATGCTGCATGGTTAGGCTAAAAGGAGAATAGGGTTTCATCAAAAAAAAAATTGAGATTTTTGTGACAAGGATACTAATTTTTCTCCCCAAATTAATGTCCTAATTTTGTTGATTTGGACATTAATTTTTTTATTTATAATTCTATTCCATCTGTAAATTAATTGTTCTAACTTTTTCTGATATCAAGCATGCATGAGTAGTTCATTAAGAATTAGGGGCTCCTTGAGTTTGTTGTTAGCTTTGAATGGTTGAATGAGTTTCTTCAGAGACTTGTCTTGTCTTCTTCAGAGAGTTAAGGGTATTACAGCTTATCTTTCTTGTTCTTGTGCAGGCATTTTCACTTCTGGACTTTTAAAAGTGTGCTGCTTTAATGCAGCTGGCCTTTAAGGGATATTTCTGGAGAGGGTTATTGGAGAGTTCAGATTAATTCTGGGCTGGGGACATGACATTAACAAAAACTATCCTGAATAAAAAGCTCCCTCTTGTGGTAGCAGGAACGCAATACACCAACTATAAATAGGCCTATCACAATGAAAATGACAGAAATTGAAGTAATTGGGCCCATCAAAAAACATCACAAAACAACATCAAATACCACATTATGTGTCAACAAAAGTGGTGCCGACACAGGTTACTTTAAATTTTGATTAGGAGGAATGAGAATGTAATACTTCAAATACAATGAACAGTTGGCATAAACAGATAAACATGCAGTGGAAAAAAAAAACAAACCATGCAGAATTAGTGAAGTGAAAGAAAGTCACAAGGGGTAAAAAACATCGCGATACGTACTCTGCTGGTCACTCCATCCAAAATAACTCCAACTGCCTGGTGGCATGGAGGCAAGTGTTAAAGCGCAAGGAGAAAAGCGAACTTCATTATAGAAAATATAACCAAATACTTTGACTTGTTGATGGCCAGTTGAGTGTGTAACATGTAACAGGACTGAAACACTGAAACACAGGAAGACGGTTGAATTGATGAATATGAACAGAAACTACATGAGGCATTAATAAGGCCACATGAAGTAATAAGATGGATGATCTGACTTTTAATGCAGGACAGAATGAGGCGGACAAAAACCAGCAGTTGCAGGAAAAAAAAGATGTTCCCAGAGATAAATCAGTGCACAGTGGTGCAAACACAGCTCTTAGATAAGATAATTCAGTACTTTTTACAGTGTAAGAAGTAAGTGATAATCAGTGGGGACACATTAACTAAAAGCTGACGATGCAGCAGGGTTAAGTGTATGATCCTGAGCCAAATTCGGCTCATCATTTTGGATCCCTTCTCTTTATGAAAGAAGAGAATATTCATTTTGTTTTAATATAAAAATCACTAACTGGAATGGCACACAAATTACCCACCAGAGAAACAAAAACAGACATGTGAAGAATGCAAAGCATGGCATGAATGTAAGAGCAATAGGTGATTTTTTTACTCACAGCACTGAGAAGGAATTGAAGCCATTCGTCTTCTCTGGACCTCTTCCTGCAGTGGATACTGCCACAAGAGAAACTTGGTTAAATATAGGTATAAAAAAGAACGACAAAGAGTTGTGACAGAGAAGATATGAGGGGGTAAATGGGAGATAACTATATTCAGAATTATTTAAGTTAAAAAGAACATTGCATTTGAAATGTGTTGAATCCCAAACATTTTGGAGAGAAGTGATAAATAAAATAAAGACCAATTTATCTGTAAATGTTCCATTAGAATCTAAAAAAAAAAAAGAATATAAATTTATAGACAGCCATCAGCTGGAGAAATATGTTGCCCCTAATATACAGTAGGTGCTTAGATTAAGACATATGGAAAACAGTATGTTGAAGAGGAAAATATATATCCCAAAGATAAATTGCAGTTTTAAAAAGAAAAATGGAAACCATTTGAGAACTAATGAAAAATGGTGACCTAGGAGAGCTTCGACAGGAGTGACTGAGAATGACATATCTAAAGAAATACAGTGATAAACCCCAGAAATGGCAGAGACAGGATTTTTGTTTATACATCGATATGTATGTGTGTATAAATGCACAGTTATTATCTTGCATGCAAAATAGTATTTTAAAGAAAGTATCTAATGTTATGTCTGAAAGAGGGTGGGTGCTGGATATATTTTTTTTTTCCTGTTTTTTAATGTCAAAAAAGCTAAAATGTACCATCTGTTAATTTATTGTGGTTTATGCTATAAAAAAAACAATAAAAGAAATTGTTTCAAAAAGAAAAAGAACACACACACAAACTTAATACATTTTGGACAAATAACTTCCTTAAGAAAAAAAATTAGCACAAGTTCAGCTTTGGTGAAGACCACACCATGTAATGTGGTGTATTATCCAATAGACGGCAGCAGAGAGCCAACATAAAAAAACAACACCTCAAAGATGAATGTACATTGTGGTTAATTATTTGGTTTAAACTTCATAAATTATCTGATGATTTTCAGGTCCCATAAAACCTGCAGAATAATTTTTTCTTTGTGCTTTCTAAGCTTTTTTCTTCTTGAGGTTGCAGACATGAAAGGGCTTGAAAAAACAATATTTCATAATCAGAACAAACTTTGTAATTTGTAATTTGGAAAAAACAAAATTTATGTCATTTGGTAATCGCAAAATAAACATACATGTGAAAATGATGGTTGATGATGTAACTACTGAGAGAGTTTATGAAAACAAATTCCTTGGAGTTATACTTGACCATCAACTTTGCTGGAAAGCTCATGTAAGATATGCTGGTTCCAAACTGACAAGAACTGTTGAAGTTTTGGGTTGGCCAAGCAACTTCTGAATGAGAATGCATTATTTATCCTGTACTGTTCACTTGTGCTGCCATATTTAATGTTTTGTGTTGAGGTGTGGGGTAACAGCTATTAAAACAGACGATATCCACATCATAAAAATAAAGAGCAATAAGGATCATGCATTAAGCGGGTTATAATGACCACACCAATCAGCTATTTTTAAAGTCAAATATGTTAAAATTTAGGGATCTGGTAAAATTGAAAACTGTACAAATAGTTTATAAAGCAAAAAATAAATTACTACTTGGTAACTAAAATAAATTGTTCTTGGTCAGAGAGAGAGGGTATGAATTAAAGGGGGAGCATAATCTAAAACAATCCAGTGTTCATACTACTCTTAAAAGTATGTGCATTTCTGTCTGTGTGGTGACACTGAAATGGTTTAGAAAAACATATGAAAATGAGTAAAAATGTCAAGCAACTTATGAAAACTTATTAAAAAGCTATTCTTGAAAGGTATGGAATCACAGGAGGAGAGCCAAGTGTTGTCCAAGGGCAGTTCGATTAATCTTCATGAATAATTTATTTTATTTTTAGTATTATTATTATTATTTTTCCTTCTTTCTTTTGGAACAGTTAGACTTGGGGATTGAGATACACATCTGGTATCATGTTTTTCTCTGTTGCCTTTGCTACACTTCAGAGTGAATGGGAGGATGGGTGAGTGAGTGAATCAATGAGGGGGTGGGTGGGTGAGGGGGTTTGGGGTAAATGGTGATATAAGCACATTGTGGTTATTATAAAATGAGAGTAAGTGGGGGTAGGACTCGAAAAGTTTCTGCTTCTTCCTACTCTTTTTGGCGACTCATGAAATGCTTTATTGATTGGTTTTGTGGCATTATGATATTCTACATCCAGGGAATTGAATTATTTTGTTGTTGTTTTTTTGTCAGAAATACATAAAAAAATAAATAAATAAATAAAATAATGCTTCTACTCTTACATGGCAATTTGCATTAGAGAGGGACACAAAAAGTTAATGCATGAAATAAAAGAAACCTTTTTGAGCACAAAAAGTAAATGCTATTATTTTGTAATGCCTATAAAGTATGGTTTCAAATGGATCTTACTAAATGAAGACTTTTCAACTGCATACATTAAAGTTAAGAAATAAAAAGTGTCACAGTGATAACTCCCCTCTTTTTTCAACAATGACATTTCCTTTGAAACTTTTGAAAGAGCTGCGTATGATCTTTAAGAAGCAACTTAGAAAGGAAAAACTTACCTCGTCATGTATCCGCATGGTGTTGATCTGTTCCAGTTTACTGGTCCAGTACTGAGCCTCGTCATCTGGGATGTCTGAAAGGATAGATCAAGGCATGGATGGTAAGATAGAGGAAAAAGTAGCATAAATAATGGAGAAAGAATGATAGAGCTTAACTGAGGCAAAATGCAAGAAGGACTGACGGACTAGAGACACTCATGACTGACTCCACCCCCTGCTCTATCCACTGTCCCCCATCCCCATCCTGTCTTTTTCCACCCATATTATATAATTTCTTATGAGGAGGATTCCTACTTTTTTTGGGGGGGGGGCAGGAGTTTACACATCAGGAGCCTGCATGGTGCTCCCCAAAACCAAATAAAACTAAAGTCAAAGGAAAGATAGGAAGGATTAAAAGGCAAGAGACTCAACAGCTGCATAATTTATATATATTTATTTGCTCTTTACGTAATATATGATTAAACAAAAAATCAGTGTGATAGAAACCAAAAACTCTGGTGATAGATGAAATACTCAATGGCTGATGTTTTTCTTTTTTCTTTCTTTTTTCTTTTTTTTTTTTTTGTGTGACCGTGAGAATGAAGTACAAACAAGTCTTGGTAAGAAACGGGGAGTAAAAAATAAGATTAATAATATTTTTTTTCTGCTCATAGTTCTTTGCTTGCACTGCCGTTCTAAAACAGAAATTCTGTTATGTTTATGTTTGATATAAAACCACCCATCCTTTGAACAACTTTAATCCTTAAGATGCCCTAAAAAAAATTATTCACAAGCAAGATTTGAGAGATGTGAGGTGTATATGATTTAAAAGAAAATTTTAAAGCCATATAAATAAAGATAATGGTGTGCTGGAAATTTATCACAGTTAACTTAAAAAACTGAAAGTTCTAAATTATCATTTAAACAGGCTTTGGTTAATGTGTTAGTGTTTTTTCCTAGAATGAGTCATTGCGGTTGAGTGATGACTGAAAAATAACTCATTATCGATCCGTACGTTCGTTGCAAGCTGAATGTCAATTATCTTAACTTTTTTGCCAGAGCTTGCTAACACAGGGCAGCTTCTATCTTATCTCCATCTTCAGGTGCTGGCCTCTGTGTCAAAAAGAGCAGACCATCAGGTTTAGGGAGGACTGTGACTCCTGCAGGGCAGAGTCATGAAACAGCAGCTTAAGAGCATGCTGGGAAACACAACTTTAGAAAAATGTTACTTTTAGTGCTAAGAAGTAGAGAAAATAGTGGTATAGAGTGCCGTAAAAATGTCAGATATATTTATAACAAAAAGTTGCCTTAGATCCTTAGATCCTTGGCTCCCAGCCTGGGTTCTGGAAAACCCTTAGGGGGGTGCCAGAGATCTCAGGGGGTGCGAGGCTCTGTCTGTCCTGAAGTTGTTAAATTAGATTTTCACATATTAACAGAAATCTTTGTATAACATAAATAAGTCATACAATGGTTTGGGGGTAAAATAATTTGAGTTTAGGGCCACTTTGTTTGGATTTACACAAAAAATAATTACAATTTATGTTGATTTTGGCCTCAAAGTATCACTATTTTTTCCATGTCAGACCTGGGGGGGCTTACGTTTTCTTAGATACAAGTAGGAGGGGCTAAAGGAAAAAAGCCTGGGAACCTCTGCCTTAGATGAAACTCTAAATAAATCTCCATTAACCCTGTCATAAGAACGGATATTGTATCAGGGATGTCACAGTACAGCTCATGGGGAAAAAATGATGACAGGTTCCCAACCCACCAGTTGAGAACCAGTGTACTTTAGTTTTGTTCTCCCCCTTTTTTAAAGACGTTCTTTTACACTTTCAGTCATATCTGTATGAAATTAGTTTAATGGATTACAGCCCACAAGTACTTGACTTGTTGGTGCCTTTAGCAAGTGCATCTCAAAAATTTAGAATATCATGGAAAAGGTTTATTTTCCCCAGTGATTTAATTCAAGAAGTGAAACGTCCATATATTCTAGATTCATCTCATACAAAGCAAAAAATTTCAGAACTTTTATCAACTAGTTTAATGGCAATTCTAGAAATGATTGTGTGTTTTTGAACAAAAACCTACCAAAGGGCAGCTCAAAGCGAGTGTCCAGCAGCACTTGGTGAGGCGTTGGGTTTGTGGTTCCACATATCTCATCCTCCCTCATTAACACCTCAGAGTCCAGAGATGTCCACTTCCCTGGTCCCTCCTGAAAAAAGACACAATGAGAGAAAAATGGAAAAAAAAAAAATTGAATCATTTCCTCATTAAGAATCAGAGCATCTCCATGGTAATTGAGGGCGCTGCAGGGGTGAGTGGGGAGGTCACTGTATAAACGATGCTGAAGATGAAAGGCTGAAGAGAGGAGGGTAGAATAAGGGTGAGCATTTTCTGCACCTTAAACCAAGGGAAAAAGCAAGCTTTGAGGGCTGCATTATTAATGACTACATGAGTGATGCTGCTTTGCTTTCAAACTCTGCAGAAGAGTCATGAGGCCTTAGGCGAGACAGGTTCACCTGCAGTGCTAAAATCAGTTAGCCATTTATGCCATAAGTGGCAACCTGTGAGAGAGCTGCTGAAGACTAGACTCATGGGTAAAGAAGGGTTTTTAATGACTAAGCAGTGGAGGGTGGAACATGTCTCTATTCTGAGGGGGCTTATCCCATTTATTTTATTTTGCTGAATCCAATACGCCATCTCTCCCATCTATTGTTAAAGAGCAGTAATTTCTTAGTTAGAAGTGACATATAGTTTTAAAAGGAGAACTGCAGAGTGTGCGATATCTGCCACAAAACCTATGACATCATAGCAGTTTTGATCTAATATAAAGGCATTTTAAAAGAAACTGCAAGTAAAAAGAGAAAATTTTATGAGATTTATGTCCTTCATTAGGAAGACAGAATCTCAACAGAAATCGATCAGATCAGCTCTTGTTTAAGAAAGGAAATACTGAATGTGTTGGCTAGCTATACAATCCATGGCTTAGCATTATCTTAGATAGTAAAGCTAATACTACACTGTTGTGTTTGCTGTTTTTAATCCTGCCTGTTTTCTATCAGTCATAGCTGTTCATGCTCATTTTTCACAGAATGCTATCATCATCAATAAAGTTATAGCAATTTCCAACAAAATGGGAGATATGTCTATGGCCACAACTGCATTTGGTGTTTAGTTGTTTCTCTGTCCCTTTCCTCTTCTTGCTTCTCTCCAGCCATACCCCTCCTCCTAGCCCTTTCCAACCCCTGCATAGCTTCAGCAGAGAGCTGTCAACATGAGTCTGGTCTGCTTGACAGTCCCGCCCTAAAGCTAGGGAAGGTTTATGTCCACACTGTAACAGGGCTTAGGTGGGTGGGTGGGTAGGTAGGTAGGTAGGTAGGTTGGAATGTAGGTAGGTAGGTAGGTAGGTAGGTAGGCAGTCAGGTAGCTAGGTAGGATAGTGAATAGATGGGTAGGCTTAGCTTGTACCCTGGTCTATTTAATGTTACAACAGACCAATATTGGTCTGCAGTATCATTCTCCATACTGGCCTTTAACATGCCACTATCTTTATTTGAATCATTTTAATGATTCATATTTTATCTTAGAGCATAAAAACACCTAGAAAAGATTCAAGATATTTTTAGAAAAAAAAGTGTTTCAAGTCTTGAAGGTGAATCGAGCCGTTGGGTTCCAGAAGATGGTTATTTAACAATGACTCTGGTTCTACTCAAAATTTTAGCCAGATGCAAATATGTTTTTCATGGTGGAATAATAATCTGTCTCTCTAAATCATATTGCAGAGAGTATGACATAGACATGCTCTTTATTTAAAGTGCTGTGCACCATCTTGTTGATATTTTCTATTACACATTTGAATATTGAGTGATGTTGACATAGAATCTGAAATCTGAGAACTGCTCATTAACTTTATGTTTTCTATTATTAAAATAAAACAATACTGATGCAGCCATTTGTGCAATGACACAGTTATTCACTGCTGTCATCTTTATCTTGTTTAGCCTGACCATCAAATAATTGGCCTTAGCCCTAACCCTCAATTCAAAAGAGAATTGGGATACCCCTGGACATGAACACGCAAAAGCTAGGGGAAGGGCTAGGATAAGGGATAAGGGGTAGAAATGGGATTGACCCTTATTTCTCTATAGAAATAAGAACTGAGAGGTTTTACCCATGAAGGAATGATTATACCCCATTTGAGCATGTGTTGTTAAGACAAAGGAAAAATATGACTCATAATGTGTCTTGCTGATAGACACATTTATATGATATAAAATTGGTTATACAGTATAGCTGTTAACCACAGAGGCCTAAGCATGAGATCATTTTAACTCATGTAAATTCCTGGATCAAAAACTAATTTCTTTGCAAAAATCTTGTCTCTCCATCTAACATTGCCATTGCACTGATGTGTATAAGATTGACATGACAGGAGTGTGTTACCTTGTCAGACTGCTGAATTGTGTCCAGAGGTATCAGTGCAGTGCCGATCATGGTGTCCCAGATCAAACCTTTATTCCACAGCTCCACCACCAAACCAGACTCCAGGTGACTGATCTCACTGCAGATACACAAAAATACACATGTGAATGAAGAAGAAAAGCCAATGTGGAAATGTCTTCAACCTGCACTCCTCCTGATTAGCAGCAGAGGGCGACTGCACTGACTACACAATAAGTATAGCCCTTTTCAGATAAGCACTCTTGAAATTTTCTTTAAAATTGAGGAAGATTTGCATTTAAAAGTGTTATTTTGCCCTCAATTACTGTATAGTAGCTTGTTCAAACACATGAAGTCAGCAGCATGCTTGTAGCTTGTGTATGCATTTAACCATTTGTGTGTTTGTTTCTTGAAAAGGGTATTTTTCACTCATTTATGCAGGTTTGCTGGTGAAAATCCTTCTCAGTCCCTTGTGAATTAGGACCTCAGTGTTTGTGCAGTTATGTTTGTTATCATCCCACAAGCTTACTTACCACATTTTCTTTGTAAAGGCTACTCTAAACACTAAATCATGTGGCAGCTGTTAAGTGCAAACAAAACAAAATAAGGTTAGTGAAGTGGTGAGTTTTCACTCAAAGAAATACAGCTGAAATATGACAGCCATCAATTTATGACAGATCAGTCTGAAGAGCTGACAGCAACTGAGTTGTCTCTCCTCCTCATCTACATATTCGCATTCACAGATCCATTCATATTCATACTCCACACTTTAACTGTCAGTCATCTCTGATCACACTTCACAGCTGACATGATGGAGTAAAGAGGGTGTGTATGTGTGTGTTTGTCTGCATGCGTGAATGATGAATTGTGTATTTGTGTGGCTGCTTGACTCACAAAGAAGATGTAATGAGCTGAGTCAAAATGATGATGCTCTTACATGCTAGCATGATCACCAATAACCATCTTGGCTCATGTGTTTACATTTCTACATGCTTGTTTTGCTGTAGAGCCTTTGACATGAATTTATAACTGTGCTTAGTCAATGTAACAGATAAATATTGTCATTATAAATTTATTTTTATCGAGTTGGCCATTTTCCACAACATCACGCTCAGTATCTTAAGTAAAAATAGCAGTCAAACTTTGATTAGAATCACCAATTGTCTGTTGGGTGTCTGCTTTGAAAAAATAAGTAGAAGAAGAAAACTGCCATCACTTCCTGTTAGTGAAAAACAGCAGTGTGCGATCTGAGACAATACTAACTCACTGTGATTAAGGGCTCTGTACTGAATTTAAGTGTACTGTATTACAGTATACTAACAAAAGTATGCTAATAAGACACACCACATGTATTGTTCTATAGGGCCAATACTTGAAGTGGATCTATTTAGCTCAGTTCTGTGCTACAATCTCAAAGTTTTTTCCTTGCTTTTCTTTCAGCCTCTTCTTCAGAATAAAGTACTGATATGTTCTCAGAGGTTGGACAACTAATATGTTGCCGATAACAGCATGCCAGACCACTGGAGTGGTTGATCTGAGAATCTCATATTGTCCTGATGGGTCAAAAATGTTTCAATAAATGTATTGCATAGGATGACATTTCATTTCTTTTTGTAGGCATAAAGGATGAGAACAGCCTGTACTGAAGGAGCGTGTTCTGGTTAAACTGAGGCGCTTTAGGGAGCTCATGTCCCAAAATGTGGATTTCTCCTGGATCAACTGGCTAAGAGGAGAAAAATGTAACAAAATAAAAAATAACAGATGGTCCCTGTGATGTAGTCTTGTTTTAATTCATTAGATTTTCTTTTAAATAGAAGCCACAAGACATAAAAATAAAGGGGATTACAAAAAGGTCCATACAAGCAGTCTGACTCCAACCTCCCTCCAAGTCACTAAGCAGCCTTGTGCATGTGTGTGTGTTTGTGTGTAAGAGAGAGAAAGAGAGAGAGATCTTTACATGTGACTCTGACATCTGCCCTCCATCAAAGCCCATCCATTATTGAGGGAATGGTTTGTGTTAAAACAGCGAATGACATGGTGTATTTTTATCACACAAGCACACACTCAGCAATCTAGTGTTGAATAGCAAAGACAAACCTAGAAAAAAGAATAAGAGGAGGAGAAAGTAAAGCATGTGGAGACGCTGAGGCTTGGCAGAAATGATAGATTCTGGGTATCTTAAGAAACAACAGGTACACTTAAGTCATTTTACATGACCTTTAAGCTTCAAACTTGTTTCAAAAATATGTTTTCTAAAGGTACAATATGTGACTTTGAAGTGGTAGATGTCACACTTTAGCATGATTATTCAGTGCTGCACTTCTAATCGTCATATCCTCATTTCATATTTTTTATAGAATCAATTTAAAATATTAATCAAATTATCCAGTGCAAGATTGAGGAATTGATTCAGATTCAGGAGAGAAAACAAAAATACCGCAATAACCTCAAAGACAAAAATTCAGTCAGACCTCCAAGCATTGAATATGCTTTTGTACAATAACTGATGTCCATAAAAGAAGCACCAGAAAAGCCACACACACAGTAAGATAACAGCATGGTTGTACTGATTCAATCAAGCCACTGTTGTTTTTTAAGTGTTTGCTGAAATCACCACCTGTTAATTCACAGGACATCCACTATACAGTATGTCCTTAAAAGTTTAAACCAGGACGTCCTGGTGGCCCAGGGGTTAATGCTACAAAGACATGCAAAATCCCAGCTTCTCATCCCACCTAATTCCCTTGTTTTTCTATTTCCCTCTTCTCTCTCATTGTACCTTTCTTGCTCTCCTCTACTGTTTCTAATATCTGATTGCAATGATTTTTTCTATAGCAAAACATTAATCTGAGTAATTCACATGCAAAAAAATTGTTATCCCGTTGCAACAGTTGAGCAAAAAATTTGGGTTGTGCAATATTGGATTTTTGCAAATATCTGATATGGCAACATTTACAAAATTTTAGCCGATGGCGATA
Organism: Cheilinus undulatus; assembly: GCF_018320785.1. Lineage (NCBI taxonomy): Eukaryota > Metazoa > Chordata > Actinopteri > Labriformes > Labridae > Cheilinus > Cheilinus undulatus. The sequence continues at coordinate 24,345,373 of NC_054869.1, read as the reverse complement.
CTTAAATGGAATTCCAACCTTAGACTTCCATCCCTAAAACACATGATTTAAAGGGATACTTCAACATTTTGGCAAATTCACCCATTGCCATAATTCCTATAGTCTTTGTAAAAGGTTTGTTACCTTTAGTTGTCGGTGCAAGCTATTTTTAGATCGGCGCTGCCGAGTTCGGAGCTGCTGTGCCAACTCAATGTAAGCAGACGGTATTCCGGCTTTCCCTCATCAAACTCATCAAATACACAATCCAACAACTCCAAAACGCTCACGTGGACAAGTTGTGACCTCCACATTCACCACACTATGAAATAATCATGGAACATTATGATACAGAGATGTTTTAAAGCTAAATGCAAAGCAGGAACTACAGACCAGACATGGCTGCTGCACTGTGTCACTCCACCCAGTGGTTTACACAAGAAATAGTTCCGAGTATTTGCTTCATGTGTCATAATGTTACATAGTTATACATTATTATTTCATAGTGTGGTGAATGTACAGGACACCACTTGTCCACGTGAGCGTTTTGGAGTTGTTGGATTGTGTATTTGATGAGTTTGATGAGGGAAAGCCAGAATACCGTCTGCTTACATTGAGTTGGCACAGCAGCTCCGAACTCGGCAGCGCCGATCTAAAAATAGCTTGCACCGACAACTAAAGATAACAAACCTATTAGTAAGACTATAGGAATTATGGCAATGGGCGAATTTGCCAAAATTTTGAAGTATCCCTTTAAAGTTTGAGAGTGTACATACTGACACATTTCAATCCTACAAGCACACTTTAAAGTGTAAGAGGGAAAGATAATGAAAGACAAGTCTTCAGCTGATGTAAGTCTGTTGGGCCAGACTAATACTCTACGAACATATTTGTTTGTTTGACCAACTTATGTCCATTTTAAAGCTGATATGTACAGGTTGTTCCAGCTAAAGTATTGGCTGTAAATACTGGCAGAAATCTGCCGACACCAGTGATTCACTTTTAAAGCTAATATCTGTTGATACTGATAACATACTGACAATATTGTGCATCCCTACAAAAATGTTTTTAAAAACCATTTTACCATCTTCTCACTGGTATGTCTTCTGTAAAAGTAGAATAAAATTACCTGCCTTTGATACTAGGGAAAGATTAGTGAAAGTTTTGTACTTTATCCTCAATGAACTTGAATATAATTCTATGAATTTAATAACTAACAAAGAGAGGAATTATTTAAATGATTTTGACAAAAGAAATAAGGGTAAAATCAGGGTGAAAATCATAACTACAATAAATGTCAAACTGTTTTAACTTATTCTTCTTAAATATTGACTCAGACATTGTTAGACTTACCAGCAGACATTGAGGTCTTTGTTTAAACAGAGAATCTGTTTTTTTGCTAGCAGCTGCAGGACTCACAAACCAGTCATTTTTAATGATAGACAGAAAGAAAACTGACCTAAAACAATTCAGACTGACAGCCATTTTTACAGACAAACCACTTAGTTAGCTTTTAGTGTTCAAACCTTCAATGAAATAGTTGAAAGCTCCAATCTGTGCTATTTATTTCACAATGTGTTACAAATAAATGTGAAACTTTCTGAGATACATTCAAAGGAAATACCACAAATCTCTATCACCAGCTGTAACATGGCCATGAAGAACTATACAAAACACTGAAAACCATTAAAACTACAAAACCAAAAACATCAGGTTACAGGCAGTCCAAAAACTTTAGCAACAAAATAGAAAAAATAACAATCCAGAGGAGTAACAGAGGTCGTCACATGTTATCGGGTAATGATAAGATGCTAATAAATACATAACAAAAAATGATTTTGTGATCTGAGTCTGACTCTAATCAGAAGGTTGATTTAGTTTATTTGTTGTTTTCTATTTAAAGGTCTTTTACAGAGTGTCCCTCCCCTTTCATTTATTAATATTATCATGTATTTATTTCACTCTTTAAACCCTGGGCACAATTGTTCCCTTGGACAAGAACAACCAAATGTGTTTTTTAGTTTCAGTTCTATTGCAACCTACAAGGTTCATAAAATCCTCAAACTTCTGGTCACATCTAAAGCTTTTTAAAATTATCTGATGATCTTATTGCCCCATTTCTGACACATATCTTTTAATCTTTCTCTCACTGCAAATGTTATTCCTCACATCTGGAAAGCAGCCTTTGTTCAACATTATCATGGCAACTGACGTAGATGTAACCAAAACTGTACCAACACGCAACAGGTTTTGAGCATCAAGCTTCTCTGCAGCGGATTCACACGAGATGAGATTTTACGAGAATTGCAAGGCCTATGCCCAAAACTCCCTTTAATGGAAATGCATTCAAAGCGCAATTGTACTTAATTGAAATTTAAGAAATATCGCTTTCATTTTGTGAAAAACTGTAATGGAAACCCAGTTAATGTAAGGTCTGATGAAGAAAGGCTTACAGAGCTCATATGCACACTTCTCATTCACTTGTTTGTTCATCAGAAGTAATACTGACATCACAATGTTAACTATGCTATCACATATCGCATATTTTCCTCATATTATTGTACTGTGACAGAGAAGAGCCAGCTGCTATAGAACTCAGTGTAATAGCATTATTTGTATTAGTACTGTGCCCTACATTGTAGGAGATCTTTGAACTGTGTCAGCGAGGCTGATGCAGACAGAAAGAAAGTGAAGTGACAGAGAGCTGCTGATCTCTAACATGATACTGTAAATCAGGTCAAAAGATTTAGACCTTTACTGACATGACCACTGCTGAGAAGGAAGAGAGGGCGAGGAAAAGAGTCAACAAAAAAGACAAGATAAGGCATCTCACCAGCCTTGGAAGACTTGATGAAAGCATGTGGCGTAAGAAAAAGAAGAAAAGAGAGGAAAGAAGCCCACCAGAGACAGAGAAAGGCTGAATCAGAGGATGTCAAAGCGGAGACGAGCACGTGAGGCCCAGTGACCCTGACTGTAGAGGGATCAACATCCAACTGCTTATCCCCTTATCCCACTAGCAAACCAACCCACCAATCAGCCGTCACACACACACAGACACACACAAAACACAACAGCAGGTGTGCAGTGACAAGATATTTATCAAACAATCAGCTTGAAATAGACAAGATTATGAAGCAACAGGGGATTAAACAGCAGACTTACAAGAAAAATGGTCTAGATTTCATCAACCAGAATAAAGACTGGAGAAAATATTCATAACTTTGCATAATAAATCAAGGCAATTAAAAAAAATGCTGCCAGAGACAGACAATGAATGGTAAAAATCATATATGTAAATATGTAAAACCTGTAATCTCTGTGAATTGGATATGATTGTAATATGAAACCATCTACATGATATACGTTTCTGTTTGGGTTTGTGTAAACATATAAACTTTAACGTGTTTTTTCCTGAGAGAAAAAACGGAGCAAGCCCCTCCTCCGCAAACTAGTTCCAATTGTTCTTTAATTCTACTAAACATATAACCTTGCAAAGCAGATGGATAAGCCCATTTTCTTGTTTTTCACTGGTGAATCCATCTTGCAAAGCTCCCATCTGAACCATTTGGGCCCAGTTAGAAAGTGACAGGACCAATCTGCGACAAGGGGCAGTACGTTCAGGCCCAGCAGGGTCGTGACATAAACAAGCAGCAGCAAGAGCTGGTGCAGTTATGGAGGAAGAGATTAGCGTGGATGCTGCTAAAGCACCAGTTTTATCAGAACTTGACGACATTTCTTTGTTAAAAGAAGAACAAAGAACAGCAGTGAGTTGTTTTCTTTTCAGAAACAACACAAGTTGAGTACTGAGATGTCTGTAGTGGCCATGTTTCACGTTATTTTTCAGTAGCTGCGCAGCTCAATAGCAGCTTGATAGCGGCTACGTCACGTGTTTTGTTGTTCTGACTGGCCCGTAGAGATGTGACAGACAGAACGTTCAGCCAATCACCCTCCGAGTTTTTTTTCAAAGCCCCTCTCTTTTCTCAAACGTTTCCTATTGAAGCTTTCCCAGATGGATGTGTGAAACAAATCCATCTGGCATGTCAGGTTACTAAAAATATGGATTAGCAGTGATCATTTTCTTGACCACAATCGAGGTGTGGAAATTGAATTGTACCTGAAAGTGATGTTATGTAACAAATGCTTTTCCAAATAAACAAAAAAAAAATCAATCAATCAATCAATCAATGAAATAAAATAAATACTTTTTTAAAGAGCCATGTTACCATCTTTCCACGGGTATATCTTTTATAAAAAAAGATAAATTTTGCCTCCACTTGAATATTATTTTATGAATTTCATACTGCCTTAATACCTGTTCAGAGAGACTGACCAACCTTCTAGTCTTAGAGCTAATATTGTGAAACAGAGTACCATAAATGTAACTTGATGTTTGAAGTAGTGATGCACCTCTTAGCACTGAGGCTGCTTCCTCTTCTTCTCTGGTGCTTAACAGCGGGTCACGTACCACGGCACCACCTACTGTTTCAGAATGTGTAGTCTTGTGAGAAAGAAAACAAACACCTTTATTATCGGTGGATTTTATTGGCCCTTAATTTATCGGTACTGATAATTATCATGCACCCCTAGTTTGAAGCTTCATATCCTAAAATATCATTGTAAATGTCAGGGGGAAATGAGAAAGCAAGATATTCTCCCTTTCTTAAATAAATACAGTCTGTTTGCTTTTAGGAAATTAAAAGATTTTTTTCATTAAATTTTTACTGTTTCTAAAAACCCTTTTTAAATAATCCAGAGCACAATGAGAGTTAAAGTGCCTCATTTTGTGTGTTTTTAATCTACAGTGTTACTCGATGGAACAACAAGGGTTTTATAAAGGTGAAGAGCCAGCTGTTGACAGTCAGGAGGAAAGAGTGTGTTCTCAACAGAGAGAGACTGAGATTGAGTGCAGCCAGCCATCCTGTCACTGTTTTTTATTTTTATTTTTGGTTCCTGGCTGTAAATGGGTTGCAGGATGGTTGAACACCACATTTCACTCTCCATTCACCTCTGTCCATCTCCAGCTTTCTTTTTAATCTGCAGCTTGTTCTGCCAGGACAGAATGTCATCATGACACAGTGCTGCTCTAATCCTACAGCAAGAAGCATTGACTTTACTGACACAAACTATATGCAGCATGATATGCACACGGTATCTTGATGCATGCACATATGGTTTCTGTTAGGAGTGGTGACACTTGTCCGTCAGGTCAGCTGCACATCCCTACCCCTACTTTCAATACTGCTTTTCAAATTCTGACATTACAATTAGGGTAACTGGTAGCACAAACCATCACATAAATTAAAATTTGTCATTTTATCTTTTTTCTGTTACTCAATATCTACATACTAACAACACATGCAAACATATTTCATAAAAGCACACTCTTGAGTTGCTCCTATGTCTCACTCCTCTTGTTAAATAAAATAAAACTTAATGAAACTTCCTTTTCACGTTAAACCTCCCCCCATGATGTGAAACCCTGCAAATGAAGCAACTCAGCATAAGAGGCCTTGGGATTTTTACACATGTAAATGTCCCTCAATCACTCAAATTCTATCAGATTTAATTTTATGTCAGTTTTATGTCGCTCTTTCAACAGAATCAGATTCTTGTTATAGAAGATGAAAAATGGCACAAGTATTTTCTTCCGCAGAGAAAAAAACTTTGAAGTGTTACTTTTTCTTTAAAGCCATCATTTGCCAGGGAGGCATGATGGAAGTGAAACGCACAGCGTGATTGGATGTGATGGAGGGTAATAGCAGAGATTAGCACAGAGGCGGCTCTTATGTAATCATGTTGATCTACAGTCAGTCCGTCCAATCCCTCTAATCAAAGTCTGTCAGAGGGATATATGTGTCTCATGGACTAAATAATAGCATAACACACAAGTCCATGTGTGGATGTGTGTGCTCGTGTTAGGCAGAAATTGACAGAAAACAAGAGAGCCTGGATTTTCCTTGTGTCTTTACCTATATTAAATTGGCTCCTCATCCTTTAACTGACATCTTTAAGATTATAATAAATTTCGATACTACTGTGATTGAATGTGCTTTATATCTACAAAGGTTCTGTACATGCAGGGAGGGCTGATTTAAACAGGGTTAAGAGCTCATTTTCTTATACAAAGATAAGAAAATTATTCATTCAGCCCTGCACTCTTTCCTTAATCCCACTTACGCTGGATTTCTGACCATTACCACCCACTTACACAGTGTGCGCCATCCACTCCCACCTGTATCCACAACAGGTGTGTCGAATCCTGCCCGCATCCCACACAGATTCTGACAATCCATAATAAATATTCAGAATAACTGACAGTGCATTTAATGACAGGAATGTTAATATCAATGTGTTCACTTAAGTAGGACCTTGACAAAGTTTCCTCCCTGAATAAAGGAAAACTCTGAAAAAAACAACCACTCACATCTCTGTCATGTGTAATGGTGCCACACATTGATAAAAAAAAACAGCTGAGAGCCTCAGACTGATTTAACACCTGGTTATTGCCTTGTAATAGTAATGTCAAAGTGATATTTACCAACCTTATTTACACATCATCAATCATTATTCATTTTTCAGTCAGAGGTATTTCTTGATCTCTGGAAAGTTTATTCTTCATAAAAACACTTCTGCACTTCCATTAGATCTCCCAGACAGTACAGTAATCTTTACTTTATTTACGCCATGCTCTTACCAACCTCGTCATTAGACGCTTAATGTGATAAGACCAATTTGCAATTTGACCCCAAATCACTGCATAATGGCTCAGCATCTCCGCGCGCTGGTGCGTATGTGCGGTGATTGGTCTACAACATAATAAGAGGAGTATTAAAGTTGTGCCTTTTGACATATTTACAAAGTTTTAGAGCGAGCACTTTATTGTGGAGCTTTAACATCACGTCGTTTGACTACACTGAGAAAGAGAGATATTCAAACATGATTACGCCACACCTTTACCAGCAACTACAACTAAAACAGCAAATAAACCATGATTTCTAACACCGACATGTGACATATCTGCTGTGTTATTTATTTTAATATGAGCATGGAGAAGTGCTTTAAAGAGAGCTTACTTTAATTAGGGATCATGGAGCAGGTGTATCATCGTATCTACTTGCCAAATATGTTTCCTTGTGGGTGTATTTCAACAAAGTCCAGTAGTTTTCCAGCTCTGTCACTCTCTCAGTTATAAAGAAAAAACAGAGTTATGAGTCCGGTGTAGTTTCTGTCTTTTAGAGCAATGTCTCCTCTTTGGCTTTATGTTGAGTGAGCATATGTGTTATACAGGGGTTGTGACGTAATGACACGGAATGGGTGAGGGTACAGGGAGGGGGTAAACTGAAGCGAAAGGTGCAACAATTTTAGATTTTATAGAAAATCTGTAAAGATTTATGATTTTTCATAGCACAAGTTTTGAGACAATACACCCAATAAGTCTTCTCAGAGATATCAAGGGCATTTGGAGCAACAGTGTGGCGTGCAAATCGAGAAGGACAGACACACTGCCAATTACAGTAGTAAGATATCTTACAACAGATTATGTTAAACTTTGGTGGAACCTGTTTCTTGCAATGCTGCTCATTTGGGCTAAATTCATTCAGCCCAGAGGCCACTGACCTTTGACCAGTGACACAGCTGTAGCATTACACACGGTAGAGATATTACGGTTACTGACTGAGGAAAAATAATTTAGGAAACAGTATATTTAATTCAACACTGTTTAGAAACACAGCAATTTTCAATATGTGCTAGCAAATTTTAATGAAATATATGTACATTCTAATCAATCTGAGAGAAATTTTGCCCTACCTGAAGAATTCAACCCAGGTTATCTTATTTAGCCCAGGTTTAATATAATGGTGCATTTCCCTATGCCATTACAACCTAAATCAACAAGACTCGACTCAACTCAGCTTTGGTACCAGACAATTCATCGTCCATTACAGAACATACTTGATTATGCCTTCTCAACATAGGTGGGGTCATCATAGCACAACTGAAACTGCCCATGATGTCACAGCAATCACAACGTCACATTTCAGTCTGCTTAATCTGAACCTCTCCAGAGGTGATTGCATAAAAGTACCAGGTATGATCCCCAGTGGGAATTAAACAGAGTAGAACGGAGATCAGTCAAGCTTGTATCATAGAAGTGATAAACACTATAAATGACTTAATGAACAACCCAATGTTTGTCCATAGATGAGACAGGGATACTAGAGACTGTTTAAGTCTTATGGTAGTCCATTTAGAAGTCAGGGAGCAAGGCTTCATTTTTTTGCTTTCTTAGACAGAGCAAAAGCAGCTATAAAAATTAAGATTACAACAATCAGTCCATTTGTGCCAAGGCTATTACATTAGTCCTTTATGCCTATTTCTGTGATTTTTTTTTTATTCTGGTTGCATTCCTCATTACCAACAAGAGCTCACCCTGTTCCTGAAAACATTTCCCCCCCAAATAAGTCCCAGTAAGTAAAGTGGGATCTCTACAACAGCTACATCTGTGCATCTTCTCCCACATGGAATAAAACCAGTCTGGACAATTCATTAGATTTATCACTGACTCATCCACTTATCCGAGCTCGACATGTAATTTCACTTTCTATCCACCCTACCTGCTCCAAGCACAAATTCCCATTTAGCAGCCTGTGCCAGCCAGACAGACTGGAGTCCCACAAGTGGTTGACACTCATTTTCAATTTCAGGAGGCCTATTAGAGCTGGCTAGAACGTCGGCAACCCATTCCTGGTCTGTTTTCATCTGACGGCCGATAAACACTTCAAGCTTCAAATTCTCTCTGCATTTGTTATAATATATCCTAAGAGAAAAGGCTGCAGATGCTAAAATAAGCCCCATGGAGCTAAAAGGTCAAAGCAAGAGCAGGACTGTACTGAAACTAAAGCCATATTAGTAAAACAGAGTTTGTGCTGTAAGATGTATTTTGGTTCTTGGACATTTCATTTCCATTTTGTGAAAATTTAATGAAGGATGGAGTCGACGGAATTCAGTGGCTTCATCACTGATTAATGAAGAAGTAATACACAGCCAAAGCCATCTGAAAAAATCATCAGGCTTGAAACTTGTCATTCACAAAAAGAACTAAAATGCAAAAAGTTTAAAGAAATGTAAATGAAAGCATTAGTTAGAGAATAATAAAAAAGCATTACATGATATTAGAAGAACGGCACAGTCAAGCTGAAAAGAGATGAAGAATGTTTTCATTTATTAAAGAGACTTTAGGTGTATGAAGGGTTAATTACAAAGTAAGTAAATACATTTTGTGTAAAATAACTATCCAGAAATGTCACTAGAAATAATGTGTTTTCAAACTGTTGCCAGTGACTCCTTTTTCAGAGATGAAGTAGGATGAATGTATTATTTTGTTAGTTGATGCTTACATGTAGTGGAAATGCTTGGGAAACAACCTAGTATATGAAACAATTTTGAATAAATAGGTTGTTTAAGCTATCGTTTACTCAACAAAGGTTAGGTAAAATCTCTCCTAGAGATGCTGAGGTATAGATGCATGTTTGTAATGCTAAAGTAATGTCATCTGATACTTATTTCTCTTCTTCTTTTGTTCTTTAAGTGGATGTATTGGTATTTTGAAGTTGGGTTGTATATCCTCCTGAGTCCTGAGCTTTTGTTTGGAATGCATTTTTAGTTTTTTTTCACTTATTTGGGATCAGTAGGACCTGGCAGATTTAAAACCTTAGCCTTGTCTTTGAACAGGGAGTAGTTTATACCAAAAAATGATATCTGCATATGAGGACAACAGACTCATGTTACTGTACAACACACAAAAATATAACTGTTTAAAATGTTGTAATTTCCATACATTTTGAATGTGTTTCAGCCAGTTGAGTGGGCCGTTCAGTCAATAATACATGGTGTCAGTCATTCAGAGATGTGTGGTGTTGCCCTTGTCTGATAATGGGTTGCAAGAACTTGTTTAGCCAAGCTATGAACTCAATTTCCACTAAAAGTTCTGGAGATCCTGGAAAAATCCTTTTAAAATAAGAAGAGTACCAAAAACATTAAAAAAAAACAACCTTAATTCCCTAAAATATATAACCTTGCAAAGCAGATGGATTTGCCTGTTTCCATGTTTCTCAGTGGTCAGTCCATCTCTGAACAGATTGGGCCCTGTTAGAAAGTGACAGGACCAATCAGGATTAAGAGCCAGTACCTTCAGGTGCGGCGGAGTTGTGCCATAAACAAGCAGCGACAAGAGGCTGGTGCAATAATGGCAGAAGAGATTAGTGTGAATGCTGCTATAGCGTCAGTTTTATCAGAACTTGACATTTCTTCATTAAAAGACGAACAAAGAACAGCATTGAGTACATTTTTTTGGCAGAAATGATGTTTTGCCCCTCTCCTGACTAGATTCAGTAAGAGTCTAATTGTCACGTTTTGTTGCTCTGATTGGCCCATAAAGATGTGTGACAGACAGAGCGTTCATCCAATCACCTTCTGAGTTTTTTTTTCAATGGCTCTGCCCTTTCCCAAAGACCATCTAAGGGTGTCAGGTTATAAAACATGTAAGATATAACTGGAAATTTCTGAGAAAATTCAAAAATCCCTTGAATAAAGTACGACAAAATGTCCTCAAACACCCACCAAACATGTGTTTGTTTTTCTGAAATAGCCTAAAGATTTATATTCAATGTTCACCAATAATTCCATGAAAATCCCTGAAAACCAAAGAAATAACCTCAAATTTCCATGAAATTTCTGGAAAATTTCAAAGGAAATTACCCACTCAAATTTCAAATCAAATTGTAAGATTAACAAATAAATCCCTGAAAATCTCATGAAAGTAAGGACGTTCCCAAGTGTCTATTTCCCAGCTCAGCTAAACGCCCATTTAAATTTGTTTAACCAACTAATCTAAATAGGAGAAAATACTTAGAAATAGTCAAATTCATCACCAAGTCACTGAGTCAGCGGGTACGATGTGAGCCTGATATGCTGTGTAGAGTGTGGCTAACATTAGCAGCTAGCTCTGCCAGCCTTTGTATCTCTTTGCAGATTAATATTGTGTTTTGATATGTGGCCTCTTTTCACTTTAGTAGAGTAGTTATTAGGGGGAATAACTCTCGAAAGCCATGCATACAACTTTCTTTCCATTTTCAATATGCAACTCAGACTCAGAGCAGCAGCTGCCCTGACAGAAAAAAATTCCAAACTGGAAATTACAAAGCTAACAAAGATCCTTCTGGAACTTAAAAGTTTTTGGCTTGGGAGCTAGTGAAAAGATGCTTCACTGAGAGCTGTTAAAATACTGTTTAAATGCACAGTTTGAGTCAGAGTTAGACAGGACATAAACTAGATGTAGGCAGTCATATTCAGTACAGGAGGATTAGTTTAAACATTTCTGAATAGGCCTGAATTGCTTTACTTTTATGACTTTGTTGTAGAAAAGACACATTTTCCACTCATATATGTTGTTACCAAAATTAAAAATAGAATAAATTTTGTTCAGTCTCACTATGGACCCAAATCTCATGAGCTAAGTGTGTCATCACGCCCCCGTAATTCATACTTTCTGTAGCAAAGAAAATCATTTAGATGATACTCACAACATGAAGTCTTGTTCCCAACATGGCTGGTCCCCTCGGACTGTGATGGTGGTACTCTTCACATTTTGCACCTTTAAAGTCACGTAGGCATTGAACTTGTCTGAGAAAAGAAAAATAATTAGAATTAGATTATGCACTGAAACTAAACTGTTTGGCTGATTCTTTATTCATTATAATGTTTAAGGTCTCATCTCAGGAAATGGCTGGTTTTATGGGAACATGTTTCCATTTCTGTGAAACATTTTTCTATTAACAATAAAAGTTCATGACTCATTGGAAAAAGACCCATAACACAAAATAAACAGAGTTTTATTTATGTTCTGTCTTGTTTACCATATTGAGGTTAAGAGTTCAGTTTCAATTACTGATTGAACTACCAGGGAAATATAAATTGTCTCTCTGCATTAAAATGAATAGTCATTATTTGTCTTCCAGTAAAGCATCTCCAGAGCGCATGAAGAGATGAAAGGACGATAACAAAGACATTAATCTGAGCCACAGGGATCAGACGAACAACCAAATACTACACAGATGACAGACAGTGTTTATGTAGTACAGTCATATAAAGAACTTAATAAACTATTCCTACCTAGCTGCAGACAAAAAAAACCCAATTTAATCCAGTGCAGGACATTTTGATGCTCCCTCTAAATCACCAAAGGGTGCAATCACTATAAACCACAGTGGACAGAATATTCATGCAGAAGTGTCAGACAGAATTGATCAAGCGCAGGTCGATCACAGACAATCAGCATCTGAGTCATAACTCATCAGAAAGAGTCTAAAAAAGGATGAACATGTCTTCACCAATGCACAATAGGATCAACATGTAGATCCAACTCCATGTGTGACAAATCGATGTAGACAGGTCTATGCGCAGAGAGATGAGAAACTGTGACTCCAGCAATAAAACGAGTGGATTTTTCTACACTGTCAAACCTGAGATTAGGAAGACACATAATGAATAACCTTTCTTCAAACATGTGCTCATTTCTTCTTATTGTACTGAAACAATCAAAATGTGAAGTGAATAAAGTATGAAAAAAAACTTTGTCATGTTTGAGCATACATTTTGTAATTTTTCTATTACATTTATAAAAGAAAAAAACTGTTCTCCCTGGTTTCTTACTTTACTTTTTTTGCCCAAGGTATACTTAAGGTCCAAAACCTTAAGGAACACTATCCATATCAATACAAAAATGACTCTTTAAAACAGGTTACAGTATCTTTAGTTGTTGTGGTATTTTATACAGCTGTACAAAATACCACGCCACACTAAGACTTGCCTCAAGCAAAACCAGTGTGCCTTACCACACCATCTGAGAAACACTGTTTTACTCGATCCACTGCCATGTCTACTATAAACGCATTAACAACACCAAATATAAAGTACTGTGCAGACCCCATTAGACCTGAGGGCCCCATTGAGCGAGAAAGAGGACTGACACAGCGCGCATGGAAAAAATTCTGTTGAAAACATAATAAAGATGCACCTTTAGGGCTGAGTAAGGGGTGAATGTGACGAGTGAGTATGGCCTAGGGCACTGGTTCTTGACTGGAGGGTCAAAACCCAAAAGTGGGTCACAGTGCTGTTTTCAATGGGTCACAAATACTGTATATGCCAGGGGAAAAATTGTCACAATTCTATGAATGGCTTTAAAAAAAATCTGCAGTTGGGGCGCAGGTGACCGAGTGGTTAAGGCACGCACCCCATGTACGCGGACGGCCCGGGTTCGAATCCGGCCTGAGGCCCTTTACCGCATGTCTTTCCCCCGCTCTCATCCCTGTTTCCAACTCTATCCACTGTCCTCCTCTGTCAAATAAAGGCATAAAAATGCCCAAAATAAATCTTAAAAAAAAAAAAAAAAATCTGCAGTTTAGGTTTTTGATAGCAGAAAAGAAACAAAAAAAGTGCTTGATGTTTTTTTTTTTTAATTATTCAGGAATTTTTATCACACATTTTCTCTGCACACTGTAAGAATTTTCCCAAAATTCTGTCAGCATTTCACCAGACATTTTTGGTAATATTTTTGGGACTTGTCCTGTGGATGTAAAGATATTTCACGAGGAAACCTTTTGGAGATTTTCATCATTAATTATTTTTCTACAGGACGTTTCGAAGAACCTTTCAGCAGTCCTCTCCAGGATGTGTCCAGGAATATTTCAGGAATCCTCACTGAAAACATTAGGGATTTTTTGGGAACATTCTCGTAAACTTCATGGAATTTTAACTGGAATGTGTCTCAGAAGCTATTAAACATCTTCGATAATTCTTTTCCCAGAAACTTTGGGGTGTTTTCTTCAGTCTTTGTTTTGTTATGTCCTGTGCTGTCTGAGGTCCAAACAACATTTTAATTTACTAAATAAATGTGGTTGGGAAAAAAAGAGGAAATCTGGGTCGCGATGGCTCATAATGAAGTTGGTAATGGGTCATGAGGCTAGACCAGTTGAGAACCACTGGCCTAGAGAACCGTCTTGGGAGGTAATGGGGTTGCCATGAGCCGCATGCTGTGGATGTCCTGAGGGCCCAAAAACTGCCAGTAATCTTTGGGCATGTCACCAAGGATGAAAAAGCTGCTGTTGAGCTTGACCTTTGCTCTACACGTGTTGAGCTTGACTCTGCCCCACCGGGTCGGGTCCCACGAGGAATACTTAGCATCTTATATACACATGACTGTATCTTAAAAAAAATGAAGAGAATTGTGAAAAAGTTCATATGCACCAACTAATATGCATAGTTTTGTTTGCCTTTCAGAAATCCTAACTGCCTTAAAGTGTACAAACAAGAGAAATATTAAAGGAAGCCAGAGTCACTGTCAAACTTTTTTCTCCAAAAACTAGCATTGAAAAAATATATTATGTAAAACTAGGGGTGCAGAACAAAAAGCTTATTTCAAAAACACAATTTAACAACTCTGTTTTAGGCAGAAGCAGGTGGAAAAAGACAGCAATGAGGAAGAAAGTGGACACCATTTCTCACATAATAACTGCAGTGACCCTTTTTAATGAACCCTCATTTACGAGACACTGTCTCTATGAATTAAAGCCCCGAACAAGGAACATTTGTTTCCATGAAAAGCCACTTCAGACAGAGAACCTGTGTCTCATTATATTTTCCATCACACCCTCATGACTGTTACTTCAAGAACTATATGACCCCTCCTATTCTTCTCTATGGCACTGGTCTATTGTAAGCTTTGATTGAGGTTTAATACAGTCATATAATTCATGGCAAGGCTACATGTGCTCACTTATAAGAGATCAACCAGTGCAAAGAATTTTAAACATTTTTTCTTTCTGGAAGCTTCTCCCTGGTCTAATGGTTGTAGGGATCTTGTATTTCAATTATTACGTCAATTTAACGTGATCTTCTTTTACTAACACTGCACAGTACACCCCTGTTCTGTAACATTTCATTCACACTTGAAATGATGTTAGAGCCTGGTTACATATTTTTTTATTTTTACCTACATTTTAATTTACTTTTCTATTACTATTGTTTCAATATTTAAAGGTTGCTGCTACTACTATAATTAGCAGCATGTCGGTCTGTCTGTCTTGATTTACGGACCTCACCGTTGCTTTAACTGCAATTGATACCTCTCATAAGATTTTTCTGGGTGTACTGGTTAGAAATTGGTACCATGAAAAATGACAATCAAACACATCTAGATTTTCTATACAATCCCAAAATGTTGCGCCGAGTCATCATTCAGGGGACTTCTCCTGAGTTCTTTTTGGAGTTGGATGTAGGAGCTGGGAATGAAGTCACACCAGAGTTGAATGTTTTCCATTTGCTACGAGCTCATAAGAGTGAGTAACAGAGCCAGAAAACAACTGGACTTTGTTGAAACACACCCACAGGGACACTCAATGGATGAGATGATATACCTGCTTCACAATCCCTGATCAAAGGAAGCTCTCTTTAAAGCACTTCTTCATGCTCATAGTAAACAAGATAATACAGGAGATGTGTCGCACATTGCTATTAGAATCATTCACTGAGAAATCACGGTTTAATTGCTGTTTTGTCCACTTTAGTCATTGGTAATACCTAACATTTTTGAATACGGGTCCTTCCAAGTGCAGCCAGCATCACACGGCAGGTGAGCCATGTGATACTTCCACCTCCACAAAAAAACGCCTGCACTCAAACTTTGTAAATAAGTCAAAAAGCATAGCTTTAATGCTCCTCTAATTGTGTAGTTGGCCTATCACCACACCTACACACCGGTGCGAAGAGATGCTGAGCCATTATGCAGTTGAAAACAACCCTTTAATGCAAACTGGCTTATTGTATTAAGCACTGAATGATGAAAACAGTAACAGTAACAGTATGGCGTTAATAGAGTAAAGATTAGTGTACTGTCTGCGAGAGTTGATAGAAGTGTGTTACAGTTTTCATGGCGCTCAAACTTTCCAGAGATCAGGAAAAATTCCACCTCTGTATGACTTTAAAAAAAATTATGTGTAAATAAGGTTGGTAAATATTATCTTGATGCTGCTATTATTAAGCTATAAGCTGGGGTTAAATCAGGTCAAAACTTCCAGCCACTTTTTTTATCCATGTGTTGCACCGGTACACATGACAAGGATGAGGTTGTTTTCTTAGGGTTTCCTTCATTCAGAGAGAAAACTTAGTCAGGGTGGTGGAGCATTTTAATATTGCCTTTAATTAAACACTCTGTTATTCTGAATATTAAACATGGATTGTCAGAAACTGTGTGGGATGCAGGTGGGATTGGACACAACTGTTGCTGGTGTGGGTGGGAGTGAATGACGCACTGTGGGAGCAGGCGGTAATGGTCTGAAGTCCAGTAGGAGCGCACAGGAGCTGGGTTAAGAAAAGACTCCTGCGCAGGGCTCTAGTCTGCGTAATCATCGAATACCACCTGCACTTTGATAACACTTGTTTTGTTATTAACCTGTTGCATATATTTAGAGAGAGAGAGAGGGATCAGGTAAGACAGACTGCAAGGATATAGATGTTTGATGACCTTCTTCTGAAAGGCATAAATTTAGTTAATGAAAAGTAAAAATGATCCCCATGTGAAAATCGTGTATGCTACTTTTACTTCTATGTTTTGCGCCATGTGCCTTGTTAATTTCGGAGCCATTATTTATAAACCCTTTTAATAAAACTACCTTTTTACTTGTATAAATCAGAGGCAGAATTAATATGCTATTTGTGCCACTACAAATGACTGATTACAGGCAGACAGTAAAAATAATTTCATGCTAATAGATGTGACAATAGCAAAAAGACTGGTGTTAGCAGAGAGTCACTTTAGCTCACGTAAGCAATCAGTGTTTTTCCCTGACACCTTTCAAGATCAGCACGGGTTAACTGTTCTACAAGAAAGCACTAGCTTTGATATAAATTGACTATAAAATGTAAGCCAACTTCAGCCTTAAAGTTTGGCTTTACTGTCCTTGACTTTAACAACTCTGTCGTAACAGTATGGGTCAATGTAGTCGATCTAAGATGGCAGAGTACTGTCTGAATCAGCTTAATTTTAAGTCCTTAGTCTAAAATGATGGCTGTTGTGGGACTGGTCCTGGTTAGTCTGTGAGCAGTTTAGGATGTGAAAGACTTGAGCCGCGAATGCTTTATTACAACAAATTTTGTGCCAAAGCATTGATATTTCCAAGACCAGATTTTGCCTCCCATTTTTGAAAGGCTTTAAACAGGCAGACTCAGAGGCTTGAGCCTGTTTTTGGGGAGGGAAAAAGAAAAGATCAGTTTTGTTCTGTTTTTTTTTTAAACATATGACCTACAGTAAGTACTGATATTCAAACATCATTTCCCTCTCTTTTTTAATTTAAATTTGTCATGAAAAGTTAAGAGACAACAGATTTTGTTTGTAACCTTAAGCAGAGAAAGGTTATACGTAAACTATTTTGCTTAATATCAGCACAGGATTTAGCCTCTGGTTATGAATATGGTTATGTTTGGGTGAAATAGCCTGTGAATTATTCTTAGTCTCATCTTCTTACAAAGGGCAAAACTGATTTGTGTGTGTGAATGTCCTGGTTTCCAACTGGGTCATTCAATAAAGTGAGGAGTGGGTTTGAGGAACTCTTCACTTGATCCCTGTTTGATTAACAATTTCATGCCCATCTCCTCTGAAAGCCCGTATACATAATACTGAGTGTATGCAGAGTTAGTGTGGTGCTTTTTGCCCTACATTTCTGTATTTTCAATCTTATGGACTTTATTCAAGAGGAGTCTGACTGCAAACAGCAGATCTCGAACACCCCATGTTTCAGATCACCACAGTGAGACACCACTTCTGTGAAATACCACCTCTGTGAGATACCACCACTTATGGAGCTATTATTCTTGCAAAAGTATTTGCAAATTCGTACAAAGATCTGTGCACAAATCCACTAATGGGTGTACAGATCTGCAAATGCATGTAAAGATCTGCAAATGTGTGCAAAGTTTTGCAAATTTGTACAAAGATCCACAAATGAGTGCACTAATCTGTAAATATATAGACCAATTTGTAATTGTGGACTTAGTTCATTTTGGTTCAGAATCTTCCTCTCAACTGGCTGTCATACACATGTGACTTTTGCAACACTTGTACCGCGCACGATTTGTACTCAGATCCGTAAGCGTGTACTTAGATCTGTAAGCGTAAAGGCTGGGTCTGTTGCCCTCAGCACAGGCTCACAGGCAAGGCTGCCTTTCTCATCACATCGGCATCACACAGGAGGCAGCAGTTAAGACTCAGTAATGGCTCTATATAATGTCATTGTGAAAGGAGAAATGTTATCATATTATAGTGTTATTGTTATTATTCATATTTTCATTGAAAGAGTGAAGAAAATAATGACTTCCTTATCTCCAAAATCGTATCACAGCGGTGGTTGAATTGCCATCGCTACCAGACAGAGGTTCATTGTGTTGTATTTAACAGAAATCCCCATTATGACGCTGTATGAGCCGGGTGATGTTAGATAAGGGAAAGGGAAAGTTAATCAGTTTTGCAAGGATACCCTAAATGGCACAGACCATTGTTGACATTTAAGTCACATCACATCATCATTAAATCACGCTATCAGTGGATGTGTTGATGAAGTGACTAAGTGGTAGTGTCAAGGAATGTTCCAACACTCACCTACAGTCATGAACTCTGGGTTATGACCAAAAGAATGAGACTGCAGGTTCAAGGGGTCAAAATGAGATTCCCCAGGAGGGGGGCTCTGGGCTCAGCCTTAGAGATAGGTTGAGAAGCTTGGACATCTGGAGGGGTCTCGAAGGGGCCACTGCTCCTTGAAAGAAGTCAGTTGAGGTGGTTTGGGAATCTGATCTGGATGCCCCCTGGTTGCCTCCCTGTGGAGGTCTTCCAGGCACATGGAACTGGGAGGAGACCCCTTGGCAGACCACAGAAATCTACGGATTTTAAATCCCATCTGGCCTGGGAGCGCCTCAGAGTCCCTCAGGAGGAACTGGAAAACATTGCTTGGGTGAAGGATGTTTAGGTTAACTTATTTCCCCTGCTGCCACCAAGACCCAACCTCAGATAAGTGGAAGAAGATGGCTGGGAGTGATGGCTGGATGGATGGATGGATGGATGGATGGATGGATGGAGACACAGACAGATCAAAAATTAAGGATTTGGTTAAAATAGTAGAAATGTGTTTTTTCTTGATATGTCCTCTTTAACTGAAGATTGCACAAGGCGATATGAAATGTTGAGAAATATATAATTTAAAAGTAATATGCCCATTTTATAATTTCAGGCCAACTTTCAAAAAAGTTGCAATACCAGCATAAAAGACTGGAAAACTGTTAAATGAGAGGCCAGAGAGGCTGAGTCTGATCTAAGGTATTCGCCAATTTGAGAAATATTGGGATGAAAAAATGCAAGTTTCAGTGATTTTGAAAAGCTTACAGAGTGTTGAAAAAGCAATGCTTCAGTGTTAAACATGACCCTGTCCCTGCCTTTTTACACGCGTGGTGGGTTTTAGATTTGATGGGCATGTAATTTGCAAATAATACATTCTTTACAGCTTGAACATTGTATATGTTGTCTTTGTGCTGTTTTCATTAAATATGGCATTTTAATGTTGTAATATCATCCCATTTTTTCCATTTAAATTTTATACAGTGTCCTAACTTTTTCTGAAACGTGGTTGTATCAGGGTATTCATCAAAACTTAGAAATTGCATATTTTTTCCTGAAATGTCAAGAAAGGCAGAGAAAATGTCAGGTGTAAATGTGCCCTGTATGTGTGACAGTGGCGGTGAAAGGGTTAATAAGAAATAATCCATCATCCAGTTAAGGGGGTTGCCAGATCTGTGATTAAGGGGACGGGGGGACTGGCGGGGTGCAGACAGCTCCATTTACTGCCTAAGCTCACAGGCGGAGGACAAAAATAGGCAGAAATACACAAACTGAACAAGCCACAAAATGAAGCAAAAAATTCCTACAGTGGTCAAAATAATTTTTGAAAAACAACAGAAAGAGTCAGCATCTAAATTTAGCATCCATTCACTTCGACATCATTAGGGTTGCCAAGAGAGATTTCTTAATGACACTTTGTAGACTCTCAGGAATGCTTGGTTACACACAAACACACAAACAGACCTCCAGTAGTGGAGAACATATCCCATCATGCAGCAGGCTCCTCTTGGGGAGCAGTCTGCGTCATTTATAATTAAGTGGTGATGACTTATGAAAATAAATAAGTTATATTCAGTTACACATGGACGTGTGTAGAGCGGCCAGATGAGATGACATTTACTCTGATGTCTACAGTAATGAATACTCTGTCAGGGGGAGAGGAGAGGGGGAGGATGAGCTGAGGAGAGTGTATTTGGTGGATAAAAGGAGCTGAGGGAGATTTTAAACTACTATTAAATCTTTTTTGTGACATGAGTGCAAACAGACAGGATGTTCTCTCTTTATTTCAACCAGTATTAAAGCCAACATCAACTGTGTTTTCATGAAATGTCCACCTGCCTGAGTAGATTTTCTGATTGCTATTTCTGCAATTGTCAATATTTTTAAGTCAAAGCTTTGAGAAACTTCAATTTTTAAAAATCTCTACACCTTCTGCTTTCACATATAGTTATACAGGACAAACACACTTTGTGGCATCAGGGGAAAAATAAAAAATTATAAAATCTAAGATCTTGTTGTCCAAATCATCTGTTTTAGTGTTTGATTGTTTCTAAATTAAAAGCAATGTGATTGTATTAAAAGCACAATCAAATTGTTGCTGACATACAGTGCTTAACAAATCTATCAGACCACCACCCAAAGTAAGGTTTATGCCACAGCTGCCCTAAATTAACAGCATTGGTAATTACCAAAATCATTTTTTATGTTTCTGCAATGGTTAATACACCAATATGTAGAAGCTCTTTAACCCAAATGATATTTTTAATGCTAAAATATCATTATTATAACCTGACATGGAAAGCTTCAATAGGAAACAATTGAGAAAAGGCAGAGGCTTTGAAAAAAAAATTGGAGTGTGATTGAGTGAACGTTCTGTCTGTCTTATCTCTACGGGCCAATCAGAGCAACAAAACACGTGACGTAGCAGCTATCAAGCTGCACGTGCGCAGCTACTGAGGAATTACACGAAACATAGCGACTACAGACATGTCAGTAGTCAACTTGTGTTGTCAAGTTCTGATAAAACTGATGCTTTAGCAGCATCCACACTAATCTCTTCCTCCATAACTGCACCAGCTCTTGCTGCTGCTTGTTTATGTCATGACTCTGCTGAGCCTGAGAGTACTGCCCCTCGTTGCTGATTGGTCCTGTCACTTTCTAACCGGGCCCAAACAGTTCAGATGGGAGCGTTGCAAGATGGATTCGCCAGTGAGAAACAAGGAAACGGGCGTATCCATCTGCTTTGCAAGGTTATAATTATTATTGTTATCCATGAATTTTCAAATTTACTGATTTACAAAAAAACTGGAAAAATAGTAAAGCACATTATTATTTCTTGATTAAAATGTCAAATTATAGTTATTTACTTGCATTACTGAACATAAAAATGAGTTTTAGTGGTTGAATGTTATGCTTGATTCATTTCTGACTTCTCAGAGAAGTCCAGTGAGCCGGCTCAAATTTGGGTATAAAAAGGTGAATTCAGTTTGAAATTCCTCATTCCTATTCAAAATGGTAAAATGTGGAGAGCTCACTGAAAATGAAAGAGTCCGTATTAAAGCACTTCATGATGCTGGATGGTCTCTGAGACAAATAGGGAAAGAAAGTGTTCTCACAGTGTGGTCAAGTATGCTTTGGAGTCAACTGCTGAGACTGGTACTTACAAAATGCGCCAAGGAAGAGACAGGAAACCAAAGTTAACTGAAGCAGATGTCAGACACCTCAAGATTTGAGTACTAGAGACAGAAGGAAGACCACTGCTGATCTTCAGGCAGAGATGAATGCTTCTAGATCAGAGTCTGAGAAAGTCTCCAGAATGACCATAAGCAGACGACTGACAGAACAAGGCTTGAAGGGAAGAATAGCTGCTAAAAAGCCATTATTGAGGCCTGCAAACATCCAGAAACGCCTCAGATTTGCCAGGGAGCACAAACACTGGAATGCTGATGACTGGAAGAAGGTACTCTGGACGGATGAGCCCAAATTTGAACTCTTGGGTCAGCATGGTCGTGTTTATGTCCGCAGAAAAGCTGGAGAACGTTTTGATGCCAGATGTATTGCGCCCACAGTGAAACACGGTGGAGATTCCATTATGGTATGGGGTTCAATTTGTGGATACAAACAACATCCAAACAACATCTTAGTGCATCATGGAATCCCTTCTGGACTGAATCTGATTGGTCGTAGGTTCATATACCAACAAGACAATGACCCCAAGCATACTTCAAAGCTAAGCAGAGACTATTTGACCAAGAAAAAGGCATCTGGAGTACTGGAACTGATGGACTGGCCAAGTCAAAGTCCGGATTTGAATCCTATTGAACAAATTTGGGATTTAGTAGATTCAAAGACTGAACAAAAGAGACTGTGGAAAAGTACATAAAAACAATGCTTGTTTGTTATTTGCCAAACAAATAACAATAACATTTTTAGTTTTAAACAAGTTTTTGAAAGATTTCTAAAATATTTGTTTTCTCGTTTTTATGACAGGTGGTCTAATAAATTAAGCATTGTACGCTCAGATAGCCTTCAGACAGCGCTGCTCTTTTCACATTAAAGTCCCTATAAAGTGATAGAAAAATCCCTATTTTAGGTTTGTTGTATGACAGGCCACTGTGTTGTGAACCACCAGGCCAAATTTCAGTCATGAACATCATCTCTAAATTTATAAAATTAAGCTTAAAAATCATAAAAATGAGGCAATAAAATCTGCTCTAGTATGGTGTGGGCATGTCGTTTGAATGAGCTGAAGCGACACCCACTCATGAGAAATACGATCTTCTCAGGATTTAAAAAATGCTTCCGATCAGAGGGAAGATGCCTGGCTCTGTGCCAGAGTAGACAGACAGAAGTCAGGGTTTAAACTTACTGTTTTCTGGCACAAATCTCTCTGACACGATACTTTTAATGGCCCATAGGCTGAATATGACTGGCGATGTCATGGGCTCAGATTTTTGCGCTGCTCAAATAAAACCAAGCCAGGAAATGGGTGAAAAACTTACTAATGGTCTAAAAAAAATCAGTCACATATTTCTCAGTGTTTTCACATGTTTACAGAAACCTCATTCCAACATATCAAGTGTGTCAAGACAAACAGTTTGGAATTTTACTTTACAGGAAGTTTAGGAGTTCACCCACCAACATGCCCCCCCCCACCCCCATCCTCACCCCCCACCCACACACACACACACACACACACTATGATTCTAAGCGAAGTATAATTCATCTTTAACATCAAAAATAGAGGAATTACAGAACAGTATTCTGAAACACAGGATTGTATTTTTTGCACTGAGCAATAACATCCTTGGGCATGGCATTTTTTACTTGAATGTAAATAACATAACATATGACTCATATGTCATCCGGAAGCAAGCTAAAGGCAAAGTGGTAAGTGCTTTTCAAATGAGGGTTATATACTGTAAAGAACAGTCAAAAACTAGATAAAATATGCAATTGTAACAGATGATTTTAACTTTAAAGCTTGCATTAACATAACAGATCACCACTAGGCATCAGATCAGAAATGTACAGGAACCAACCTTGACTAAATTTAGATGCTTGTCCCTGCAGTGGAAGAGCATAAAGAAATTCTCCAAAAGTTCCTTGTCTTTTAAGTGAAGTCCCTATTGCACATTCCCATGGGGGCCAAACATGGACCATTAAATATGGCATACCATCCAGCAGTTCAACATTCTGTCCTTCAGACTACCTGACATCACTGTCTCTATTACCACAGAGGCAGCACGGATAAAAACAGCATAATGTGTCTTAAATCTTTTAAACTAATGAAGTGACACATTTATCAGGAGAAATCTCTCAGGAGTTGTAAATCTTTGGGGAATTCAGCCTGCTCCCTTATGGCATAAAATTGACAGCTTCCTACTATTAAGATAAATCCTTTTTGTAAAGTGGGACATTAGAGTAGGACAAACTCCCCTAGTTGTGTCTGACCTGAGACTAATAATCATGTCAGATAGTAGAAATGTATTCTGGTAGTACTCACTATCACCTATATGACTGGGTGTTACAGCCCTGAGACAAAATAGGTTTCTTATATTGGGACACATTTTTCAAAAGCTTACTGGATCATTTTCTGGTCTTTTTTATCCCACTTCAAATCTCAAATGTTTAACACTTCACTTATACATACTAACAAGACTAGGTAAAAACCTAGTATGTGGCTGACTGCAACTATCTGGGATGCTTGTTGAAATGCCTTACTGAAATGTGTGTTCTGGCAGTTTTTGTCATGATTGTTAGTAGTTTACGCGCCCAGAGTGTGGTGAAACTAGTGACGTCACCTCCTCCTGCACGTCTTTTTGCGGGGCAGCTGTCCCAGTCTTCAACTTTTCAACGCTCCATTTCTCCATGGCGCCTCCTCTGATTGGTGCCCTGTTAGTGGCCATTATTAGCTGGACCAGTAAGGATTGTGATTTTGTACACCTGATTACAGCACAACACAGGGATCTGAGGTGTTTTTGGGTTTTCTTACACTTACGGTTTATGTCCAAATAGCGGCGGCCATGACACCTGTGGAGACCGCCATTACCTGCCCATGGATCTCCTGTGTTTTCCTCGGAGCATATTGTTTCCCTTTAATGACCACCCTCAGTTGTTCTGACCACAGTGGATGTGTTTGATCTTCATACCAGCTCTGCTTCATGCTGTCACATACACTGGTTGGTACGTGAATAGCCACACTATTCATAGCCTGTGGCATCAATTAGTATTTTTCTCTCCAAGCTCATAACTTATCAGCCCCACACTGCTGTGCTATGCTCTGACAGCAGAGGATCATCTGATTATGCCCTCTGATCGCTGTTTTTGGGGACAATTGCAGAGTTTGAATGCTTTAAAGTGAGGCTACGTTAGCCTAGCAGTGCCAGTCCGCTAGCTTTGCCTATTACATTACTGAACATTTCCTCATCATTCTCCGCTATATGGCCATAACTCCCCAGTTCATTGGTTTAGTTAGTTGGATGTGGGTGTAATCTTCGAAATGAGCCGTTCTGATAGCTCTGATATGTCTTGGATTCTTTATTAGATGAGATCATGGGGACTCCCCATTAACCCTTTGTGTAGCCACATGCTAATTCTTCATCAGGGTGTGCTCCTAACAGCGGTCGAGGTTGTTGAAAGCTATGCCGAATCAGACCAGGGAGAGAACATTGAGAACACTGCGCTTGTTTGGATTTAGACACGTTGTCTGGCTCAGACAGAAGCTCCGTTGCAGCTCAGTCCCTGCTAATGACAAGCCTGCTGGCCATTAGCTGGGACACAACAACTCATTAGCTGTATGTAACAACTAACCCGTCCCCCATAACTGTCACACTGTCATGCCAAAGTGCAGGGGGGGCAAAGGAGTGAAAACATCTTTCCCAACATGAAAAGCTTATAGGGTTGTTTTATTCTTTGTCATACATAATTTTGGCCCAGTTCTGGTAAAACAGAGGCTACAGCTATATCTGAGTTTTTAGAGCAGTGGAGGCAGCCATTACAGGACTATCAGCAGGAGTAAACCCTGCCCATAGAGCAACTCTGTATGAATGAGCCATAACTAAATGATGTTAATTCTAGCCTAGTTTGTGGAGACAGCCATTAGTGACAGCACTCAGTGCAAGCAAAGGCCACTCTGTAGTATATGGCTCATACAAAAGCGCCACTCACTCAGTTACTTACCGACCGACAGACAGACAGACATACTCAGACACAGACATTGCCATATGTAGGGCTACATAAAACTTCAGCCTTTAAGTTTGAGGATGAACAAATTAACAAATTTCACTCCTAAAAATACACTTTCCAAGAGTAAGGGATGATGATGAAGAATAAAGAAAAAGACTTCTGTGATGGTTCAGCCTAAAACGCCACTAACTTATGTCTTCACATGGCTAATATTTACAAGTTTTAATTTATGAAGGCAAGATATAAAGACAAGTTATAGTATTGTCTTACTACTATAATTGGTGGCTTGTCCATCTGTGCTGATTTGCCTGCCACACCATTGCTCCAATTGTCTTTGATACCACTGAGAAGACTTCTTGAGTGTGCTGGTTTGAAACTGATGCCATAAAAAAATCATAAATGTGTAGAGATTTTTAATAAACTTCTATAAGGTCATAATTCAGGGACTTCCCCTGTGTTAAGAGGTGACTTGCCAATAGAAAGCACCGGAGTAATATGCAGCATGTGGGTGATTATGTAACTGATAAAGCTGGCGCAGGACTGTGACTTTGGAGATCCGTTGACGATACTGTTGAGAGATTGTTTGATCCGTGGCATAAATGAAGACAGGATACAGCAGAGGCTGCTTTCAGAGGACAGACTGACTTTTGATAAAGCACTCAAGTTTGTATAAGCAATGGAGGCAGCAGACAGATACATTGTGGATTTACATGGCGTGAAAGAACCTGGGAAATGTAATAGAGCAGCGGGGTCAGTGAACAAGGTCAGCAAACACAACTAAAGCCCCAACTGGATATTAGAAAATGCTACAGCAGCAGCAGAGAAAACCACCTGGCCAAAAAACTGTAGGTTTACCAATGAAAAATGTCAAAACTGTGGAAAAGGGGAACACATAAAAAGAGCCTGCAGAAACAAAAGAGGGGGTGAAGACAATACTATACAGTTTAAGGGAGAGAAAAGGAAGTATGCAAAGCGAGCTGATTCTAATACAAGAGGAAGGCAGAGATAATGAGAATGAGGAAGTTTTCACTATGTATCATAATAAGGTCTTCATACACAGGGTCTGTCATTTTGGATGCATTTTTCTGGATCTGTAATCTGTAAAAATGTTTGTTGCGTACAGCAAGCCAGTGGCTCTGGCACACTTTTAAAATCTCACTGGATCCACAGAATAATACAAGGACAAATCACCATGTTTGAAGTGAGGGTTCACCGTGAGGGAGGGAGAGAGAGGGGAGGGGGGTGAGCGAGAGAGAAGGAAACAGCAGGCTTGACTTTATTTTCTAACGTAAAAAAATTCAGACCAAAAAACAGACTCAGTGTGCAAAGGCCTAAAGAGAGTTACAATGTAGATCACTGTTCTTCTCTTCATAAATCTACATTTATGAATGTAGCGGGATGCAGGAAATCCTCCCTAGACCAGACTTTCTCATTAAGAGTAGCTTGGTCCTTTTTAGCCTGAAATTAAAACTGAATCTTTTTATCCTAAAGCTTAAATGACATGTGATAACATATTATGACAGAAAAAATAAAACATCTGATAAAATGACAGATAGATCAGTCTGTCTCCTTTATTTCAGTGCTTAGATCTTCCCTTCATTATTTATGGCAATTATCCTTGTTTCACTATTACATAAGCTGGGCTTCAGAGACTTACAAACATCACTGAGTATCCCAGGGTAAACAATTACATGTATAACTGGTTTTTCAATACCAGGATAGGAGGTTTATTTAAAGGTTTCTGGCACCAGGATATTCTGTTGATATGCCCAAACCTTGTAAAGGACTTTGTTGACTTTGTTAAGCACTTTAAAATTTCAATTATAGCTTTGGATCATTTTAATTTGAAGAAGCTATTACATAAAAAGTTCAAGCATGAACTTGTACAACATAACTTGTAGTAGTTATTCAGGAGAACTAGACAGAAAATGGATTAAATGTCATCTCAACGATTTTTTTTGACCGGACTGAATCAACTCCATCACTTTTGTTCCACTTTATGAGCCCAAGAGGACCAATCAAATCTCCTGATCCGCTCTGCAGTCTGAGGCCAGAGGCAGCTGATGACGAATCATCTCCTGTTCCTGGAGTCTGACTCCATCTCCTAAAGACACTGTGAGGGATTTATCTCAATCTGTTCCTTTATGTCAGGATGACAAGTTGTCATTTAGAGCGAGCAGGTGGTTCTTTGTCCGTGATGATCTATTGATTGCCTCTTCTCCTCCTTGAGCTTGACTTTTCGTTCACTCACTCGTTGCTGTTGTTCTCCCCTCATCATCGCCTGAAGAGAGGGATGGACAAGCAGCTGCAGCCAGCAGAGGGAAACAAATAAAAACTAAAAAGGAAGGTGGATGGGAACAGGAAGTCCCAGAGTTGAAAGGCTGCTACACTGTTGGTGGTTCATCCTTGTAGAGGAGCTTTGCCATGAAAGTAGAGAAAATGTCTCCTTTTTCAGCCTCTGTTCTCCTCCTGAGCTGATCTACTCAGGATATCCAAGCACATCAATAACTGAGGAGGGACATTTGTAGGTTTCTTTTTCTTTGTGAAAAAGCTTAGGAACATTTTTTTGCAACAAATCCTCAAATAAAAATGAGATGACTTTTTTTGTATGGTGATGATCTAATCAGCTGTCTTTGTGGCACCACAACAAAGAAACACTATAACTGTCTGCTGCTAAAAACATTATAACCTGCTATTTCAGCCTGCTTGGTATCATAGTAGACAAGATAGACATAAGATCATTGTCTGAAAGAAAGCAGGCACCGTCATCATCTACCCTATACTCTCCCAACAATGGAATATGGTGGTGGCAGCATCATGCTGTGGGGGTGCTTTTCAGCAGCAAGGACTGGGAGACTGCTCAGGGTTAAGGGAAAGCTGAATGGAGCAAAGTACAGAGAATCTCAATGAAAACATGTTCTGCAGCACTCAGGACCTCAGACTGGGCCAAAGTTCCCCTTCCAACATGACAATGACCCTAAGCACATAGCCAAGACAACTCAGGAGTGGCTTAGGGACAACTGTATGAATGTCCTTGAGTGGCCCAGTCAGAGCTCTGATTTGAACCCTGACGAACATCTCTGGAGAGACCAGAAAATGGCTGTCCAGCAACAGTCCACATCCAACCTGACTGAGCATGAGAAAATTTGCAAAGAATGGCAGAAAAAATCCTGCAATCCAGGTGTTTAAAGCTTGTTGCATGATATTCAAAAAGACTTGAGGCTGTAATAGCTGCCCAAGGTGCTTTAGCTAAGTACTGAGTAAATGGTCTGAATATTTATGTCAATGTGATATTTCAGTTTTTTTATTTTTAATAAATTTGGTTTTATTGGAAAGCACTTTGGTCACTTTATGTGTTGTAAAGGGCTCTACAAATAAAAGTTGATTGATTGATGGATTGAAATTTGCAAAAATTTCTAAAATTCTGTTTTCACTTTGTCATGATGGGGTACTGAGAGTAGATTAATCAGAGAAAAAATAATTATAAAGACTGTAGCATAAGGCTGCACCATAACAAAATTGAAAAAAAGGGAAGCGGGTCTGAATACTTTCTGAATGAACTGAGTGTGAAAAACTTTTATAATTACAAAAACATCTTACCTGGAGGGCCGTGTAGTTTGGCTTTTTTCACTGAAAGAGAAAATTAAAAAACACAGATTAGTCAAACAGTATATGGTTGTCATTTGATAATTCTTATACTTAATTAAATATTAATAAGAGTATTTTATTAATAATCTTGATAGCATTGTGTGCCTGACTGTTTTTGATGGATTTATGAAGAGTTTTAAGTTTCTCTCTAAACTGCCATATGCTGCTTCTTCTTTTTTATCTTCTCTTGTAACGATCTTTACCCTTGTAACTGAAGTAGGGTATGCCAGGCAAGGAAGAATATTCCAAGTTCTTTATGATAAATGCACATTTTACGGGCAGCCTGTAAAACTTGAATTGTATGGATATCAGCCTGTACTGCATTTTATAAACATCAGCACCACTCAGCTGATACAGTATGTCTGATATGATATAGCTTCCTAACAGCTAATGTTTCTGGTCCACAAGGGTTGCAGTTGGACAATGCTTCCTTTTCTATGAGCTGGTCTTGGTTATTGGTTGTTGATTTTTTTTATTTAGATCATCATAAAGTTGTTCACCTCTTTCCTGGCTTGGTTTTATTTGAGCATGGCAAATGTAAGAGCCCATGACATCACCAGTACAGTGAAGAATCAACCCACCCCCCTAACACTATATAAAACCACCAAGCTGTTTATCTTAATACAGTCCATTGTAAACTGACGTTACTGCCTTCATTGAAAGTTAAAAGCCAATTAAATGCTGTGTTTTTGTTTGTTATGAGGTGAATTACCCAAAACTCTTGGCTGCAGGTCATTAAAAGTATCAGAACAGCGAGATTTGTGCCAGAAAACAGTTGATTTAATCCTCAACTTCCATCTCTCTGTTCTGACACTGAGCCAGGCAGCTGCTCTGATCAGAAAGATTTTTTGAAAATGAGAGGATCATATTTCTCATGAGTGGGCGTGGCTTCAGTTCACTCAACTGACACGTCCACACCATACTAGAGTAGATATTACTACCACATTTTTCATGAATTTGAAGCTTGGTTTAATCAATTTTTAAAAAAAATCACAACTGAAATTTGGCCTGGTGGTTCATAACACAGTGGCCGGTCATACAACGAACGATCCAAATATTGAGGATGACGTGTGACGAAAAAAGTATATAATGTCTTTGGAATAAACTTTTCTCCAAACTGAGTCTACTTCTTGTTGTAGGTGTGGTAAATGACAGCGATAACACTAAGTCAGCAATCAACCAAAAACCACAACAGTTGAAATATTTCAACATTAAAGAAAAGTTTAAATAATAAGCAGTGACGTCTGACACAAAGCTGCAGCGAAAGAATTAAACTGCCAGAGTGTCAACAACTGCCGGTAGTTTGGGCTTTGGGCTACAAAGTGAGTCACAGATACTGATCTAAAAATCAATTAAGCCCCCAGGAGAAATGTTATAGTCATTTAGAGCTATGTGAAAGTTTATTGCATTTCTTAGGTAACCTAGTTACTTTAATTAAGTTTATATGCACAATATGCACTGATAAGTTCATTCAATTAGAGTTCAAAAGTGTGAAACATGCTAACAGAAACAGACAGAGATGCTTAACAGGTCATTTGTCTGAGGCTGCCAGTACAGCTTGTCTTGTGTGTCACTTGTGCCAGCTTGGCTGCAGCTCAGAGGAAGCCCAGTGGCCTCTTTGGTTCAGAGCCAAAGTATACCTGTGTGAATGGCCTGACAGTGTGAAGGAGATTTAAAGTGATGCCACAACATAACCTAAGGCTGTTGAAAATAGTGTAACAAGTGTGTGAGAGTAGCGTCTGTTTAGATCTCATCTCACTAAAAAGTGCACAAACAGACAGACACTAAGTGGATCCATATGTGACATTAATATGAGATGGCTCACAGGAGAGAGGCCGTGTAAGAACACTGATCTTTTTCAGGCTGTTTGTGAAAGGTTACACTTCCTGACAGACAGTTTAGTTAACATTTGTCGAGTGATTTTATTGATCCCAGTGTGGCAATTAATTGTTTTTAGTTAATTGGAGAGAAAGGTCAGATTTTGTGCAGCATCACAGGAGCTGATTTGGATGTGCTGTCTGACTTTTGTTTAAGCTGAGATGGTTTACAAATCCAGTGGGAGTTTTTTTTTTTTTTTTTAATCTCAGCAGCATAAAACTTCATTTCATGATGTTTTATCACTATGATAAAAAAAAAAACAGAAGGATTTACTCTGCTTATGTTAGAGCAAACTGAAGTTTACAGTCAGAGTGAGATATAGAAGATTGAATTCTCTGCAGAAAAGGAAGAATAAAGAAAGACTCTGGCACTAGTTTTTTTCTGAAAAAGTAAAGTGCTGTTCTCAGCTGTTAATGTGTCTGAGTTCAAATGTAGTTTCTGATTCCTCCCTCTTTTTCCGAGCTAGACCACCTATTATTGTAATAGGAAGGTTTAGTGAACTTTATCATTTAAAGCTTCTGTGAACAAGTTTCATCTTGTGTTTATCTTGGCAGCTGCTTTTGATGAAGCAGTACCACTTATCTCTTCAATAAACTTATCCTGTAAATCATAGTGCTGACCTTTAAATGTCAACTGTATCACCCAATGTGAATCATTTTCCTTCTCCTAGTGTAAATAAAGACTCTTTACTCAGACTCCGATGAGGATCTAGTGCATGAGAATAATGCTTAACAGTAACAGTGCTTAAAAAATGAGGCATAAACCCTAGCTAAGAAGGAGGTGAGGGGCCTGATTATAGGGAATGTTAGAGGGGGATGATGGCTGAAATGAGTAACTTAAGTCATGATCTGACAATTCACAATGGAATCTTAATATGCTCGTCAACAGCCCTTTTTCCATGCGAAAGACTAAGACTAGCCAAAAATAGATCTTTGATGACTAAAACAGACTAAACGTAAGTTTAGTTTTCGTCAAGCTGACTAAAACTAGATTAAAATGTAATGTAAATGTAAATGTCATTTTCTTTAGACATTAAAATCCATGTGAATAAATCTGTCAAAATACAATGCATCTGTAGCTATTCTGCCTCTCAGCTGTAGAAAGCAGGGACCCCAGGATTGGCAGGGTGCATAGCAAACACGGAAATGAACTGGTACCAAATTCAGGTGAAATAATAAATGTTTGGACTAAAAGTTAAGACTAAAATGTGAGGATTTTTTTATGGATCAAAACTAGAATAAAACTATAAAAGGTAGAAATGACTAAAATGTGACTAAAACTCAAATTTAATCTTAAGTCTACCACTTAGACTAAAATTAAAAATAGCTGTCAAAACGCTCTTCTCATACATTTAACAATTTATTGCAAAACAGATCTACAGTTTAACTTGCGGAGAAGGCTCTTCTCAAAAGATGCTCTCTGGGTTAGTCAAGCAGCATGTTTTGACTTCCCAGAGAGTGCACGGCCAGAAAACCTCATATGGATATACATTTATTACAATGCATATTTTACAGTAAAATTAGTGCAAAAGCAATCTGAATTAGGGTGCAACAAGCTTTACACTATGAAGGAGGAGGCTGGGGTGGAGGAGGTTAGGCTGTGCCAGCAGCAGCAGTGTGGTGCAACAGCATTAATGTAAGCAGGGATTATTGAGAAGTACGTCATTCTTAGATACAATGCTGTGTTTAGATAAAGAGCTGTGATTGACTGTGGGAGCTAGGAGGCGATAATTGGGATAGCTGGCCGTCGGCTGATCACGGCTGGGTGTATGACAACTGTGTCTAGCATGAATTAACACTAAGTTTAATTTAGACAGTTTTCTCTCTCTCTTTCACAGCAGCAGTTTTTTGGACAAAAATGCACTGGAGTGTGGCTTTTATAAAGCTTAGATGCTCTACAGGACTATCAATCATTACAATAACTGTGACAGTATCATTTTATATGACATCATGTAGGTTGTTTCCCCTGAGCAGTCCGGTTCAGTTTGGTGTGGTACTGTACGTATTTATCTACATTTCAATTTATCAAAGCTGAAACAGGTCCCAAATAATAGATCCATACAGTCCTACCTTTTTGGCAACCTTCTGTGGGCATGCCAAGCTTACCTATCTGTCCCTAAACAGTGGAGGTACACACACAATAGACACACTGCAGTTTGCTGAAAGACTCCTCACTCCCCACACAACAGCGGTTATAAACACAAACACAGAACCTGCCGTAATTAAATACCTCGCTGATTTCAGAAGAAGAATATTATCAGGACGATATTTATAATCAACGATTTCAACACTTAATACCACCCCATGGAGGACCTTGGAGGTTCGGACCTTCCTGATGCCACCAACCAAGTGAGGGTACATGTGTCTGTGGAAACTATTTGGGGGTTTAACATACTGAACCATACCAAACTATGTCAAACTATACTCAATCAAACCGGACCAGCTGGTAGAAACGCAGCTATGAAGTGTCACATTATTTTAAGTTCTGACAGCCTTACATCAAGCAAATACAAACTGAAATTTGAGAAAATGAAAATATTATAAATTCTTTATGAATACTGAAATATTTATTTCTAAGTATTCCCCATCCTTTATTGGATGAAAATAAAAATTCACTGTGTTTGGATGACTTGATGTTTTTCAGGTGTCTCATCCATAAATACAGCAAGATCCTGATGTACAGTAACAATATACAATGCTTTGTGATGCTGAGTTAAAGTAGTCTACTGAAATAGTATGTCATTTTTTTCATACTTTTTATTTTTAATTTACTTTCAGTTGGTTGTGTCTTATTAGCTTTAAAAAACACACACATTAAACCCACTTCTGAATCAAAAGCCAGTGGATTTTTGCAGAGGAAAAACAGGAAACAGCACAAAGGTCAGTGTCACATTTCAGTGCTGGGAAGAGGTCAGCATCCCTGTGGGCCAGAGGACGGGTGAGCCCGATCAGAGCCCGTAATACAGGCCACATATCAGACACGTGTCAGTCGGAATGATTGTATGAGAGGATGCGTGCTGCAGATGAGCGACCGTTTGGCTGGTGGGATAATCCCTCTCAACTAATGCCTTAAGCAGGGCTGAAATCTAGCGGACCCTGCTGTATTGTACTGCTGTCAAATAAAAAGAGGAAAGGGCCACATGGGAAAACAGAATCATATTTTGACCTGTGGAAATTTAAAGCTGCTGATTTTGACCTACAGCAGCATTCAATGCTTTGTCGGGTGTTTTAAGATGTTGAAGAACAGCAGCAGTGGTTTTTGTGGGGAAAAAAATGAGGTTCATGTTCACGCGATGAGTCATGGTTGGATTAAAGCTGCTGCTGCAGAGCTACACTGTAGGAGCATTATTATGTCATTCAAATATCTGTAATACCTCAGGATGATGCAGATGGACAAACAGAGAATTTTTTTGTTCTACAAATGAATTATGTCTATCTATTCTGGCTCATGATTTGTTCTCTATATGATACTCACAGCTAAGTCATTGCATTGTAGAATAGTCCAACTTCAACACAACCGCAGGATCAGAAACAAACCAAGCCCTTAGTATGCAGTGTTTTCTTGTACATATGAACTTAACAGGACAGAGGAAACACTCAAGAAAAAATGAATTTAACTTTTAGCTTCTGAAATCAATATTTTAAGTCCGTGGTTGAGCTCTAGATTTATCTGGAAGATGACTACTCTGTGCTCCGTGCATAACTCATTTTGACTGTTGTGAAAATGCTGCAGATAGTATAATTTATTTGGGGCTGGGGCACATCTAAGTTGCTGAAATGATAACTGTGCTCTGTGCATGGAGGCAGTGCCATGTTGCCCTTTGCTTTGTTTCTACCTCCTCAGCCTTACATAAGGAGGGGTCGTGGCGTGGACCTTATCTGTCTACCACTTTATGACCTTAATATCTGAAAGTGGAGAGAAAAGCCTCTTTGCTCCCTGTATTTCAGCCATTGATTACATGTCATTTACACGTTATGCCGATGATATATTTCTGTTCATTAGATTGAACGCTGGCTGTGAGCACTTAGAGTTGCCAAAAGACATGTGGGAGACTCCATGCCCAAGTAGAAGAAAGTTTTTTGGTCTGAGGAGACCAAAATGGTGCTTTTTGGCCATCAGACAGGATGCTATGTTTAGTGGACACCAAACACGGCACATCACCACAAACACACCATCCCCACTGTGAAGCAGGGTGGTGGCAGCATCATGCTGTAGGGATGCTTCTCAGCCCTGGAAGGCTTGTAACGGTAGAGGGTAAAATGAAAGCGGAAAATTAAAGGGAAATCCGAGAGAATTGTTCTCTCCGCACCACTCCACCAGGTGTTCCACCTCCTCTCTGTGTTTGGACTCATCATTGTTGGTGATGCGTCCTACAACTGCCATGTTGTCCGCGAACTTCACTATATGACAGGTCGGGTGTTTTGCAGAGCAGTCATGTGTTAGCAGAGTGAACAGGAGGGGACTCAGTACACAACCCTGGGGGGAGCCAGAGCTGAGGGTGATGGAAGAGGAGATGGTGTTGTTGATCCTGATGGTCTGCGGTCTGTTGGTCAGAATGTCCAGGACCCAGTTCCCCAGTGAGGGACTCAGCCCTAGGGTTGCCAGTTTCTGCACCAGGGTCTGTGGGATGATGGTGTTGAAGGCGGAGTTGAAGTCCAGAAAGAGCAGGCAGATGTATGAGTTTTTGCTCTCTAAGTGGGTGAGGGCTGTGTGGACCACCGATGAGATAGTGTCGTTAGTGAGGCAGTTCTTTCTGTATGCGTACTGGTGTGGGTCCACTGCGACATCTATGGAGTCTTTGATGTGGGCCATGACCAGCTTCTCGAAGCACTTCACGACTATCGAAGTAAGGGCTACTGGCCGATAGTCATCCAGGCCTGTCACTGTGGAGCTCTGTGGGGA
Source organism: Cheilinus undulatus (assembly GCF_018320785.1). Lineage (NCBI taxonomy): Eukaryota > Metazoa > Chordata > Actinopteri > Labriformes > Labridae > Cheilinus > Cheilinus undulatus. Next base: position 24,309,063 of record NC_054869.1, on the reverse strand, counting down.
TGGGTATGATGGAAGCAGTCTTCAGGCAGGTAGGGACGAGTGCTAACTGAAGAGAGGTGTTAAAGATGTCAGATAGCACCTCAGACAGCTGGTGAGCGCAGTCCCTCAGTACCCACCTGGGAACGTTGTCAGGGCCCGTAGCTTTGTGAGGGTTAATCCTTAGAAGGGTCCTCCTCACATCTGCACTGGTCAGGTTGAGGGGCGCGTCATCTGATGTTGGTGTGAGTCTGGTACTGGACAGGATGTTGGGGTCCTCAAAGTGGGCATAGAACCTGTTGAGGGCATCTGGCAGGGAGGGGTCTTTTGGGCATTGTGCATCTTTGGTGTTATAGTTAGTGATGCACTTTAAGCCCTTCCACATGCTCTGGGGTTCGTTTGAGGTAAAATGACCCTGGATCTTTTGGGCATATGTGGCTTTGGCCCTCCTGATGCCTGCGTTCAGCTCCCTCCTTGCCACCCTGAGTGCCGATGCTTCGCCTGCCCTGAACGCAGCATCCCTAGCCTTCAGCAGTGTTCTCACCTCTGAATTCAGCCAGGGTTTCTGGTTCGGGTAGACAGTTATTGTCCTGGTGGTGGTGACATCATCAGCACACTTCGAGATGAAGCTCAAGACAGAGGACGTGTATTCCTCTAGGTCTCCGTCTCCTTCCTGTGTAGCTGCCTCTCTGAAGACCTGCCAGTCTGTGCTCTGGAAGCAGTCCTGGAGCATAAGGGCTTCATCGCTGGGCCATACAGTCACAGTCCTCCTTGTTGGTCTTGAATGTTTCCAGAGGATGATAGGCTGGGGCCAGCAGAATGGATATGTGATCAGAGAGACCTAGGTGGGAACGGGGGAGGGCTCTGTATGCTCCAGGTATGTTTGTGTACACACAGTCCAGGGTGTTGTTTCCCCGTGTAGGTATGGTGACATGCTGGTTAAATCTGGGTAAAATGTCCGTCAGATTTATGTGGTTGAAGTCCCCTGAAATGCTTCCAGGTGCTTGGTCTGCAATGAGCTAATGGTGTCGTGTAGATCCCTTAGTGCCTCGTTAGCATTAGCATTAGCATTAGCACCCGGCGGGATGTAAACAATGGTGACGAGCACAGCTGTGAACTTACGAGGCAGATAGTGTGGTCGGCATTTAACAGTCAAATGTTCTATATCCTCAGAGCAGTAGGTTCTAACCACTCCACAGTTTGTACACCAACCTTTGTTGACATACACACACAGTCCTCCTCTGTGTGTTTTTTTTACCGACCGGTGGTCACGGTCCGCACGGAACAGCTGTAGCCCTTTGAGCTGGAAGGCTGAGTCTGGCATGTTGCTGTTTAGCCACGTTTTGGTCAGACAAAGCACATTGCTCCTCATCTCAAACCCCCAGCCTCAGGCATCGCAAATCCATTTTTTTGTCCAGGGAGCGAACACTGGCCAGAAAGAGGGACAGAATCGGTGGCTTGCTAGCCTCTAGCTGAGCTAGCCAGCTGGCCCTCATGCCCCTCTTTTGGTTTTGAGCACTCCGCTTCCTCTTGCTGGCCTGTCCCCGTGCTCTTCTGCGCCACTGAGTTGTTCTCAGTAGCTGCAGTCTGCCAAGAGTTGTTTCCAGGACTGATGAAACGGTAGTCCTCAAATTGTCTCTTATGTAGATCAGTTCGTCTGAGCTGTACTTCACACACGTATTTATCGCTGATTCAGCACAGAAGTTGGCTCCGAAGTTAGATAAAGTGGGCTTAGTCTCAGGAGCTTGAGAAGCCACTGCACCGCGGTGCACTGCCATCTTGTATGCATGTCTCCATTTCCTGTCCACATGTTAACTGTAAAACTGCTAAATTAAGGTGAAAATGCTGTAAAATTGTATTTCACAGTCTGTCTTTAATTGAAATAGTGGTGGTCAATCAGGGACAATACAGAAGCATTGCTGCATTTAATTACAGTGCAACCGATACAATGTATAAAAGAATTCCAGCCATGGCTAATTTGCAGTCCTTGTCCTGGTTAAGCTTTTGAGAAATGGCACACATGGCGCGCCGGTAGTCGAGTGGTAAAGGCGCATGCCATATACGCAGGCGACCCAGGTTTGAATCCGGCCCGTGGCACTATTTCCTGCATGTCTCTCCCCGCTGTCTCCCCTGTTTCCAACTATATCTGCTGTCCTATCAAATAAAGGCAAAAAGGCCAAAAATAAATCTTTAGAAAAAAAAAAAAAAAGAAATGGCACACATGACACAACAGAATAAAACTGACATAGAAGACTAACAATGGCAGTAGACATAAATCAACAACCACAAAGATGCATAAAAAGAGCAACAGTAAGGCAGACAAACATGCAGCCACATAAAAGCTAACACTACGGTAGCCATAAACATGCAGAGGAATGACAATGACTAAAAATGACAATTAAAATAATAGGTGAAGTAGCTAAGAACAAAGAGAAAAAGGAGTAAATTGTGCTGAATGATATAAAACAAAGAAACATGTAGCTTAGTGTTCACAGATTTGCCTTTGTTTGAGCCACTGTTTTACTGTGTTATGGAATACTCTGAGGTCAGATAGTGTTTTTTAGGGCCCTATAAAATCCGTTTTATTTTTTGCCAAATTCCATTTAATTTTCTTCAAAATTCAATTTTTTCCGTTTTAATGTTTTCAAATTCCATTTTTTTAACCTTTCCTCTAATTTTACCATAAAAAGAGTGTCCTGTTTATGCAAATTAATAAAATGTTCACTAATTAAATAGAAATAACCTTAAATTTATTGAGAAAGGGTCACAGTTGGCCCAGGAGCCATTGTTTGGATAACCCGGATATAAAATAACTATAACCAGTGTAACGGTCAGATATTTCCAACATTTTAAGACAAATCCACATATATAATCACATCCTAACTGATGTTTATAATGTAAATGAAAAAATCCTTCTGTTTTCTCAAACACAGAGTGATAGTAATTTAATAAGAAGGACATGTTAAAGTTAAATGGTTAAAAGTAAACCTATTATCTTAACTCTTCTTTACTCTCACAGTGTGTAACAGTCCATGCAGTTTGATGCTGCATCGTGTTTTACTACTGACTGTAACTTTTCTCTCCTCGTCTCTCTCCATACATTGCTGTTAGAGTGCTACATTAATGCAGACATGTACTGGCTCGCTAAGCAACCAAAGGGAACTACAGTATCTACGGGAGGAATTGTGAAGCTAATTGATACTCGAATGTAACGTCATTAGACTACTGGACTTCGAAAAATCTCAAGTCCATCTGACTCGAGTTTGAAGCCTTCGAGAGGTGAGCAGGTCTTCAAGTTATGACTTCAGCTGTGTGCCTAGGGCACAGACACACCTCTCTCTCTCCGTGACTCTCTGGCGCGGTGAGGTAAAATAACTCGAAGCATGGATGAGTTTTCTTGTAGGTGCAACATTATATATCACTGTACTGCCCTGTGTTGAGCTACGTGATGTTTGCCGGTGTTTCTTGCAGATGCTTTGACATGCTATTATTGTTTAGGAGGGGGCGGGATGAGTATTTGTGAAGTGAGGCACAAGTTGTGCCCTGCTTTAGTGTTCCCCCGGAACCTATTCCCCAGATATACATTCTCTTTCTAAAAAACATAGCATTTCAGTCAAATCCATTCAATTTCCGTGGTTTCCGTGTTAAATTATAGATTCTGTTTTTATTGGCCAATTCTGTGATAACGCGGAAATCATAGGGCCCTAGTTTTTATTTCTGATGGGAGAGTATTCCAGATCTGCGGGCCTTTAACTGAGAAAGAGGACTGGCCAAATGTTGTTATGCATTTTGCTGGTTTATTGTTCTTCAACATCATTTCAATGACCAGACGTGGTACAAGATCATTCACACAGTTTACACACACTTAAATGTCAGTTTAATGAAGCTCAATAAATTATACTTTTGTTGTACTTTACAATGGTGCTATTTCATCGGCTTCTGATCCAGTGTTTTTAGGCTCTGTTTGTACATGGACAACAACAGTTTTATTACTGGTTGGGTGGCCTGACCCTAGACAGTAACACAGTATGATATTTCAGATATTCGCCTCAAATTTTAGTTAGTTTAAAACTACCATTTTGATTTTTAACTTGTAATTATTTCAGAGGTCGTGATGCTGCTCAAGAGACCTCGAGGAAGTCCCCTCCAGCTGTTTTCATGATGACCCTTAATCTCTTAATCTCAATACGCAGTATATGAACAAGCTAGAAAGGTATTATCAACAAAAAAGATACAATTTTGTTATGAAGCACCTTTAAATCTCATTGTCTTCCATCCATAATTCCTCTGTTTTAGGACCTTTAAAGAGTCAGCTTGGCAGCAGCAGGTCGAGCACACACAGCTGGCAGGCAGACAGGCATGGACCAGAGCAGTGTCATTACAAGAGGCCAGACCGTGGATCTATTTTTAACTCCAGTCCTTCGACTCACAGTGGGTCTGAGTGTGTGGAGGTTGGCAGCCTGGTGGCCATGTCATTAACACCCTTTCACATCCATTAAAAGGCAGCCCCTACAGACATCAAGGAGCGAATCTCTTAGTGTGTGTGTGGTTCAATACAGAGAGACTGAGCTGTGTTTGAGCACTGTGTAGGTGCTTCTATACTACTGTCCATTCTTAAACCATTTTCTAACAAGGAAATGATGCTGACAGGCTATTTTGTGGGGCTCCATAGTTCACACAAGAACTTACAACACAAGAACACTGTGATATTATTAAATTCAAAAAGTCATACCAAATTAGCAACAGGTCATTTAAAGCCAAATTATATGTTGACTACATGGCATAATCTATATTTACTAAAATTGCCATCTGGCAAGAATATTGGAACTAACGTGTATGTTTGTGGATTGGTGGAAAACTTGTTGTACATAGCTGGGTAATTTTATTTTTACTTTATAAAAAACTGTCAGTATTCTATGCCTTTTTATCAGTGATTCTTTCTCTCATCAACTCTCAAACACCAACATAAATGCAAATAATTTTAAAGGTGTTTATTTTCCCTTGGCCCATGTGAGAGGCTAATGTTGTAGCATTTGATTGACATTAGGGATGTGCATGATGACAGAATGAACTGATTAAATGTTGCCACTATCACTAGTAGGCACCAGATTACTAGTTGGTTAAACAAATTACCAATATTTTCATTATTTGTCTAAGCTGTGACACAGCAGTCTGACATTATTTAGTGCTGTAGCTCTAGTTAATGGGTCTTCTCTCACTGCTGTTTATGGTCAGCATGAGCAGTGCAGGTATGACATATGACATCTTACCACATTACAGGTTCAATTCTTTGCCTGACCCATCTTGATTTTTTGGAGGGGCCAGATCTTTGCTCTACACCACATTTGATACAGACATGTGGACCTAAATCTGCAAGGAGGATAGAAGGCTGGTGATATCACTGTATAAGGGCTGTGACTCTCATTCTCTACTCTAAATTCTCATTCTCATTCTTCTTGTGAAACTTGTGAATATAGTGATTTTTCTCTTTGAGTTCATTCACAGATTCAAGGCCTCTGTATGCGTAGGATTTGTGTTTGGCTCTGGACACCATTTATTTAGTTTATTTGTCTAAACACTGATTATCTGATGAGCTTATTCCAATCCCATTCATCATTCATGTAACACATGAAAGAAGGCTTTTAGGTCATTAAATTCCACCTGATGGGTATCGTCTTTCTGAAGATCATCAGTTATACGGAGCAGCATGTACACCTCACATCAGCATATATAATTACAGACTAACAGACTTATCCTCCTGCTGCGTCCTGGTTTAACCACGCTAATGAGCCAATTAGAGACGCTTTAAGAAGTCCAAGAGGGAAACACTTGGAGGGGGTCCAGAGATTGGAGCCTATAGGTGATGATATGATTATCTGAACACACACTCACATCATCCCTTCACTGTTTTATCCTTCTTCACTGTCTATTAACAACTGTGCAGTTTAGCTAACAGAGAAACAACAATAAAATACAGTTCACTGCATAAACTACTCTTGAGCAATACTTCACATTTAATCAGCTGCCACAGATCTATAACAGACAGATGACAGTTTTAATTATTATTCTAACACATACGGTCCAATGGATGCTTAAAGCAAATGTTTAATTATGCAAGGTAGCTTCTAAATAACAGCTTTCCAGGAGAAGACTGCAATTCATCCCTGTGCTGGTAAATACTGTTTGTACATCTGTGCACCATTGGCTAAGAGGATGTACTGATAAGTGTTTACTTTTAAAGGCTACACCTGCAGAGCAGGCTTGATTGTGTGTTTCATCAATCAATTTCAAAATGTCACTCTAATTGGGTAGGTTACATGCACGACTGGCTGCGTGAAGACCATTTTGTATATTTGACAATGCACAATATGCTAGAGGGCAATTATAGAGGGTACATCCTGTATGGGAGCTCAGGCAACATGAAACTACCAAAAATGCCGGATGTTAATAACAGACAGGCTACACTTAAAAGGGTTACTACAATGGTAATTATGGGATCAGAACAAATATGAGTGACATCAATAGTCACTGTGTCCATAGATAGTTTTTTAAGCAGCTGCTAGGAACAGAAAGAGTCCTCACACATATGTCAGTTTTGAATTTTTATTTACGGTCAAAATAAACTCATCAAATATGTAACTATTATAAATAAAGCCACAAATGTAGCTTATGGGACAATTGTAGAATCAAAATACCAATCTTGTTTCCATTTAGCATTCTTCCAGCTTGGCTATCGCTGGTGCAAAGGCCCTATGTTTTCAGGTTTCCATCACACGTACATTCACCCGGGCCATTCCTGTGCATACATTACCCAAGAATACTTTTAGGGAATTTCTTCTAACTTTTTACAAATGCCTACTATTGCTCAGGGTACTGAAATGATCAGATTTTGGAGGTCAGCAGTGAAAGGTTATTGGGCTTCATGTTCCTGACTTAATTGTGTGACTATATTTACAACCAATACCAGCTGTTAATTCAAGTAAGTCTGTGGAGTTTTTGGCAGGACTGACAGACAAACAGTATATATAAAACATATCCACCCTTTCATTGATTTCATAAGTCAATCATGGTCAATATAATTTGGCTTTTTGACAAAAAATACCAAAAAAAAAACCCTCTTCAATGTCAAAGTGAAAACAAATTTCTAAAAAATAATGTCAGTCAAACTAATTATGTATTGTAAAATAGGTTATTGCATAAATACCCCTTTAAAGTAGGGGTGTAAAGGTGCGTGTATTCCTACTGTATCCATTCGGTACGGGCCTTTCGGTACAGTACAGACGTGTACTGAACGGATACACATCAAACGAAGCTCATACATAGACGGAAAACCAGAGAACAAGTCACCGTCACACTGTCCTGGCAACCACACAACCACAGCAAACAACAGCAACAGCCTGAATTAAAGTGTCCTGTTTGGGAACACTGTGGACAAAAACAACAACAGTAGCGCTGACATTGTTCAGCAGTGTCGCTGACAGCACGTCGTCCAGTGGATCAAAGCATTTGAAAAAGCACCGTTCAAATAAGAACGTCACTATAACAAGGAGGAACAACAAAGTCTCACCAGCTGGTTATTAACTGCCCATGATTAAAAACTATTATCATAACAATGGTGCTCTGGTTCCGTAAATCAAATTAATTTTACTTTCAACTGTCATCCTTGGAGGAGGGAGAGAGGAGACTCCTTCATGTCTACAGCTGCGTAATAGATAAAGTTATCCTAAGATTTCACACGGCTTCCCAAACATTGTAGCAGGTCCAGTTGGTTAAAAAATTAATCCAGAGCTGAAGTCTGTGTTGAAATCGGCAGGATAGACATGAATTAGTATACTTACCAAGCTAACTTACAGTTGTATGATGATGTGTTCAAGTTGGCTGGGAAATTTTAGTATTTAAGAATGGGTAGAAATATGTAAATATATCAATTAAAATAACCTAGTAGCTCAAAAATTATTTATTCAAATTTTTATTAACTGACCATTCAGAAGGAGGTTGCAGTATTATTAAAAATGTAAATGTAGTTTATTCAGCCTATTTATTTTAATATAATTTAACACCAAAAAAAAAAAAATTCTGTTAGTCAATTTAATTACCTTACCGAAAAAGTACCAAACCGTGACTTTAAAACTGAGGCACATACCAAACCAAAATTTTTCCGTACCATTACACCCCTACTTTAAAGTGACTGACCTACAGTAATTCAACAGAGCTCCAGTCAACTGGTGCTAGTAGTTTTAAAATTAGGGAAATGGGGATTACCTGAGTGCACTGAATGTGTCACTGTGTGAAGTTTGTAGAATGAAGACACTTGTGTCTGAATGTCCAGTCATTGGTTTATCTGTTTTCCTGGCTACCATCATACCATGAAGGCAAAAGAACACTCCAAGCAACTCAGAGAAATGGTTTTTGTAAAGTATTGGTCAGGGGATGGACACAAAGATATTCCAAGGTAATGAACATTCCCTGGAGTTCAGTTAAATCCATCATCAAGAAATGGAGTGAATATTGTAAATCTGCCATCCTGAGTGACCTTGCAAGAAGGGGACTAGTGAGAGAGGCCACCAAGACACCTACGACTTCTCTAAGTGAGTTACAAGCTTCAGCAGCTAAGATGGGAGAGACTCTGCATACTACTGTTGCCCGGATTCTTCACCAGTAAAAGCTTTATAGAAGAGCAGAAAGAGAAAACCACTGTTGAAGAAAACTCATTAAATCCTGAGTACAGTTTGCAAAAAGGCATGTGGGAGACTCCATGGTCAAGTAGAAAGTTATGTGGTCTGATGAGACCAAAATAGTGCTTTCTTGGCCATCAGACAAGACGCTATGTTTGGTGATGAACTGATTAGACATTAGAAGTTAAAGTTCAACAGTCAAGGTCATTATATACCTCAAGGTCAGCCCTTGCCTATAACATTTCTATGAATCACACTACCACAGACACCACCACTGGCTCCTCTTACTGACCCACCACTGTACTTCCACTGTCTGGCAATTGCACACCACACAGAGGCTTATAACTGCCAGGTGGGCCTCATGTAGTGGCTGTGCAGTGCTAAAGACACCATCCAGATGTGGATAATTGGTCTGTGATTTTGTCCTTGAACAAGCATTGTTGTCCCTGCTGCAGTATGCTGCATCTTGCATCCACTTTAGGTAAGTTTGTGAGGATGTGCTTTGCTGATGCTGCACTCAGATGTAGGGGGACAACCCGCAGCAGTGTCAACAGTGGAGCCAGCCTGAGGAGGTCCTGTCTGTGTGTTGTGTTGTGTACAAATACTGCCTCCCATATTTTCAGTACCTTTCTGTCAAGACTTAAATGTGCAGATAGAGCTCATCAGTGTACTTAAGACTAAAAAGACTAAGGGTCTTCATCCATGTCAAGTGGATTGCTGAGGATGTACTCACGTTGGCAATGCTAACATGTTAATGCTGAGCAGGTATAATGTTTCCTGTTGTGATTTTGATTTTTTTTTATGTAAGAATACAAACACTTCATTTAAGCATTGTCCATTTTTCTTTCCTCAGCTGTGAATTTCTCTTTAAAGTTCCATACGAAAAATAAATATTTGACCACTTTTGTCAGTAAAGTGATGTGCAGCGAAGACTAAGCATGAGGAGAAACTGCTAGAGGCAGATAAGTCTGATACCAGGAAGTAGTATTATCATATGAGAAAAGGAAGTGAATTCACTGTCCCACGTGAGACCAAGTAGTACACACTCACAGCAGCATAAACACACAGCAGCATAACCACACACGGGACAGCAAAAGCAGCAGATGGCCAGAGGATTACTTCCCTCTCCCCACCCCCCTCCTCCACAGACAGGCCGGGAAGCTTTACTGAGTCCCTGTCATTTCGGCACAGTGTGCCGTGTGTTCACTGACCTGCTCCGTCCTCACCTACTCCACTCACCTGTCAGTGAGATGGCCTACAAAACACTCCCAGTTATCACCTTCATGAATACAGCCCCGCCCTGACTTACGAAATAAAAACTACACAGGCTCGTTGTCTTTCAGACCTGCAGAAATGTACAGATTACATTTTTTTGTATTTGTTTTCATTTAAGAAATACAACAGAGGAATGGCCATTTCTGTCCCTCCAGGATGGCAGATAACTTCATTGTGCATCCATGCCAAGTAGACTTGACTTCTGCAATGCTCTTAAAGCTGGCGTTTAAGGCACCCATGATAAATTAAAATCAATTTAGAACTTTGCTGTCATAACAAGCTAGAATTATTAGGATATTAGCTCACTTTTAGCTGACATGCACCAGCTTCATGAGTGCTGATTTTAAAGTCTTTTTTTAATCTATTTTCTAATCTATTTGCTTTTAATGGTTTCAGTAAAGTTTGAATGACTAATCCTTGGTAAAATCCTTGAAACCATCTGGATCCCCTTTTGAAGCTTTTTTTATGCAAACCATCACGCAAATAACAAAGTCACAGAAGCTCAGTTGTCTCCATTAACCAAAATCATGAAACACCCTTACACACACCAAAAGATTCAAACTCCTTCATTATTTTAATAGGGTTCGGAATTGCAGGGTAACTCACGATACGATACACACATGGCCTAAAATAATAAGATACAGCAATTCTCCAATAACTGACATGTTGCAAGACAATCATAACATGATATTATATATGATGATAATAACAGAATGATATAATGATCTGGTTAACAGCAAACAAACTGCCCCTAAAAAAGTTTAAATACAATTTTGTGTCACTATCCTTTTTTTATTACACTTCATCCTCCTCTCAGCTGCCAGCGAAGAGGAGGATCAGGAGAGGGGGGCGGAACTTTCTTCAAAGTGGGGAGGGCTAATAGAGGGTGGGGTCTGATTCTTGGGGGGATTGTGGAAAGGCCAGGGGCACATATTTTTGCTAGAAAAACCTGAAGTGTTTTTTGCATAATATGTGACCTTTAATGTTACCCTCATTCATGCCATAAGCACCATTGCGAGGAGTCATGGGATAATGATGTGATTAGTGCAACTGATAGGGAATTTGTTTAGAGGATTGTAATACATACATTTAAATCCTGATATTTGGAGTCAGCAATACTATATTTATATAGCACACGACAAGATGACAACATATTTCAGTATTGATGTTTTGCCCCACCTTAAATTTTTGACATACATTATCTTACATCTATAATTGGCAGTGTCATTGTGTGTATGTGTCTGTCTGTCTCGATTTGCACATCACACCATTGCTCAAATTGTCCTTGATACTTCTCAGAAGACTTGTTGGGTGTACTAGTTTGAAACTGGTACCATGAAAAAAATTGATGAGATGTACAGATTTTCAGTTAAATCAAATTAAATCTAAAATTGTTGCCCCTTTCACTCCGGTTTCCCCCCCCTCCTTGTCCCCATCCCCCATTAAGTCACTTCCCCTGTATAACAGCAACACAAAAAGCATTCAATAATGTGCAATTGTTTTTCATAATCTGTGATTCCTCATTATGTTTAAATGTTGTTTTAATTTTGTTTGTATGTTTTAACTGTGTGGGATTCTCCTGGTTAAATAAAGGTTAAATAAATAAATAAAAACACATATGCTCATAAAGCTGGAGACAGCCTTCACTCTCAAACAGAGGCAGACTTTACCATTAGGCAAAGGTAGGCGATTGCCTGCACCTTCCATAATCTGGCCATTTGGAATTTAAGCGAAAACACACTCATTAAACGCACAAAAGATGGAGAAAACTTTGTCACATTAGACAGTTAGAAAGAGGAGAATCTCAATAACAAAGCCCAGTAGTAAGGGCTCATTGTTTATAGGCGGGTTTACTCCGCCTTATCTTAGCACACTTTTGAACTGAGGCAAAAGGTTGCATTTTTGGAGCCCCTCTTTCCATCCCTCTTGTATGCGGATTGAGGTGAAAGCACGTCTGAGAGATGGAAGTTTAGCCACTGCTATCAAAACAACCTCCTGACAGGTGCGTCTGTGCAATATACCTGCAACAGAGGCAGGGCTGCATCAATGCTTCACTTTAACTGAACAACCTCCTAAATTGCATCAAAGTCAGCTGCTGTTAATAAAATGCAAGTTGAAACATTTGTGTGAATTATGATGTCTTATTGTGACGTTTTTATTTAGAAAACACCAAACTAAGTAATTTGGTGTAACTGGGATTTTTCCTAACAAATATTTAATTATTAATTTCTTTCAGATATATAATCAAATATAAATGAAAAATTTTGAGAGGTTTTAGTAAAACATGACAAAAAAAATCAAATGGCGTATAAGTCATTTGGTTTACAGATGTCCAATTTACAGTCTCTGAACTGACATTTTGAAATCCACCTGGACACTTCAAAACAAAAACACTGCTAAACAGTCATTTTTGGTTTGATTAACCTTAGATTAAAATGTGAAATTGTGTAGGCAGTTGGCCATCACTACATTAATTTTTAAGATAAAATATCACAGCCATAACTAGATAATATACAATTGAAGTATGTTTATCTTTTAAGGCACAAAAAACATCCAACATTTTACTTAAGCTATTTTTATTAAAGTATAAATCTAACAAGGCCTTTAACAATAAGCATTTAGTTTTTGTTTCTGTCATGTTATCTTGAAAACACCCAGTATCCAGCTATACGTATTTATTTCCAATAACTACTGTAAAATTTAATCTGGTGCACTTTCTTCACAGTAGCCAGACTCAATCCAGGCAAATGATTAAACAACATGAGTCTTAATATGATTTCTGTTTGCATTAACTGTCCTCTGTAAACAACTGAGTGTTGGTGCAGACTGGAGATGCCACAGACTGTCTTCCAGTTCTACATTTTTCACTCTTCAATTGTTCAATGTGTTCAACATGCACACTCTGAGGGACTTTCACACAACAAGGAACAAGGAAGCAGGACTATGACCTCTGAACGGTATTGGCTCTTATGAAACAGGGATGCCACTCTTCTGGTTTGTCTGCTTTTCTTCAATGAAATGGAGAGTCTGGGTCCCTTTAATCAGGAAGAGAACATCTACAGGGCTGGGTTACAAAGAAAAGGTTGATTTCTGTCACATAGGTTTGCCATTAGTCAGAGGCACAGACTATCAAACATTTTTAAAATGGCCATGTAAAAAAAAAACAGATTAAATCTTTCAACCATATGACGTACCAACATTTTAGAATAATAAATGCATGTTTTCCTTTAACATAACTGAATTGCAACCATAAATTAGTGCTAAAATATTTATCAGACTGCAGGGAACTAAGTGATGGATGCTAAAACTTTCCTGAGTGGGCCCCCAGATCGCCTCTTACTTATGCAACACCTTAATGACCTAAGGGTGGGCAAGCTCTCAGACCCACATACCTGGCTACTTTTCCCCATTGGCTGACTACTGTAGAAATAGAAAGGTCTGCTTTTGAGTTCTCTATGATCATATATGCGCTCTCTCTCTCCTCCAGCATAATGGTCTGATGTAACGTTCAGCCTAGGGATTAGAGAAAATGAAAATGCAAAATATACAAGTGTCAAACATAAAGGCTGGAGTTTGAGCCCTATGTGAAATCAACATTCAATACTGGCTTTCTTAAAATGTTAACAACATGAGTGAGGGTAATCAGATCGTACATTTATTAGCCGAAGAAGAAGCTGACAGCCAGATACAAGAAGAGAGCAGGATAATGCCAGACAGTGGTAAAAATAATTCATATTCTTCATTCAAGTTATCATGATGTATCATTACAAGACTGCATCCATGATATCTGAGTCACTGTGGTGTGACATGATTATTCTGGACAACATACTGCATGAAAAATCCTCTAACTCATATTTTGAATTTTCTGTGATGTACAAGTTGGGTCTTAGGGTTACTGACCAAGCTGCTGATCAAGTTGCTGTGCATTTAAGATTTAGAAGTGGGATCTGCTTTTACTGTTTGCATTTATCCATCCAGAGATATAACAGGAACAAAGGAGGTAGTCAAACGGCATTGTTTAAAAGTGGACTCAATCACGCAGGAGACTTTAATCATCCTCCTAAACAGTCAGTTTGAAGCAGGACCACTGCCTTAACCTAACCTTAACCTCAAAGATGAATGCCCTGAATTAAGCTATGAATTAAGTAATACAACACAAGCTTAACTGTTCCTCTAATACAGTCAATCTATTCTCCATCATCATTTAAAACATCTTTTGAAAGATCAAACCATCTCATCTTTCTAATAAGGGAATCTGTTCAGAAAACTCTTCCATATGTCATTCTTAATGGTACGGCCAAATGACAATTTCCTAATATAATCCGAAAAATTCTCCTAATTTAATGATAAAACATTTAATTTGTTTGTAAATCTGATTCATTAGTATTGAGCTTATCTAGTTTTCCCCATGATGCAACGAAGACATGTCAAAAAGGTCTCCTAGTACTGAGGAACACTGTGGTTAAGGTTAAAAAAAGATCACCTTCACGGTGAAAGGTAACCAGCTTTAGATGTTGCTAGGAAACGGGATGTGAGTCAGACTTTAAGAGTCCTTCACACCAGTTCAAAGTAGAAAAATCAAAGTGGCCTTCTGTCTGGAGAGAGACAGTGAGAGAGAGAGCATTTTAACATACATTTTACCAGGTAAAAGCTTTCACAGAATCTTGTGTTTTGACTCTGTGGAAACAATAATCTGGTTTATGTACCTTTGAAAACCATGATTTTTAGGCCAAATCATGTTACAGTAGTGAATCATAGTAGCTGACCAAAACTAACTAACTAAACTACAACAGTTGTCTGCAAATTTGATGGTTGATGAAAATTACATATTTTCAGGAGGAAAAGTTCTGCTCTGTCTGTCCTACCTGTAATTTACACACACCCCAGCTGTGCTGCTCTGCACTGCACTACACTACACCACGCTACGCACTACAGCAGCACCACAGATTTGCTCCAACCAAAGGCAAGAAACCTTGCACACTGGAAGCCTGTCTATGATGCTGGGCAATGCAGCACATTTCTATCAGCTTGAGACAAGAGGGCAGAGATCTGGGAGCTCACACAAGAATAGTATGTCAACATAAGATTACTTTCCCTTTTTGGTGATTATTTGCTCTTCATTTTTGACATGATTTCATTGGGGTTTTTTTTTGCTTCTGCAATGGGTGAGTACATTATGATGTTAAAAGGTTAATGTTTTCTACAAAGAATCTGTGGCTTCATGTAAAATTCCCTGGCTTTTTACCTTAAAAGTTACCTGTCCTCATCAATGGCACTGTTGTAGCTCTGTGACCAACTGGCCTCCTCATGATCTTTTTGCTTGTACTGCAGGATGAGACATAATGTTGACAAAGGGATAGTTTACGATTGGGAGTCTGTGCACTGTGCTGTACTTTAAAGTTGACTGGACACTTTTTTACATTTTTCCAGCTCTTTGGATTAATCTGCTCTACATGGCTTGATGCAGTTTGGCAGTGGCAAGCACCAAAAATACAGTAGGTCTGCAGTGTGTTTCCAACAAAGCAGAATGTAAGGGTTGGGCTACCAAATGTTCAAAGCCAAAAACCTGACCTGCAAAACCTGATTACAAAACGTTAAATAAAGCCGACTAAATGATGCCAACATGAAAAAAGCTTGTCCTCCATGAAAACACTTTAACCAGCTAACGTAGCTAAAGCCAAACCTAACGAAGCTACACTAGATATGTAAGCTTCATGTAGGTAACGTAGTTTTGTAGCTGGGCTGCAGATGGCCTAGTGGTCAGGTTGCACCCCAGGTTCAAGCCCAGTCTGTGGCATCAGGGATTAGCTTATTCTATTCACCTCATAGTAAATATGTGTTTTCAGTTATTTCTACTATATCATTTACCGGTTGTAATACGAAACTTTCACCAGACTGTGGCATAAGTGCTTCTGAAAACTGCTGCTTACAATCATTAAATAATAACAAAAGGGGAAACGTGTAGCATTAAAGTAAGAAGCTATTTCAATATAGTGTAAAGAGTGATTTACATAACTTTGTCAAGTAAAAAGAAACTAAAGTTAAAATTGCCATGCAGGGATGCTAAACCTGTTAGCCAGTAAGGGACAAATTCCATTATCTGTTAGCATCAAGCTACCAAACTCAGATCAACATTATGGTCCATTTGGGGCAAAGTTTTATCTTATTTGAATATTTGCAAGCAACTTTTAAAAATTAATTTTCCTTGAAGGGCACATCACTATTTATGTCTATAAAAACAATAGAACACGCTGACATGAATCACTCTAGTATTGAATTAAAGGTGTAAATGAAACAGGTGAACATGAGCCACACTCTGAATCAATTGAGACATGAAACTACATGAGTATACTGTTTGCAATTCACTCAACTAAGTCCACTTACTACCTTCAGACCTCACCTACTCTTATACCACTCTGTCAGACATGGAGTTTGCTGGTGTGTCCTTCCAGCCTCAGGCAGCACTCACACCAAAGAAGTGGTCTAAAAAATATCCGTGAGAAACAAACCCCCAGAGGCTGAGAGTCGGAGATGAGCTGACAATGGTTTGAAAAAAAATCAATCAGCAGGTCTGGAAAAAAAGAGCAATTTGTCATCTGGAGGGGAGCCAAACTGCTGGATAAACTTGTCCAAAAATAATTAATTATTTTATTCTTTCATGAACTAAAATACATTTTATGAATGCTGATTTTCAGCTACAGCTTGTTTCTCATTTTCTCAGCTACACACTTGCCCAGTACAGACACAGACCACTCAGCCTCTATCGAACAGCTGCTGATGAAGTGACCTGCTAAAGCACACTTGTGGGAGAAGGAAGCAATGTATCATTCAATTTCAACTTACTCGACAGTAACAATCAAGCATCTGTCATTCAGCAAAAGCTAATTCATATTGACATACAATGCTGGTTTCTATTCCTGGAGCAAAGAAACAAAATATCAGATCTTTTAAGCTTATATTAAATATGAATGGGAAAAAATAGGTTTCATAATGATCAGCAAAGAGAAAATGGTTTATTCATCTCACAATAGAACAATCAATGGATGAAAATTGTTAGGTTGTAAACAGTTGTCGTGTCTGACTTTTTGTGCCAGTTTCTAACCTCCTCTGTCCTTAAATTCAGCTTAGAAAAATGTTACATAAAATCTCATTTTCTGCTCTTTGTGCTCACGTAGGCTTACATGCTGCAGTTCCACACTGAAACATATTTATTTGATGTGCGGCACAAGCTTTCCATCTTTCTCCCAGAAAAAGCTGTTCAGATGTTACATGTCAGTACTAGCCTCCATTGCTGTCCAAAAGCTGTATCCAGTATTGGAGACTGTGCTGCTGAATGAACTTCTGTGGTGTCATTCCTGTTTTAATTAAGAATGTAACAGTGTTATCATTCTGTGAGCCTCTAACTCACAGAGTTCACTGCGGTCCAACTAGGGCTGAACAATTTTGGAAAATAATCTAAGTGGAATTTATTTTCCCTAATTTTGCGATTGCAATTTAAAATGCACATATTTTTTAGTTCCTCAACTTTTGTATTTTTTAACAAACAAGCAATAAATCATTCTATTTCACAACAAATATGATATTTGGCAGATAAGATTAATGTGAACAATTCTGAATAAATACCTAATTGCAACAAATTTGATTCATTACAAATTCAATATGAAATATTCAAGTAGACTGAATGATCTTTTTATGTCTTTCTTAAGACAAACATATACAAATCAAGGAACTTTTTGGAAATTATTCTAGAAAAAATAGACACTTAAATGTTTGCATGAAGTGTAGATCATAACAACTCTGCCTCAAAAATGTGTTAAAATTATATTTTTGAACACTTTTTAGGTCAATGAGATATTGCATCTTCTGCAATTTGAAAATTACAGTAGGGCATATTGCAATTTAATCTAATTTTTAATGAATTGCCCACCCCTGAAAGTGTTTTCACCTCATCCTCTTTAGACCCTTATACAAGGTATGGCTGTTCAACAATGAGACTGTGCTGAGGATAAAACCCTGTGGTTCACAGTCACACTGAGTGTTAAAGGTTGGGTACACACACACTGCAGTAAGTTTTCAGTAAGTGACGTCTTTAGTTCACTGCTAGCTACTGATTAAAGTGCATGTGTTTATGATAAGGTGCTGGAAAACGACTGAAATAAAGGTTGAGAAATGCAATAACTTGTCATTTTTGGTGAAACTGAAAAAAACAGCAGCCAAATCACTTCGTACATTAACTGAGGTGTAGGGGAACATGTCACACGCACCTGTGTGTGTGAATGGCACTAAAGATTCTTTAAAGTCAGAGAGGATGTCCAATGTTCTGGGCACCCATGCATATAAAATACTTCTTAAAACATTTAACAAATTGAGCAAGTTGAACAAAATAATTAAAAACTCAGTATAAGAATGATAGCAGAATTGGTCTCCATTTATAAAGAGACAGTTCAGCAAATTTTGCATGAAAATTTGAACATGAAAAGAGTGTGTCAAAGTTGTCCCAAAACTTCTGATTCCTGATAAAAAGGAAAAATGCAAGCAAATTTCTTGACATTTTAAACTTGAAACTTGTATCTTCCAATACAATACTGAGACAAAACGGCAGTCAATGCATGGAAAACACCAGGGGTGCAAATTACCTGTTTCATCACAATACGATATCAATATTTTAAACGATATGATATTTTCCGATATCACAAAATCTGTCACAATATGATTTCAAATTAGATTGGATATAGGAACCTATGATTGATATCAGAGGATTTTATGCCCAAATTTCACACAATTACAGAAAAAAGTGATTTCTGCAATTCAATTACTGACAGGTCTCAGTATTTCATTAAAAAAATCTCTATTAACAAAAAGGAGACAAAGATCTTAATTTTACTACAGTACCATTTTTTGAAGACCCCCAATTACCTTTCAAATGGGAATATCATATCCACATTCGTGTTAAAATATGTTGATTCTGAGACAGAAAACCTTTAAGGACCAAACATTTTTATTTCCTTAGGTCACACTAAAGCACCCGTATGTACATTTTCTGCAAGCCTCTGTCAGACAGCTTATTACCTCCACCAAGGAGGTTATGGGGAGGGTTTGTTAGTTAGTTAGTTAGTTTGTTAGCAACATAACTCAAAAAGCTGTGGACAGATTTTGATGAAATTTTCAGAAAAAAGGCATGAGGAAGAACTGATTTTGGGAGTGATCCGGATCACCATCTGGATCCAGGAATTTTCTAAAGGATTCGTCATTATTGGGAGAGAGGGCTAATGGCAGAGGTCTGCACTGTGTAGTGCTTTTCTACTACTTTCTTTATAAATCTAACATGAGACAGCAGGCTGAAATTAGTGTATTAAGGGGACATGCAGCAGCTGTCGTTTCCCTCTCTCTTTTTACCTGTAGAGTCTGTTTCAGAGAACAGTCCCACTACTTCAGCCATAATGAGAGGAGAATGGTTTTAATCTGTGAACGCTATCATACGTGGTTGTGTACGGATAAAAATATATAGTCGGCAAAACAAAGTGAGAGGCTGACCCTGGTGTAGTCATTGTCTGAAATCTGTCTACACATCTGAGAGAAAGATAGATATCCTCTTTCTCTCAGTCGCAAACCATCAGCAACTGCTGCTACCACTATTTTGTTGAGGACGCTGCTGGGACAGAAACTGTCAACAGGAGTGCTGGGGGGAATTTCAAAATAAAAGCGTTGTTTGAAACATTGCTGTAGATCAATGTTTGGACTTTTTATTATTCTGATTGGGTTATTACTCAACCAATTGATGTATCGATATGCGCCGATGGATCAACACACACTGAGAAGAAAACATTGTCACTGGGATAAAGAAAGCCGGAAAAAGCAAGTCCAAATTCAAGGCCATGTAGATTGTTTTCTTTGTCAGTAAGGGTATAATTTTGGAGGAGTGGGCTCCAGAAGGGTCAACTAACAGGTTCCAGAAAAACTGAGAGGAAAAAAGTCAGAAGAAAAAGACAACAGATGTGGAAAAATGTTTTCATTCTCCATCAAGACAACACGTCAGTTTCTGACCTAAACACAAATCACAGTGCTCGATCACCCTCCCTATTCACCTGATTTAGCACTGTGTGACTCTTTCCTTTTTTTCCTAAGATGAATTCTGTGCTCATAGGAAACCGTTTTGAGTCTCTGTCAGAAGTTAAGAAAAGAGTGACAGAGGTTCTGAGACAACTGTCCGAAGAAGACCTACAGCACTGCTTTGATCAGTGGAACACCTGGATGCAGCAGTGTGTTGCAGGGGAGGAGATTGAAGGAGAAAGACATTGAAAATGTTTACATTCAATAAAATTGTGTTACAGTATTAGTTTCATTTCTAATTGTCACACAATATGTCAATTATTAGGCTTACAACATTAATCTGCTGATACTGTTATCATTATAGCAGGTTATCTCTTTAGCATTTGAGAAATGTTACTGTAGCTGAGTTACAGTTTTACTGGTGTTAATTTGGTTTTGTAGCCTATCTTTAAAATTCAAAGTTACAGATATCCTTCCAGCAACAGCAACCCTACTGTCCTACTAGTCTCTTTATGTAAGAGAGGAACTTTCCCATCAATTTTTTGGTTAAATCTTTTTCAAATGCAGGTACATAGCATTTCCAAAGTGTGCATATTTGTCACTACTGATAGTTTTAGTAAAAAATACATTTTATTCAAGGTTATGCTTGTTGATAATGGACTTCTAATGGAAATATCTAGTTTGTGCAACACATTCTCACAGCTTTCCCCTTGCCCTCACAGGAAACTTCATGCTGCTGTAATGAAGTAAACGACACTTAATCAGTAATTTTTCCTTTACTCTACTTAAGTTTTTGCCCATACATATCTTACTTGCAAGTCATTTTTTCGTCTTTGTATTATGGCCATATTGTTTGGTACTTGTGCAAATATCCTATCCTGAAATATTGCACAGAAAGCAGGGGGGAATCCTTATTTTCGTTGCGCAAATTAATGCCACCTTTCATTTTTAAAATTCGTTCAAACTGATAGAATTTGTAGGTCTGGAGGTTCACCTTACCTCTGACACAGAGGAGCGACATCACGGCGGGATCGTGTGCAACAGTTCCTTCAAATCCGATGAGCCTTTAGTGCAGACGAGTTGCCTGTTGCTCAGTAGTCATGTAGACAAACTGTGAAAGTCCCTCACTGTCCGCTTCATCACTGACGTTTCATTAAAAAATGCTCAGTTGTGAGACAGGTGGACGACCCAGGTGGACCTCAGGGTTTAAGTGCTGACTGTCACTGGCAGAGAGATTTACTACCAGATGAAATCCAGCAGAGCGGGACGGCTCTCATGCTGCATTCATGGGCTGCAGAGAGTGTAGGAATTTAGCGGTTCATTTTTTTTAAACAAGAAGTCCCATAATAAAGTTTACTAGAGAGACCTGGCCAAGGCAGCAAAACGCAACATACATGAATAATTGGTTTAAACCATGAACATGGAAAAAGCACAACAATTAGGTTAACTCAAACACTGTTATCTAGTTGAACAATGGCCTTTTGAGAAAGAAACTATGCCTCTCCTACCACATTCTTGTTGATCCTCTTAAAATTTGCTTAGTGATATCAGTGAATCGTAAGCTTTGCCTTGAAGAATGAACCATGCATAAACAGGGGGAAATACTGAGAAAAGTCAAATCTACATAAAGCCATTGAATCAGTGGCTAACATCAGCAGCTAGTTCTGCCAGACTTTACACCCGTCTGCTTTGATTTGTTGACTCTTTAAGCTTCACCTGAGTAGTTATATGTTTGTAAAACCCTACACAGCCTACAAATGACTAATTTTCCATTTTCTAGTTAAAAAACGTCACACTGTGCTGTTCCTATGACATGCTAACCACTAAGCTCTTCATGTTTCCATCCCGAGAGCATAGACAAAATATAGACGCCTTATTGACATGGATGGATGGATGGATGGATCTACTTTCTGAAGGGAAAAGCAAAGTATCTAGTAGCTGCTTACAAACACGACATGAGACGTCTCCTACATTTAAGCAACCCCCACCCCATATTAACCACAACATAATTTACACAGACTTCTTCTTCGAATAAAAAATTATACTTTAACTGAAAGTAGATTATAAAATTACATACACAAAAAAATTACAAATCTTTGTAGATGAACAAAAATGAGCCTGTATACAGTTTAAAGCAAAAGTGTATTTTGTCCTGTACAAGAAGAAACCCTGTGCAAAAAGTTACAGCTACATAGTACTGTTTGCAAGAAAGACATGTCTTCTCTTCAATCATATGTAAATCACTAATTAATAGGTTAATTGGTGCAAATATGCATATGAGATGAAGCATTTTACCACAGTAATTCACTTTACAGTTGGTAGATTCATTGGTGCAAATGTGCATATGAGATGATTTAGATGTAGTCCTGACGCTAGAGAAGTCAGCGGGCATAGTAAGGTGTAGTCCTGGGGCCAGAGAGGGCTTAAAATCAGAGTCACCTTTATTGGCCAAGTACGCTTACGCAAAAAAGAATTTGACTCTGGTTAGCTTTCCTCTCAATGTACAGAAATGCAACATTAAATACAAAAATACATAAATTTGCAATGTATTACAATTAAGATTTAGATATGTGCAAGCTTTTGTTGGTATTATTTCTAGTTACATCTATGCCTGAAAGCGCTGGGGAAAGCTTTGACAGGATGGCAGCGGCCATTAATTGAAGCTATAGTGGCTTATAGTGGCAGGAAGCCTCATTACAATTTTAAGAGCATTTCACTGGGGTTTCAGTGAGAATTGTAGGTAAACTGACTTGTAAATCTTGTGCCACTTAATTTAATATACAAATTTAATTGAATTAAGATATAAAATCTGTCTTTATTGCTTCGAAGTAATGGTAGTTTTTCTAGTATTAAAGCAGAGAGGTTATTGGGATGAACCATGTCTTTGAAAACCTCCACAGGCCCATATGCATCTGCGCATATGAAAGTGCAACCTGAAATGCCTCTAACTGACAAATTTGACTCAAAACCCCGACCACTATGTTTACATTGGTGCAGTGACAAGTAGCTTAAGTGCATTTGTTTTAAATGCTTTAAATGTTTTAAATTTAACTGTTTTAAAAATTGGCATCATTAGATGGAAATTACAATCGGGGCTCTGGAGGTCTTCAGAGAATGGCCAGATAATACATTATGATTATATCTACAAATGAAAGTTAAGAATCTACCATGCAATGTCAAAGCCATATAGTCTTCAAAGTCTTCCATAACAAACCATGTGATGGTGTATTTGTGCCAGTGGCATGGGTGACTTGCACATCTGTGAAGGCACCATAAATACTGAGAGGTATATACTGCACAGGTTTTGGAGTAACATTATGCCCCCACCAGACAATGGCTTTTTGAGGGATGTCCCAAAGTATTTCAGCAAAATACTGCCCAGAGCAAATTCCAACTGCATGGCTTTGCAGTAAAGGAGTGTGGAGGCTAAACTGGCCTGCATGCAGTCAACACCTGTCTCCCATTAAAAGTGTTAGTGCATTATGAAGCATAAAATACAATAATACACTGTTGAGCAACTTAAGATGTAGATCAAGCAAGAATGGGAAAGGATTCCACTTTCAGTATTTCAACAGTTCAGTCCCAAGATGCTTATGTGGATAGAAAAAAAATGATTTAACAAAATGATAAACATGGTCCCATCCCAACTTTTTTAAACATGTTGCTGGTATCAAATTCAGACTGTGTGTATGTTAAAAAAATAAATTTGATCCAACTGAATAAAGGTAAGAGAAGTACATTTTATGAGTCTGGTTGTGATCATTTAATAGCAGCTACTTGTGGTTGAATTAAAACAAAATCATTTAAATTTGTTGAATCAAAACCTAATCATGTGTCCACACCAATTTATTGAGAAAAATTCAGACAAAAATTAAAATGTGCATCCCCCAGGAAGAACACAGCAACCTTCTCTGCTCTGATTTTGTTGAGAAGCGGCTCCCCCTAGTGGCAAGAAAACATTATCTTGAAAATATCAGCTATTTCAGTGTGACCTTTTTCTTCAGACAGCAATACACCTTAGAAAAAAAACAAAATCAGATCACGTGGCTAAGAGCCATTTAATCTGTACCTTTTTATAAAATATGAGTTTGCTAGAGTAATATTAGACACTGTTTTTATTTGATCATCAACACCACCTAAGACTGAACATTCTCATTAATTCTGATTCTTTTTAAGTGACAAAGTATTTGTTATTATAGATGATTTCTTTCTTCAGTTGCTGTTTTGTGGAGGATAGGATCATCAGGTTATTTTTTATGATACTCAGGTTTATAAAACACTACTTTAAGAACAAATGTAGTGGTAGATTTAAATCTGTTATTTATGGCATTCATGTTGGCCTGGTTCTGCCTTTATCCCTGTATTAGTCATTCAAGCAGTCAGGAGTCCCGGGTTTCTTTCCTACCTTCTGGTAGTTTTTAATTTTCAAGCAGTTTTTTTCTCACACTTTGAAACCGTCATCAGTTATGACAGCTCAAGGAAAGCATGCCTGTAGAGAGCAAATGCATGATGTGAGCCTGCAGCCTGATCTATTAGTGCATCTTTATTGGACACCTTTAATTGGATGATCTGCAATTCAGTGTTCTTACCCAGATAAATAAGGAGAGACCATTCAAGAGATAACAATTTCAGTAAATTATAGAAAGTATTGATTGAAGTTTGAATCAAGTCCAGTAGCTTACAGAAGAATCCTTAATGCTACTGGACTTCATTATGTAATGCTTGGTCATATTTATGCATACTTTAAATGGATGAAAGTGATGAAAGTGAACAATTTGCAGTGTTAAGGCGGTGGAGAGTCCCACCAACAACAGCACTGATGAACTTGTGGAAACGAAAGCCATATTTTAAAAAGATGCCAGTAACGACAGGTTAATGTTTGACAGATATGGAGGGCCTATTGACGGGATGTGATAAAGTGATATTAAAAGGCATTTATGCAATTATGCAAGGCAAGCATTATGCTAGCTGCCCAGGAACTGGTGAATTTCCTTTCACTCAAAAGACTCATTTTTAGACTTGAGTGTCAATGAATCATGAAATTAAGTTGACCAGAAATGTTTATAAGACCATTTGTTGAAACAATCTCTGGCATGAAGCAGGTGGGATTTCTTATTCTGTTGTCCATTTAAAGTGATGCAGGTTGCACTTCTCCATCTAAGTTATAAACTTTAATGACCATAGACTAATAAATCTAAACAGGATTTACAAAAGCTGGAGTATGGCATATCCAGTCCCATGAGAAAAGACAACTCATTGACCTGAATCTTTATGGAAAGTAGAATGAAAACCCAAACAAAAACAATGTCAGTTACATTTTTATTAAAGGGTGTGATGGAAAAAGCTTTAACCCAAGGCTCAGCAGTTGAAACACCAAGATATCTGAAAGCAAGATAAGTTTGGTCAATTGAATGCAAAGTGAAATGGTAGAAAATACACAGTTATCCATTGTGATGTATAAAAAGGCGAAATATTCATAACAAAAATTTACCTTGTGCTTTAGTAAGGGTTGAAGCCAAAAAGCTTTTTGCTCCCAGAGGGGGATTAGGCCCAAGCTTAACTGTTAGGAAAAAAAACATGACCTTAGCAATAAACTCCCAAAAAATAACCAAGAAAAGTTACTTCCCACACAAACCTACCTTGTGGAATATAAGGTGTGTGGTTGTTGGGGCTTGTACACAGGCTGTTGGGGTTGCTGGGGCTTGTACACAGGCTGTTGGGGTTGCTGGGGCTTGTACACCTGATGCTGGGGCTGCTGGGGCTTGTACACAGGCTGCTGGGGCTGCTGGGGCTTGTACACAGGCTGCTGGGGCTTGTACACCGGTTGCTGGGGCTGCTGGGGCTGCTGGGGCTTGTACACTGGCTGCTGGGGCTTGTACATCGGCTGCTGGGGCTGCTGGGGCTGCTGGGGCTTGTACACTTGTTGCTGGGGCTGCTGGGGCTTGTACACCGGTTGCTGGGGCTGGTACACTGGTTGCTGGGGCTGGTGGGGCTTGTATACCGGTTGCTGGGGCTGCTGGGGCTTGTACACCGGTTGCTGGGGCTGCTGGGGCTTGTACACCTGTTGCTGGGGATTGTGTACCGGTTGCTGGGGCTGCTGGGGCTTGTATACAGGTTGCTGGGGCTGCTGGGGCTTGTACACCGGTCGCTGGGGCTTGTACACTGGTTGCTGGGGCTTGTACACCGGTTGCTGGGGCTGCTGGGGCTTGTACACAGGCTGCTGTGGCTTTTGGGGCTTGTGCACCGGTTGCTGTGGCTTTTGGGGCTTGTGCACCGGTTGCTGGGGCTGCTGGGGCTTGTACACAGGCTGCTGGGGCTTGTACACAGGCTGCTGGGGCTTGTACACAGGCTGCTGGGGCTGTTGGGGCTGGTACACCGGCTGCTGGGGCTTGTACACCGGTTGCTGGGGCTGCTGGGGCTTGTACACAGGCTGCTGGGGCTTGTACACAGGCTGCTGGGGCTTGTACACAGGCTGCTGGGGCTGTTGGGGCTGGTACACAGGCTGCTGGGGCTTGTACACAGGCTGCTGGGGCTTGTACACAGGCTGCTGGGGCTGTTGGGGCTGGTACACCGGCTGCTGGGGCTTGTACACAGGCTGCTGGGGCTGCTGCGGCCGGGGTCGCTGAGGCTTGTACACGGGCTGCTGCGGCCGGGGCCTGGGCTTTTGCATGGGCTGCTGGGGCTGGGGCTTGTACACAGGCTGCTGAGCCAGAGGCCTGGGCCTGTACACAGGCCGCTGAGGTTTGGGCTGGTTGCCAGGAACCTTGGGTACCTGGGGCATTTCGTACTGGTAATTGGAGACCTTAGACTGCTGGGGTTTGGGTTTGTAGCGGTGAAGCTGAGGCTTGTTGCTACTATGCTGGCTTCCATGCCCAAATCCATCATACGAAGCTGTGGACGAATTACCAGCAATATTTAACACATAATTGCTCTGAAGTGAAATCATTTCAAATTTTAAGAATGGAGTTCTTCAATTACAAGTATTAATTTAATCATTAGAAGCTGCAGATGGATTACAAATACTTGTCATCAGGCCATTATTGCTTAGAGTTGACATACTTTAAGTTCCCATTTTAAGAATAGAGATCTACAATTATATGTATGCATTCAGGAAACTTTCAATTTCTACCACCTTCTTGTGTAAATTCGCAATGTTAAATAATTTTTTAAAATGTTTTGCAGTTAAGTGCACTATATAGTCCACTACATGTTGTTCACTATATAGTAGATAGGGAGTAGGGAATGAATGAATGTAGTTTCGCACACAGCCTATCTTCAAAAGGAGTATGCTTGTATACACTAACCAGAACCCCAATTACCTCGTTACCTTCTGCTGAGATACCTTCTTTGATTTCTGTATTGTAGAAATGTCTAAGCTGCAAGTATCTCAGTAAATCCCTATTGTTTAGATCAAATTATACTTTGAGTTTATCAAAGCATTTAAATGTATTTTTCTCTATGAATGTACACATAGCTGTTATTCCTTTTTTTGCTCCACCTAGTAATTGCAATATCCATGCAATGTTAAATCTTACATGTGCTTGCTTGAAGCTCCCCAGTCAGTAATAGCAAGAGCAGCACCACACTAGAAACAAAGATAGCCACAAATTAATCCAGCCTTTTTAAAAATGTAGAATTTTAAGGCATGAAGTTACTTTAAATTACCGTGGAATGAGTCCCATTGCTTCAGCCAGAGATAGATTCAAGAGGAAACCAAAACTCCTCTGTCTGATTTGCCTGCCCCAGCACTTCCACTGGTTTGTCTGGGTATGTAGGCTCTCAACAACGGTGCATTGAAAAGAGATCTGAGGGGCAATCAGTTTATCTTGCTATGGCAGAAAATCACAGCTTTCTCTGAGTGCTGATTGTAAACAGGTGCAAGTAATGAGCTCTGATGATTAGAAGCAAGCTTTTCTCATCATTTCAGGTGAAGTGTTCAGGTCACAATTGCAATGGTTAGCCATTAAATATGATAAAAACAATGGCTTTTTAAGTCAAACATGTCAGGGCTCATGCTATCATAAAACTCATTTATAATGTAAGGCTAATAATATGATTACTTCCATGTCAGACTTGGTCACATTTTCCTTACTTGGTTGATTTCTTTCTTTGGCCAAACTGAAACTTAGCAAGATTGCCTGAGAAATTAAAATGCTATAATACACCTTTTTTTGTTCTTTTTATTGGAAAATGTAAAATTTTGAACAACTTCTACCCAAAGACGGTGACTACCAGAGCCCAACCTGTTTCCTATGATAGACAACCACATTAATTGTTCATATAGATCAAAGTTTGATTACCTGGTTGTATGGCAAATTCAGTCATAGGTGGTTTACCATTAGGGAAAAGGTAGGCAATTGAACAGCACAAATCATGTGGAATCTGATCTTCTCAAATCAGATTTGGACTACTTTCATGTTTATTCAAATCAGATACAGGCTCGAACTTTTACAGTGTGACCTCAGTCCAACCAGCCTGTTGTAGAAAATTATGCTAACCTAAAAATGTAAAGAAGATTCACAGAGATTGAAAATCAACAAAGCTGCAGTGACAAATACAGAACAGCATTTCTGTTGCAGGCAAATTTATGTGAACCTGTAGCCTGTTCATATCAGTGCATCTTTATTGGACAACTTTAAGTGGATGATCTGCAAGTCAGTGTCACCATCCAGAAAGCCAAGGGGAGGCCATTCAAGAGATAACCATTAAATGATTGTAAGTATTGATTAAAGTTAGAGTCCAGTAGTTTATAAGAGTAACCTCAATGCTGCTGGACTGGATTAGGTAATACTATGGTTATATTTATATTTGCTTTAAATGCATGAAGAGGATGAAACTGAAGAATTTACAGTGAGGAGGTGGAGGGTGTCATGTAGCAAGGCACAGATGATATTGTGGCAAAGAAAGCCATATTTTAAATCACATGTCAGCAATGACAGGCTAACAACTGGGGCAGTGGAGGGTCTAATAATGGGATGTAACCAAGTGATGTAAAAATCTAAATGATCATGTATGCAGTTATGTATAGTAGGTTGCACACTGTGAGTATCTTCCTGAGCTTTCACAAGTGACAGTATCAATGATCAGAAATCTCAATAGTTCTGTACTATCATATGATACATGCTACCTACCCAGGAACTGGTGAAATTAATTTAGATCAAAATCCATGTTTTTACTTTAGCATAAATACAATATCACACTGTTGAGCAACTTAAGATGTAGACTGAGAAAGAATTGGAGAATTCCACTTTAAGTATTTCAACAATTCAGTCCTAAGATGCTTATGGAGTGTTGATCGAAAGAAAAGACTAACGAAATGATAAACATGCTGCTGGCATCAAATCCAGACTGTGAGTATATTAAATAGATAAAATTAATAAGTTTCTTGTCTTTGCGTTGTATCCAACTGAATAGAGGTAAAAAAAAAAAAAATACACTTTATGGGTCTGATTCTGATCATTTAACAGCAGATTCTTGTGGTAGCATTAAACCAAAATCCTTCATTTGTTAAATAAAAACTAATCATTTGTCCACACCAATTTATTGAGAAAAATTCAGACATAAAATAAAATTTGTATCCCTCAGGGAGAAAACATTAACCTTCTCTGCCTGCATAAAAACCAAGTTTATGGACAAATGTAGTGGCAGATTAAATCTCAGTCATTTAAGTATCCTTCAGGTTGGCCTGGTTCTGCCAGTGTGCTCATATTAGCCATTCAAGCAGTCTGAAGTCCTGGGTTATCTTTCCTACCTTCTGCTTCTAGTAGTTTTTCATTTAAGTGTTTTTTTTTTTCACACTTCGAAGCTGTTATAAGTTACGACACCTCAAGGAGAGCATGCCTGTTGAGGTCATATTTATATGAACCTGCAGCGTGTTGATATTAGTGCATATTTATTGGACAACTTTGATGGGATGATCTGCAATTCAGTGTTCTTATCCAAATAGCTAAGGAGAGGCCATTCAAGAGATAACAGTTTCAGTAAATTATAAAAAGTATTGATTAAAGTTTCTGAAGAATCTGGCTATGGAGATCCCTGACAGATGCCTCCCTTTTAAGTTGTCTAAGAGTAGTTTTAAGTATTTGGGTGTGAACATTTGCCAGCAGCTATCAGATTTATAACAGAACAATTTCCCCCCTCAGTTGACAAGCTTAAATTGGACCTGGAAAGATGGAACAATTTACATATAACTGTAGCCAGGAGGATAAATTGTACTAAAAAGAAGGTGCTCCCACGCTTTCTTTACCTCTTCCAATGTCTGCAAATCTTCTTACCTAACTCCTTCTTTGTGTTGATAAATTAATTTCTTCCTTTATATGGAAGGTAAGACCCCCAGGATTATGTTATATCCACACTAAGAATCTGGTTCCAATTTAGACATGCTTTTGGTCTCCAGGAGTTATCTAGTCACAGTCCAATACATAATAATCACCTTTTCTCCCCCCTGGCACTGACACTGCCTTTTCCCTGTGGCAGAGATCAGGCCTTGTTAGGTTAAAGGAACTTTACATTAACAATGTCTTTGCCAGTTTTAGTAAATTATGTGAAAATTTTAACTTACCAAAATCCAATTTATGCCAATACTTTCAGGATCACAACTTTGTTAAATTAAGCAATCGCTTCTTCCCCAACATCCCTCCTAACTCTGTAATTGACTCAATCTTAGACATCAGAAAGGTCTTATTTCAAAAATCTATAGTTTAATTTGTCA
Organism: Cheilinus undulatus; assembly: GCF_018320785.1. Classification (NCBI taxonomy): domain Eukaryota; kingdom Metazoa; phylum Chordata; class Actinopteri; order Labriformes; family Labridae; genus Cheilinus; species Cheilinus undulatus. The sequence goes on along the minus strand of NC_054869.1, from coordinate 24,278,376 downwards.
ACTCACAGAGACCTCTCTTGACAAGATCAAAAACAAGTGGGAAGAAGAATTTGGTAGAGTCATAGAGGATGGTGACTGGCAAGCTGCATTAACTCGAGTTAATGACAACACATCCTGTTCTAAGCTGAGCCTGAATTTAAGGTTGTGCACCAGATATATTTCACCAACTGTCTTGTAATAGATGTCACCAGCAAATATGACATATGTTTTGGTCCTGTTCTTGTGTCCAAGGTTATTGGACAGCCATTTTCAAACACCTCTAAGGCATTAAACAGTGTTGACACCATGTGCAGATATAGCCATCTTTGAAATATGGCCAGGCAGTCAAGTAATTAGTAGGACAACAAAAGACAGCAATGCCCTTACATCTCTACTAGCACGTAGGAGAATAATACTGGGGTGGAAGTCAACATTTTCCCCCCAAAGCATCTCAATGGCATTAAACACTTTCTGGCACGAAGCAGGTGGGATTGCTTATTCTGTTGTCCATTTAAAGTGATGCAGGTTGCACTTCTCCATCTAAGTTATAAACTTTAATGACCATAGACTAATAAATCTAAAACAGGATTTACAAGAGCTGAAGTATGGCATATCCAGTCCCATGAGAAAAGACAACTCATTGACCTGAATCTTTATGGAAAGTAGAATGAAAACCCAAACAAAAACAATGTCAGTTACATTTTTATTAAAGGTTGTGATGGAAAAAGCTTTAACCCAAGGCTCAGCAGTTGAAACAAGATATCTGAAAGCAAGATAAGTTTGATCAATTAAATAAAAAGTGAAATGGTATAAATTACAAGCAGTTATCCATTGTAAAGTATAAAAAGCCAAAATAGTTACATATACCTTGTGCTTTAGTAAGGGTTGAAGCCCGATAGCCTTCTCCTTCCATAGGGGGACTAATCCTAAGCCGAACTGCTAAGGAAAAGGAACGAATTTAGCAAATAACCTTCAAAAAATACCAAAGAAAAGTTACTTCCCACACAGACCTACCTTGAATGCAAGGTGTGTGGTTGCTGGGGCTGGTACACCAACTGCTGGGGCTTGTACACAGGCCGCTGGGGCTGCTGGGGCTGGTACACAGGCCGCTGCGGCTGCTGGGGCTGCTGGGGCTTGTACACAGGCCGCTGCGGCTGCTGCGGCTGCTGCGGCTGCTGGGGCTTGTACACAGGCCGCTGCGGCTGCTGCGGCTGCTGCGGCTGCTGGGGCTTGTACACAGGCCGCTGCGGCTGCTGCGGCTGCTGGGGCTTGTACACAGGCCGCTGGGGCTGCTGGGGCTGCTGGGGCTTGTACAGAGGCCGCTGGGGCTGCTGGGGCTGCTGGGGCTGCTGGGGCTTGTCCACAGGCTGCTGAGGCTGCTGGGGCTGCTGGGGCTTGTCCACAGGCTGCTGAGGCTGCTGGGGCTGCTGGGGCTTGTCCACAGGCTGCTGGGGCTTGTCCACAGGCTGCTGGGGCTGCTGGGCCTGCTGGGGCTTGTACACAGGCCGCTGGGGCTGCTGGGGCTGGTACACAGGCCGCTGCGGCTGCTGGGGCTGCTGGGGCTTGTACACAGGCCGCTGCGGCTGCTGGGGCTGCTGGGGCTTGTACACAGGCCGCTGCGGCTGCTGGGGCTGCTGGGGCTTGTACACAGGCCGCTGCGGCTGCTGGGGCTGCTGGGGCTTGTCCACAGGCTGCTGGGGCTGCTGGGCCTGCTGGGGCTTGTACACAGGCTGCTGGGGCTGCTGGGGCTTGTACACAGGCTGCTGGGGCTGCTGGGGCTTGTACACAGGCTGCTGGGGCTGCTGGGGCTTGTCCACAGGCTGCTGGGGCTTGTCCACAGGCTGCTGGGGCTGCTGGGCCTGCTGGGGCTTGTACACAGGCTGCTGCAGCTGCTGGGGCTTGTACACAGGCTGCTGGGGCTTGTACACAGGCTGCTGGGGCTTGTACACAGGCTGCTGGGGCTGCTGGGGCTTGTACACAGGCTGCTGGGGCTGCTGGGGCTTGTACACAGGCTGCTGGGGCTGCTGGGGCTTGTACACAGGCTGCTGCGGCTGCTGGGGCTTGTACACAGGCTGCTGCGGCTGCTGGGGCTTGTACACAGGCTGCTGCGGCTGCTGGGGCTGCTGCAGCTGCTGGGGCTGCTGGGGCTTGTACACAGGCTGCTGGGGCTGCTGGGGCTGCTGGGGCTTGTACACAGGCTGCTGCAGCTGCTGGGGCTTGTACACAGGCTGCTGCGGCTGCTGGGGCTGGTACACAGGCTGCTGCGGCTGCTGGGGCTGCTGGGGCTGCTGGGGCTTGTACACAGGCTGCTGAGGCTGCTGGGGCTGCTGGGGCTTGTAAACGGGCTTGTAAACGGGCTTCTGGGGCTGCTGGGGCTTGTACACAGGCTGCTGGGGCTGCTGGGGCATGTACACAGGCTGCTTGGGCTTGTACACAGGCCACTGAGGCTGCTGGGGCTTGTACACAGGCTGCTGGGGCTTGTACAACAACTGCTGAGGCTGGTACACAGATGGTACCTGGGACTGCTGTGGCTCCCGAGGCCTGTGCTTAGAGACAGGAACCCGTGGCTGCTGGGATCTGGGCTTGAATATAGGAACCTGGGGCTTTGGCTGGAAGACGGGAGCCTGGGGCTTGGGCTGGTAGACAGGAACCTGGGGCTTGGGCTGGTAGACAGGAACCTGGGGCTGTTGGGGCTGCTGGGGCTTGGGCTGGTAGACGGGAACCTGGGGCTGCTGGGGCTTGGGCTGGTAGACAGGAACCTGGGGCTGCTGGGGTTTTGGCTGGTACATGGGAACCTGGGGCTTGGGCTGGTAGACAGGAACCTGGGGCTGCTGGGGCTTGGGCTGGTAGACAGGAACCTGGGGCTGCTGGGGCTTGGGCTGGTAGACGGGAACCTGGGGCTGCTGGGGTTTTGGCTGGTACATGGGAACCTGGGGCTGCTGGGGTTTTGGCTGGTACATGGGAACCTGGGGCTGCTGGGGTTTTCGCTGGTACACGGGAACCTGGGGCTGTTGGGGCTTGGGCTGGTACACAGGAACCTGGGGCTGCTGGGGCTTGGGCTGGTAGACAGGAACCTGGGGCTGCTGGGGTTTTGGCTGGTACATGGGAACCTGGGGCTGCTGGGGTTTTGGCTGGTACATGGGAACCTGGGGCTGCTGGGGTTTTCGCTGGTACACGGGAACCTGGGGCTGTTGGGGCTTGGGCTGGTACACAGGAACCTGGGGCTGTTGGGGCTTGGGCTGGTACACAGGAACCTGGGGCTGTTGGGGCTGCTGGGGCTTGGGCTGGTAGACGGGAACCTGGGGCTGCTGGGGCTTGGGCTGGTAGACAGGAACCTGGGGCTGCTGGGGTTTTGGCTGGTAGACGGGAACCTGGGGCTGTTGGGGCTTTGGCTTGTAGACGGGAACCTGGGGCTGCTGGGGCTTGGGCTGGTAGACAGGAACCTGGGGCTGCTGGGGCTTTGGCTGGTAGACAGGAACCTGGGGCTGCTGGGGTTTTGGCTGGTAGACGGGAACCTGGGGCTGCTTGGGCTTTGGCTGGTAGACAGGAACCTGGGGCTGTTGGGGCTTTGGCTGGTAGACAGGAACCTGGGGCTGCTGGGGCTTGGGCTGGTGGACAGGAACCTGGGGCTGCTGGGGCTTTGGCTGGTAGACGGGAACCTGGGGCTGCTGGGGCTTGGGCTGGTGGACAGGAACCTGGGGCTGCTGGGGCTTTGGCTGGTAGACAGGAACCTGGGGCTGCTGGGGCTTTGGCTGGTAGACAGGAACCTGGGGCTGCTGGGGCTTGGGCTGGTAATGGGTTAACTTTGGCATGTAGCTGACATGCTGATTTCCATGCTCAAATCCATCATTAGAAGCTGCAGATGAATTACAAATACTTGTCATCAGGCCATTGTTGCTTAGAGCTGACATACTTTATGTTCACATTTTAAGAATAGAGTGCTACAGTTACATGTATGCATTCAGGAAACTTTCAATTCCCAACTTGTTTGTGGGCAATTTTGCATTAAGTCTTACATTCAATGCTTGCTTGAAGCTCCCCAATGGATAAAATCAAGAGAACCACCACACTAAAAAAGAGAAAACAATGACATCATTTCACAACAATCTAGCCATTTAAAAAAAAAAATACATCATGTAAGTTTTAAGATTTTTGAAGTTACCATGGAACGAGTCCCATGGCTCCAGCCAGAGAGAAGAGGAAGAGCAAACAAAAATTCCTCTATCGGACTGTGGCTGCCCCAGCACTTCCACTAGTATGTAGTCTCTTAACAATGGTGCAGTGAAATGTCTGAGGTGCAATCAGTTTATCTTGCCATGGCAGCCAATCCCAGCTCTCTCTCTTCCTAGAGCATTGATTGTAAACAGGTGTAAGTAATGAGCTCTGCTGAGCCGAAGCACACATACAAGGAAGTTGTCAACTTTTCTCATCATGTCAGGTGAAGTGTTCAAGCCACACTTACAATTGTGACACAGTTATCCATTTAAAACATCAAATGATATAAAAACTACATTGTGGTGGCTTTTAAGTCAAACATGCCAGGGCACATGCTTTAGTAAAATCTCATTTATCATTTAAGGTTTATTGTATGATTACTGCCATGCCACACTTGCCTTGATTGGCTTTACTGGGCTGATTTTTTTTCATGAACTCAAAGTGAAGAATGAAAAGAATTAATGTCCAAGAAATGGGCATGATAAAATACACATTTTATTGTCTTTATTGATTTCAGGAACAGGAGTTTCAGGATCAGCTTTTGGGTCAAGGTATATGCCTAATACAGCTGTGAACATTTGATAAATGTGGTTAAAAAGGAGATAAAGTCATTTGTGTTGGTGGCCTCTTGTCATCAAAGAAGCACTTTCCAATCTGCCTATCAAGGGTTGCCTTTTATTATTACCATGCACCTGTTGCCTCTCATGCTGGCCTTGACTAAATCTTTTTTCATGCTTTGCAGTTTCTTGATTTCGAGGTTAGAACTCTGCAAAAAGTAAGACATACTTTAGCCAGGTTGACTGAGTGACATCTTAAAATGCAAAGCCTTTCAGCTCGAAATGTGTTTTTTTGTTTTTTTTTTTTTTTTTTAATAAAAACTGAAAGCACTTTGAGGTGTAAGGCAAGGCCTTCCATTAGTGGGGGTGAAGTTCTCTGGGGACCAGAGTGACGGAGGAGCTGGCAGATACTGGCATAGACACAGTTGGTCCTATATTTAAGCAATGATGAGAGACTATTATTCTTCTTTAAAAATGCTTTAGAGTAACCTTCAACAAATGCAGACAGTTCATGTCATAATAATACCAAATTCAATGCTATTCAATGTTCTCTTTTTAAATGCAGTTACCTGATTTAAACAGCTGATGGAGCTCAGCCTCTACATGAAGAGGGATAACATTCAGTAGGTTTGAATCCTACTCATTTATATCTGACCCATGCAGCAAAGCAGTTTGATTAATTCATGTGATAAAAACTTAATTCATCTATATATTATAAGGTGAATAAGCATTCCCAGTTAAATCACTGATTGAAGAATTTGCATCTTTTAGCTGATGCAACCAGCGTGAAAGCAAGTTTTCTTTGTGGGTTAAGTCAGACATTTATAATTTTTCTTCAATTGTTTCAATACACTTAATTCTGGTTTTATCCCTGAAACATTTAAAAAACAAAGCTTTAAGTTATTTTGTTCCATACCTGAAATAAGAGCATGTCCATTTGCACATTTCTATTTCATGTTTATTTCTAATAACATGAATGTCTGGGGATTTATCCAAGCTGCCTTTTCCCCTTAAATCTTAGCCTGTTTGTTTTAGGGTTTTTACTCATATGGTATCAACTTCTGTTCAATGATCTGTAATAATCTGTTATACTGTGAACTCTAAACCTTTCACTGCTGCAGTAATAACCCAGATCTCTCACGGGGAACATGAAGGCTTTATAAAACGAGACTGTGTGCTCTTAAACTGCTGACTTCGGTAACAGCAGGACTGAGAGGAGGACTGTGAGGTTAAGAGAGATAAATTGAGTCAAACCACGAAAGAAAATGATAAACTGACCAAAAAGATGACAAATTCTAACATACTGCTCTGTGCAATGGTCAGGTCTGAGGAGCTGTTTAAAATAAAAGATAATGAATCGGTGTAATAAACCGTCATGTTTGCTAATATGGATGATAAAAGACTTTAGTTAAATCAAAATTAGAATTAAAGGCAACACTGGATGCCGTTTTTCCAAAATGTAAGTTGCCGGTGTCAACCAAAAGACAAAACTATAAGAGCTGACAGTGCACCTGCACTGGGACCTGCTTAGGTAAAGGGTTCCATTGAATGTAAAATGGGATTCAATTTGACTTAATAGAGATATCATTGCATTATTTTTATTTGTAAATTATTTATACCACACTAATTTTGGGAAAAAAGTACTCCTGCTGTGTCTTTCTGATACATTTAGCTGCTGTGCTGTTAACAATGGATGATGAAGTGTTGCATGTATAGGTATCAGCTGCTGTCACCCATAATGTGTAGCCATTTTCGATGCATCTTGCCAAAGGCACAGTGGCCTCCATAATTCTCAAATGGAAAAATTAGAAACAATCAGAACATTTCAAAGAGCTGGTCATCTGGCTGGGGAGAAGGAACTTAGTAAGAGAGGTGACAAGGAAGCCTTCGTTTAGAGTTTTTTGTGGACTCCAAGTGGGCTTTTATGTGTTTTGCTAAGGAGAACCTATTGTCTGGCCACTTTTCCATAAAGAAGAAAGAAAGAAAGAAAGAAAGAAAGAAAGAAAGAAAGAAAGAAAAGAAAAACTAAAAACAGACTACATCATTACTAAAGTGAATACAGCAGTACTATTGTTCATGACATGACATTTAGTCAACCATTGTTGTGGGTGGGGCATTAACGTCCATGTTAAGTGACAAAAAAATCTTTATTTTAGGTTTGCTGTATGACAGGCCACTGTGTTATGAGACACCAGGATAATTCTTATTCATGAAAAAAAACGAAGTTTCTGAAATTAAGCTTGAAAATCATGAAAAATGAGACAGTGAAATTTGCTTTTGGATGGTGTGCGTGTCATTTGAATGAACCGAAGCCACACCCACTCACATAAATGATCCTCAAATACAGCAAAGACACGGCATTTAGCTGGCTGTTAGCTTTCAGTGAAGGCAGTGACAGTAGCTAACAACAAATTGTACTAAGATGTACTGCTTGGTGATTTTATATCATAGTAGCGTTAAGGGGTGCGGGGTAATTCCCCATCAAGACTGGTGATGTCATGGGCTCAGATTTTTGCCCTGCCCAGATTAAACCAAGCCTGGACAGAGGTGAACAACTTTCTGTCTGAATAAAAAATGTAGTAACATATAAATCTCTGTAGTTTCACATGTTAACAGCAAACTCATTCCAACATATCTATCTATCAATGACACAAGAAAAGTGATACAAAGAAACCTAATCTTTCTTTGCAGATATTATCAAACACCTAACTGGCCCATGCCCCTTTTTTGAGACAACAGATTTTATTGCTTCTGAAATGTCAGTAAAAGTAAAGGCTACCAGCTTACAGAACATCCATCTTCTCAGAGTTGAAACATGTTTTCCATGGAGTGCTCAGAGTTACACTCTACATAAGCAACTTTTTTCTAATTTCATCTGCAACATTTTTAGTCCAACGGTCAGATCATTCCACATGTAGACCCCTAATCAACTCATCTCAGCTCTATCCATCTCAGGGTTTCAGAGATGGATAGAGCTTAATAGTTTAGCACATTAGGTCAAGTCCACGGCCCCTAATTCTGACTGTAAATGCCAAAGAATAAAATTTAGCTTAACAGGTTTTATGGCCCACTTATTAGCTTACCCAGTTACCTGTGTATCCGTTTGGATAGGGACTTTGGCAGCAATATTGATAGGAATTAATATGGACAGGAACGAATGCAGAAAACATGATACAAAAACAGTATGAGTGAATTAAATGCCTGAACATATGTAGTGTTTATTAGCAAATGGCCCACATACATTTTGTCATGCTGTTCCATTATTTTCTTAAGATTTACTTTTTTTTTTAATCATACTGTCTTAAATGGATATTTTCAATGTGTGTTTAGGCCTGTAGAATATTATCCTTGTTATTTTTTCCACAATGTAAATCAGCTAAAAGCCGTTTAGGTTTAATTACATTGCGTTGTAGGTCCTTACCCATTTTTAGCTAACTGAAGTCATTGTGCTGATTCAGTTAATGCTCTTGCAGTTATTTAATTAATACAAATTCACTATATCCCAAACAGAGGTAACAGCCCTGATGAAAGCCAGCCGCCCCGTTAGATAATCCGGTCTGTCTGGGACCAAACTCTGACCTCAGACTGACGTATCGCTCCAGCCCTGCCCATCCGGCAATGCTACGCTGCCGCTGCCCGCCTGCCTGCAGTCTGTATAGAGGGAACAGTTTTCCCATACGTCAAGGACTAACAGAACGGTTATCTACCGCTACTGATGCTTTGTATCGCGTGTGGACCTATTGTCGACAAACTCCGACAAGGTGAGTGTGTTGAATTGTAATTTTAGTGACGTTATTTGTTAAGTAATGGTTTAGAAAACACGGGGATACAAGAATAAAATGTTCAGCCGTTTAGCATCGCGTCGGAGGCTGAAAAAACGATGCCTCGGTCAGTCACAACAGTGAAGACGCAGCCTCGGCCTTAGAACAGAATTCCTCCCTCCCAGCTGTACTGTCTCCTTCAAATAAACGGTTATTTCCGTGCATTGCGTTATATGAACGACGGTGCTTGCTGTTTTGGGTGGCTTGTGTAATTATTTTCTATCGCAGTGGCACAAAGGCATCGAAGAAGAATGTAACGGTCTGACACATCATTGTGCTTCAACGTGTATCGTTAAAATGTATTGGGTGCAGTATGAAAACGCAGGCTCAGAGTTGAAACAACACTTGTTAATTTTAATTGGTAAAAATGACTGGCATGTTGACACACCAGCGGCCTGCACCCCTATGTTTTCACCACATCGACCTGATGAAGCTCCATACAACAGCGGTACACAACCAGCGTCAAGATGGACGGAGGATCGGTTTGGCTTCCGGTTGGAACCTTGGAAATAAAAGCCCGGTTGTCTGTACTAAATAGTAATTGACAGCAAAACTCAGATCAATTAATAATTTAAGCCAATAATAGCAAAGTATCATATAGCTATATGGACCCCTTCCAACAAAAAGAAGGATGAAATAGTAAGATACAACCAAAATAGCACAATAAAAATGTTTTCCTCAAAAGCAGATATTTGTCTTTTTGTACGATTCTTGAAAAATCTAACTATATTGACACTTGACGTGATACCACGGCAGTTAGCCGTCCAATTACTTTGTGCAAGTCTTCCCTTCTTGTACTCATTTGTAGCAGCTTTTAGTTAAAATCTGAACAAGGATCAGGTCTTTGGTACTTTCCAATGCTATTGGTCATTAAGAGAGATTGTTGATCCCAGATGTTTTAAAATGGTACAAGGCATCAAAATGTCATGCATTTTAACAGCCTTAATATAGACCACATTGATGATGCACTCCTCAGTCAATTGGTTGATGGGAGTTTGGTGAGATCCAAACCAGTATCACTGATGTCGTATTGTCTTAGCCATTTATCAAAAAAAAAAAAAAAACATTTGCTTGTTCTGTGATCCAAAATTTAAAAATTAAATGCCACTGTCTTTTAAGATGGGAAAATTATGATAGTTGAGTTCTAATGGTTCAGTGCTAAGATGACAATACGTTTGTACTAAATACAAAGTGTCTAAATGTTTCAATATGAAATTGATAAGAATATCAATATGTAAACAATCATCAGACAAGTAGAACAAGGGCTGGCCAGACAGTAAGGTAAAGGATTAAGTAAAACAAAGAGAGGCCACTTCAGTGTTACACTGCTGTGAATTCTCTTTGTAGAACTACAAATATGACTTTAAGTGTTTATTGTTGTCCATTTATATTCACTATTTGAAGATATAGTATGTCCTTGTGCAACCTTCCTGGCTTTTATTTTGAAGGCAGATTTCCAGTGCTTCCTGACGAATTCTAGCCATTGCATGCTGGTTGCTGTATGGTGTAGGTACATGATGTGTCGTTGAAACAGCCACAGAGAGGTGTTGTCATGATTACAACATTGAACTGTAAGTTTTTCTACCTTTTTCTGTATCCTGCTTGTGAAACAGCAACAATATTTCTAAGGTCTTACAGCGGCCATTGTTATCCCTAAGAGTCATATACAGTGTTCTTTGCAGGGGTAGACTGATTATCATCCTGGCTTTTTAGCTCTCCACAGTCTCACCCAATGTCCCACCCATGATACTATCTGACTGGCTTGGTGTCTCACAACTACCAACCAATCAACGCTGAGGCCTGGGTGCCACTGACACACAGCATTACTTCCTGTTTCCTGCTTCTACTGTAGCTGTTTCTCAAAGTCCAGGATCCTTCCTCTGTGGGAAATATCCTCCTGAGTCAGGTCCTCCCTGGCAATTCCTGAACACACATGTGATACAGGCTATCGTGCGTGCATCGTTACGTCATAGGAAGGGTCGCAACCATTCATGCAGTGGTGGCAGAAATCAAAATAGGAGCTAACAACAACTTAGACAACTTTTACCCAGCGCTGTCTAATATGCTATCAAACCATCATAGTCACCTAATATACTTAGTAATATTATCATAATAATCATATTCATCATATAACATGATCATATGATAAAAACATATCAGCACTATTTTTACCCATTAAGGTTTACTTTGATGCCATACAATATTTAAACAAAATACTAACAGTGGAAACAGGATGTTTAAAAGTGTATTAAGCACTCAAGGACCCGGTTTCCGTCTGACATTGTGCTTTTTAAAAATTTTTTCAGAGAAGGAAAACGATGTGGGTAGTTCCTGCAAGCAGAGCATCCTTTGAAATTCTCAGTTTGAAGGACTTGGTACATTTTGAGGATCCTTGACATTGGAACAGTCAATGGTGTGGTATCCTTCAAAAACAGCCTTTCAAGGAACCCTCCTTGGCTTTGAGGAACAGCCTGTGCTGCTCTGTGCTGTTTCTCATGTTGACGAAGGGGCAAAATTGCTTATTTTTCACATTAACTTCATTTTGTTTGGCATAACAAATGCATATCAGATCCAAATATCGGTTGTCGGAATCGATATTGGCCCTTAAAAAACAATATTGATCAACCCCTAGTTCTTTGTTGAGGACTGTTGTTGAATGGGATTTTCACTAGAATTACTACTGCTTTAATTTAGTCATTTCTTTATTTGATAGGAAAACAAGGAACACCCAGGTAAGGTGGTCCAGCTACTTTACTGAGCTTATGCTGTGAGGAGCACATCATAGATGGTCTCAGGTGGAAAAAAGAGAGGAGGACACTTTAATATGACTTAAATACATGGATGACTTTGAATTTTTTTCAACATTTTTGTACCCTGTTAACTTCTGGAGTATGATACACCATCAGATGTATGGCTGTCTGTGCATCTTATTTATTTAATTGTTTATCATCATTATTATCTGTATCATTTTTACTTTAAATGGGACTCTTAGTAGCTGAAAGTTGAACTTCTTTGAAGTCTGAGAGCAACACAAGGATTAGTGTGTGATTGATAGAAGTTGCTTGAATAAGCAACTCTTGGTGAAAGTACTTATCCTGTGAGGTTTAAACTTCTAAGACAGGGGTGTCAAAGTCAGACACAGCAGGGGCCAGATTCTGAATTTGGGTCTAACCTGAGGGCCTAACAGGGTCAATATTTAACCATTGACTGTCAGCCTAAATGATTTTGAGATTAAAAGGTCAACATGGTAAATTAAAAACTCAAAATCTGAGAAAAGAAGTCAAACTTAAATTTCAGTCAAAATAATGTTTTTAAAAAGCAAATTATGAGCTAGAATACTGAAAACATGATTTTTAACAGTCACAATATGAGATAAAAGTCAAAATCATGAGTTTTAAAGGTCAAAATATGAGATAGAAGGGAAAGTAAAAAGTTGAAATGGTCAGCAAAACTGAGATAAAATTCAAAATCATGATATTTAACAATCAAAATATGAGATAAAAATGGAAATTATTATTTTAAATGGTCAAAATATGGGATTAAATTTCAAATTCATGAGTTTTAAAAGTCAAAATATGAAAGAAAATTAAAAATCAAGAGTTTAACAATTGAAATAATTGATAAAAGTTAAAGTTAGAAGTTGAAAATGGTCGAAACATGAGATTAAATCAAAATCATGACTTTAAAAGGTAAAAATATGAGACAGAAAGTCAAATTTATGAGATGTAAAGGTTAAAATATGAAATAAAAAGTCAGAACCATAATTTTAAGTATGAGATACAAAATTGAAAATATAGAGAAAACACAAAGTTCACCTACGTTCCTGACCTTTGGGTCAAGGCCAGGTGTAACTGCACCACAGGCCAGATTTGGCCCCCACGCCTTGAGTTTGACACCCCTGTTCTAAGAAGATGAAATAATTTGAAAAGGAGTTGTTGGGTAGACTTGATTGATCATTTAAGGCAGATTGGTCAAGATAAGGTACAAAAATATGAGTAAAATCCCATGCTCATTATACCATAGAGTTAGGCCTGCGTACAACTGCCTCTTAAAATTGTTTGTGTTTTGCACAGATTCTTCCCATTCATGCAGAAATTGAATTTGCTGATTAAACACAGAGGAAGATCAAGAGAGATTTGGAGATTAGCAGCCTTAGAGGGATTTTTAAGGTCACACAGTATTGGCCGACATCAACCACAAACTTGATTCCTTCTCAGACTAAAGAGTCACACTAGAATTTGAATCCATGACTCTAAGACAAGCATTTGTTAGAAGAACTGCTGATCAGACCTGAACTCTCTTCATCAGCCACAAAGATGTGCTTTATGGATTTTTCTTGGTTCCGCACCTCACGAAATCTTTAAGGTCAGCCTTGCAAAAGCAAATTCCTGCCGTCTGACAGTGACTTTGATCCTTAAACTAAAGAAAAATTGACAAAATGCAGTTTTTCATCACGGAGTTGATCTTTTAAAGGTGAAGTTTGCTGCCTCATCGTCTTATTGGCTTTTATTTGTACCCTGTTGACATGTTACACAGCAAAAGATAAACTTTTAGAGATGAACTAATATCAGCTGAAACTTTGTGTGCAGATCTACTGTACTATTACCTAGTATCTATCGCACATTTAACAGTTAATTTCTGAACTATAACTTTGATTTTTAATCAATTGAGTGGATGTTTTTTATTGAAAAAAACAGAAATACACCCATAAGTTTGAAGGATGCAGGTTCTGAAATTGATGTTCCTGTTGCAATTGTGAAAAAGTCGGCATCACAAGGTGTCACTTCACAGAATTTGGAACTGAAAATGTTTATGTTTAATATTTTCATGTTGATTAATAGAAAGTAGCTCCATTCATATATAGTGAGTGCTAATTGCAGCAGTTTTTTCCATTTCTTTGTGTTCTTTAGTAAGACCGATGCTAGATCTGTGTGCGTCACCACCAGCTAGCGTGTGAGGAGACCTGTGAAAAGCCTAAACATCGCTGTCATGCCTTGTTCTTAATCCACGACTGATTCAGTATGTCTGCAGACGTGTCTGTTCTCAGAGTTCAGCTGCTCTTCCCCATCTTGGAATGTGTAGCTCAGTTACATAACCAAGGCCTATGAGGATGTGTGAATAGTATCTTTGTGTGTTTGGTCGCATGTGTGTTTGGTGTACATTTGTTTGCACTGTTTTGTTAAATCTCTGCTTTGACTGTTTGTGCGCAGATATCATTCTAGTGCTACAGTGTGTTATCTAGTTTCTCTAAAAGACTTTTTCAATCCTCAGTTATCTGCTGCAGCACCCAGAAAGATTCAACTGAATGCTTTGGTTGGCTTATTTTTGAAGTTTGTCCAGCGTGGAAGATAACATCTCCACAACACAATTATTTTTGAGAACTTTTCAAGGTCTGCCAGCACCCCGAGAGGCTTTTTTGTCCTGATTCCCTATTATTGAGGTACTTCTAACCCCAAGAAAATGGCATGCAGGACAATTTGTGCTTGTGTAACTCAGAGCTTGGATCACTATGTTCCCACTAATCTGCCAGTGTTGTAAATATCTGTTACCATGTATATCAACTACAGATGCATGATTTGGAAAATAAGGGCAGATGAGATGTTTTTTTCATTAGCTACTTCTTTTGGTGTAAGAATCCCACTATGCAACAACAGATCAGAGCTTGTCAAAATGGTTGCTTCCTCTTCCTTACAATAAAACGTCTTCTTTAATTAACAGTGAAGTGTTCTAGATGCCTGCATTAAATTGATAGTGTTCATGCAAAATTATTTGTCAGTGTGCTTGTATCTGCCGACATGGCCGATATATCAGATACCAATGGCGAACCATTGGTGCGTTCCTACTTTGTACCATACTGGTAGATATTTGCAGGTGAGAAAACTATCGAAATTATCAGGGCTGTCAAACCATTAAAATTTTGATCGAGATTCACATTAAAATTTCTGTTGTTGGTTACAATTAATCTCCCCTTTTTGTTGCATTTTGAAATTCCACTTGGTTTAATTTTTGGATTTTTGTATTGTCTTCAACTAAAGGTAGTTCACTTCCTGTTCGGATACAGCCCTGCTTTTATTTTGAAAGGATACAAGGCATTTCTGTCAGATAAAGGACTTAACCACAAGAAAAGGAACTTGCTATGGATTGAAAAGGTAATAAGGGAACAGTAAAAAGGTAAATGTTTGATATCACAAGTTGTAGTTAAATTTTGACTTGTCCACTGAGTTTTTTCAAAAGTGAAATGAGACATTAAGGGGCAGTGGTAGACTTTTTTTACATCACTGTAAAAACAAGTACTGCACCAGTTGTGGACATGAATTAATCACAATTAGTTTGCTTATGCTTTCAGCCCTAAGAATGTTTTATGTGCATTTGGTTTAATGATTATTGACTTTGAATCAATTTTAAGTTTCTGGTGAGAAAGCTGCATGTCCAGTTCGTTTTAAACAGCTTTAAGTTTCCCTAGCCAGGCTTTTATTCTCAATAACTTAAACTTGTCTTCCAAATGCTTCCCTACAGAAAATACTGATTCTGAAAGATCAGTATTCACCTATAAGTCCTTGTTTTTACACTGCAGTCCATTTAAAATGCTGTATAAACCAGTCAGTCTTACATAAGGGTGTCTTCACAGCTGCCCAAGCCCACCTGCAGTGTTTTGGCCTTGGCATGAACGTGCTTTTAATGTTGATGCAACATATCTGCCCAGGGTTATGATGAGAGGGTTCTTGGAGTTCCTCAGGGGGCTGATAGGGGTCCTTTGCTGTTTCTGAGGGAGTGGAGTCATTGAAAAATTGTTTTTCTTTTTAGTGATGTAGCTTATTTTTTAATAGCAGTCAAATCTGAGAGGTCTTGAATTTAACTTGGTGCCTGATCTGATATTGTTGCATACAGTCCAACTTTTAGTCTAAAAACTCCTGCATATGTGATAGCATGACTGTGACATTAAAATAGGCTTTACTAATGTGCCTGTTTTTAATCACTGTTTGCCTTGAACAGTACCTTATTATTTTTAAGTATTTTATGAACATCATTTACCTTACCATATATAAAAATAAAATAAACTTTAGTAAATTGAACTTTGATTGCTCTTTTATGACTTGTTCTTATAATGGATATTTGTTTCTCCGGCTGCATGTGTCAAAGTAAAAGCAGAGGTTGATGAAAAGTTTACCACTGAAGTACTTTTTATTCTTCTCTTCATTCTGCTGCTGTGTTTATTTCTTTGTGGCTTCTCTACTCTAACCAATATGTTAAAGACCAGTATATTTTCTTCTGCAGCTGGCACTATGATTTAGTGTCAAAGTAAGAACCCAACCCTTATTTTTGTTCATGGGAGGAAAACAAATATGTGCATGGTGCATGAGCGGCTCCATGGTTTGAGTCTTTTTCCTTCTTGCTTGTTATGATAGTTTAGTTCCTTTTTTAGCTCTAGGCCTGTAATGCTTCACTGGTTAAAAGGCACCCAGAAGACTGTCTGGACATTTCTGTGAGGGTGTGAGTGTATGTGTGAGTTTGTGCATGTGTTTATTGCTGCAGTAGATTAATATTGCCCAGTCCTTATATTTTGTGCTCATTTGTCTCACTGTGAAAGAGCACTGGCAGCTTCAGGGACACCATCAGTACCATGGACATTTGCTCTGCTGTTGTGTGGAAGTAAACTACAGTCTTGTAATTAGATGTTGACTAGTTCAGCTGCAGAATGAGGGTAGAAATGTAGAATGAGTGGTTGAAAGTTTCAAACAGATCTTAATGTTTCGATCAGAAATGAATGCCATAAACTTTTACAAGCTGAAAGCTGAAGTGAATGCTTCAGTGCTTTCTAATTATCTAACTCCACAGACAGTGTTTCTCTGCTGCCTCTGCACTTTCAGTTACTGGCAGAAACATTCAGCCTGATGAAGAGATTAATGCTCAGCTGAGGAGGAGGAAAGTCAAGAATCACTAAATGATACACCTAATATATGGCAGATAATTAGAAATTTAAATGAATAAACAGTTTTATTGGGTTTTTGATAAATAGTTAATATAAGAAAAATGTGACAGATATTCACTGTAGATGTGAGACTGCTGTTATTATGCACTTTTTTGTGGTGTTGGAGATCTTGTGTTGGCATCTTCAGTCTGCCTTTTGCAGTTTAAATGATATACATTAACTAGAAATAAAGTCAACTGATCTCTGAGTTGTAGAGCTAATAGCATTTCATTTTGATAAACAATGACTAGAGCCTGAATCTATACACTATGGCATACTGACACATCTTAAAATACCCATTCATATATGCATATATTTTAACAAGGTCAACTTATTGTTGCTGAAATGTATAACAGACGTTTTTTTGTAATGTAGTTAAATACGCTGAATTAAGAGTTAAAGAAAATCTTGAGGCGGCAGTAGCTCAGTCTGTTGAGACTAAATTGGGTTAGGACCAAAATGTGGAATATGATCTGGTGGCTGGATAGGTGCCAGTTCACTTTCCACTGTCCATGTCTAGAGTAGGGATGGGCACTTTCAGTTATTCTGATTTTCAAGTGCTGTCAGTGACTTATCAAAAAACTTATTAAAAACCTATCAATTATTCACAAAATGTTTTTTGTTGTTGAAAATACATCTGACACATACCTCCTGGTGATCTGCTATGCTCTCTGCCATGTGCAGCTTCTCCTTACTGCATGACTGTAGGGTAGCAGTCCACTGAAATGACAGTAATGGCAACATCTGACCCAGTGGAGAGAGCGGTCAACATTTTCACTGTCTAGTTCATTCTATTCCGTCTGTCATGGTGAGGGCAAAACATTACAGGGGCATTAAATAGGGATGAGTAATATTATCAGTATGATATCATTCTCGGCAGATATCTAAAAAGTTAATTATTTTTACGGTTGTTATGGAAAAAATTGCTGATATTAACAATCAATCTATTGGCTATAGATAGTAGTCTATAAATTAACTCAACCAAAGGAAAAAACTACACCCAGGCACCAACCAATCAATTGGTTTCTCAGGTTTAAAAGAAAAAGAAAATCCCCTAGTTGGTGACCAGTTTAATCCATGACAGGTTCCTTACTGCACCTGTTTGGTAGTCTAAATGATCTTAAAATGAGGGGGACACAACTTGCCGCAATTGTCAGCAGTTTAAAAGAAGAAAAACAAGAAAAATGGATTTGTTTTTCATGGCTTTTATGAGAAGAAATTTTGTTATTGCTCATGAAGTTTTGATTTGACATTTGAAATGTAAACCTATACATGTTTACAACAAGCACTAGTCATTTTTTGAGTCTAGGACTCTGGCTGTGCAAAAGATAAGTATATACATAGGAGAAAAATAGTGCAAATAAAGGTGGAAAAATGCATTCTCAACTAACATATTGTTATTGCACATGAAGTTTTGGTTTAACAGTTGAAATATGAACCTATACATGTGTGTGCAAAAAAAAGTGCAAACGATAACTATACAAACGCAGAAGAAGTGCATTCTCCACATTCTCAAGTCAAATATAAAAACTACAACAAGAAAACAACAACACTATAATCATAACAACATAACTTTATACTATCACAATTAAATATTACAATATCTATTCATCAGCTGATCCCTCAATATGGAACTGCTTGAAGCAGTTCCTGTCTGGTTGCAGACACAGTGGTGCATTGCAAAGTTTGCACATCCAGCTGATGCTCCTTTTGCAAAGTTTGCAATTTCACCGCCCCCTGGTAGACCGCTGGCTAGCTGTATTCCCACTGCTTGTGGGGTCAGGGAAGTGGTGGGTGGCTGGTGGAGGAGGACAGCATTTCAGTGGTGTTCCAAGTAGGTGTGCAGTTAGCCCTTCTGGGAATTGCTGCCGGGTCATGTGTGCCTGCTGCTAAGTGGTACACACCTCCTTGTGGATTATGTAGCTGTTGGTCACACAGATGTCCACAAGATGCTGGAACACCGTGATGGTCCACGTCTCAGTTTTGCGGTGGGCTGATCTGGTTCCAAGTGTTTGATCAGACGTGTCAGTTCCTCCCATATACTTGTTGTATTCAGTCACTGATGTGGGTCTGGGGATGGAGACTTGTCAGTGTTGCTCACCAGTCTTTTCCCAGCTTTCCACCATGTCCCCATGTTAGACTGGGTGGACACTGGAGCAGAGGGAGACCTCGTGGGTGTCCTTCCACTTGATGAACAGAAGGTCACCATCTCTGATCCATCGGATGCTGCCCCTTGATGCCCTTTTGTCCAGCACATTCTCTTTCATTTTTGGCATGCCGATTCTCCCCTCCTGGTATGTGCCACAAACACCAAATCCCTCCTGGATGAGGTGGTGGAAGAGCAGGGGGCTGGTGTAAAAGTTGTCCATGCATATGATGTAGCCAGTCCCTAAATACTCCTTCACCAGCTCCACAACTACATCAAAGGAAAGCCCATTCCCTGAGACAGGCGTGGTACCCTTTCCCGTGTAGAGGATGTATTCCACTGTGTATCCATTCACATCGGCCAACACAAACAGCTTCAGCCCTCATTTTGTTGGCTTTGCCTTCATGTATTTTTTTATGCCTTGGTGGCAACCATCCTCTCATCCACTGCCAGATGTTGTCTGGGGTGGTAAAAGGAAGGGCAGCGGATGCGGACCATGTCCAGGAGTGATCTGACCCCATGGATGGGGGTCATAATTTTCAGTACCTTTCTTTGCATCGTTCTCTGCATTGGCCTTTGGATCGCTCATGTGATTCTCAGCTCTCTATCAGCGTTGGAATTTTTTAGATTAAGCAAACTTTCAAGGAGTTGCGGTGTTGAGAATCTTTGTAGCGGTCGGACGATGCTTCTGGTGTTTTTTTTTTATGAATGCCCACATCATATGGTTGCGAGTACCGTCAAGAACCATATATGCGCGCATGCCCACAGTTCTCAGCTTTCCAACACCTTTGACAGAGTTATGGTAATAATACTCTGGACATATAAAACACAGCGCGGTGCCAGCTCCGTAGGTAGAGGGTTGAACTTAAATTTTGAGGTTTGAGGTTTGTTTTTTTGTGTCCTTAATCTTTCCAGTGTTTTAAGGACTGGGGTTTTAAGTCTGAACTTCATATATATTGAAGTATATATTGGTATTGATACCGCTGTCAGCTAAAATGCCTTTGGAAATATCAGCATAAAAGCTATCTCCAAAAGTTCAACTTCAGGCATCTATCACATAAATATCACAGCATTAACTCATTGAGTGCCAGCCCTTTTATCAAATGGAAAGCGGCTTGTGCCAACGTTTTTGGTCATTTTGGGTCATCTTTCAAGACCCACAGAATATTTTGACTATGACTCTGAAAACACAGAATAGCTCAAATGAAGGAACAATCTCTCTATTTCATCATGGAAAAAAACATTTGTTTGCAGCTTGTTCCATTCTTGATTTATCTGAAGTTGAATAGAGGCTAGTTTCACCAAAAAGACCACTTTTTTTCTAGAAAGCTGAGAAAAATGCATTTTTGTGAAAGTCTGTCAAGCAAAAAAGTGATTTGAATGTTATAATTTTGCCTTCAATAACATAAAAGACATCTGAAAATTGTATTATAAATGTTATTTTATTGTAAAATAAATAAAAATAAATACAAAATACAGCACAAAACAACTGGACGGCCACCACGGGACCCCCGATACGCCCACGTCCTCTCCTGCTTGCGTGTTCCCTGGCACTGCCTGTAAATTATAGAAGTAATATAATATATAGGCCTAATATGTTATATATATTATGTATACTCTCTAATAGAATTTTTTTTTGTTCTAACCTCTTTTTCTGCCAACAGATGGTGTTGTAGAACTGCATGCTTGCTCTTCTCTCAAGTTTGCTTCTGAAATCACATGAGTGAACGCATGAGTGATGATTTCATTTGATAAATTTGGCTGAATAATCAGTGGGTTCCTAATGTTAACTTACCTCCATCGCTCTGGGATGGAGAAAAAGTTCCACTCTGCTCACTTGGCAGCCATTCCTCAGAGTCTGGGTCGGAAAAGTCCGTCTCTGAAGTGTCATCACTGTATGCATCCAGCTGGCGAGAGGCTGCCTTTTTCTTCTGACGCACGGGGGAGACCTCGCGGCGTTCTTTTGCCTCTTGGCCGGCCGAGGCAGATGAATGACCGCCCTGATCCCTGGATTCGCTTTTGGTTTCAGTGAGTAAGCGATTTCTCACACAAAAGCTTAAAGTTTCTTCCAGCATCTTCTGGCCAAACTGGCCACTTGACTCCCTCAATTTTTGGGGGGCCATTTTGTGCTGATACTGAGTATTTTAGAACTTTTAGCTTAGATTACCTCCATCCCGGAGTCTCTACTTCCTGCTCTGATCTCAGTGGCTTTGATCTACCATCTCTTCCGTGTGCCGACTACATATCCCAGAAGCCCCAAAATTACTCACAGGGAGCGTATATATACGTCAATGGCACTCAATGAGTTAAACAGCTCTGTGACCACGACTATGACCGCAGTCTTATGCTAACATGGATAACAAATGGTGTGATGTGTGACTGCCTGCTGTCTGTCTCTGCTGGTTTTCTCCTTGTGCCCTAAGAACATGAGGATAAGCATCAAAATCTTTTTTTATGGAATGCAAGTAATGCCAAGTTTCTTTATTGGCATAATATCACATATCATGAGACCGCACTTTTTGTGGTCACAGCAGACATGGTGCAGGTAGTACCAACTCTATTAAACTGTTGTCGTCTAATGAGTTGTGAAATTTTACCTGACTGGGTAAGTCAACAACAAGTACTCGCATAATTGTAACCATTCTTCATCTAGATAGACATGAAATTCATTTCTGTAATTTTTAAGTAGACTGCCACATCACCTGAGCTGAGACTAGCACCCTGTAAACCGTAGTGTGATACGGTGATTACTCTGGAGTCAAATAAATGTTGAGTTATGGAACCAAACCTCTGGTTTCAAATGTGATGTAAAGAAATTCTACAATGTGAAAGTTAAAGTATAGTTTTGCAACCATTTTTTTCATTCTTTTTTTTTTTACTTGGTGGTAATAAAAGGGGAAATCCAAAAGTAGAATCAGAGAATCATTAAGATTCATAGACAAAACTCAATCCTAGCTCTGGCTAAAATAGTATCCACACATAAGGCAAAGTTTCTGAACCAAGGTTGGAATATAATTTCGCCCCCTCCCCATCTTCAATCTGCTGAAGCTGAGCTGATCCATCTGCTGTTTGTCAGAGCTGCTAGATTGCCAGGCCAAATCTGGCAAAACTGTAGAAAGTAACAGTGACTATATAGATTAATATTGGGAGTCATTTTGGAAGTAATCATGTGATGATAGAATAACAGCCATGACTATGTTTTTGTTGTGGCCTCCTACTCTAAAAGCACTGTGGGATTGCTTTAACCATCTGCACTCCATCTTGGTTGTGTTCAGCAGCATGGGAAGGGAGTGAGAAGATACAGTAGATGAAAAGAGAGAGGAAGATGATTATAGAGGCAGAATTGAGCAGAGGAGAGATGTATGAGGCTGCAGTGCTCACAGTGGATGGATGAAAGCAAAGTGGAGCAGGGATTTACTGAAGCTGAGGGTGGAGGGGAAGAGGGAAAAGGCATTATGGATCGAAATAAGGCTGGAGAGAGAGCCAGGGGTGCTTGGAAACTGACCAGAGAAAGAGGAGAAGAGAGACAGAGCCAGAGTCAGCACAGAAAGAGAGAGAGAGAGAGAGAGAGAGAGAGAGAGAGAGAGAGAGCTATGAGATGGAGGAGAGCTGCAGCTTTGAAACAAGATATTTTTGTCATGATATTTTGTTTTGATGTAGCCAAGATTTCAGCCCTTTAATCTTTGTCAGGAAATTTGACTCGTACTCTATATGTGGAAGTATAGCAATGCTGTTCTTTGATTTATTTGTGACTAAAGCCAAAGTGGCAGAAAGTCAAAAGTTTAATTAAATTAAACTTAGTTTAATGAATGCAATTTAGGATATACTCAGTCAAAAATTGGTCAGTTGATGTGGGGTTTGATCTGTTAATTGGGCAGAAGACATGTAAAAAACATGCCCTTGAACTGTTTGTAAATCAAGTATTTTGCACTATTTTAGGAAATTTGAAGAGAAAGCCATACTCTTTACAATGAAAAACTAATGGGTAGTGAAAACAATCAATAGACGGAGCTCCAAAGTGATTTGAAAACAGCAGTATTAATTAAAAGAGTTATCACATCTTTTGCTAATGGCCTCCAGATTAACAGACGGTTAAACAAATGATTCATATTTTTATAAAGGCTGTCAAAGGATAATTTTTTTAGTCACAAATAATATTGGAATTTCTGTAATTAATTGCAACTAATTGCATCCTCTTTTTGAAATTCCACTATTTTGCAAACAAAACTGTTTTTGTGTCATCGTGGATTTTTCTGCTGTCTTGAACTAAGGGTGAATGTCTGTAAAGAGTTAATTGATCTAAGCTCTGCCCACTCAAATCAAATCTCTGGAGATATGTGGACATAGCTCCCCATCATGCCCTTGGGCAGAGGGTGCTCGATGTGTTTGTTTGTGTTTGGATGTTGCCTGTTGTTAGTGACCCTTGCTCAGATTCTTTTGGTTATGTTTCTGGAGGATGATTGTTGTTTATGATGTGAGGTAAATTTGCACCATTAATGAAGTTATCCACTGAGTTGGAGTCCCTGTCTGTAACTTTGGGGCTTTTCTTCTTTCCTTTCTGCAGTGAACATACAGCATTTTGTATGTTGTTCTAGAAAACTGAGGTAAAAGTTGTGTGGAAGCTGTGCCAGGTTAAATCAACCATAGCGATGAGTAACCGTATACAGCACAGGCACATTAACCTGCAAAGAGGACCAAAGGCCAGCGGTGCTAGCTGAGCTAATGTTAGTACAACTTGGCAGTCAATTTGGTAATGTTTACCTGCAGAGAACATGAAGTAAACAGTGCTTGATTTTAACTGGTCTTGTTTTCTCACCTTTAGACTAGTCTTAATTGAGCAACTAGAAAACAGGAAAATTCCATCTTTTTACAGCTTGGTTGTCATTGAAAATTTACCACAGAGCCCAGGTGCAGTATCAGCTTTTCCACTGATGCTTTCACACTGGACAGTCACACAATCAGTAAATTGCAGGTGCTCATGTTAAAATGAATGATGGCTGCACATGCTGCCATGGCTTTCAGGACAATTAGATATGACAGAGCAATGAGTCCAGTCATTCAAAGCATGCAAATGTGATTTTTATCTCATGATAAAACCATCTTTTGATCAAAGCAAGTTTAAGTTGTTAGTTTTTTTTTTTTCGAAGGAGACCATATATCCACATTTTTCCAGTTTTATCTTTGTAACTTTGTGAGAATAACTGTCCAGATTTATGTATTTTCACATGTTGAATGATTCTGCTATTTCTCAATGAGATAAGAGAAATATATTTTCATTGAACTTCTTCCTCTCTTTAAGTGTCAGCTGTTTCTGGCAAGGTTTCAGAAGATATAACTTTTGCAAGTTTGTTCTGGAAATCAAGCTGATCTGCTGTAAATTTCCCTCATTTGCATGGTAATGACTCGACTGTAATTTGCCACGTTCCTCCTGCTGAGGCTGGATGTCAGCTAACACTAATACCTGTCGGTGATGGCCGCATGCTAGCACTGTTATGCAAGCACCTTTAAGCTCTTCAAGTTCAAGCAGAGAGAGAGAGAGAGACAGAGAAAGGAAGCTGTCTGTAAGCCTTCAGGGAAGCTGGGATCAAGGTCAGGTGGTAATCTTGAGCTCGTTAGGAATGCACAGGGAATTTAATGGACAGACAAGTTAGCCTAAAGGTTAAAGGGGATAATTAAGGTGTGACTATTACAAGGATTTAACATAAAGGGAACATAACGTGATATTTAGGACTAGAGCCCGACCAATTTATTGGCAGGCTGATTAATCGGGCCGATTATAGCGTTTCACAGATTAATCAACATCGGCCAAAATGTAGCCGATACATTAAGTTTTTTTGCAGGGATTGTCTCTGCTCTTGTCGCTCTGTGTGTCTCCATGCTGGACTCAGCCTGAGTGCCTGTCCCCTCCCCCTCAGACGCAGAGTGCAGCAGCAGCTCTCCTCACTCAGTGTTGCCAACTTAAGCCGTGTTTCTATCAGGGGGTCCGGTTTGATTCAGTTTGGTTTGGTATGGTTTGGTACACTAAACCCCTAAATAGTTTCCATTTCCACAGACACCCGTGCTCTCACTTGGGTGGGCGCGGCTGTAAAAGCATGCATGTAAAGTCACAGACAGCGTGAATCAGCTTTTCCAGCTGCAGAGTTATAGAAAAGATGAGTGACAGAATTCAGTCGGAATAAGCAGTAAACAGCTTTATTTCAGCTGAAAGTGCTTTAAAAAAATAACTACATCTTAATGTTAACCACTGTCAGTACAAGATCTTCAGCTGATGAAATATGTGTACAGAAACGGTTTGAATTGTAACGCTACGTTAACATGTGAATATATCTAGTCTAGAACAGTTTATACGACAAAATATGAAAGTTTAGAGCTGTACTGTGAGAATTCACCGCATTGAAAATAAAGTAAAAGTTCAGCTGGTGTTTAAATCAAGCTAGATTAAGTCAGAAATACGGGGTGTGCTGATCTCGTTTAAAAATAGTCTGCAGCCTGAAGTTTTACGAGCCCGTTCAACAACCACAGAGCGATGTTTTCACAGGTTACCTAACGTAAGACGTAGATTAATAACTAGTTACAGATGAGAGTGAACTGTTCAAAGGCTTCATATTCACAAAATGTCTGCATTAATTTAGTTTCTCATCCATCGCGGATGGATCAGGCTGATGTGAGCCTTCAGATTCTGCTTTGTATTCTTAAAATCATCCAGATAAATGTCAGGAAACTTGATTTGTGGCCAGATACCAATATCCATTGACTAGAAAACAGTTTGGATCTCCATCAAGTCCAAATATTTCCCATTTAGGCAGATATTAGTCCATTTTTCTCCTGTTTTCTCCCTCTTCTCACAGCAGACTTCTGTCTTTGAAGTACGGAGGCGAGCAGCTGAGTCGCGCGCTGACGTGACATCAGTGCAGCCCCTATTGTTGTGTGTGTAGCTCCACCTTTTTGGTACGGTTAGGTAAGATTGGCACCCCTAAGGAAGGGTGCCGAAAAGTGGAACGGTACGGGTCGGTTTTTTGGGACCCTTTCTCTATGGAAACGCCAAAAGAAGTGTGCCGTACCGCACCAAACTAAGCCAGACCGCTCAGTGGAAACGACCTATTAGTGACTTTGTGGCTATATTTAGTGAGTTTTCAGACCGGTTCCTGCCAGTGCGGCTTTCACACAGGGCACGAGTTTTCTGCGTGTCAGCCACATCTCCCTGCTCTCAAAGCTCTGCTCTTAAAGTGACTTCATTTAGTGTACAGAGGACATGTATCGGGAACTATTCAAAATAAAAGCATTCTATTCAAGGGAACAGAGTTTCTCTACAGAAATGCTAAACTGGGCTTTTACTTTGAAAAGCACAAACCAGAAAAGCATTCCTAGGGTGTTTATCTTTCCTGTGATATATTCTACCAGTGTGGAGACAGAAAGTTTCCCTAATAGTAGATTTTTAGAGAACAACTTAATAAAACAGGCACATTTAAGCTTGTGGCCTTCCTCAGGGTTATCAAGAAACACATTGTAAACATATTCTATGTGCATATTTGCCACAGCGATGTAAATATGGCTCTCCATTTATCATTTTCCTGTCTAATATGGTCCACAGCCACAGTATAAGACTATTATACAGCGTTTTAATGTTGTCTAAGTTGCATCTTTGTGAAATAAAGATAAATGCAACTGGTTATTCACTTGTCCAAATTTGTGTTCATGTACAGTATATATCCTGTGTATATCAATGTTCTTATTTCATATATCAGCCAAAATATCGGTTATCGGCCAATATATCGGATATTGGCGGATATATCGGATATCGGCTTTTTCTAGCCCCCATTATCATTATTGGCATCGGCCCCAAAAATCTATTTAAGACTAAGGTTAGAGTTAAGGTCTAGGAATTTCTAAGAAAAACAACTTTTCAGATAAGTTTTCTCAGTGCTCATTTCACCAGAGCAAACCCTGAATCTCATGATGTGAAAAAGAGCTGTGAGGTCAGGGGAGGATAGCAATCGATGTAATTCCACTAATGACTCTGTACCAGTGCATCATTTATTTATGATGATATTGCACTTTTAAGATAAGATGAGCCTGTTTTTATCCCACAACAAGGAAATTTTAAGTCTAAAGTAGAAGCAAAGAAATTACAGAAAAGAGAAAACACGTTAGACAAAGAATCAGTGAATCAATACTTGACATAATACATAAATACGGACTGATTTAATGTCTTTGGGTCCTATCCATCAGTCTCCAGGAAGGATATGATTTACTAAAACAATGATACCTATGGCCATTTCACTTCTAAATGCTGTTTATGCCCTGCAAGCTTGCAGAGCACTATGCTGTTGGAATTCTGTTAAAGTATTACCAAACTTTATTTAATTGAATATGTTTATTATTGCCCCAGCTCCAGAGCTTTGCAAGATTGCTTTGCCTTATGACAGACAAGGAATCTGGCTAATCCATCTTCATTGCAAGGTTAGTGAGATACGACCTCTAACTGCTAATCTTGCAAGACAGTTTTACACCTCAATGTGAAATTGTTTGACATTTTAATTTTGTGAGATCTCAAAATCTTTTTTCAGATTTTTTTTAAGTGAATCAAACTCATGAACCTGACTGTGAGTATAGCAAAAATATCCTTTCCACTTAGAAAAACCTTCACTGTGGTTCTTTGCCATTCTTTTACCAAAGGATGTTCTGCCAAAGACTGCCAGTATGGCTCCTTTCCAACTATTGCCTTACCATCAGTCATTGTTGACCAGCTTGCTCTACAACTAAACCAAGCCTGATTCTCCTTAAATGATGCTGATTGGTCAGCTCATTCTCAGACCATGCACTATGTTTTCAGACTAAAGTTTTCCAAGATGGATCTGCCTGATTACAGACTTGGAATCTGGCCGATCCATCGGCTTTGCAAAGTTAAAGTCATTAATGGTAAAGAATAAAAATACTACAAACTCTTAGATTTAGAAAGTATTGAACTGTGAATTTGGTATTTTTGACCTATTGTTTTGTCTGGTTTGACAGACTTTTCATCCCTCAGCTGGCTGGTGATAGGAAAATGTCCACTCTGAGTACAGTGTGGGCTATGTAACAAAGGATCATTTCCTGATTGTTTCCTATTTTTTCTTCTACTTATCAGTCTGCATGTGTTGACATCCTAGTGAAACAATGAATATCATCTCAACCAAAGACACAATGTGATATGAAACATGTTTGTTAATAAGATGAACACAAAATCCCACATAGCCTTCAAGGTAGAGCCCGACCGATTTATCGACAGGCTGATTAATTGGGCTGATTATAGCATTTCACAGATTAATCAACACTGGCCAATATGTAGCCGATATATTAATTTTTTTGCTGTCTCTGCTCCTGTCGCTCTGTGTGTCTCCATGCTGAATGCAGCCCGAGAGCCTGGCCTCTCCTCCTCAGATGCAGAGTGCAGCAGCAGCTCTCCCTCACTCAGTGTTGCCAACTTAGCGACTTTGTTGCTATATTTAGCGAGTTTACAGACCCCTCTAGCGACTCTTTTTCAAAAAAGCAACTAGCAACAGACCTAGCAACTTTTTCTGGTGTTACTGGAGAGTTTTGGAGACTCTGACATGAAAGCACGTATCGTTGCTCTTCTCACAGAGCAGCGCTGCTGCCGTTGGCCCCTCTCCGTCCCTAAGCACTCACAAGCAGCCTAGTCCTCACGCAGTTCGACTGCAGCAGAGTAGAGGTATAGCGCTTGTTTCAGACTGGGATCGTGTTTTGCTGCTTGTGTGTGCTGCACTAGTCAGCTCCGGTTCCTGCCAGTGCGGCTTTCACACAGGGTGCGAGTTTTCTGCATGTCAGCTACATCTCCCTGCTCTCAAAGCCCTGTCCTCAAAGCTACTTGATTCAATGTACAGAGGATGAGTGTCAGGAACTAAATGTAATTATGGCCCTCAATTTATCATTTTCCTGTCTAATATGGTCCATAGCCACAGTATAAGACTATTATACAGCGTTTTAATGTCATCTAAGTTGCGTCTTTGTGAAATAAACAAAGATAAATGCAACTGGTTATTCACATGTCCACATTTGTGTTCATGTACAGTATATATCCTGTGTATATCAATGTTCTTATTTCATATATCAGCCAAAATATCAGTTATCGGCATATATATCTGATATCGGCTTTTTTTTTTAGCCCCCATTATCGGTATCAGCATCAGCATCGGACTCTACTTCAAGGTTGTTCAGTTTCAGCGTTGCTCCTATTTTAGCTCTCCTAATCTTTTTGTCAGGCTTCATTTGACACTGCAGGGAGATGAAGAATGTGCCCAACTAACAAAAGCTCCTTTTATTCAGTTAGGAACATTCACGGAGACACTCACACAGAGCAGCAAGCCTGTAACTCAAAAACCAGACAGTTGCAGACAGTTTCTCTGGTGCAGGAGAGGAGAGTGTCGAACAGAGGACAAATGAAAAACAAGTTTGTGTTCTGTAACACTGCTAAAACCGAGAACTGTTAATCAAAGTTTAAAAATGAGTTCTAAAATATATCATACTGTTAAAAACATTTAGAGATGCTGTTATAACCAACCAGCTGCAGTTATTGGAGTTGTATTAACATCTTATTTTTAAAATTCTGTATCTGATATTTGTGTTTATCTGCACATAGCAATAAAAAAATTGCTGGTTACAGGACATTGTAGTGTGACTGTAATAAACAGGACAGTATGATATTAGCAGAGGGTATTGTGAGTCAGCAAAATGTCTATCTTTTTTTTTTCCTACCGTTTTTCTTATTTTCCTGAGTATCTCATATGTTTTTATTTCTAATTGTAAGAGTTGGAACAGGTACATTAAAAAAAAGATATCTAACAGTCTGTCAATCACTCAGAATAACTTATTTAGTTAAACTTTTTTGCAGCTTAATGTAAATCTACATCCGCATTCCAGAAATATGAACATTAAAAACTTATTAATTTATTAAAGAAGGAAACCTTACCTCGTTGGTGACCTACAGTAACACCTCAGTTATTGCGACACATGTAATTCAGATAGAGAGGAGATATGGTGTTGTTGTAAAAAGAAAGTGAGCATAATTTGATTTATTTCAGTACTTGTAACTTAAATGTACTGTACTTTCTGTTGAATGGGGGTAATGGAGAGTATATAGTGATGGTAATTGGACTTGCTGACCCTGAATTCATCAGCTGTTCTGTCCTCTACACAAAGCGATTGTCTTCTTCCCTGATCTACTGTACAAATAGTCACACAACAACATTTACCAAACATGAGTCGCACTGTGATTGTGGACTACATCCATCATGGTAATTGCCGTTTCCTCTGGCTGTGTCGGCTGTCTCTGTCAGGGCAGGGTGTGCCTTCACTTGGATGTGCTCCTCCCTCTTGGCTCAGACTTATTCCTGGAAGCACAGTCGGGGTTATATAAGAGGAGGATGTCCTTTGTTATAGCGATATTTCCCTTCTGTGTGTGAGTAAGAGCAAATATAAGTAGGTCAATTTCCCACCCATCCCTTTAAAAACATGAAATATAGTAATTTGGGTTTTTCCAAAGAACCTGCCGAGGATGTGTTTATGGGGAAAAATCAAAGCTAACTGACTCTTGCAAAAACCTTTATGAAATCTGCAGTAATCACAGTATTGACAACCCCCTGTGGCAGTTCTTTCCTTTGCTTTTTTTCTTTTTATCAGTCTTTAGCAGCAAGCAAACCAAATCTGAAGCTTAACAAGAGTAAGAAGGGAAGTCTGAATAGCATGAACACATTTTACAACCAAGACAGAAAGACACCCCAACACAATACAATACCAGGTAGAAACTACTACCTACCTACTCGTACTATGTGGAAAGCATGACTTTCAAATGAAATTTTAATTAATCAAAGTAGATAAAATCCAGTGTACATCTAAAAACTTGGATGGTTGCACAATAGCAAGTGGCCGCTTTGCCACTCAAAGTGTGCTGGTATGCACAGAGACACAGATCAGGCTTGTTGCAACACTTTTTAACAGCTTTTCTCCCTTGTAAGGTAATTATTCTGTGTAAAGAAAACGGTGGTATGTTATCAAGTAGTAAAACCTTATAGAGCTCCGATTTGCTTCTCAAGACTTCTCAATTGAAAACGAGTGACCAATGGAGATGGGCAGGATTATTTGTATTAGGGATGCATTGAAATGAAAATTCTTGGCCAAAACCGAAAACCGAAAATGAGGAAACCAAGGCCGAAAACCAAAACACCGAAATAAATTATTATGCCAATTATTAGTACCAGTGCATTTATGGCTATGACTGTGTACTAACCTCACTAAAATCAATTGCAATCACATAAATTAATATTAATGCTTTAAAGAATAAATCAATGACAAAATTATGTAAATATTTATTATGCACTGACATTCCAACAATGCATAATATAAAATAAAATAAAATACAAAATAAAATGTTTAACTTGACCCCACTCATGTATACATTAAATCAGTGGTTCTCAACCTTTTTTCAGGCATGTACCCTCTGTGAAGTATTTTTTCAGCCAAGTACCCCCTAAACAGCGCAAAGCTTTTTGGCCAAAAAGAAAGACATTAAAGAGTGCTGTGACAGCCGTCTGATTTATCAAACTTTGTAACTGTAAAACACTTTAAATCACAAATATTAGATTTCTTTTTTTTTTTACATTTTAAATGTAAAAAATGCATGACTAAATTCATGGTAGATCTTCTCATCACTAAATGTGGGAATTCATATTAATGTAGTGAAAACTGTGAGTGGACAGGCATAAAACCATTTAAACCCAGAAGTGTGCAAAACACTGCCCAGCTGCAGTGGTCTTTCTGGAACAATTTGGAAATAAAAACATAGAGCTAGAAAGAACTAAAAACCTGTAAATAATTAAAAAAAATTATAAAAACAACAGCTTAGTGCCCCTTTTTGGGAGCATAATAAAGATCTCTTCTCCAACTGAAATCATGAACTTAGTTATAGATCAGCATTTATTCACAAAAAATAAATCATGAACCTTTTTATGAATGGAGTGTGACATTGCTGCAGATATTTTTTCAGTTTCACTCCATCAAGCGCACATGGTGGTGGTGGTGCCGATTTTTAAGGCAGACAGAGGAACAAAAACGTCCTCCTCTCCAACACCACCTGATGTTTGTCCTCTTCTCGTATCTGTCTGTAGTCAGTGCTTGTGTTTTTGCCTCATGCAGCCTGGTAGAGAGGGAGACAGGCAGCAGGCAGCCTGACATGTCCATGTGAACGTAAATGTGCTACTTGCACAGCTGGAGCTGTTTCTAAACTAACGGGGCTTTAGTCTAGTGAAATATTTATCAACACAGTCTCCTCTGATGTCAGACATACGACTTATAAATGCTCTGGATCAACCAGCTCACTGAAATGACTCCTCTGACGAGTCTGGAACACTAACAGGTGAGCCAATCTGTACGCTGTGGAGAGAGTTAACTCCTCTCACAGCGAGCCTCAGCTGTGCCCTTATACTATTATTGATCATATTGACATAAAATGAATGAAAAGCCAGTCTCTCCTCTTACAACCTTGGCTAGCACAGTGAATGAAACAGTAAAACAAGATGGCACTAATGTCCTGGCTGTGCATAAAAGTGCCGTGTTACGGATGGAGTGGACAGAGAGGAAGAAACATCCCTTTGTCTTCTGCTCCAATAAATATCACTGCTTATCAGAGGACAGAGAAAACACACCGCAGATGTTCGCAGCACAAGTGATCTTAGAATGTAATATACTCGCAAAATTGTGTCGCTCCTGATGTGCAAAGAGAGGAGCTATTTTTCTTACATAGCTAGCATATATTCTAAATTCTTGCGCACCCCCTGGAGTGCCTTCACGTACGCATACCTCTATTTGAGAACGACTGATCCAAGCGCGTGCTGGCCGTGGTTTTTGGTTGCGTCATCACAACTTGTTTCGGCCTTGTTGTTTTGGTGATAAAAGTCTTTCGGCCAAAAACCGAAAATGCACTTTTGGACCATTTTCGGCTGAAAATTTTCAGTTGCTGAATTTTTGGTGCATCCCTAATTTGTATTGTATTTGGTTGCACACTTTAACCTTGCAAAGCCAATGGACTGACTAAATTAATGTCTGTCATTAGGCAGCTGCACCATGCTAAAGCTCCAATCAGAAGCAGTTTTGCCCAGTCTGAGAACAGATGGACCAATCAGCATCATTTGACGAGAACAAGGCGGTGGGTACAGACGGGGTTTAGCTGTACTGTAACAGGGTAAAGAATGGCGGCTGGGGTTCCAGTTAGCTTGGATTGGGCTATAGCAGCAGCTTTTATGAAAATGGACCACATTTCTTTATTACAAGGTGAGCAAAGAGCTGCCCTGAAAGCTTTTCTTTGCAGAAACATCGTTTTTGCTCTTCAGCTGATGGCTTCCACATGAGTGTCTCCAGAGCTGTGCATGCCCACTACTCTGATTGCCCCGTAATAAATGAGTGTAGTCACCCTCTGAGATTTTTTCAAAGGTTCTGTCTGAACACAGACTAAATAGGCAGTTGCCCAGATGAATGTGAAGTATATCTCATACAGTGGTTGTGGGAAGCAGTCTATCTTGCATGTCAGATTAGTAGGACTGTACTTGAAACAAACTTGTGATATTGTAAGAGATCACTGAGATAAACATTCACGCACTCATACACATCATGACATCCTAAGCTACATCTAACTATTCGGGGTTAACAAACAGGTTCAGTTTAAAAGATGTCAGCGCAGAAGACCGAAACCCCTCTCTGGTTGCTCCTACGGGGGGAGCATCTTTCGGAAACAACATGGCGGAAACAGATGGTATCAGAAAGGGCTACACAGCCTACAGCATGGACCCTAATTAATGACCCAATAAGAGAAATACAACTATTCCTGAAACCAACATTACACCTTCATTAAAAAAGCATGTCTGTCCAGCTGTCCCCTTCAGTCTGTGCATCCCTTTTTTGTCCATCCAGACCTCCGTCTATGTCTGCACGTCTGCTTCTGATAATTCAACCACTGAATTAGTCCGGCTTCCTCCCACAGACAAAATAGATGCTCAATGGGTTAGTTGTAGACTCTAAATTGCCCATTGGTGTGAGTGAGAGTTTGCCAGGTTTGTCTCTATATGTCAGCCTTGTGATTGACTGGCAACCAGCCCAGAGTGTACCCAGGCTTTCACCCAATGACAGTATGGATCTGGTTCAGCACCTCACGACCCAGAACAGCATGAGCAGTGTAGACAATGGATGGATGTTGTTTTTTTTTTGTTTTTTTTTTTAACCAAAATGCTATTACATTAAGAGTTGATAACCTCGGAGCAGACAAAGCCTTGTGCTCCCCACCCTGAGATCTTAGGTACCCCCTTGCAGGTCCTGGATCCCCTTGGGAACCAAGGGGTTAATGCATATTAAATGATTCATACATTAGCAAAAGCACAAATGTAACTTGGTAACTCCATGCCAAATAAAGTGATTGAATTAAAAAAGTGTGAAAATGTTGGTATCTTGCTAAAATCAAGCTACTTTATCAACAATATGGGATGTTTGAGTTGCTGCACCCTTTATGCAGTTTAGCAGCTTTATTCTTGTCAGTCAGCTGCAAACATTAAAACATTTATAAATTTTGTGCATTTAGAGATGCTGTAGAAAGGAGACCTTAAAAAGCTTGAAAATGCAAGCATCATTATAGGTGTTAAGTATTCCAAAGGGTTATTATGCAGATATAGTATTAAAAATAGAGTATCCGTTAAATCAGCAAGGTGTCAACAAAGGAAATAATGTTTTTGGTTGACTGGAAAGTGTTTGGGGTGGATCAACGTTTACAGCCATTCAGCCTCAAAAGTAACAATGAGAAAAGCTCTAATGTAATGACTCTGTCAGAGACAGCACTGAAGCAACTAAGTGACAACATTCCTCCCCTTCTAGAGACTGTCAGTTCTGGTCATTTATAGCACAGGAACAAATCCCTCTCTATGTGTGTGAAGATTAACAAAAAAAGCACTACCCCAGTCTGAAGGCATTTCAGTCACCAGACTGATTTCCCCGGTTACCCCAGTTTGTGTTCACTGCATTCATCAGTTTTCTTCCCTGGACTCTTTCTCTGGTTGTTTTTCTCAGGCTGTCTCACACAGCACGACCCCCCGCCTCCCTCCTCTGATTGGCTGGGGTTGTAGCTATGGTTTCTGATGTTGCGTGGGAAATGAAATGTGATTGGCTAACTCAGCCTCTTTGTTCTTGTTAACCCGTTATCTGAGTAGATCTGCTGTAATCTGGTAATAACACAGATCTCTGCAGTGCTATTGTTGGCTCTTAGGGAGGGTGAAGATGCTTTGTTGTAAAACACAATGAGTTTGTGTGGCCTGAACTGCTTTGTAGAAACACTTGGATAATTGTATTACATAGCTGCTGAAGAATGTCATTTTTAAACTTGTCCTTCCTGAGTACTTTTACTTAATTCCTAAAAATGCACCAAGCATTTATGGCTTTGTAGATGCAGGAATATGATCCAGTTTGGTTTCTCTTTCTGTTAAGGTATTTTCTCTGCATGATTATGTAAATATTGAAAAAAAAGTCCTATTTTTTTGAGCTGTTTGTTTGGAAGATGGATGGTTCCTGTGACTGTGTTGGGGCATAATAGAGTCATTTGAATGGTCCCATTCACCAATTTCTCCGTCTCTGTTTGTGGACTTGAATGCTTGAATAGCCTCAAGCTCATATGCATCTCTGCACTGAGCTGCTCTTGTAAGAGACATCACTGAGTCCTGAATCACAACACTGCTGTGCTGCGCTGTGACGCAAGTATGACAAATATCACACATGGCATCACACACCATGTTGCTTGTAAGGAAGTGACACAATTCTGAGTTCATCTTTGTGCAAAAAATCCATAAATGATTTTCAGAATCTTTGAATATTTTGTCAGTAGAATATTATCTAGTCCTAAAAGAGAGATATATGAAATTAGATTATGCCAGCCATCAGATCTGATCATAGGCATACCAGGTGATCTTTATTATTCAGACTAAACTGTATGGCCAGCAAAGGAATGTCAGAGAACAGTTAAAAGGTTGTATATGTTCATCTAAAGTGATTAATTGAAATTCTTTCACTGAATAATATTTCTACATTAAAGTGAATGTCAGAGCTTTTGCAGTTCCACAGATATTGCAATCTTGTTTATTTTACACATGAAAGCACTAGGGGTGTTTATTAAAGGAAATTTGATTTTAATCTTATCTCTGAAAAATGCCTGTAGTCATCTGTGCTCTCTGCAGCCGCAGACATCTGTAGTCCTTTTGTTTTATGGTGCTGTCAGTTCTGGAGTTGT
Organism: Cheilinus undulatus; assembly: GCF_018320785.1. Taxonomy (NCBI): domain Eukaryota; kingdom Metazoa; phylum Chordata; class Actinopteri; order Labriformes; family Labridae; genus Cheilinus; species Cheilinus undulatus. The sequence continues at coordinate 24,242,378 of NC_054869.1, read as the reverse complement.
GGCCATGAAGAACTACAGGTTATTATTAGGCCCACTCACAGACATTTCCTGGTCCCTGAAAGGCCCTGTAAACTGACTATACTCAGAACTCATGACAACATGTGGATCAGTAGTATTATTGCCAGACCCTTGGCTAACATTTGCTCCCTAGTGCTGGATCTAGTTAGGTTTTGCAACAGACTGGAAAAAATGTGTTGCAGGCCATGGCATGGATGCACTGGCGGACAGTAGGGCTTAACAATTTGGTTCCCAAAGAAAATATCCTATTCATTTTCTCCATAGCAGATTTGATTGATAGCCATATTATCAGAAGTAGCCAAGTCAGACCAACCACAAGCTACCCAAGTGTGACTCAATGGTATACACTCCTTCAGTAGCCAAAAGTTTGCAAGATATCACCCTCCTTTTTAGAAAAACATAGTTTATTCATCATCTCAACCCAAATACTACATTACCCACAAGTCTTTAGTGTCACAGCAACGTCTCTGATTGGTGGGGCCTCCATTTACCACAGAAATGGGCAACAAAAAATGTGTAGATAAGCAGTTCTCCTAAGTAATAAGTATTCAGCTTTAACACTAGAACTGCCAGGAATTTCATTAAAATGTACCTGTTGTTAGGGTGCATTGATTTTAATCACTATCATAAGCATTTTTTAACCACAATGAACATCTAACCACAAATAGAGACCAAGATCACTGTTGGATGATGATCTGTCCTTGGACTATGCAGTCCTGAAACTTCACCACCACCAGATTCTTCTTCACTAAAAGTATTAAGCAAGTCTGTTGACACTTAAAACTCATGAATCTCTTATTTGCCTGTGGAATCTGTGTCGAAGGTTGATTTATGACTTGTGACTAAGCAGTGCAGCAAGAGAAGAAGGAGACAATGTGCTTCAGTTGTAAAATCCATAGTTTACTTGGGTGAAGTAAAACTGTGGAAAAATCAGTGGTTTCCTATGGGGTAAATTTTACCCCAATCACAGTTCTAGGTAGAAATGGCCATTTGGATTACTGCAAACATTTTTTCATGACACCAGGTGCTAAAAAAAAGTTTTTTTTAGGAAAAGTCAAAGACTGACACATTTTAAAATGTAATCAATATAAAGTTACACATCATTACCTGATGGCAGTTCTAGTGTTAAGATAAAATTTGGTAATCATTGCTCAAATGGGACCCTAAATTGCAGCTCAGCCACAGAGAGCTTTCCCCCATCCCCTTCGTATTAAAGCTTGGATACTCTCTGATAAGCTTATGTGCAAACTAGATCGAAACCTAACCACAAGCAGCAAAAATGATGCAGATGAATTTATGAAGGGCTGTTTAATATAAAGTGTTTTGACTGGTAAATTCATACATTATTTGAGCCAGTTATGGATGAAAATATGAAGCGTTTGCACAGTTGCTTGCACACAATGCATGCTGGTACATACAGGAACTGCTGGCAGTGCTCCCTGGAAAACGTAGCTTTCCTGGTCAGTTTACCACACACTTAGGAATCCATTCCTAACATCAGCTTTACCTTTAGCACTTCTATAACAGCCTCATAAAACACAGTAAATATTTATTCTAATGTCTAGAAGATGGACACCACATGTATTAAATGAACTGTCAACTTTACAGGTTTTCAAGCTTGAAATGATTCAATTTCGGTATGCTTTTAAATGTGCTGGTGCTCTCTGCTGACCCAGTCAGACTTTAGAGAGTCTTCTGCAGGGTTCCTCTTCACAAAGCCACAGTAGATTAGATAGGACTGCCATTTATGCTGACACAGAATGGATGCTGCATCCGTCTCTCTGGATGTTTGCATGTGTGCTTGTGTTTCATTTCTACATCACTATTTTGTCTAGAGCAGTTTTGCTCACACAGCACCCGACTATGAAATAGGAAGCAAACAATTTGCTTCTTTTCAAACATTTGCTTTCAAATACTAAAAAGAAATATTAAAGGACAAATTTAGTGATTCTCATTGAATCTGTACAGACTTTGTGCAACATTAAAGATCAGATGATTTTGTTAGTAGTCTGTGTTGATATCTCTCTAACACCAACAGTCTGGTCTAATCACACATTACACAACCAAGCCTTTTCTGACCTCCAGCTAATCTCCTAAACCAATTTTAGCTTCCCTGTGCTAGTGTAAACAGCACTGGCACTCTTTGTGTGAACCATTAAGCTAATTGTATTAATGTCACTTTCTGCTGAGTGGGGAAAAAACACCAGAGGTTGTGCTTAAAGGATTTTTTTGACCAGCTGCTCTCTGTGTACTTAGTCCAAATGTAAATTCTGATTTAAAAAAAAGAAGAATGTGGATATGATGAAGAAAAATGTAAATATTGAACAGGTCAATAGATGATGGTGGAGACAAACATGATAGCTCAAATATTCTCCAAACAGAGGAGGGCACTTTTAGGGAAAAATACTTCATAGGCAGGACTTCTCCATTGAATAAGATGTTTGTATATCTCACCTGCATTACTTTAAAAAAAATCATTTGGTATTTGCTCTAACTTTGTTGAAACATTATCCTGAAGTCCTGAAGTAGAACAGGATTTGGCTTTAATAATGATTTGGCATGGCATCAGATTACTAAATCTTCAGTAATATTAGTTTATCAAGCAATTTCTAGCTGTTACAAAGGCAACACAAAATGCATTCTTCTATTGCAGTCAAATGTAAAAGATAATTTTAATGTTTCAACAAAGTTATGTTGTGACTGTTGAGCTTGGTTTCTGTGCCCGAGTCAGTGCTGCCTCTGAGTTTAGACCAAAGAGGAACAAATCTGCATGATGAACATGGTTTGAAAGCTTCCACCACCCTTAACAGCTTCTGTGAGGTGACACTAAACACTCGCTGCTCCTTAGCTGTCTCTGAGATGAGTGGACAGACTGTATTTATGAGTAGGTGTTTGATGAAGTGACAAATAGCCTGTTTTTCCACAATAATTGAGTCAGAATAGTTGAGTCAAAAACAGAAAGTTCAAAAACAGCTCCTTATTACTGGGGTTGGAAGCTAAAAAGGGTAAGCGGCACTTCTCTGCCTTCCTGACAGCAAATACCATCCACTCCCTGATTTAAAAAGGTCAGTCGTCAGAGTGGCATCTCTGTTATTAACCTGCTCCCATGGAAGCCTGTCTTGTCATGCTAACATTTAGCTTTCCACCTGCAGCCTCTGTGACCTTTCTCGTCTCCCTATTTAGCAGTAGAAATGACAAAGCAGTCTTTATGTTTACCTGCTTTTTATTGTACTCATAAAGGTCTCATCTGCATTTTCAAGATGTCTTTATATGTGCATTTGGTGTGTGATGTATGGCTCATAAATCCTGCTAATTTTTAGACCATGAAGCAGATTCTTTTCTTTCTGCCTTACATGTAAATCCTCCTCCTCACTTCTTCCTCTTTTGTCACTACAACACTCACAAAAAGATTTAAGAATTGAAAATTCATTTAGAATGAGCTCATAATCAACCTACTTTATCTGGAATTACGCTTTTCTCAGCAGGTAATAGAGGGATTATTCTGAGACTTGGGTAACTGTCATCTGGTCCAGGTCATGATCCAGTGAGCTGACGAGTCAGAGCAAACATTTATTCTTAATCCGGCTCATTCTGTACTTTAAATGGCTTCACAGAAGGAAATCTTGGCATAAGAAAAAACCTACACAGGCTACATTTGATTAACTTGAGTCTGGTAAGGTGGCCAACAGACACCGAGCCTCCTCAGTAGCCTTGGCAACAGAAATATCCATGCATCTAAAAACAGCTGTGCTGACAGAAATATGTCTAGTTGTTTCTTATGAATAAATCATCCAGCAGGAATCTGGGATAACAGGACAATCACGGTACACAAACAGTGAATAAGATTGCCAGCACATTCCAGCTGTTGAACGACTTAATGTAATACTGTGTTACATTTTGGGTGACATCCCACATTGTGTTCTGCAAAACAAATCCTTAAAAGTATGTAATTCTAGATAAGAAAGCCAGTGAATGTAAAAGGAAAAATCACTTTTTACATGTTTATCTTCTTCTACCAGCCACACAGAATTACAATGCAGAAGGCATCAACAGTGCAGCCTTTCCAGAGCCACACCAGTGTACATCCATAGGCCAGAATTATTGACCTATATGGACATGTTACCCACGCATCAGCACAACACTTGTTTTCTGATACGCACCAGCATGAAAACTTTAACACAGCTTATTAATTGCGTTTGAAGTACATATACTTCAGATAAAACAGAAATACCACCCCACCCAGCCCCCATTCCCCTACCAGAAAAAAAGTTAAAAATTGTAGATTCAGGGGAATACATCATTAAACCATGGAAATGTTCAATATATGGTCCCAGATCCCATCAAATGACATATCATCTGTCCTTATGACATAAGTTGGCGTAAGAAAATAGGGCTGTTTTTGCTCTCAAGCTTAAAGTATTTCCATACCATTGACATTTTAGCCACGGAATTGCTAACGTTGCTATCCCTGCTGCTTTGTTGTCTTACTTGTGTGTTTACAGCCTACGGCAAATTGAGCTGACATAACTGACCAGCTGGGCAGATCAGATCAAACTGCTTCCTGGCAATCAATTAAAAAATTCTTATATCAGCTCCGATCTGAACTGTGTGAATAGGATCAGGATACCCTGCCAAATACTTTCAGAAAAATCTTTATAACTGGCAGCATTTTGTTTAGAGATGCACGAATTATTGACAAAAAAATCAGGCTTTATACCAGTGTTTAATGTAACAATTTAGCCTGCATTTGATTCAGCAGATATACCAGATGTCAGCATAAAATTGATTGTACCTAGCGATAAAATATAGTAACTGATATCTGTTCATTCCACATTATTTGGCTGATAGATGATCTTTGTAAACATAGCCGATTTCACTTGATACTGCTGATATACCAATGCATTTGTGCATCCCTAGTTGTATTGCAAGACTTGTATCAGGCTCATTTTTGCAGTCTACGAACAAAGATTAATTCTCATTCCACCCTAAAAGTGAGTTTTTTGGTTTTAATATAAAGATTACTGCTGATTTTCCTCACTAAAATTGTGAAATTGTTGGTCTGAAAATGCTAATTTCTGTCAGGATTTACCCTGACTTGTGAAGTAAGAGGAGTGCTAAATACCCCAGCAATGACAAGCTGTTATTTTCCTGTTGTCCAAATTGCTGGCTATAATTACAACAAGGTACACCTGGTCTTAGAGTTGTGTATTGACATCTACAACAACGGTTTGTAAGCCCTTTAACATTGTGGAATGAAGTTAAATCAATACAGACCTTGTTGTACTGAAGTGGGAGGATGATGAATTAGTAGATAGAGTTTTATTATCTACAACCAAACAATTGTAAAGCTGTGGATTAATAAGATCCCATGTTGGTTCTTAGTTTTAATATATTTTATGTAAACCTATGATCATCTAAACATTTAATAGCCGAGAAGAAGAATATTAAACCAGTGACTGTCAATGTTCTAGTTGTATTTCAATTAATTTTGGGGGAGATAGCTGATGTACAGTACTGTTTCTGTGTCATTTAGGGTGTACCATGAGAACAGGGATGAGATCATAGCTCTGTTTAAGAGTCAGCTGTTGCTGCGTGCTTTTGTGTGTGTGTTGAACACACTGTTTCCAATTCACATGGTGCTGAGTCACCGTGTTCAGTGTACAGATCAGACTAAAAGCCTACAGTTCTGCTACTGGGGCTGCTAAAGATAAGCTTATTTTATGGGGATTTTTGCCACACAAATGAGACTTATTCAGGAGAGAGAGCTTATATAGTTTATCTCTAGGGACACTTACTAAAGTCTTAGAAATTTAGCCCTGTTAATGAGAGTTTTCATCAGGGTTATCTAAGCTTTGCACCAGCAGATTCAGTGAGAAGAATTTTAGCTCGGATACAGTGTTTTAGAATTTGTCCCGTACTAGGGAAGGCTATTAAATCTTGTTCTCTCCGCATTAATTTTGGCTTGTTAATTCTTAATTTGTCCCTCAGAAGTCCCTGACTGCTGTTATTTAATTTTTTCAGATTATCCTATTTTCTTTTGCAGGCTGATTTCAGAAATTGTTTCTGCAGATACTTAGAAACATTTCCTTGGTGACCATGACTTCATTGTCCTGTGCCAAAGATACAGTGACTCAATAAAAGGAAAAACAAGGCACAGTAAATAAATAAGATTGCATGCATTAAAAGCAAAAATGTCTATTTATTTTTCCACCTATAAGAGGTTGTGAAAAATGACTTAAGACGAACTCTTATCCTACTCTTTTTGTTTTGTAAATCACAGCTGTGTAGCCTCAAACCTGCATCTGGAATCTGTGCATGTTGACTTTGTCTGACCCATTAACACCTCCCCCTTCTTCTTGTGTCTTGTATTTTACAGATGTACCACTCTGACCATGGCGTAGACTTCCCTGACCTCTCCTTCCAAGTCCCTGGCAGTCCTGCAGAGCTCGACCCAGCAAACACAGTGTGAACATAGTGCACTCCACTTCTACCATTCCCTTCACCCATACAGAGCCTCCCCCTGCTCCCAGTCCCTTGCTCCTTCCCTCCCTCCTGGACCATGGACAGCCCTCCGAAGTTGTCAGGAGAGACCCTGATCGTGCATCACATTCCTCTTGTGCACTGCCAGGTGACGAGTGGACGTCAGGGTGGCTGCGGGGCCTCTCTTAAGAGGAGCAACCCTTTTAGTCCTCCGGAGAACCTGGGTTTGAGCCGCACTACTTCCCTCCCCGAGAGAGACGTCCTTCAGAGAGAGGCTTTACTCTACAGTAGTCTGATCCAGACTTCCAGCAGCCCCTGGTCCTCCCTCAGTGGAGAGAGAGAAAAGAAAGGTGGAGGGAGGGGAGGGAGCACTGCGAGTGATGACTCATCGTTTACCTCGAGCAACTCAGAGGATCAGCTGATAACTGCACACACATTACCTCGAGCCAAACCGAGGAACAGGAATCCTTTACGCCACAATCCATTCCTGCTGAATACTGAAGATGACGAGGATGAAGATGAGGATGATGATGGGGACAACCTCAGTGGCTACCTTGAAGATTCTTCTTTTCACCTCCACAGCGACACCAACTCTGGCCTTGATGACAGGATGGCTCCTTTCCACCTGCACAACCTAGGCTTTTCCTCTGAACCCTTTCGTCTGCACAGCTCAGTGGGTGGAAGCAGTCGGGACTCCCTAAGAGGTGTAGTTTCAGATCTCTCAAACCACTTAGATGACCTGGACATCCTCGGCTTGGACAGCCAGTGTCGCCATGGCAGCAGCTGCTCCAACATGTCAATGGATTGTGGAGAACAGGACTGGGGCGATGATGATGATGAAGAAGATGAAGATCACCCAATGAGATGTGGGCGAAGTAGTAAGACAGGATCCTACTCATCCAGCTCCTCCACACAGCACTGCTCCTGTTGCGTGCTCTCTCAGAACTACCCCCAGCACTTCCCAGAAGGCTTCTCTGAGCCGTTCTCAGAGTGCCAGCAGGGATACGGCAGTGACTCGTCCTGCAATAGCTCAGATGGTGTGCTGGTAAATTTCAGCGCAATCTACAACAAGATGAACAATGACATCCCAGAGAAACCTCCTGTATCTGGGCAGACCAACCTCAACAGCTCCACTGACCGCTCCTGCACCTCGTCTGTTTCCGATCCTCATGGAAACCAACATGACTCAACCAGAGGGGCTTTCTACTTGGACCTCCACACTTCCCCAACTGAACCTCCGATATTACAGCAACAGCCCTCCTGCACTGACAGCAACTTCCCTCAACTCAGAGAACCCCACCTATCCACCTCCTCCACCTGCTCCTGTGCCGTGGAGCACCAAGGGGCTCTCGACCTTGATGCCAACTGCAACTCTTTCCACCCTCCGCACTCTGGTTCATCTGGAGACCTGGCGTCCTGTCTGCAGAGTCAGGCACGCCTCGTTGTCGCCACCCAGAACTATTACAAATTGGTGACCTGTGACCTGTCGTCACAGTCCTCCCCAAGTCCTGCAGGCTCCTCGGTCAACAGCTGCTCCGATGAGAACAGCAAAGGAAGCCCGACCCCCACACAGCCAAGTGAATACTTCCTGTTCAGGCAGCAGGCTGATGAGGTGGGGATGGAGGAGGAAGAGGAAAATAAAGAATCACCTAAGGTGAGTGGAAAATCGTACTTCAGTGGTTTAAACAATTCATCATCTCTTTTCAAGAGTATCCAGTAGTCAAAGCCTTCATTACTGTTTGTAGAGCTCATAGATCAAATGGTTTCAATTAATTTAATTAAATTTAATTAATTAGTGATTATGGAATAGAGGGACCAATGCTTTATTGAGCTCTACAGTTCATAATGATGCCAACATTCTTTCTATGTATGATTCCACAATGGCAGCAAGTGAGGAGTTTGTACCCTTAGTCACCAGAAAATGGTTTTGTTGTGCAATGCTTCAAGCTTTTCTCCTCTGTAGGATTTTTTTTATTATATGGCATCAAAAGTACAATAAAACACATAAGAGGAGCAAACAACAGCCAGAAAACTCTTAATAAAAAGTCACTGGAATTAAAAGCAATTTCAATAAAATAAAAAAATCTGTGCTATGACAGTATATTTGAGATTGTTTTTCATGCTTTTTCTCCCAGTGACTGAATGGTCATTATTTTAGACAGGCCTGTTGAATCAATCAAAAAGTTAATCTTAATTTGTATTGTGCCAATTCATAAACAAAGTTATTTCAAGACACTTTTCAAGGAGGGCAGTTGTGTTATTTATAAAAAAGACCAAACATTTATCCACTATGAGCTCAATACTAAGCAACAGTCACCAAAGAAAAAACTTTGGTTTACTTGACGTAATCCCTGGTTCTTTGATAACAGAGTGAGGTGTTTCACTGTGGGAATTGCTTAGGCATGACCTATTTGGAAGCTCCAATGACACAACGTCTGTCTCTGACAGACAGGTCGGACTGTGCTAGGGGCACGCCCCCTCATACTATCACAGTCGACCCACCTCTGTCAAATCATTCTAGGCAGGTTTCTTACCGTGCCTATGCAAGGAGGGATGTGAAGGTGAAACACCTCACTCTGTTATCAAAGAACCAGGGATTACGTAAGTAACCCAAAGTTCTTTTTCTAACTTCGTTCGGTGTTTCACTATGGGAGATATAGACAACTCCCGGATTGCATGAGCATCCCGAAGCCATAAAATATTACAGACTTAGCACCAGTTCTCAAAGTGACCCAGGTGCGACTGTCTCCAGCACTGATTGTGCCACAGATGGCCCTGAAACATCCAGTCTGTAGAATCTGACAAAGGTATGAGGCGACACCCAGCTCGCAGCATCACATATGTCCTGCACTGAGACACCTCTAAACAGAGCCCAAGAGGTGGCCATGCTCCTAGTGGAATGGGCCCTCAGGCCTTGAGGGGGCTGCAGGCCCCTAACATGGTAGGCCAGAAAGATGCCTTCCACGATCCAGTGAGGTAGCCTCTGACGAGATAGCGGCTTGCCCTTATGACGAGTAGCCCAAGACACAAACAGCTGATCATTTTTCCTGCACACTGCTGTGTTATTCTCATACATGTGCAAAGCCCATACTGGGCAAAGATTTGGTACCAGATTTAGGCAAGAGAATAAATGCCTGGACTACAAGTTAAGACTAAAATGTGAGGACTTTTTATGGACTAAAACTAGGCTAAAGTGTTTTTGAGTTTTCATCGACTAAAACTATAAAGGGTAAAAATGACTAAAATGTGACTAAAACTAAAAAGCATTTAATCCGAAGACTAAGACTGAGACAAAAATTAAAAATAGCTGTCAAAATCAACACTGCTCTGAACAAAACTCGTGGTAAACAGTCATCAGCTAAAGCGATGTTGGTCTCAAAAATGGTTAAAGGGAAAAACAGAAAGAGAGAAGATAGAGATACAGAAAGCAAGGAGTGGAAAATGAAAAGAAGAAAAGGCAGGTGAAGAAATAGAGCAAGGGGAGATTCAGACAAAGAATAAAGGAAGGTGCAGAAAGCATGAAAATGCCACATATAATTGATTAATCTTAAGTAGTGACAATCAAAAATCATCATCACAATCCTCACTTTTGAGATACTATCAAAAGTCAAACAGTTAAGTCAAGAAAATTTGAATAAATCAAACAGCATGTGGAGAAAGCAGTTTGGCAGGGAAAGCACTAATGAAACTAAACATCATAGAATAAATCAAACTGAGGGCCCTGTGACACTTGGTTCCAAATAGCCATGGCACTGGAATGAGTCTGACCGTCTTAAATTAGATCCAGCCTCCATCTTGACACAAGTGGTGTCTGAGGATTATTTTGGTAGTTATGTTAAGCTCAGGGCCATTACTACGAGTCAGAAACAGAGTCACTGTGTCAAAGATTAAATGCTGTGTGAAGGCAGTTGAGGCATCTGGTTTGTTGTGAATTTGTTCCCTTGAACAATCCTTAGTTTAGGAAATCTGACTGCTCTGTTGTGTTCTTTCTTTGTATTTCTCTTCATTCAGCGTGATGATGATGATGTTGATGGAGAGGAGGACGAGGAGGAAGAAAAGAAGAGGAAGAATCAGCAGGCAGCTGGTGGAGCTGAAGCTGCTCCAGCTATGATTGAAGGCCAGGTGTACGTTAATGTCTCCCCACCCATGGTCACCAGGGGTGTTATTGGAGGCGGGACCTCATCAGGAGGCCGCCCTCGTTCTCGTAGCTACGACCGCAACCTGGACAAGTCTCCATCACCTCGACTTGGCTCTCTGGAGCGGATGTTGAGCTGCCCTGTCAGGCTCAGCGAGAACGCCGCCCAGACTCCACCTCCTCCACCACGAGTCACTTCCTTTGCAGAGATTGCAAGGAGCAAGCGGAGAAACGGAGGCACTGGGGGGTCGCCTTCAATGAAAACAGTTGCAGACCCCTTCTCTTCCACGTATTCCACCCACTCTCACTCCTCTGTGGATTTCTCTCCAATCCTTGAGCAGCATGTGGAGGCTGACAGTCATGACCTGTCACCTGTACCCTTCACTAGGTGTTACAGTCATGGAAGCATTGAGCGACAGCTGGAGGGAGCAAGGGAGAGCAGAGCTAAGGCTGAAGGTATTTCACTACTTTAACACTGCTTAATCTCATTTATTATTGGTTAACTTCTACTAGCAGTGACAGATGTTCTATGACTGATCTTATAAAGTAACCCTGTGCACATGTGTACCAGTGTTGATACAGAACATAGAGTTACCTTCTTGTGTTTCTGAAACAAATGTAGGCATGACATTGATAGTTGACTAAAGTTTGGCAGCTGGACCACTAAGGTCCAAGGTCTTAAAGACTACTGATATTACTCTGTTAATTTCAGCTCAAGCAGCAACCATCAAAGTTGAAAACAAAGCCAATGAGAAAGTGGAAAACATGCAGTTCCTTTTATGTCCGCTTGAGGCTGGCACCAGAGGCCTAAAGCCCCATTAACACTTGAATTATATTTCCCATTTTTACAGCAGACATTAACATGTTTACAGCTGGTTAAAAAGATGGAATCACTATAATAACTTTATTGACACTCTGCAGGAGGTTAAAACTTTTAATAACACATCTGTTCTGATAATATTGAGCCATAAAGCTGTAAAGCCTTACAAAAATAGGGGAGACTGTTGTGATTGATAGGTGGGCACATTGTAGCTGTTCGCTTGGAGACCTGAGATTTGAAAGTTATAAGGAGTTAGCATTTCCAATCAGGGGACCACCATCATTAAGCTTCAGCAGAAACCAGTGAATAATGTTACTTGGATTACGTCCACGTTTTACACATTCTTTTGTTCATCTACAGTGGGGGTAATTACTGGACCCTCCATTATCTCTATTACAAAAAAGGTTCCTCCTTTTATAAGAATCTTAAAAACAGTGCTCTATGGTGGGAGAAACCACTACCAGAAAAAGATGTTGGAGCTTAATTTCTTTTTAGCATCTTTGCCAATAAAGAGCATTGAAGAAAACAAAGGTGGATGCAGCTAATAAGTGAGATGTCAGTAGGAAAAATGTAAGTGCCTGCATGCTTTTTGTAATTTTTCCTGACAAAACAGAGATTTTAGCCAATCACGCTTTGCAAAGCCTGGCTTTGATTTCTGTTAAATTAGATGATGATCTCTCTGCAGATATTTACCTTGTACTGTTGCAAAAATCACAATCTTATTGATAGTCAGCAGATTAACTGAGAAAGCCAGACTAGTCATTTGAATTATCAGTTTGAATCCTCATTACATCTTCAGAAGCACAGAAACATTTCCACAGTGTAGAAAAAGTTTCACACTGTGGAGATGTTTTTGTTCCATTTGTACACGTTTTTGTTTATTTCGGCCTTTCTAGACTTCCATTATGCATGTCAGAAAATCTCCTGATGCCAGCATGTATATGTGCTTCAAACAGAGTGCCTTAGAGCGTGTATCCTCAGCCTTAGAGAGAATGATGTGAGAAAGACTCGATGTGGGCCGAACATGTTTTGAATATCAATCAAGTTAGATAGGCGATAAAGGTGCAACACCCCCCCTGATGAGCTCTGCATCAGCATGCTGACTTTGTGTTTGCATATCTGCATTTATGTGTGTTCAGTGAGCCCGTAGGCCTGAGTCATCCCAGAAACAAGTGAAGGTCAGGAAAGTTACACAAACTCCTATGTGGTGATGGACAAAATGGTGTTACCTCTCTCTCAGCTAACTATTTACTTGCTGGGGTTTCACAGAAACATGCTATGGCTTCAGTTGAGCTCATGGTTTAATAGATTGTTACAAGATAACTTAACTACTGAGTCACAAACGAGAAAGGCATTATTCTATTCCTGCCACATCCTGTTGTCCTGCTCAGCAGCTGCAGCAGTTGTGTCTGTCTGACCTCTCTGCAGAAGGACACAGATGAAAAACTTTAGTTCCTGGAGGGATTGTCAGAATATATTTTCTCTATTGAAATAAACCAAAACTATTTTAAGTAGCACTTCTGGGAAAAATATGATACAATACTCGAAAGGGATGCATTCAGAATTTTCCCATGTGTTCAGAATAAATAGAGGAACTAGTCTGCAGCAATATGGAGGGAAGTCTGGCAAACATGGACAAACCTGCCCAAAATAGACACAATATTAAAACTACTGTAAGGAAATTTTAGTTTGTGTTGAGTTTGGCGCCACCTGTGGACACAATGGGGTTATTCATGTGTTTGCCGATATTGCCCGAAAATGTTAAAGTGTTGTTTAATGAAAAATATCATCATTCAGCAGACTTATTTTATGGATATTGTACATGCGAGTTTACTTTAGCTCACAACAGACACTCCATCACAGTATGAAGCTCAGTTTCAGCTGCCTGCTGTGTGTGTTTGGTTGGATAAACACACACACATAAACAGCGAGTGTTTGAAATTCTTTTGGAATGAGACCAGGACTGTAATAAGTGAGTGTACCAGAAGAGGAATGCCCCATAAAGCTCCAGCTGTCCCTTTTTATACTGACTGGAGCTTCCATAATCACTTTCTCAAACTAGATCTCCTCTGTAGAAATTTCTAATGATGTTATTTTGACATGCTGAATTAACAGACTACCTCTGCTGGCTTCTTAAACTGGTTATGTAGACAGAACAGGTAAAATGGAGATTGGCTTAATCAGTAGATGACAGCTTTTAAGGTTTCATTTTCAGAGAAGTTGTGTTTCAGAACAGATCAAATTTCCAGAAAAAAGGACATTTCATGTGGATGTACACTTTTACTAAAAGATTACAATTATCAGCAATTTTATTGGCAAACAGTTTTCTTTCTCATATTAAATGGACTTTCTTTAGGGATTATGCATTAGTGTTTTACCTTTCCTATCTTTCAATATGAATGTAACCTTTAACCCAGTTATGACATAGCCATACAGTGTGGACATTATGTGGGTCAGTATGCAGGAATGTAGACATGCATTCTCACCTTTCACCGTACAGCTTGAAATAAAACTTGAACTCTGTAGACCAAAACCACCATATTAACCATTCCTGCAGAATATTTCTCATTTTTACTGCTGTCTTCAAAAGGTGCTTGGAAATTACATGTCTGGTGTAATAATCACTGGAAAGAGAGTCTTAAAGTCAGTAGTGACCACCCAGACTGAACCGTAATGTAGCATTACTGTAACTGGGTTCTGCAATAACAGGACTTGGGACTGGGGAGGTCACGTTGTCCTACGGAGAGTGCTAAATATGTTTTGGACATCTGGAATCTTTCTCAGATTAAAAGATATAGCTTAGAAAATGACAAAGTGAATCCAGCTTATTACAATATTATACCATCGCGGTATACAGTATTATAGCCACATGATTTAAAACAACCAGGGGTGGAAAGTAACTAATTACTTTTTCTCATGTTACTATAATGAGTAGATTTTTGGTACTTTTTGAGTACATTTTGATAGAACTTTTGCTTCTACTTAAGTACCTTTATACCAGACCAACTGCACTTTTACTTGGGTTCAATACTCTTGTACTTTTTCTGCCTCTGTTGACTACACAGTAACATAAAGTAAGACTGATTCCACATTACAGCCCAAACCAGCTGCTGTACACAGCAAAAACTGGCGTAAATAACTCAGGGTTAACCAGAGTTGATTTTTACTCCATTTTGTGTTGGAGTTATTTGTTATTTGACACTGTTGATGCACCAGTGTTATACAGTGATCCCTGATGGGGTTCTTTTGCTTATGTTTCTGGTGGATTGTTGTTGTTTTCGATGTGAGATACATTTGTACCATAAGTGAGTTATCCACTGAGCTCCCAACCTGTGGCTTTAGGTGCTCCCATAGGACACAGTGCATTATTATGCATGGCCTTGGCTCTCGGCTTTGTTATTGCCAGAGGAGACCCACCTTACCACAGATTTTCAAGAGTTACTGCAACTCTGTCATATTGTAAAATATTTAACATTTTAAAGGAGTAGTTTAACTATACTGTTACTATGTAGTGTGGACCAATACAAACACTTTTAAAGTGTTTAATTTAACTCTATATGATTTTATTAAACACTGTCATTTTGCTGTGTATTTTACTTTATTATAGAGGTGTGACTTTACCCACACAACCTGGTTGGGTATCTATTCTCTTGTTCTTCTTGCCAGTAAGGTTGGATTTTACTGTACAGTTCTTTAGTAGCTACTCAGTGCAGTATTTTTACTTGCACTGAAGTACACTGTAAGCAGAGTAACTGCACTTTAGTACAATAGTAGTTCCACCTCTGAAAACAGCATCTTACAACACATCTAAATACTGCATCCTATTTAGACGGATTGTCTGTTTGACAATAGGCCTACATCTTTTGTAGGAGTTCTGTGATTAATTTTAGACCATCTTCTAACACAGGCAGTGTAGCTGCCTGAAAATGGCCACACAGTCTCCACACATTTATTGTAAAAACAGCACATTACACAACAGATGTTTTATTCATGATGACAATCTAGGGATATCGTAGGTATTTTTAAATGTGGGGACATCATATTTACCTGCCTTGGACTCTGACTGTCATTTTAAGATGAATAAACATGATTCAACTGTATAGAAAAGTACATGTGAGTATGGATCATGGTAGCTGTATTTAAAAAAAAAAGAATTGGATTTACACTTAGTGGTATCATGATTACTCATGGCAAAATGCTGTGACAGAAATTCAGTCAAAGAACACGAAACTGTAAGTGATACAGTGACCATCCTGGTACTACAATATGACTGCCAGCCTGACACATAACGTTTTGATGGTGTTTTGGTAGCAGTCAGTGTTGGTTTTCAGTGTTACACTTCAAATATTCAAATGCCATTGCAAAGGCATCATTAAGGTGAATATTATGGTGGCACTTTATATAAAGAAGCAGCTTTGTGGGATGTGGAAAAGACTAAAATAAAAGGGTAATAAATGAGGAATAAGTCTTCCCTAAGAATAGGAGATGTCTTCACATAGCTCAAAAACATGCTCTTTTCTCTGCCACTCCTCATACAGCCTGTGATGGTTTAAGATGTTAATGAGAGGCTGTGCAGCATCACTTCATATCTATTATTCATCAGACATCACTTCACTCAGCTGCGTTGTTTCACTGCAGCATACAGGCCTCTTTGACAGCCTTTGGGAAGCAGCATGCTCGCTAATGATGCTAACATGACGCTGAAGCTGCAAAGGAAAGGATCTGGCCTTCTAATGGATTCATTTTAGAAAGAGAGGAGAGGAGCTGATGAGAGGGAGGGGAGATTGAGAAAGGAAGGAAGAGAGGAAGAAAAAAATGCAATTAGAGTGATGACAGAGCAGTTGGAGGAGAGACAGAGAAGGGCTGTCTTCCATCCCCATGTGAGCTCAGGCCTGCTGGGTGTGTAGTCTTCGTCCTTCCTTCATTGTGTTTCCACTGCAGTTCAACGTCGCCCTCTGTGGTTGAGAGGCGGCACTGCAGCCATCTCAGGTGGCAGCGGTGGGCCGGCCCTAGGGTGACAAACAGCTTGCGCAACAGAGTCAACGTCACACACGCTTCATCTGCTATACACCGCACTGGATCTTAGAACACACACATAGAACGAACAACACACAACACACCCATATACAGGCACACTTGACACACACAAAGGGAGAGAAACACGCACAGATTTCTGACTCAGTGGCTGAGAAGAAGTGCAGAAAAAGGCTTCTCCTCCTCGCTGGTGTCTCTCCTGATGCAGTGCCTGTAGGTCTGTTCTGTATGTGTTTGTCTGATGATAGGGTATGTTTGTGTGCACGTGAACCTCAGAGCAATGTCTAACAGTGGCATGGTTGTCTGTGATAAGGGCTCTGTGACTCATGACTGGGCAGTTTTCTGTTAGTCTGTATTTTCATTTTGAATCTAACCTCCATGTTCAGACTGCTACAGAAAGGATTATTGATCAGTGATTTCATTAGTACAACTATCATCAATTATGATTATTTACTTCTTTATTTACTTGCTGGTTCCTGTTTCATTATTGTGAACACTTTGTTTTGTTTTAGTCTCTGAATGTTTTGGTTTTGACTAATGGCTCAGACAAAGCAATATAAAAGTCACTTTAAGATTGTGATGAATTATTTCCTGAGTTTATTAACATTTTATTAGTTTGAATTTCAAAAAGCAGTTAGCATATTAAATACAAATACACTGTTCCCTCTAAGTTGATGGAAATCATGCACTGTTCCCCATATTTAGCTTTGAATACGACATTTTACTGGGATTTTTTTAGCTTTTTAAAGTGGATAGTCCCAAAAACGGAAGGGAGAGTGGGGAACAGAGGTATACTTTTAACCCAGTCTGCCCGTGTCAATTGCAACTGACTCTGTACATGGTGCATCTGATCGGCCCTGAAATTCATATCGGTAGTTTTTTTGTCCTTTGTGGTAATGGTATTATATTGCGGAATTACAAATTAAAAGAGATAATGCATTTAAATGTGTAGTCGGTTGTAACATCCCCCCTTCTCCCCTAAAACAAGTCTGTGATGACGTGCTCAATTTATTTCTGAGCATAAGATCACTAAAGTTCACTTCCTCGTAACTGAACCTGTTTTAAATTTCATTTCTCTCCTACTGAGGCATGTCAAGCTGTTACTGAAAACACCACATTTCCTGATGTGTTGTTTTTCACAATTAAAGCCCTCGAGTAACATAACGACTACAGACCTTTATTGTGAAGAAGTTGTTTGAAATAGCATGTTTATCACTGATTTAACTTAGCAGAGGTGCTGTACAGAGCCACTGTGTTTACAGCTGCATTACCAACCTTTCTTAACGCCACAGCCTGCTTCTTTGAATCATCACAGGCTTTACACAAGCGAGTCATCACACCTTAAGCACAGCCACAGCCATTACTATATGAATCACTGTCATACCAGTACACAGCTTGTGTTGAAGCCCCAGAGGTCGACAGAGTCGCTGTGCAGAGCAAGTACACTCACTGTATGTTGCTGTTATCAAACACATTAATCTTGAAGAGGAAAGAACAAATTTTAACTCATCACTGTGCTTCACAGTCATTACACTGACACAAACGGTAGACGTTTTGCTCACTACCTGGCTGCTCTTTTGTGTCAGAGTGAAACATGCTGATGACTGGATTCAGATTAAGCTGTTGTCTGTCACACGTCGCTCTGCTATGCTAATGGTGGCTTTGGTTATGCCAAACACTGCAACACAACACATGCGTTTAAACAGATGATGACAGTATTACTAAAATCCACTCCACAGCTGAAATGATACCGTGTGAAGGTTTACCACCCACCATTACCCGAACATAGTGCCTTTTTAGCCCCTTTTTCTTCCTGTTTAGTTCTTCTTTATAACTTTTTATATGTATATTTATTTCACCCACAGCAGGTTACTTTTCACAATTATCACTTCTTTGATTTTATGTTTTGTGACATTGTCTGTCTCTTATCCAATAAAAACAAATTGGAATGCACAACTCTGAGGGTAAAATAAACCACATTTTGTAAGCATAGATACCTAAAAAGAACCAATAGGAAGACAAAAGAGGAAAAAAGACTGTAAAAGAAAACATCACCTGGAAAAATATGAATCCTATTAGATTTTTCCATTTTTTTTTAGGCCCTCTTGTCGTCTTAATAAAGATTTGGTTTTGGGCTTTTTATGCCTTTATTTATAGAAGAGGACAGTGGGTACAGTCAGAAACAGTAATGAGAGAGTGGAGAATGACATGCAGGAAAGGAGCCACAGGCGGGACTTTAACCTGCACCTCCCATTAACATGGGCCATCTGGTGTCATTATTATCTATTGAGCACATTTTTTTATTTATCAGGACACCAACTTTCTTCAATTAGTTAATTGAGGTCCGTAAACTTCCAACTTTTTTAAAGAGTCACTGCTTTTTCTTTGGCATTGACATGGAGTCAGTTGTTTGTGGTGCTGCTTTATTGTATTATGTTTTACTGAAATGTTTTTTAAGATTAAATTCTGATGATAAAAGAAAAACTGTTAGAAATAAAAGCCATTATTGACTCCCCTAACCCTCAATTCTGATGTTTCTGCACTGTGATAAACTGACCATAACTTTTGTTTCTCTACACTCTTCTATCCTCCCTCCATCCCTGCTGTCACTCTCTTTCTCACCAAGGTGGTCTCTCTAGTTCCTCCGATAGCCGGCCAGCAGTGGTCCGCTACAGAAAAGACCAGCGGCCCACTACTCTCCCAATCCAGCCCTTCACCTTCCACCACCAGTTTGCCCCTAAGCCCCCTCAGCCCAAGCCCCTTCTGCCCATCCTGACGGGCTACGTCTCAGGGATGCAGGCTCACTCCAGCTCTGGCTCAGGCTCTGACTCCGGGGTTCCACTGGTGGAGGGCGGCGAGGATGCAGCTGATAATGTCCACAGGTACCAGGGGACTCTGGCTACAGCAGGCCCTCCACCTGGCTCAGTTAGACCTTCGCCTCTCGGGAGCTACTCCCCGGTTCGTCTCCAAGGGACAACCAGCTCTGGTACCTGCTCCACCTGCACCCCAAGCCCCCAGCCACCGCACAGCCTCTCCTGCCCGCTTTCAGCAGGACTTGGACCATTGCACACCCCATCTAAAGGGAAACAGGGAGGGGGTTCGGCGCCTTTACTGTCTACTCCGCCACCTCCATCTCTGGGGATGAAGAGAGGGGTGGTGCCTCCGATGCTTCCGGCTGTGCAGGGACACTGTTTCCATCGTGGAGCTCTGCCCAGTATACCTGCTCTCCATGGCGACACTCTGAGTCCATTGGGTTGTCTGGACTCCGGAAATCATATGGAGGGAGGCAAAGGACCTGGAGCAAGGACACACAATGGTAGGCTCCAAAGTAATCTAGAGATTCTATAAAAAATCTGTACAACTTCATCAGATTTTAATACCTATTTCTTTAAGTTTACCTGATATTTTCCAGTGTACATGGCAACAAAAAATTATTAGATTCACAAAAAATTTTTGAAATCTTTTTAGTTCTTAGGGGTTAAATTAAACATGTTAAATGCAATTCTTCCTCTCCTTTCAAAGGGGGAGAAGACTGTGAAGTCACAGAAATATTCTCTACATTACTTGGTGAAAACAAGACTTCATAATTCCCAACATTCCCAAAACACTTTGGTGTGTTTTTGGTACGTTAAAGGAAAGAAACGTAAAACATTGAACTTTTTCTTCATTGGGAACTTAAAAACTACATATTGCCTAAAGCAGTGATTCTTAGCTGGTTTTGTATCAGCACCAACCATCACCTGCTAAAGCAGGTATTACAACCCAAATTTCCAAGCAATTTCTATTACTTGAATGTTTTTAAATGCAGAATGTTGCAGTTTGGGTCTGAAATGGAACAAAACAAATGACTGAACAAAAAGACAGCCAAAACAAGCATGTTGAAAAACTGTGCCGTTACAGGAGCCCTGATAGGATATGCTATTGCTAGCATACATTTTATTTTACTCTTTTGCCCATGGGAATATGATTTTTGGTTGTTTTCTAGAGATCTCAAGAAATGAAAAGAAATTATCACAAGATATTGAGATAAGTTGCGATCTCAAAAAAGAACTTGTTAATACAGAAAATGGCATAAGATAATACATAAGGATGAATGCTTGCTTGCAGTTCAGGCTTCTTTTTATATTGATAAAAAAATAATACTTCTGAAATATTAGGTTTTTTTTGCCATTAGCAATATATCCAGTCCCTGTTAAGTAATGTCTACTACCTTCGTCTGGTCCACTTGTCTTTGTCCATTGTCGTACTTCTCTTTGGAACCAAAGTTTTATCAAGCAGAGATCTTACTGATGGAAGAGGATCTTCAAGCTCCTGCTTATAGTTTGTTGTGGTTGCCATAGTGGTCTAAACCAGGGGTGTCCAAACTTTTTCCAATGAGGGCCACGTTATAAGGCACACTGAAGTCAGTAAATCCAGTCTAATTTAGGTAGAGATGTGTTTTATAATTGGATATGCTTAAATGGCTAGTTAACACCTGGTCAGAATGAGAATGACATTCCGTGTACAAGAGAATTTACAGTGTTGTCTCAGTTTAAGTCACAACAAAGCACATCAATAATAGTTGTCCTGTCAAAATGCTTCTTTACAGAATTACCACAGTAGCACTGCCTAGCCATGAGGCTAACAAATAAACTAACCTAAATAAATTCATAGCATCTTCACAGACAGTAACTTCTCTGTGTTTTCTTATTGACAGATGAGTATAGTTTTGTGTTGCCTTCCCGGACGAGCCCCCATTTTTCATTTATGTTTTAGAATTTGGTTCAGGCCACATTTGGCACCTGCGCCATAGTTTGGACACCCCTGGTCTAAACATTCATCCCATGGTGTATTTAGATCAGTACATGTCTGTACTGTACTGAAAGCCTTGTGCCAAAATGTTTCCGTGTGAATACTGCACTGTAAAAACCTTTAAGGAACTGAAATGTTTCAACTCTGAGTTTTAGGATAGAAAACTCACAGTTTAAGTTGCTGTATAGGATTAATTCAGTAGAAGCCTCTGCTTTGAAATCACTTGTTTCAATACATAGTGGGCAGATTTAGTCTGACTCTAAATCAGTCCATCTTTTCTGTCCGTCCACTCACCATGCACACGAGTCCAAAGAATCAAGTAATCTAGACAGAAATTAGGCTGCCAGGGTTGTGACAGCTGCTCTTTTTTTTTTTTTTTTTCAATCATTCAGTGCTTATGTACTCTTTTCAACAAGCTAAGCTCTTCTCCTCTTTCTCTCTCCCTTCATGCATGAAATCAAACCTACATCTGCCCTCCCTTCACCTTTTTCTTCCTGATTTGCTCCAATATTTTTCTTTTAACCCTTACTCAACCACCCACTCCTCCATGATAACCCCAACATCCCACTCCCCAACAGCAAACCACCTCTCTCCCCAGGCGCTCAAATGGAGAGAGTACAGACGTCGAAACCCTCTGGGAGTGGAGAGGGTCTCAGGGGTCCACTCTTCTGCAGGACCAGGATCCCTCCCTGGGAGCCTGGAACCTCGGAGGGGTGGGGGACCAAGACCTGCCCGACGGAATGTGTTCGACTTCCCCTCTGCCCTCTCCAGCAACACACTGGCACGGCTAAATGGTGCTCAGAGTTTCACTCAAACAGTTAGAACAAAAGCAGAATTATAGAAAATCTAGATTGTTCTACTTAAAGTTGTTGTACTCTGTAAGGAGTTCAAGGTACGAAGAAAACATCGTCATGTTTGTGTGTTTCTATGTGTTTCTTAGGAGTCAGCCAATCAGCGAAGTTACAGCAAAGCTACAGCGACTTCCTACCGGACTATTTCTCCCTGACTGAGAAACCTCCAGAGGAGTTCTGCCTCTCTCCTGATGCTTCAACCTCCTCCTCCTCCTGTTCTTCATCACAGTCACACATCTCTGTGGACCTGACACAGAAGAGAGGTGAGGCCCTGTTTGTGTGATTGTGTTAGTGTGCTGCATTTGGGACAGTAATGGTGGAAATCAGTGGGAAGTCTCTAAATATTTAATTGCGGATTGAGCAAATGTGGACATGGTTTCCTGTTGAAGCTCTGGGTTTGTTCAGTGCTGTTTGTTAGCCTCACTATAGTGTTTGTAGAGATTTTTGAGTCTTATGATGATTATATAACATTTCCAGAAATCTTGTTATGAACTCAATAACCTAATTACTTCATTAAAAGCGTTAAAATATAGAAAAATTGTTCTAGTTTCAGTTTTTGTCTAAAAACAATATACTTCTAGTACCTTCTTTTGACAGAATTTTCCTTAAGAATATCCGTTTTCTTTTTTTAGATTTAAGTTTTACATTTATTATAAGCACTCATGTCGGTGTAGAAAAGATAAATTTAGGTCGAGAATGTAATAAGACATTACTTGGTTGTGCTCTCCAGACCAATGGAGTTAGGGTTTTTATCACATGACATTTTGAATGAGAAGTCAGTCACAAGAGAAACAAGGTGTCTCAGACTTGGCAAAAAGAAGCATTTATTGAAATAGAAAAGTGTTATGTGCATTTGCTTAAGTACTGTATGCTTTGGTTGATGCCTACTTGGTAGGTAGGGGTCTAACACCCTTGAAATTACCCTTTCAAAATCCATGCAGTATTTAAACATGGTGCTTACTGTGTTATCTATTATCACAGCAGTGGCACAGGAAGTGGCAATTCAGGAAATGACAAATCAGTGCACTGCAGTCAGTCGAACTTCACCCTTTAGGGTCAGATAGGTACTCTTTGGCCCAAACCTAAGGATGCCTAAAAAGTAGGATGTTACAGATCAGTTATTTTGGTTCCTTTCTCAAACTGTTGACTGCAGAAATGCAGAAATGTACATTCCACCGGTAAAGATGAGACAAAAGAAACACCTGAAGATTTGTAGTCATCTGTTGACATATGAAAAAATATAAGCAGATTTAGATATTCACTGTAGTCCTCTTTAGTCTCTCCACAGCAAATTATAAAACAGGGCCATGATGACATTTAGTTATTGTCCTGTTGCCTGCAGAAATTATGTCAGAAAAAATTAACTAATTTAAAGTTGTGTGTTTTGGTTCCTTCAGACTTATTGAGATGATTTGTTGCGAGGTTTCTCTTCTTATCCAGTCTCTTTGCATCTCTTTTTGGGCCTGACTTTTCACAGACTTTATTTTCCTCTTTAAAACAGAAAATCCCCTTGGTTTCACAGACTGCATCCCTTATTACTTTGTTCTTATAAATAGAAGTCTTAAAAATCTATCAGTGACAAAAACATGATTTCTGTTTTGATCTATAAAAGCTTAAAACCATTTCAGACAACTACTGTTCTACAATGTCCACAGACTCCAATATAAATCCTAAATAGTCAATTATAGGATCCCATTTCCAGAGCCTGTGGGCTACTGTTGTTGTTGTGAAGAGCAAGGACTGAAAAGATGTTGAGAGGTGGTTTAATCAAGTGCCTCTCACTGCAGAAAGGCTACTTGACAGTGTGGAGAGTAATTCAAATCCTCTTCTTGAAGCAGCAGGGTGTCAAATAATGAGAGGGGAGGTTTATCTCCCAGTGTGGACAAACAGTTTCACTGCTGGAATACACTTAAACAGGAAATACATTCACTGAGCCTTTGCTTCACCTCTGTTTCAGAAAGGTTGTGACCCTTAGATGTGTTGTTAAGTTAGTGTAACTGAATGAACAATTAGTAAAGTTCATGAAGAAAAAATGAATTGATATTCATATTGTTTATAATCTTACCACCTTTGATATTCAGGATTTATTTCAGCAGACACCGAAAGCAAGTACTGTATGCACATGAGGACAGTCCCAGCTATATGGGACCCCCTTTGAAAACAAAATAATTCCTCTCAAGGAGCTATCCCTACAATAAAAATTTCACAATATGTTAGACAATATGAACCACACAAAGTGGAGGAAATGAGCAGAAAATAGTCAAGCTGAATTATTCCTTGAAATAATACAGAAGGAAAAATTTTAGGTTGCATTCACAGTAAAAAAAAAAAACAAAAAAACAAAACACTGGTACTTGTAGCTATAAAGGATATTACTAAACTATTTCTGCATTCTTCTTTTTTTAAATCTGGCAGGTTTGGTGAAAGCTGTGAACACAGCCGTGGATCTAATCGTGGCACACTTTGGCACCAGTCGAGACCCAGATGTGAAGGTAGGGGTGGATTTGGTCAGTGAGAATGACAGTGTTTATTGATCTACTTCACTATGTGTGCAACATGCATAGACAGTAAGTTTAGGAGCGCCTCTAACTACTTTCTCACATTGAGTTGGCTGCTGCAAGTCAAGGCTGATGTTTGTTTTCTCTTACCATAAAATCTCTCCTGCTCACACACCTTAATACATCATCCAAGTATAAAAGCATAAACAGGAGTGGCAGTATTTTCAGAGGTCAGGATAAGTTAAAGAAGCAAAAGTTATGTGATTCAAGGTTAAACAATGTTTAAATGCTATATGAATGCCTGTACAGTGTAGCAGAGTTGTTTAATAACATAAAACCTTTGTCTGTGTGGTACTTTGTACAGTCAGATAGAGCCATCTGTTTTCTGAGTCAATAGTACATTTGTCTTGGTTTAATTTATGTAATGATTAATTTCAATTGTAAAAGCTTAATTAAGTCTTAAAATTTATTTCTGCCTTCTCTCTGAGACTTGATCTGCCATTGCATCATGTTCATTTTGTTTCTTTTGATAATGTAGATCCAATAAAATGATAAGGAACTTTAATGATAAACCTAACCACTGATTAAATCATCCAGTCCAAAGCCCTATCCTTGCATGTCTTTTGTCAGGAAGTTGAATTCCTGTTACATTGTGTGTTTATTTAAACAGATTCCAATAAGAATAATTTATGTGTCCTTCACATGGGATTATTCCAGAGGGCGAAAGTGCAGAAACATCCTGTTAGTTTTCAATCTTTCTAACTGCTCTCAACTCTCCTCTGTACTGCCAGGCTAAACTTGGGAACAGCTGGGTGAGTCCAAACGTGGGTCACCTCATCCTGAAGTACCTGTGCCCAGCTCTGCATGAGGTTCTGCAGGACGGTCTGAAAGCCTACATGCTGGACCTGATCATTGGACAGCGGCGCTGTCAGCCCTGGAGTCTGGTGGAGGCCTCCACTCAGCTTGGTGAGGACTGCTCATAGATAAGGGGCCAACACTGTGTTTATTTAACTACCTTTGATAGTTTCCTGTGCTCCATACAAACTTCTACTGAAACAAATTTACTCTAACTATTATTACTGAATAATGCCACAACTTACCGTTTACTGCTACAACTAAACCAAAATCCTTGTGATGGTTCTTGAGAATATTTGGCCTTCAAACCAGATTTATAACATGAGTCTACAGAGTTCAAGGAGGACATTCTTTATGCACATACAGTTTTTACTAAACAAACAAACTTCTATAATGTTCAAGTGAAAACATATTTCTACAGAGTAATTTCTGTTAAATAAAACTATGCAATGTAAAATAAGTGACTGCATAACTATTCAACCCTTTCAAGTCAGTATTTAGTAGATGCATCTTTGGCTGCAATCACAGCACTGAGTCTCAATCAGACTTGCACCTCTGGACACTGCAATTTTTTTCTTCAACAGTGGCTTTCTCTTTGCCACTCTCCCATAAAACTTTGTCTAGAGAAGAATCTTGGCAACATTTGTTGTATGCAGAGTCTCTCCCATCTCATCTGCTGAAGGTTGAAACTCCTTCAGAGTAGTCATAGGTGTCTTGGTGGCCTCATCACTAGTGTCTTGCATGGGCACTCAGTTTGTGAGGAAGGCCTGATGTAGGCAGATTTACACATGTGCTATATTCCTTTAACTGAACTCTGGGGTATTTTCAGTGCCTTGGAATTTTTTTGTATCCATCCCCTGACTTACACTTTTCAGTGACCTTTTCTCTGAGCTGCTTGGAGTGTTCCTTTGTCTTCATGGTGTAATGGTAGCCAGTAATGTTGATTAACTTGTGACTGAACTTTCCAGACACAGGTGTCTTGATACTACAGTCACATGAGACACAAATACTGCACCCAGGGGATCTTCATTTCGCTAATTGTGAGACTTCTAGCACTAATTGGCTGGACTTCTCTTGAATTGGGTCAGTCACTTTAAAGGGGACGAATATTTATGCAGTCACTTATTTTACATTACAGTTTTATTTAATCAATATTACTTTGTAGAAATATGTTTCACTTTCTATTTTGTGTCAAAAAAGCAGAATTATTTAGACCATGATTGATGTATAAAATCAATGAAATGGTAAAACATCCAAGGAGTTGAATACTATTCATGTTTAGGTGCGTCCAAGTAACATTTTGTGTGTCTGTCTCCATCAGGCCCGTCCACACGTGTCCTCCACAGCCTGTTCTCTAAGGTGAGCCAGTTCTCCGAGCTCACGAGCCACAGCATGAGACTCAATGCCTTCATCTTCGGACTGCTCAAGTGAGTCTTTTCTCTTCATCCTGTTTTTAACTATCATCGCTCCCTCTTTACTTAACAGAGATTTGCAGCAAGTTTCACCCACAGTTTTAATACTGTTGTGTCTGCTCTGCATGATGACACTCTGTTGAGTTTATTTTGAGCCTCTAATCCTCTGCTTGGAGAGTAAGGTTTCATCTGTGTTTTTAAAATTTGATTCTACCATATTTCAACTATTTTTTCTTTTATTTCAGTCTAAAATCTTTGGAGTTCTGGTTTAATCACCTCTACACACATGAAGGTAAGAATGCACCATTTATCCATCTCTCAGTACTCAGGTAAAGATTTAGGGTGCACTCACACTAGGCCATCCGTAGTCTAACCGTGCCGAAGCCATTTTCATCCCCTCTCCTGTCCCCCCTTTGGCCTGCACTCACGCTGCTTAATGCATCCAGGCCTGGGCACGGATACATCATGCGCCGACATCATCATTTTTTGACCTGACCTGGGATCAGCAGCTACAGAGCCCAGTGAGGGGAGAAAGGGAGAGAGAGAGAGAGAGATAGAGGGGGAGAGAGGTTCATAGCGGAGAGTTATCGCTCACAGCATATTATCTTGAGCCTGATCAGAGTTCCAAGCACTTCTGCTGAATAAAACCCCGACTTTTTTAACTCATATGAACCCCTACAGTCATTCCTCTGCGTGTCCATGTACTATCTGAACCCCCCTGGAATTATTTTACGTGTCATGAACTGTGCATCTCTCTGCGTTTGGATGCCATTCAGTGCTTCACGAAACAAGCTCTCATGTCACAGGACAGTCTGTGTCCAGAGCAGGATTAAATGTTCAGATAAAAGTTTTTTTAATGGTGATGAGAGCAATTTTAACCATCTGATGAGAGCTGGAAGTAAAAACGCCACAGGATTAATAAACGATGCTCCGTCCACTCATCCGCGTAATTGTCACTCTCCTTTACGCATGGAGGATGAAAGGTGTGTGTTATCCTGTGAGCTGCTGTTTGTGGCTCCATCAAGGGATGAAGTTTAATTTCACAAACCCCCCCCCCCCCCCCAAAAAAAAAAAAAAAATTTCTTACAGTCATTAAAGCCTGACTTTGCTAGAAACTGGTCAGAAATGTGGACTGGACTGGGATCCATTAGAATGAGATCGTAGCGGAGCTGTGCGAAGTTAAATTCTTCAGCTCTTATAAAATCTTCGTAACTTATTGAAATACAATGAGACAAAATATATATTTCTCTCTCTCTCTCTCTTGAAAAATCCTGCTGTCTCTAGTGTGCAGCTGCTACGTCTGCTCTGGGGTGGGTCCTTTTGTTGTTACTTTATGCTACGTCACATTCCAGCTTGTGCTCCTTGATTTGCATCCGTGCCGTGCCTAGGCCCACCTCATCCTTCCGTGCCGGGGCCGCGAAGTGTGCCGCGCCAAGGCACAGTACGATTGCACCCACACTGGCCAAACGTACGGGACTTTAGGCTGAAACGGGCCCAGGCACGGTACGGATGGCCTAGTGTGAGTGCACTCTTAAAGTGTATTAAAGTATATTAATGTTTGCTCTTCCTGACTCCAGCTTCAGTATTCTTCCTGTTTTCTGTTATTTTCTTCAGATATCATAGCAGCACACTACAACCCATGGGGTTTCCTCCCCCTTTCTCAAGGGGCATGCCAGCCTCTCTTTGAGGAGCTCCTCCTCCTGCTGCAGCCCCTGTCCCTCCTCCCCTTTGACCTGGACCTTCTATTTGAGCCTCACCTCCTCCAGAAAGGCCAGGAACAACTCCGCCGCAAGGAGCAGCTGTGCTCCGCTGGCCAGAGCGTTGACCAATCAGCACGCTCCACCTTCCAGCTCATGAGAGGATGGAGTGCCACGGTTAGCGAGATGGTTAGAGAGTCAAGTGCAGAGGGGAAGAAAGAGAGGGGGCTGCTGAGACGAGAGGGGACGTGGCCGAGGATGGAAGGAGCTGGGTCAAGGAGAGGTGGGGGGGGAGTGAATTCAAGGCTGAAGAAGGAGGGCAGGACATCCGAGAGCTTGACAGATGGATATGGGACCAGACAGACAGCAATGGATGTAGGATTCCTCTGTAAGGAGAGGGGGGTGGGAGGACTGAGAGTGAAAGGTGTAGGACAAGAGAGCCAAGAAGGACGTGAGGATGGACAGGAGAGTGAGAAGAGGAAGAATAAAGAGAAGGAGACGGTGGAGGAGGGGCGTCAGCGGCACGACAGACAGGCAGGTTGGTGGTACCAGCTCATGCAGTCCTCCCAGGTATACATCGACCAATCAGCAGAGGGCTCAAAATTTGTCAAGACTGAGAAGAGGAAGAAGTCATCAGAGAGACGACAAGGCCAGATCCCACCCACCAGGGAGGGAGTGGTTGAAGGAGCAGAGTCGAGCCAAGAAGGAGAGGGGTTCAGGAGCAGGAAGAGCAGCAGCAGCTCCAGTGGGGACTCAGCTGGACCAAGGGAGAGGCCGTCATGGATGGGAAGTCCTCCAGAGTCTGTACTCAACCATGAGAAAGAGACTAAACCTCAGAGGGGACTCACAGGGAGCACTGCTCCCACTGCTGCCTCAGAGGAGAGCCCCTCACAGGGGCAGGGTCTGCGCTGGGGGAGGCTCTTTGGATCTAGTGTTGGTTCTCCTTCTAGGGGAGAGGGAGCCGATCAGAAGGCAAAAACTCAAACAAACAGGTCAGTTGACATATTCATAATAAAAACATTAACTTCATTTGTATAGCATTATTAAAAACATGGGTTTAAAATGTGCTTTGACATGCACAGAAGCAAACAGAAGAGCAAAGCAGCAGAACCCAAACAGTAAAAGAAGCTAAACAACCTGACCAGTATATGTAACCAAGACAACATAAGAACCTAGCCACATACATGTTTGTAGTGACATTTGATGTTTTTATAAATAAAAGTTGACATATCCTAAAAAAATCTGAGCTAATATTATATTATTTAGGTGCAAAAATAAAAATAAAATGTAGAACCATGTTGCACTGCCAGCAATGTTCATTCATCACCATCACTGAAATATTAATCAATTGCTGAAAATAGTAATTAAATGCATTTCCCTCCTGTCTCATTTAATTGTAAAATGTTTTTTTGTTTAAGTGGCTGGCTTTTCCCTGAGTCCACCACTGCAAAATGGGATGATCATTGAATTGGTTTTTAAGTAAAAAAATGTCACTTCTTTTGTCAGACCACCTTCAGGCTGGCTCTCCCTGGACAGATCTGTTTTGGACTTTGTTGCTCAGACAATTGGAGCAGGAAGTGGAAAAAAGGCTGAACCACCAGCCCCGCCCACACAAACCCAAACATCATCTCCACCACGGTCAGCCCAGCGGACCGAAGCTCCACACAAGTCTCCATGGTAAGTCAATAGTCAGCAATGTGTCCTGTTATATAAATCTAAATGGATTATGTTCTTCAGCTCTTTGAGTTATAAAAATTTTTAAAAATTGATTACAACAATTTAAAAAAAAACTTTTATTTTTAAAATCAAAATTAAACACCTTGCAGATAAAAAAAAAAATCTGATTTAATCCAAAAGGTAATTTCCAGAAGTATATTCTTCTCAAATGGGATACAATACAGTTTGATATAAATTTGCCTGTTTAGAAAAGTCGTCAAGGACAGTTTTTATGGTAAGACAGACAAGATATTGGTGATTTTTTTATTCTTTTTCTACCTTTCTGACATCTGATGACAGACATATGAATCATTCTAGATTTAAAATTCAGAAAAAGGTGAAAATCTTGATTGCAACTTTCTTTACCTCCTAAGACCCAGCATGTACATGTGAGGACGTTACATTTCGGCTTTCTTACAACATGGTAATAATTTATGCAACTAGATTTTTTTTAGAAAACTGCTCTAAATGTCCTGTTGAATTTAAGTAATTTGCTTGCGATGTTAGGAGGATTTCTATAACATTTTTAGGAATTTAATGGATATTTTGGGGAGTTTGCTTGAAAATTTTCTGTCATTTTCATATAAATGTGGGATATACATTTGTAACTTTTGGGAATTTTCATATTTTATGTGAGGTATTTGCTTTGAAATTTTTGGTATTATTGCAGAAACCTGGGAAATTTATTTGTTAATTAATAGGAAGTTGCTTGAAAATTTGGGGAAGGCTGTCCTTGGAAATTTTCAAGAATTTGCTGAACTTGTTTGGGTGTTTGAAGGAATTTCTGACATTTTTATGGAATTTTGAGGGATATCTTTGACATTTCTATGCAATTTGAAAAGATGATTAAGGGGGAATTTGCCAGAACATTTTCAAGAACTTACATGGTATATTGGGGGGGGGGGGGGTTGTTTAGCTTATCATTAAGTTTCAATAAAACATTTGGGGAATATTTCATTTTTGCAGTACATTTTATGGTATACTATAAAAATACTCAGGAATTTTCACAGGAATTAGGGAGCGTTTCTTTGAAATTTTAGGGATTTTGAATTGTTTTTCAGAGGACCTACTAATTGCAAATAAGTGGAAAAAACATGCACGGAAAAAAATACACATTCCAAACAAGAGCTCAGGTCTCCATAGTTTATAGCAAAGTCGATTTAGTCAGATGCTTGACCAACATCTTAATCTATGTACTAAATTTTAGTGATTTACTAGAAGAATTAAGAATAATGCCACATGTAAAACTGCAACCAAGTTTGCATTTTACATTTGTAGAAGACTGAACATTTGTCACTTTAATCTTCCTATTTTAATTTGTAATCAACTGATGATCCGTACTGTCTCTCCTCAGTGAAGTACGAGCTTTGTGCCATCACATAGCGACAGAGCCTGGCCAGCTTAGCTTTAATAAAGGCGACATCCTGCAGGTCCTGAGCAAGGCGGATCCAGACTGGCTGCTGTGCTCTCTGGGCTCTACACAGGGTCTGGTTCCCATCATCTACGTGACCCTCAGCAGTCTGGAGGAGAGCCAGGAGGCTGCTGGACTCGAGCAGTGCTGAGCAACAGCTGATGAAGGATAATGAAAGAGAAGACTGCACATTACAGATGATTCCTGAAAGAAAGAAAGAAAAACATTTTAAATATGATGTACAGACAAATGCAAGAAAGGCATGCAGGCTCCAAAACAAACTCACAGTCACAAAAAGGAGACATCCAGACATGCGTGCATGCATACATCCAAAAAAACCAAAAGACCAGACAGGAAACAAACCCAAAGACACTCCCAACACACCTGAACCTGTGTGCTGTTAGCTTAATTCTGTGACTGTTTGGCTATATATCATCAGTCTCTGCATTCTGCTGAATGGAGAGGGGCTACTCATTATGGGAAAACTTCAGAATAGGATATATAGGCCTACCATGCCTAGCTGCACTTTGCTTTACCATCTAAACATTCACGTTGCTGTGCCACCCTCTGATCACAGTGCTGTTATCATGCTCACATTAAAACCTGGGGTCAGTGTGACTATCAGTGGATCTCTGCTCTTTTGAATAAGACTCAACGTTGGTGATGTTGAAGCAAAGACAAACAACTTTTATATCCATGCCTCCTCCAGTTTCAAAAGTGTAATTCAGCATATTTTTGCTATTATTTGAAGTAGAAAACACATAGGATCTGGCTCAGAAGACTGTTTAAACCAAGTTTGAAGTGATGACTTAACATCTTCCCATTCCCCTCTGTTCAGATCACATCTATTAATGCTTGCTCATTAAACAAAGGGATAAATGGACTGACAATGCACACTTTTTCCTCATATCTCACTTAAGACCCAAAACACCTGAATGGATTCATTATATTCACATGGCATCCTTTTTCCTCAGTTTGAATGGAAAGCTAATATGCTAATGTTTTGATCTGTTTCACAGTCAGAAGTAGGAAATCTCCCAGAATATTATCATTTCATTGCAACTCAACAGACTGCTTGTAAATAGCGAGATTCTGAAAGGAAGACGAGGAAACAAGTCAACACAGCTTATTTTATAACTCATTTTATAACTCCAGTTAGAAAAGAGCTAAAATTAGCATTTGGTGAATAACTGGCTAACATGACTGTAAGCTAGACTTTGTGTCCATAATTCTGTTGAACAGCGACATTGGCTAGAAATTTGCTGACAGTTGCTTTTATTTAATGGTATTAAATAAGTTAACAATATTGTTATCAAATAAAGTCGCTGTCTACATCTTATTATCTTCTGTTTGGTTAAACATAGCATTCAATAAAATTTCTGCTAACATGACAATTGGCCAGAAACTAATACCAAGAGGTAGTAAAATTTAGTAAGCTTTTACCTGTTTGAAACGTAAAATATTAATAATTTCATTCCAACTTGCCTGCGAAACTCCTCCCCACATAACATGTTTGTCTGGAATGTCCCCTTAGTACATTGAAAAAATTGATCTTTTGTGGTAAATTTCAGAAAAAACGTATGGCATCGTGCTAGCTGACCAAGCTGCTAACTAGCTAACAGACTACAATGAGCAATATTTATTAACTTGAAATAAATAGTCATATTACCCACTTTGATATGAAATATATGTATCATTTACATGAAGTGCTGTAAGACCATTTTGGTTATGTCAGATGAATATTAAAGTTTAAGTGAAAAATTAGGAAGGGACGATTAGATAAACAGCAAGTTATTTAACATATTAATGAACAATTGACTGGCTAAACAAGTTAGCTTAGCTTGTTTGACTGTTCATATGTCCTTATGTGAACTATATGCTGCTTTCCTGGTTGGCCAACTTGCAATATTATTCCTGGTCTATCCCAGTTCCAATTTACTTATTGGCAAAAACCCAGACAATATTATCCTCTCCCCAATGGCTACAGGTAGTTTATCAACTTTTATCCATCTAAAAAGGTGCCGTTAATTGCGATGGTTAATAAGAGGCATTGTCCATACATTTAAGGAGATACAGAGATCAGTCACACACATATGTGGATCCAGTAGTTATGCATTAGCATAAAAACCCCTTGCTAACAGTTAACTACTTGTACATACGGCTTGAAGTATTGCTAAAATTAGCTATTTTCTAACTAAAGTTATCAAATGTGTTTTTTCCCTTCCATTTAAATTGTATGTCCTCTCAGTTTGGGCAATAAAACAGCCATTTAGCTCAGAATCAATGCTGAAATTCGTCAGTTTCATATAAAAATGTTCTGTGTTTTCATGCAGAAAAGCAGTTAAGACAGCACTTTACATTAGCATTCAACAAGCTCCTTGCTAACATGAGGGATACTATCAAACGGTAATTTTGGCTGTGATTCAATGCTAAAATTAGCTTTTTACTAACTGAAGCTATCCAATTTGATCTTTAACATTAAAATATTGGTTTTCGGTTTAGATAGAAGAAAATGTTAGCATCCAACAAACTCCTTGCTAGCATGACATGATATCATTACAGTTTAACAGTAATTTATAGACTTGGTTCAGCTTAGCTAAAATTAGCTAAATGACATCACATTTCTTTTCATGAATAATTAATATGACTTTATAGTTGAGACAAGAACTAATATTAGCATTCAGTCAATGCTAAGCTAATAACAGGTGGGAGAAACTTGTTGAATGCTAACATTAGTTTGTGTATTACTTAATGAATATACTTTAAATGTGGCAAAGTATTCCTTTAAACGTTTAGTCTGTTCTTTTTTTAAGTTCATGACTGATGAAGAAAAACTATATGTCAACTTATTTTTTTTAGGATAACAACCTGCAACACAGCAAAACAGCATTATGACCATATTGCTGCCCAGCCTGTGTGATGTCAGAGGATAACAGCCACCATGTGATTGTTGTGGATCATTTAAGTGCATGTAAAGTTGACAAAAGTGTTCATTTTACCCTCACACCCTGTCACCATGTCATTGTAAGGGCATTTTACACTGAGAGAGGATGACACACCTACCTGAGTGGATGAACTCGTGCTTTTTATCTATTGTTACATAATGTAAATGCATATATGACTTAAACATGTGCTGAGTTTTTTTTAATTTATTGACTAGTCCATGTGCAGAATAAAGTAAACGGATGTCCAATGAAAGCCAAACGTAGCTGTGGAGACACACACAGGCGCTCTTTGTGAATGTGTTGGAAACTCAGAGCTTACAAAAATGATTGCCAATTAATTATTATGTTGCATTAAGAAAATTTGATGTTGTCTTTGCCTTTAAGTGCTTTTAGGTAAAAAGGGAGAATTGAAGACCGTGATAGACTATTTGTCCCGATGTAATATATGTATTTACAATGATAAGTCTTTTTCCTGAAAACCTCCAGAAATGTATGTCTACAGAGCTTCTTTAAAGAAAGAGAAGAAATAGAAATGATTATAGGGGAGATATTTTTGATGATAAAAGGGAAACCCTCAAACAATTTGTGTTAGCAGCTCTTGTGTTAGCGTGGACATGCTAATGTGACCTTAGCTACAACATGAGTTGACGAGAGACCGTAATCATGGCTTTATAGAGTTATCCTGGATAGATGACGAGTGTAATCAGATGCCCTTTCTTAAATATGAAATGTTATAAAAGATCAAATGTATGTATATTATTTACAAAAAGAATGAATGCTTGTGTAGTTTTGAAAAATTTACATAATTTTTTTGTACAGTTTGTACAGTCATTTAATTTCTGCAAAAACAATTTAATACTTCATTTTCATTGAACTGTAAATATATTTAAATCCTTCAATGATTAATTTCTGCCATAGAGGTTTATGTATGAATGTTATTTCTGACTTGATGCATTATATGTTCAATACAGGAAGCAGATATAAGCTGTAGTTTCCACACTAATGAAAACATGGTCGTAGCAGTGGAGGGTGTGATGACATTTGGGTATTATATTCCGGCCTCCACACAGTTTGCTCTTCATTGACATCCTGATCAGAGTTCACACAGGGAAATCAGAAATCAACACAAAGTAAAAGCAGGGACATGGAGGCTCAGGGCTCTGAGGCAAAGGCAGATTCACTTTTGATTTTCAGCATTTGATCAGCTGAAATGTTGTGCTTTAAAATGCTACACTTGTATAAGTGATCAAAAAAAGGCAAAGAAAGAAAAACACCATCTTTCTTTTTCTCCGCCTGTTTTCAGTCTGCTCTCTCTCTCTCTCCTCCAGCTGCCTCCTCCTGCCTGTAAATACCTTCAGCATCAGTGATACTGCTCTTCTCTCTGCGTCCAGGCTATATGACGTAAACGTATGGCATTATCAAACTGCTATGGATGTTCAATAACAAAGTGCTCATGTGATCACAAACTGAAATGGCTCCTGTGTCTTTTGTTTTTAACCCAGGACACATTTTTTTTTGTATCCTGATAATGTGTTATGCATTTAGACATCCTGGTCTCATAATGGTGGTCAGCCTTTAGTCAAGTCTGACCAACATTTCTGACATTTCTGAACATCTTTGATGTTTAAACTGCTGACAGAGATAGTGAAACTCAAGACTCAGCTGTGATCAGTAACCTGGATGCCGTCATCATGTATGTAGGAATATGAATAACTCAATCTCATATTTCTTGACAGACATTTTGAAAATTTTAGGGAGGTGCTGGGGAGCCATTTTGCTAAAGTCCCCTGTAAAACCACTGACTTATTCCATTTCAATATGGCCCTTGCATCCTCAGTGCTCAAATGTCCATATAATCCTATTAATGGTTAAATTGCTGATACTGGGGCACAATGGGTGATCTGGTAAAAGCTGCTCCATCATTTCTTCTAAAAACCAGTTTAAGAAATGTTAAGGTACTTTGTAATTTACATTATACTACAAATCAAGATTTAAAATGCTTCATCTGGGATACACAAAAAACTGATGCCTTGGTATGGAAGAATGTTTGGGTAGAGTAAAGGGTCAAGTCATAGTCCTTTATAGCTTGTTAAACATTAAGCATGTGTATGCAAAATTGAGATGCTCATGTTTCAAAGCTGGTTTCAGTTTAAGATTTTCATTTTCCCCCTATAATTTAGCAAAGCTGCTTTTCGTCTATAAAGACAAACTTAGAGAGTTTCTTTTCCAGTCGACTGGGATGTGGGGCTGAGCATTAAAAAGGGCTAATGGTAAAGTGTAGTTGGAGATTTATTTGTAGTAAGGTGGTTAGTATATGCCCTTCAAGGTTTCTTTTAGCATCTGAATTATTCCTATGGGGTAGAGGAACATCAAACCAAGAAACCATAGTGAAATAAAATACTTTTAACATACCAACAGTTGTTTCATTGCAAGACTTATTTTAGCCACTAGATGGTGCTGCTGCTTTAAACAAGAAATCACTGCAGCACTTACAACACTGAGTAATTGTTTTTTCTCCTTTTGATATTGTTAAGTCAAGCATGATCGAGCCTAAATCACTCAAGGTATCAATGTATCTGATGTATGTATTACTGATAATTAACCCAGCACGCCAGATGGAGTTGTTTTGCAACTCCATCTGGAAAACCTCCCATACACAGCATTTGGGAAAGGGCAGAGCCTTTGAAAAAAAACTTGGAGGGTGATTGGATGAACCTTCTGTCTGTCACATCTTTACAGGCCAATCAGAGCAACAAAACACATGACGTAGCCGCTTCAGAGGAGTAAATCCATAGAGAACTGCATAACGCGAACCGTGGCAACTGTAGACATGTCAGTACATGACTTGTGTCGTAATGATGTCTTCCGCAATATCTGCACCGGCCCGTTATCGGTAATTGGTCCTGTCACTTTCTATCCGGGCCCAAACTGTTAGCCAGTGAGAAACACGGAAACAGGCATATCCATCTGGTTTGCAATGTTATTTGAAATTACCAACCAACAACAACTTTATTATTTTTGCTTTAAATGACATTTACTGAACCAGGCTTCTATGGGCAGTTTCACCATTAGGCAAAGCAATGGCCCAGGACATCATGCTCCAAGGGGCCTCAAGATATACACTATATAGACAAAAGTATTTGGCCACACCTCTTGTTTATTGAATTCAGCTGTTTCAATCAGACCTGTTGCCAGAGGTATAAAATCAAGCAACTGGCCATGCAGTCTCTATTGCAAATATTTGGGATACAAAATGGGTCTTTCTAAAGAGCTCAGTGACTTCAAGTGTTGCACTGTGATGAATACCACCTTTGCAAAAGACAATTCATGAAATTTCCTCTCTACTGGATATTCCACAGTCAACCAAAGGGGAACAAGGAACAACAGCAACTCAGGCACAAAGTGGGGACAATGTAAAATCACAGAGCGGGGTCAATGACTGCTAACGTGCAGGTGCGTTAAAGTCGCAAATGCTCTGCTGAGTCCAGGAGATGCCAGGAAAACTTTGCCTGCCTAATTGAATACCCCGCTCTCCACATTATTAAGCAAATGACATTTTTCTCTTATTTTCCTAAATATTAATGCAAATGACAGAGTATTTTTTAAAGTCATCAGCCGTTAGAGCATAATTCAAATGTTTTTGAACAAACTTCATAATAATAACCATTATTTCAAAAAAAAAAACAAACAAACTCAAAATGCACTGTTCCACATTATTAAGCAGGCCACAGGTTTCAAGCAATATGGGAAAGAAAAAAGATCTCTGCTGTCGAAAAGCCTCAAATAGTGTAATGCCTTGGAGAAGAAACGAAAAATGGCCACCATATTCCGACAAGGCTGTGACGTCAGCAAGGAGGTGGTGGAGTCATGTTCTGGGCCAGAATCATGAGGAGAGAGCTGATAGGCCCCTTTAGGGTCCCTGAAGGTGTGAAAATGATCTCAGCAAAGTATGTAGAGTTTCTGACTGACCACTTTCTTCCATGGTACAAAAAGAAGAACAGTGTCTTCTGTAGCAAAATTACCTTCATGCATGACAATACACCATCTCATGCTGCAAAGAATCCCTCTGTGTCATTGGCTGCTATGGACATAAAAGGAGAGAAACTCATGGTGTGGCCCCCATCCTCCCCTGACCTCAACCCTATTGAGAACCTTTGGAGCATCCTCAAGCTAAAGATCTATGAGGGTGGGAGGCAGTTCACATCAAAACAGCAGCTCTGGGAGGATATTCTGACATCCTGCAAAGAAATTTAAGCAGAAACTCTCCAAAAACTCACAAGTTTAATGGATGCAAGAATAGTGAAGGTGATATCAAAGAAGGGTTCCTATATTAACATGTAACTTTGCCTGTTAAGATGTTTTTGATTGAAATAGCTTTGATTTCAGTAAATATGACCTCCTAATGCTGCAAATTCAATGAATTACCATTTTTAGTTCTTTACAACCAATAAAATCTTTTAAAACTCTGTTTTGCATAATAATGTGGAACAGTGCATTTTGAGGTTTTATTTTCTTTAATAATGGTTGTCATGAAGTTTGTTAAAAACATTTGAATTCTGCTCTAATTGCTGATGACTTGAAAAATACTGTCTTTTGAATTAATATTTAGGAAAATAAGAGAAAAATGTCATTTGCTTAATAATGTGGAAAGCGGTGTAATGACAACTGAGAAGTTTAGAGGGGAAGGGATAATGTTATGGGGCAGTTTTTCAGGGTATGAGCTAGGCCCTTATCGCCAGTGAAGGGCAATCTAATTGCTTCAGCATACCAATACATTTTTGACAATGCTCTGTTTCCAACTTTGTGGCAACAGTTTGGGGAAGGCTCTTTTCTATTCTAACATGACTTTGCTCCAGTGTACAAAGTAAGGACTATAAAGATGGTTTGATGAGTTTGGGGTGGAAGAACTTGACTGAGCCCTGACCTCAACCCCCTCAGCACCTTTTGGATGGATTGGAAAGGAGATTGCAAGCCAGGCCTTCTCGTCCAACACTAGTGCCTGATTTCATAAATGCTCTACAGAATGAATGGGCAAAAATTTCTACAAAACACTTCAAAATCTTGTGGAAGAAGGCTAATATAGCTGCAAAAGGGCGACCAGCTCCATATTAAAGTACATGTGTTTGTGGTGAAATTGTCAGGCGTCTGAATACTTTCTCCATATAGTGTAGTTGTTATAGGTGTGCCTAAAATATGAGATATACATCCAGAGATACTTTCACTGATTAAGACGTGTATTTTGAATATAAATAAAGGGCCAAGAATGAATTAAAATAGCATCTAATTTGATTCTGTTTATCCCAAAACATCCCTGGGGAGTACCTTTAGTCCTGACAGCAAGGTCAGAGACCCTCAGAATGTTTTCATATCGAGCAAATTTTAGTAGGTAGATCCCTATAAATGTGTGAAACAGGGGTCTGGCAGTTGAGGTAATCGCTGGAATAAATTCAAAGAATGGCATTTTGTGGTAGAACAACACCTATTGTATTAAAGTGCATAAAAAGAGAGTATATACATTTTGTTTGGCCAAGACCCTGAAATTATTAAAGCCACTACTGTCTACAGCACAGACTTAATCATGAGAGATGTATGTTGCACTGTGTGTTTTAAATTTGACTGATCGAATTTTATTATTTTAGTTTGGAAATGCATTGAGTTTTAAACACATTTTTTGAAGAGAATGTGTCACAGCCTGTTCTTTATGTATTTGTTTGTATATCATTAAACAGCTGATTCGAGCACACACAGTCCTATAAGAATTTTTTCTTTCCTTTTCATTGTTACAAGTTTTCACATTAGATGAAAAATGTCACATAAACTATTTAACCATGTAGAGAGAACTAAAGATTTTCCTCTCCCTGCGGTTGGATTCAGTGTTAACAACCACTTCAACATCAACAGAGTGAAGAATTTCCACAGCAAAGAATTACAGTCAGCTGATTTTTTAATTAAAAACAAGAAGATCAAGAATCCAAAAGTTCACACAACAGAGGAGCTGCCAGAAAAGCTGCCAGAGTCAACCCTTTAGTTAGAGAGACATAAAGTGTTCACATTTTTAAATCAATAACTTCCATGCCTTTTCTTCTAAAACACAAGACTGAAACAGTCCCTCAGATCTTCCTTGCTTTTATTGCAACTCCACCATAATTTTTGAAAAATAAAACAGAGAAAACATCCTCTAGGAAAAAGGAAAAGCCTCTTTGATTATCTATATCTATATATATCTATATTTCAATATTTATTTAATCCATCATTTCCTCATCACACTGCAAGCTTTCACTCTGTCTCTTTGTTGTTACTGTGGCTGAAGATGTCCGGGTCACTCCGTTTTACTCATGCCTCACTCCAAAGCAGCGATTCCTCTGTAAAAAGACATATATAGAAAGATTACCATCACAACTCTGCTCCAAACTAAAATTATGAGAGATGAACAACATTTGTGTCAAACAGTAAATGTAGGAAAAAGAGTGCCATTAAAAAGGGTCTCTTCTTGTTTTGTCTCAATAAAAGGATCAATACTAAGGCTCTGGCCCAGTAAACCCCCTCCCCTTACCACTTAACCCCACCCCTATGTTTTGCTTGGCTTTGTACAGTCGGCATCAACTAACCCCCTTTACATACATCCATACACATTCACACACTGATTACAGAAATGGCTTTGTAGGGTCAATATAAACTAACCACATTCATAAGCAAACCTTAGATTCTACCTACTGAGCCAAACCAGGCATTATGGGAAGTTATGGGCATTTGCAGTGTTAGCTCAATTTGAGCAGAACCTTAGTCCTCCTCCTCACATACAAATCTCTCCATGCTCTGGCTCCTCAGTACCTTTCTGATCTCCTCCATCCATACACACCATCCTGCAACCTTCGATCTTCAGACACTGGCCTACTTTCCATGCCCAAAACCAAACTCCGAACCTATGGATACAGAGCCTTCAGTGCTGCAGCTCCCACCCTCTGGAACATCCGTAGCGCTCCATCTCTGGACATTTTCAAAAAACGTCTCAAGCACCACCTGTTCACCACAGCCTACAGTCTTCACTAAACCACCCCTTACACTCATCCTACCCCTCACATAGTTTGTCCATGTCTATGTGTTCCTGTAAAGCGTCCTTGGGTTTCTTGAAAGGCGCCATATAAATTCAAGATATTATCATTATTATTATTATTATTAAACAATCAATAATTTGAGATTTACAAGAGAAGATTCCTTTTTAGAGTCAAGGGCAGCATCTTTTAATCAAAAATAAATTACCTTGTAATTGTGTTTCTTGCAGTATTTCTTCAGGTTTATCACATGATCCTCCACTTCTTGCACCCAGGTCTCATTGGGCGGCACACAGAGCTCACGGCCGCGCCTGGTCACCAAACTGTAACAACACAAGATCATCCTGGTCAGTGTTATAGATTAGAAATAAACAAAGTGTGTTGGAAAAGCCTCTGCTTTTACACGCTGCCAACTTCAAACCACATGAACTTACATTGTGGCATCAATAGAGCAGCCATGTCCACTGATCTGTTTGCGGAAGTCT
Source organism: Cheilinus undulatus (assembly GCF_018320785.1). Classification (NCBI taxonomy): domain Eukaryota; kingdom Metazoa; phylum Chordata; class Actinopteri; order Labriformes; family Labridae; genus Cheilinus; species Cheilinus undulatus. Next base: position 24,200,178 of record NC_054869.1, on the reverse strand, counting down.
GCCACAGTAGATTTATGGACTTGTCTGTCTTCAACGACGGACAAGCAGCAATCCACAGGTACCTCTGCCAGCGTCACTGAAGGACAGAGAAACAGAACACAGTCAGTACAGGGTGACGTTTTATCATCAGCTGCAAACCTGGATGTTATTCAAAGCTCTTTTTTTCATTTTTTTAAAGCAGAAAGAAGGACTGAAAAGGGTATCTTATTATGGATTTTTAATTTCTCAATAAATTTGTTCATGGAATCCATCTTTAAAAGCCATTAAAAGGGCAATTACAAACTTTTATAACCCCATGTAATGTAAGAAGTGTGGGGTGACATCATTTTTCAACAGGCTGAGGCAAGTTAACACGATTCAAACTTATTTGTGTTAAATCAAACATCACCAACCTCTTAAGTGCAGCTGAACCCTAATCTGTCAATCTCAAGCTTTATCAACTTGTAAAAGGTCTCTAGTTTATGATGGGGTGTGCCACACTGTCATTTTCCAGCCCTTTAAACACTTGAGTGATGAGGCTTTAAAGGGGAATTTAAAACTTGAAAGTATAAACGACATATCAGGTGATGCCAGACTTGTTTTCAGCAGTTCCTTTGAGACAAGCCAAAATGTTGAGTGGGCTGGGTTTTAATTCTAAAGTAACAGTAAGTAACGCTCCAGTATATCAAAGCACCTACATGGGGTTTTTAATTGATGCCTCTATATATATAAGCTACAAAAGAAAATAAAACCAGACTGATTATTACTGATTATTTCTATATCCTTATTACTATCTGAAACTGTTGCTGCGGGGTAGGAGTTAGACTAAATGAAACAGCTTTTTTAATATTTCCACTGCAAAGATTCTCAACGAGAGATACACATTTGACTGTTGAATGAAGGCTGGAAACACTTTCTGTGAAAAAAACAAACAAGGTACCACGTTGTCCACAGGGGGCGCCAAATGGAGACAAAGTGACAGTTTCTCACTGGAGCTCTAATATAAAAATTGAATTAAAACATGTATCTGTTTTATTAAATTGTAAATCTTTATGTAAGCATTAGTTCAGTGTATTTGGACTTCTCTTCAGTTATTCAACACAATTCATTGAATGTTTGCATGTAACATTAAGTTAGTTAGCCTCATGGGACAACACCTGCTCTGTATGTAAAGTAAAATTCAGGAAAAATACTTCAATAAGATTTGGTGGATAAAATCAAATTTGAATGATACTTTTAAGAAAATATTAAATCAACATTTCTGCTTTTTTGCCTCAATCTGTGATTATAATATTACATTAAAAGTCATGTATTCATTCATTTTATGTTAAGTTTCATGAAATAAATTGGGTTCTTTCTAAATACAACTGACTGATTTAATTGAATCTGCATATTGTGACTAAATATGTCTATTAAAATGTATTTTAACTCCTCGAATACTGAATGCCTTATGCCTCATATCGATGAATATGTGAAATTATACCTCATTATTGGATTTAACAACAAAGAGATTCTCTGTCTTTGCCACATAAACAATATGTTAATAATAACAAGTTATGACTTTATTCTCGTCATTTCAACTTATTCTCGACTTGTCCAAAATTATTTTCTCTTTCAAAAATGGCCCTAATCCTCTTCTGTTGTTAAGCAGTACAGTTTCAATCGGATATATTCATGAACAAGGACACTGGTAGTTTTAATAGAGAAATTTGTGGTTAACTAATAAAGTTTACACAGGCACTTTTAGGGCAGCCCAGTGAGCTTTCTGTACTTGTATGTACAGACTCTGTGAGGGCAACTATTTAACGTTATGTCAACGTTTACAACTTAATTGATAGTCTCTGAAGTGCCGCATCTGTTGTGTTTTGCCCTCGAAGCAGTCATTAGTCTAACCACCTTAGCCTGCTTCAACATGTAGGGTGTATCTGCTATTGTTTATGTATCCTACTGTGTGATTGTGCAGAATGTTTTCAGTGTGTGAATCATGGGAGATAGACATTTGCAGACTGTGTGAAGTGCACCTGTTGTTACTAGACCGAGATTGTAGAAGTTTATCAAATCAAAGCCATGCATGGAATTCCCTGTTTGTGTCCAAGTGTGCAACAAAAGAGTGAAAAGCCCTTATGCCAAGTTCTTGGTGATGATCCAGATTTATAACAGAAACAGCGGTGTGAGCCCTCAAGGCCACAAGTGATAGCAGCATCAAAACTAAAAACTCCCTCACACACCCTCCGGAGTTGTAGGTGATATAATAGAAGTTCCCTCCAGCTTTAATTTTGCTGGGATTTCCAACTGGTTAAACTTTAACTAACTACATAATAAGAGCCAAGGAGAGGAAAATACTAACAACATAGTTTACAAGAAGAATTCTTATTTGCTGCTTGCTGTAGGTCAAAGATTAAACCAGATCCTTTACATTACATTAGACTTTTTAGGTCATCTGACTTCATATTGACCTTATATTGAATCCTATACTTGATCAGGGTTTACTTTTAATTTTGTTTCTCTATTTTAAAACTGTGTGTCACTATGGCTACAATTTTCTTTTTATCAACCTACAAAATTCTGGGGAGTATGTCCTTAATCTAGATTAAGAGATTTATGACGAGTTTTTAATGACAAAAAGACTGTAAAGATCATTTTTTTAATGATGAAAAGAAAAACGTTGAGAAGTAAACACAATCTGTTGGAAAGGAATGACCATAAATATGTTATGACCTCAGATGTGGTCAAATATTCCCTCTTTTTTTATCTACAGCTTCCCTCTGGAGTTGTTCCAGATTCTACAGTTTCATCACTTAAATCACATCCTGCTATCTTTCAAGCTAAAGTGAAAGTCTAACTTCATTTTCTACTGGTTGTTGTAAAGGCTTAGATGTCAGAGTTTGATGATAAAGCCTTCAAGGATGCATGTTTAAAAAAACACAGACTCACGTGTGCAGCAGCAGAAGCTGATGAAGAGGATGCAGAAGAAGAGCTTGGTGTCACCCCACAGAGCCATGTCTTGTGTCTGAGCTGGCGAGGTCGTCCTCTTGTCTCTCCAGGAGCTGATTGGCTGAGGCTTGGCTGAGTTCTTCTTTCAGCACATTCAGTGGCAAAGGAAAAGAAGTGAGTGGATGAATGCTGCTGTCCTGATACTCTTTTTATACCTCTGACCAGTAGTTTCACTTTCATGTTTGCTGTCTGACCCCCCCCCTTCCCTCCTGTTGTTGTTCATCACAATCAGTATAATGTGTAAACACAAACTATTCTTCACCCCCTCCCTCTTCATTCCAGGCAGTGCATTTTTTTTAAATTCCTATCACCTCTCAAATTCTCTTTTAAAGTAACAGGAACTGATTTTGTCTCACTTTGAGTCAGAGAGCACTTCTCTAATCCTTTACAAACACCAACAAACAAGTTAAGTACCGATGGCATTCACTAAAAGCAGTGCAAGGGAAAAAGAATCATTAATAAGACACTTCCTTTTTCTTGTACTGTGTTGCTTTTTACTCTTTACCTTCTATCCAGAAAGAACCTTAAAGATGTTTATATGCACAGCCTGGAATCATTTTTGTAATATGTAAGGCCCCTGCTTTAAGTTTATCTGAAAAATATTAATACCAAAAGCTCCTCTTATCTATTAACTTAAAGTATGTTAATATTTTTAAATGAACACTTTTTGGCAAATAAGTTATTACAGTACCATAAATAAATAAGTCATTTAAAAGGAACCTTGCATGATCAGACAAGTTCACCTTATTGGATAGAAATTTGTATCTCTCATATGCATAATGAAGTAAAAAACTCACTAGATGTCCACATCTTGAGTTAATTTGAGTTTATAAACTCACCAGGAGGCCGCCGTGTTTTGGTCCACACTGGTAGTGTGACTCGTGTCTGGTATGAAAGCTGTTATGGCAGCGACAGTTGCACACAGCAAAACATACTATACTGCCATCTGGAAAACAGGTTACTGCATAACGGTGAGGAGCGCTCAGGCTAAGTGACGTCACATACTACTAGTGTGAACCAAAACATAGCGGCCTCCTCCTGGGTTTATAAGCTCAAATTTATTCAAAATGCAGGTATCTAGGATATCTAGTAATTTTTCTCAATATACATATAAGAGATACAAATATCTATCCAACAAGATGAACTTGTCTGATCATGCAAGGTTGCTTTTAAGTACCAAAACTGCAGTTCTTCAACTGGCCACTTGAGGTTGGCTTCAACAGTGAGTTAATCCCCATAAGGCCCAACAATAAAAATGCACGTTTTTCCAAATTGGAGCAGAGAAACACTGCTTTCATGCCCATGATCAAGTATGGGACTGCAGGGCTGTGAGCAATGTTAGTAATGTCCAACTTTAAATAACCATTAAAACAATAATGTGTAGGGCTCCAACTGTCAGAAATACTTAGTTCTAAAGTGGATGAAGTGCTTTTTCAAATGAGACAGCTGAAGGCTGATTCAATCATATTTAGTTGCAGAAGTGTAAACAAAATATGATAAGATTCTATTTAGGTAATTAAAGGATATCACCAGTTCAGAGTGCTGTCATCAGAAAACAATATGCATGATGCTGTAATTAGAAAAGTATTGTTTCCACATGAATTAAAAATTGTTTGGGAGATGGGGCATTTTTTTAATGAACACTGTTTCAAATTTTAAATGATGACATTTTAAAAAAAAAAACTTGAATGAGGCCTAATGTTTTGTTGTTGTTTTAAATCACTTTCTAACATTTTTACTAAAGCTTTAGTACCAGGTAACAATGTTTGCTGCATGCCTAAAAGTCATAAAACCTGAAAACTTCATGAGGGTGCTTAATTTTTTAAATTTAACTTTTATTCTTTTGTCATTGCTATTTTACTTTAAAAGTCTGACCATGAGTTGCACATTTCTTGTCTGCAGAGCCCTTAAAAAACAAAAATGACAAAAGTTTGTTGACAAATAATCACATTTTCTCAATATACACCACCTCACTTGGTGCAATCATCCGCTCCCATGGCTTTTCTTATCACTGCTATGCAGACGACACACAGCTATTCCTGTCCTTTCCACCAGATGACACAACTGTCTCAGCTCGGATCTCATCCTGCCTTGCTGATATTTCTAAATGGATGAGGGAACGTCACCTTCAGCTCAACCTGCCCAAAACTGAGCTCATTATCATCCCAGCCAGTCCCACTATTGAACCGCAGATCAGTATCCAGCTTGGATCAAATAATCTCTTGCCCACTAAGTCAGCCCGGAATCTGGGTGTCATGATTGATGACCAGCTAACCTTCAAGCTCCATGTGGCCTCGATTGCTCGGTCCTGCCGTTTCGCCCTCTACAACATCAAGAGGATCAGACCCTACTTGACAGAGCATGCTACACAACTCCTAGTACAGGCTCTTATAATATCACGTATTGACTACTGTAACTCATTACTGGCAGGCCTACCTGCATGCACAGTTATACCTCTGCAGTTGATCCAGAACGCAGCAGCACGTCTGGTCTTCAACCAACCCAAGAGAGCTCATGTCACGCCTCTTTAATCTCTCTACACTGGCTTCCAGTTGCAGCTCGCAAATTCAAAACTCTAATCATTGCTTACAAAGCAGGAAGTAAAACTGCTCCTGTTTACCTGGAGTCCCTCATCCAGGTCTCCATCCTTCTCACCCACTACGCTCAGACAGTGAAAGGAGCCTGGTTCTTCCAGCACATCAGACTCGACTCTTCTCCTCTGTTGTCCCTAAGTGTTGGAAAGAATTACCTGACTCCATTCGATCCGCAGAGTCCCTCTCTACTTTAAGAGAAAGCTAAAGACCCAGCTCTTTAGGGAACACTTTGCACTTAGCTAGGCAATTCTCTACTGTTGTCCCCAGTAGTAGATTGAGTCTCAGCCAGACTATTCTCCACTGCTGTCCCCAGTGGTTGAATGAGTTTCCCAACTATAGTTAGCTCGCACTGTCCTGCTCTACTTCTGGGATTTCTTTGCCCAGCTCTTTGGGAATGATCCAGCACTTGGTACTTGGTAAATAGTTGTTGTGAAGCCTAATGAATGGCAATTAGTGATCCCACATTTTCCTTGATTCATTGTTGCTGTCTAAAAACAAAAAAAAAAAAAAAAAAAAAAAAAAAAAAAAAAAAACAAAAAAAAAACAAAACAAAACAAAACAAAAAAAAACTACATAAACAACGTATATTTTGGTACTCTGCCTTAAACTCTACACGGCAGCACTTGCGTCCAATTGAACCTGAAGCACTTGATGGCACTTACTGATGTTGTTTCTTCTTGTCTAGATCATTGCTTGTGTTGTTCTTGCTCTCAAATGTACGTCGCTTTGGAGAAAAGCGTCTGCTAAATGACATTGTAACATTGTAACATTAAATGTAGGGCTACTAGAAACATGGATGTTGTCCACTGACATCGCCTGATGGTTCTTGAAGAAGTGTTTTGAAACCTTTACAGTGTTTGTTGACCTAACTTTTAAAGGTGCAGTGTGTAGAAATTGGAATTTTAGCGACATCTAGCATTCAGATTTTAGAATGAGCCCATCTGTTACTAAAACATCACATCACTAAGCGACGAGAGCCTGTGAAGACCAAAAAGGATCGTGAGCCGGACATTATTTACAGCAGTGATGAGGTGAGGGTTTATTCATTCATTTTTGTAACCATTATTTTTATAGATTATAGGTCAGTCTTCTTCTCCGCCTGCCTTCCAGGTAGATTTCAGGACCGGTGGGCAGGTTTGTATTTAAAAATTGCGTTTCACTCTTTCTGTCCCCAAAACGTTGCCGTAGACAACATGGCGGGTCGTTATGACAGCCTCCGTGAGCGCGACCCGCGGTAATGTTAATTTAAAAAGTTTTTTTCTAATTTTGTAAAAAGAAAACGAAAGTTTTAAGGGGATGATTGTACACTTATTTTAACATACTTCACATAAATCTATAAACATTATATCCCATTTACACCGTTTCTGTTCGGCAAAATGCTGCCAACTTCTACACACTGCACCTTTAATTAATGGAAATGCTAAGAATATAGCTAAGATGCAGAGTCCCTGGACTCTGTTTTTCTAATTATTTAGCCTGATTTAATGAAATTATATACAGGACAACTCATAAAATATCACCCATTTTAGTGCAAATAAAGACATAAGCTACTGATAGCAAATTAGTGGGTTTTTTTGTTTGTTTATTGTCTGTAAAAATTAGCATTGTCCTGCGAAATATGAAGATTTTATTAACGGGACTAATAGGGATTAGTTTTCTTTTGCAGCCAGCCTCAAGGAACAGCATTTTTTGTGTTTTGTTTTTTTGTTTTTGTTTGGATTTTCCACACAGCCTCATTTTTCAACACCAGAGGTTGCCACTGTTAGATCAAGCTGCCATTTCAAAATCTGAGACTGAAAATGCTTAAAAAGTACAAATTAGAAACAGAACCCTTGTCAAAGAGGCTGCATATTTGCACTTTGTATTTGGAGATTGTGCAAGCTCAACATGAGTAAATTTACAACCCAAAGTAAAAAGGAAACATTTAAATTATTAAACAATCATAGTGTGCTTTCTTTGTATATTTATTATAGTCACTGAGGTTGAATGTCACGTTTTTGGAAAAGCATGTTTTTCTGGTGAAACTGATGTCGTCACTTTGATGGCGTCCATAAACACTTTTCTTCCTCTTAGTGTGGAAAGGAAGTTGAGGATTGATGACTAGCTGTGGCTTCTTTTGTTGAAATTAACCCTTATTCAATGTACACTCTGTCAGAAAGTATTCACTGTAATGACTGTCTCATTGCATCATCAGCAGATATGTTTCACTTTCTCAGCCAGTCACAGTCTTTTGGGGACTTTCATTTCCCTGAAAATTCAAAGCTGGAAGTTTGCCTTATTTTTTCATGTGAGTTTTTACAGTTTTGGAATTCCCCTGCTAAAGCATTTACAGGAAGATGAAGGCACTAATGGACAGCGGGAGTGTTCGCAGCCAAGTGTGCAGGCAATGACAGGAAAGGACTTGTTATACATTACCTGAGGTGCCTTTGAAGACTGCGATGCTTAACTCATGGCGCCCGAGGCTCATGCAGCTCCTTTGAGTCCTACTGGAAAAAATGAAAAGGTAAACACTGTCAGGAGAAAAGATTCGGCTGAAGTCACATCAATCTTTTATCTTGAGCTGTAACCCTGAATTATATCAATCACCCAATCCTTGCACCTTTGCTCCTTAGTAGTGACTATTTGAATCTGCTTTAAACTGGTTTAACTTAGATGTTTAAATTTTGCTGTTATTCAAGAAAATCATTAAAAAAAAAAAAAAAAAAACAATTACAGACAGTGCAAAAAAATGCCAGGGATACACAGTAACGAAACCAAATCTGAGCTCCATTTTTGTTCATTAACGTAATATGAGCTGCTCAGTCACTGTATATTTTGTTGTTCATCTTCCAAATCCCAGCAGCAAATCTTTCTAGTGTAAGTTTTTTGATTAAATACTGGAAGTTTTGTCGAATCTTTGAGTGGGCTGCAACCATACAAAGTCCCTTATGAACTGTGGGAAAGTCAACAGGACGTTTTTGAACATTGAGACCTTGGTCTTCGACATTTTGGCCAGTCTGAGGCAGTGCACACAGGGACACTGTCCCCTCATGAGTGGGGCAAAAGTTCAGATTGGAAGGACTTTCTGTTCTCAAATATTTCTGAGATTCCAGCTTTCAGAAAGAGTTTATCAGAAATGTTAGGATCTTTACCAGTAGTAGATCATTGCTCATCTTCTGTGTCATATCTTCTATCCTTTGGGGAGTTTAGATTACAACTAAAAAAAAGTTTTCAGATCATTGAATAGAGGGGGAGTTTTAAGCCTAAATCACAAACTGATAAATCAGCAAATAATGCCATGCAGAAAAAAAGGATTGTGGAAGTCTTAGGAAAAAATTGACAGTGATTCTTCAAATGCTGAAGAATTACTAATCTTGTCCCTTTTATGGTGCCTCTTCCAGTTCCTAAAATGTGATGAAGCGCTCACAAATTGCCTGCAGGGGGAGAAAAAATGTAAATATGTGCCATAAATTGTGCCCTTACAGGAGAAAATGCAACAAAAAACTGTAAAGTATTGTCATTCAGCAAAGAAAGCACAGTAGTGTGCATTCAGAGAGGCAATTATAAAGGAGAAAACACTTTAAGGGTTATCAAGATGCACTTTCAGAAAAAAAACATGATATAACCCTCAAAAAGAGTGTTTTCAGCAGAAAAAATTTGATATATCTTCCTGTAGGCCTTCCTTCCAATGAAGGAAATCCATGTTAACTACTAAAGTGAAGAAAATGTGATAAAGGGCTCTAAAGCAGCATTGATGTGCCTCCTTTAGGCTGCCTTCCCGTGCTAAAAAAGGCAATGAAGTGCCATGTGTGGCACCCATCTTATGATAAAACATGACCTTAAGGACTCCAGTTACGTTAGATGGAGGAAACGGGGAATGACAGCTGGTGGAATCCTTAAATGGAAAAAATGAGCACTGTGCTGCCAGTGGAAATAACGATGTAAAGCATTGTTAAAACTTTCCCACATGCTATAAAAATGTTGTCCCAGCTGATCTCTCTCAGTAGCTAACGATCTGTCCCACCCAACTAATGGAAGGGTGAATGAGTCTTGTGGTTTTCGTCTTCCTCTCACCCTTCCTCCTCTGCTTTGATCAAGAGGACACAGAGCTATAGGAGCAGCAGGAGTCAGCAGAGCTTATCTCGGAATAGCAACACTGTCCACAGCACCTGTGATAACAAGTTAATATATGAAGCTCCCAAAAGAAGAACAGAAATTAATCTTAACCATGGGAAATAACCCAGATTTACTCATGACCTTAAGAAAATGGAGTAAAGTGTATGCACGTCCTTTTGGATTTCCATGTTCACAGCATGTTAGTTTGTATTTTGGCTTATTTTTAAGTTTCTCATATTTATAAACAGTGTTCTCTGAAAACAAATGCATTTGACAGGTGTTTTATTTTCCATTACATTATTTTACAGCATCAAGGCAGTGACTGGGTTTTGACATGAAAAACAAGTCAATTTGCACAATTTTGTCATATTTTGTACGTTTACATTTTCCTGGTGTTGGGTCAAAACATTATATCTGCATTTTTCACAATTTGTTATTTTCCCATAAACCAGTGCTATTTGTCATCTGTCAGTGACTTTTTTAAAACAAATTTAAACTAATAAAGTTTTAAAAGATGCTGATTTTCATCAGTGTTAAATTATTTGAAAAATACAGTTGTTGTTGGGTTTTTTTTTCATTCCCACACCAACTGGTGTTTTTGGGAGTTATGAGGGTTGGCCAGAGATTTTGTCATGATCCAGGTTCTGAGTTGTTATGTTTATTCATTTTCTAGTGCGTTTCCTATGTTTGTCTGTGTATTTCATGTTTCTAGTGTTTAGTTCAGTTTATTAGATGTTTTATATAGTCCTTGTGTTTCTGTGTTTTATGTGCTTTATGTTTAGAGTATTCCCTGTGTTTCATGTGAAGTTACCCCTTATATTTCTTGTCTAGTTATTTCTCTGTATTTCATGTTTAGTTTACTCCTTGTGTTTCTTGTTTAGTAATTCCCTGCTTCATGTTTAGTTTTACATTCCCTGTGTTTTGTTTAGTTACTCCCTGTGCTTCTTATTTAGTCATACTCCTTGTGTTTCACATGTAGTTTATTCCCTGTGCTTCTTGTTTAGTTATTCCTTGTTTTAATTAACTCCCTATGTTTCCTGTTCAGTTTTTCTCCCTGTGTTTGAGTTTCCCTCCTTATGTTTGGTTCAGTGTTTCCCAGTGTTATCTCCTTGTGCTTTCCTCGTGCCTCCCATGCCTTTTGCTTTGTGTCATGGACTTTTGATTTTGTTTCTAGGATTTAGTTTTGAAGTAAGTTCTATTGTTTTATTAAATCTTTGAGTTTTCATCTGCATTTTGGGTCCTTCGCCTTTGTTTTTTTTTTATTTTTGCCTTCTGTGACAGATTTGTTATTTTATTGTGTGTTTAATGCTCCAATAAGTAGAGTGATGCTGAAATTCCTGTATTAATTTTCAAAAGATGACGGCACCTATGAAAAAAGTTTATTAGTTGAGGTCTTAGATTATCTCAGATATTTTAAACCGGTTTTAAACCAGAGAAATTATTGATTCATTTAAAACAGCACTTCATACAATGTGTTTACAGATTGTGCAAGAGAAAAGGGAGAAAAGCTGTTTAAAGTGGCCTTCTGGTTTCACACTGAATGATCCCAGAATGCTTTGTTAGTAGTTAGCAGCATCTTTTGTTGTTTTTGTGAATGAGAGCCCCCTGGTGGCAGAATTCCCTCAGAGTTTAATTGATTTTTGACTAAAAAGTTGAGGATTTGCTTGTTTTGAATGAATTGTGCTGCACATACTCTCTTCAAAGTTTTTTACATCCACGGACATGACGGTTTGGAGAAGTGTGTATCTCTAATTCTGCATGTGTGTTTCTTGCAGGTTTGTTCCACGCCTTTTGACCTATATCAGTCAGCTAAGACGAAACACTTAGTCCACACTTGTAGTGTCTGACTCCTCATTCATGCCTTGGCGGCTCTGCTTCACTGATGAGTGACACCGTGAGTCATACTCTCACTGGTGCAGAGTCTCTTCATATTTGCATGCTAATGCTTTTTTGCCCTCTTCACTCCAAACTTAATATTCGTCCTAAGTTTTCATCATTAGTTTTTATTGTTTTAATGATATAATGATTTTTACATAGGAAGTGACTGTAGCCTCTGGGCCTGAAAAGTGCTGACTCGCAGAGAATGCTTTTCTGACTGAGTGAATATTTGGGTTCATAAGTCAAGACTACAGCAATAATCAAGGCAGGACAAGCTTATTTATAGAGCATCATTCATACACAGCAATTCAAAGTGCCCAAGAATTAAAGAAGAGCCATTCAGCAAAAATGAGAAAAGAAAAATACAAGTTATCACTTTCAAAGCTGATTCAGTATCTGCCCCAGTGACTCTGAATCCAGCCTTTAAACTATCCATGGATGATAGTGCTTTTCAAATTTGGTTTGATCTTGGATTAAGAACATTGAATGATATATGTATAAATAAAACTTTTGCCACATTTGAAGATCACGTAACAAAATTTAGTCTTCCAAGACATCACTTTTTTAGATATTTACAGAGTCGGAGCTATGTTCGCAGCATGGACTTTAGATTTCCAGTTCTCCCAACCAAAACACAGATTGATATTTTTCTCACTCCACTCCCTACTCTGAATGGTGCTGTGACAATATTTTACAGGAAAACTTGTTCTTTACAATCAGTCTCTTTGGTTACATCAAATCTAGCTGGCAGGATGAGTTTGGTGAGGGAATACCAAATGAAATATGGAGCAATCAAGAGGTTTTACACATGCTCTATTTGTGCACAGCACAGTCTGATTCAATGTAAACGTATTCATAGAGCCCATTGAACTAAAGAAAGATTGTCAATAATCTACAAAGATGTGAACCCGAAGTGTATGAGATGCAATCAGTCTCCTGCAAATCATACGCACATGCTTTGGAGCTGTCCATCACTGACTGGTTTCTGGGAGAGCGTTTTCAGTACTATTTCAGAAATATGTGATACAGTAATTGATTCTCACTCCTTTCCTGCACTATTTGGTGTTTCCTCACCAGCCTGCTCACAGTTGACTAAATTAGATTTCAGTCAGGAACAGTCTTGTCAGAGATTTAAACCATTTATTACCAAATGGAATACAGTTAGAGTTGGCGTTATAGCTCTGCTTTTCAGAGTACTCCCTGGGTTAGCCAAGCAGCCTGCTTAGGCTTTCCAGGGAGTGCATGCAATGCACTTCAAATGACTTTAAAGAAGCATTTGACATGTTAGAGTATCTTAAGATAATTTAAACCCGATTTTATTTTGCAAAATTACATCAATGGGTTTATAAAGCACAAGGACTCCCACGGCCCACACCCTGGAGGCCCCATCTCAGTCGTTACCTTCTTCCTTCAGAATTAGTGAATTACCTTATCTAATACAAACATAAATGCCATTTAAACCTAAACAGTTTCTTTTTAAAACCTGCAGATTTATGATGTCAGGTGTGAAGCCATAACTAAACATACCAGGACATAGGCTTGTAAAACTGTGCGCTCATGTGCACGCATGTCTCAGATCATCAGATGATACATTAGGGACAGAGAGACAAGCATGTAAAGGAGAGGAATTTAAGTCTAGCAGATTAAAGGTTTTAAGACCACCTTTTTTTCCTAGTCCCTTAATCATCAAAAAGCAGAATTTTCTAACAGAAAAGTCAGAGAACGGTCATCTGACAATTTTAGTTATGCCTTTAGCTTAGCAGAAAAATGAAATGGTTACAAAACTACCGGCTTACTTGCACAAGTAATGATTCTTTAGATGTCACATAAGATCGCTGTCTCTATCATAGGTTAAATGGTTCAATATCTCCAGCAATTTCTCAATAGTAGGCTGTAGGACTTTTCTATAAGAAAGGGGGGCAGTCTAAGATTTAAATCAACAGATCAATCCAGAACTGGCGGGCCTATCCAAAGATTTAATCCTGGCACTGCGCCTGGATTGATTATTAATAATTTATCATTTGATTTCATCATCATTATATCATTTGCTTTTCTTTTAATATTTATACTCATTTTTTAGAGTGAAGAACAACTGAAATAGTTTACCAAGGATAGTGCAGCAGCAACCAAAAGCAGAGACCCCTTGGTTAAACTGGACTCCAGATCCCAGGGTCCGTTGGGGCATGATGTCAACAGGAAGCGAGCTAGATGCTGGTAGAAACAGCAGGCTCATTTAAACAGAGACAGAGGAAATAGTGTTATACCTTGGAAAATATCATAGCAGTAGTGCCGATTTCCTTTGAGGATGTAAGGCCAAAAGACGAACCTGCGTGCAGAGCGGAGTGCCAAGTTTCCACGTGCAGCCGGAGTTTAATCAAGTTATTGAAGTTTCTGGTAACAGCCGGCTGGACTTCAGATGTATTAGGCACGAAGCTCTCACAGAATTGAGCATTTAGCAGTCTTTAGCGTGTAAAACGGAGATCACAGCGTGGACACAAGGACCGCTTAATTTATCACATGCCTGGATGGATTAATCCACACCTGAAGAACGTGCTTTACTCTTGGCCAGAGATGTGACAGGTAACAGCCAAAGCAGTGTGAAGGTAAACTTATCTGTCGTTTGAAAAAATAGCTGGAATTTCAAGCGAGAGCACAGCGTTCAATATTTCAGACAGCAGCGACGGGGTAGCATAGGAGTAAGGGGATAAGTGAGAGTGGAGACGTAATTTAAATACACCGCCTTATGGCCAAACACGCGCTGTGATTGGTTGAGTGTGATTCGAGCATCAGCCTATCAGTTGATAACGGCTGGGCGTATGACTTCTGTGTCCTGCACATAGACGTCCTGCATGAACTTAAGTAAACTTCAAAAAGATTTTATGGCCTGTGTTACTTTGTTGGCTAGATGACTGATTTTTCGTAGCTGGAAATCGGCAATTCCATCTTCTCATGCTCACTGGAGTCAGTCCTTAGCTGTGCAAAGTTAGAGAAAAAGTGTCATACTTTAAATGGGTCTCTGAACAAAATTGATTTGAAGTGGTCCCCGTTCTTTTCTTATGTTAAACATCTGCATTTCCCTGCGGTTCCAGAGTGAAATATATGAGGCTGTATATGGGTATACGCATGGATAAAAATGTCAATGTATATTGACACAGATGTATATTTACTACCCATTTCAGACAGGATGTAACTGAAGCTGCTCCTAGGCTGCTGGTGCAAGAGCTTGTTTGCGTAGGGCATGGAGAATTTTTGGACTGTACCTTTTTTTTTTAATCTTGTTGACCTGTTAAAATATGTATTATTGACCCCTTTTTTAAAATTTATATTATTTAGTTTATTTATTTAGTTTTGCCTTTTTGTGTGTGTAGGACTGTCTCTCCATCTCCTTTTTGCTCTATTTGCTGAGTTTTTTTATACTACACATATGTTCCATCGTTAAACAAAATCACTTTCAAGTGCAAGCAATGTAAACATTGTATAGCTCTGAAAACTCAATAAAAAAAAGTTGATTCAATAAAAATGATAACAGGAGAGCTGTTCAAAGAAGGAACATCAACCGTGTAAAAAAATTAGGACTTCAACAAATCACTTATCTGATCTTCTGTGCTAGCCTGCAGCACGGTGAAGGAAAAACTCCTGTTAGTATACCTGCTACTGAGTGCTGTGCTCTTATGGAGCTTTATAAACATATCAGAATGTGTTTAGTTGTTTAAAGCAAATGTAAATGCATTAATATGTCTCATGAGAAATAAAACATTCTTTTTTATTCCATAAAACCAACAAAAGCAGCAGATTCAATCCCATCCCTTCATAAAACCACACGCTTTAAGTTTATTTGGTCGTTCTTCAATCCATCACGCAGAATCTCTGAGAGACAGCGCTCACATTCTGTATATACGCTTTTGCAACTTGCTGCTTTGTTTCCTTATTTTTTAACATTATTTTCACAGTGATTGCATGAAGGCATATTTTTGTCAAAATGAGCAGCAACACAAGGCTTGATAGGGCCTTAAAACTGGAAAGGCTTTTGAGGTTTTATGATAGCATGTTTCTTATTCTTTTCGTATGTGCTAAAGAATGTGCAGAGTAAACCTTAGCAGAGGATGCAGTCAGCATGTTTCAATAAAAGGCAGAAACCAGAGGTTACAAAACACAATATCAAACTTTATTTCTATAAAGTGCTTAACAGTAATTTAAACAAACAGAGCTCAAATTCTTGATCAGAAAAAACACACTTTTAAAAAATGTAAAAAAAACCCAGCAGTCTTATAATTAAACATAAAACGCAAAACAAAGAGGATAGAAAGGAAAGGTATATTAACAAATGGTTTATTTACACTCATGGAGAATTGTACATTTAGCTGCTGTCTGATTGGCTCATGTTAAAATGATCATAAATATGAGCTAAGTCTGATTTTGATCTTCCAGACAAACAGATGATTGTCTGACTCTGATATCCACTCTCAGTTTGAAGTTGGACTTTGAGGTCTTCAGCCATCTTTCCTGGAGTTTTCTTATTTCTACTTCTGCAAAGAAACAAAATCACCAATAAGCAGGTGCAAGGTTCAAGCTTTTCAAGACAAACTGACATATAACAAAAGGCATAAAGTGTCTTTTTTCAATAATTCACCTGATTGTTTGGCTTGGTCTTCTCCAGATGCCTGATGTAGTTTTGCACCCATGGTTCCACACTGGGATGGGAAAAACACAGTTGCTTTCCAACCTTTGTGATGATCCTAAAAACAAATGAGAAAAATTTAGATAAGTTTGGAGACAGCAGGATTGTTTACATGCACACAATTATCCCCCTCTATTAATCATTGCTTAATTGCAAAGTAAGATACAGCTAAATTAGATAAAGCAATAAAGTTAATGTTTGTATATGATTCCAACTCACACTGTGGCTCCAATCTCACAGCCTTGGCCAGCCTCTTGAATCATGTGGTGTGCGACGATGTGCAATGGGAAGCGTTTGGAAGAGGTTTGCAAACAGCAGTCTACTGGAACCTCAGCTGCAGGGGGACAATAGAGATATCTGTGTTAGTTATTGAACACTTTTACAACATCAGTGTGTCAGAAAAATCAAGAACATTTAAACTGATTGACCTTTGAATTTAATCTCTGCATTTTCAGAAGAAGCTGAGACCTTAAAGCATCCTGATACAATTTTCTGCTGTGCAATGCAATATGCATCTTACCTGTCACAAAGCCAAGGCAGATGACACCCAGCAGGAGCAGAGCTGCAACTCGAGAGGCCATGTCTCTGTTAGTCTTGAGGTGTGAGGTAAGGTTTCAGCGAGGCTCTTCAGGAGAGTGAAGGTGCTGCTCTGAGACGGGGAGCACAGGTGTATTTATACGATTCTAAATGAAAGTGAAACTGTTCTCCTGTGCTCATTGACTGGAAGTGGGCGAAGTTGGCACGAGACTCAAACTTGTCTGCTCAATTACCTCTCCACTCCCATCTCTTTTGGCTCCCATGTGTCTTTTTCCAGAAAATTCCCAGAGGCAGATCTTTATCATTGCAGAGAAATGCTTTCACAGTTCAGAAAGTTCATACCAGCCTTACAAAGAGGCAAACTAAAACAAGTAAAAGTTGGAAAGAAAGTGACAAGATAAGCATTTAATACATCACATGCAGAGCTCTAAAATCTTTGACCCTGTTTAGACAACGTGTTAAAGATCTGTTTTGGGCATCCGGTTACCAAGTGACTACATTGTGCGTCCATAATAATATATCTTCAGTGATGACCTGATCGTCCAACTCACTTGCCCACCCAACTTTTGTGCACAAAAAGGCCATGCATCATTTCATGGCTCTCTTACTGTGGCTTGGCAACCTTAAATGCAGTGAAATGAAGCTGCTTGCAATACAAATAAATGTGGGCATATTAGCCCAGTGCATAGAGGCTAGCAGCGCTTCTTTAACAGCTTTTCTCCATTTTTTGATATATATCTTTTTAAGGACTTGATGATGTACTGTTTGGCGAATAAATCTTGCTGGGTAGTGACTAGATTTAAATAACTACTCTGTTCAAGATGATAAGTTACGAGGGAGTCGTGATGTGTTGTTTATAGGTTCTAAGAGCTGGGTCCTTTGGTGAATGATGGGCGTCAGCTCCTGTTTGAAAGCAATTTTTTTGTATTGTTTAAGAAATAATAATGGCAAAATGGTACCAAATGAAGAGACATTTGGGTGCAGAAAGACCGGCCCTCATGACTTAACTGAGCCAGGTATTATGGATGTCTAAAGAGTGCCACAGTTTCCAAAAATCTCAGCAAACTGGATGAGCATAAGTTGAGCCATATAATTTTTTTTAGATGTGTAAAGCTGCAGAACACATCAGTTGATGTGGTGGTCATTAATGAGTGCCAGTAGGTGTTGCATCTACATAATCCATTCTGGATTAAGGCAGCCAAGACTGTTTTCAGTATGCATTAAGGTGTGTCCACATAAATCATTAAGGATAACCACTTGGTATTTGAATGCTCAAAATTAATCTAAAGCATGTTGATACAATGGGACTGCACAACAGCTAGCTCTGAGAGGAAAAACAAGTAAGAGGCAATGATTTGTGTTTCAAAAGTTATTTAACTTTTAATAAACTGTGCCACTTCTTGTCATGTACGACAGCGCTGGTCTAGAAAGCATTTTAATGCATTTTAATGATCATATCCAGAGAAAAAATTTCATGCAGCCACCAGTCTTTGTTGCTGAAGTGGGTCCTTTGGTTCTTCTTTGCTGCTCTAAAAATGGTAGCTTGTGCATGCAGTGTTTTCTGGCAAGTGAAGAAGAATCGATTTCCAGGTTATAACACTTACATTTAGCATGGCTAAATGAAACAAAATATAAAGTAAAATCAAACGGTGTCGGATCAGTGCATAAACTCGTGTACAAGCCAATACCAATACCTGCATTTTAAGCAGTACTGGATGTATTTACTGGTACTGGAATCGGAACAACTCTAATGGAAAATGGATTTACGCTTGTATAGCGCTTTTCTAGTCATCTGACTGCTCACCGCAGGTCACACCTACCCATTCACTCCGTGTCTTTCAATTCACTCCACATTCATACAGTGATGGCAGAGGTTGCTATGGAGAATTTGCCCTACCTGATGAAGGGCTAGGTCCCGAAACATCACATATGTGGTGAGAATTTTCATGAAACAAGCTTTGGAGCAGCTTCTGGTGTGCAGACTTATTTTTCTGTTTTGCCTGCGATGGAGAATTGGCCATTGGTATTAGCTAATCCCATCCAGGCACATTCATACCCATTTACACGCCACTAACGAAACAGTGGAAGCAAATTGGGGTAAAGTGTCTTGCCAAAAGACACATCGACATGTGACGATCGACCAACAACCTTCCGAATGCAGAATGCTGAAGTCTTCTGTTTGCAAGAATACCAACTCTCCCTACTAAGCCACAAACGCCCCATAACTCAGGGTAAAATGCACTGGTCATTCAAACACACCATTCCTTTCAACCTTTGGATGATGCAGTGGTGCAGAATCTTTTATCTCTGGCCTCTGTGCCACTTTGATATTTGTTGGTGTCAGATAATGGTTGTATTCACAGTGAATATGATAGAATGCTTATTTTAGTTAAAGCAGACTTTAAACAAACTAATTTCCAGAAAAAATCAACAATTAATGTCCTTTAGTACAATGCACTGAACATTTTTGTGGGTCAGCATTCTGCTTTATTAACTGATTTTATCTTATTGTAATTATAATTATTATGACCCTCAAGCATCCAGATAACTTGGGATTGAGGCCATAAAATAATTAGGGGAAAGGGCAAAAGGCTTAAACCATATGAGAATCAGGTTTGAGGCTGTGTTCACACCTGCAGTTTTTCACTCTCGAGACAAATTTATTTATATAGCTCACTGAAATACAGCCTGAGCTGATCAAGGTGTTTTACATAGCGTTCCAAATTATTATGCAAATGACATTTTTCTCTGATCTTCCTAAATAGTCAGTGCAAATGACAGTTAGTATAACTTTTAAGTCATCAACTGTTAGAGCACAATTCAAATTCAGTTAAACAAACCTACCAATGATAACGATTTTTTTTTTTCAGAAATAAAAAAATTCAAAATGCACTGTTCTAAATTATTACGTACAACAGAGTTTCAACATTTTATACGTTGAAAAGAAGTGAAAATGGTAATTCATTGAATTTGCAGCATAGGGGGTCATATTAACAGAAATCAAAAGCTATTTCAATCAAAAACATCTTAACAGGCCAAGTTCCATGTTAACATAGGAGCCCTTCTTTGATATCACCTTCACTATTCTTGCATCCATTGAACTTGTGTATTTTTGAAGAATTTCTGTTTGAATTTCTCTGCAGGATGTCAGAATATCCTCCCAGAGCTGCTGTTTTGGTGTAAACTGCCTCCCACCCTCATAGATCTTTAGCTTGAGGATGCTCCAAAGGTTCTCAATAGGGTTGAGGTCAGGGGAGGATGGGGGCCACACCATGAGTTTCTCTCTTTTTATGCCCATAGCAGCCAATGACACAGAGGGATTCTTTGCAGCATGAGATGGTGTATTGTCATGCATGAAGAAAATTTTGTTACAGAAGGCACTTTTCTTCTTTTTGTACCATGGAAGAAAGTGGTCAGTCAGAAACTCTATATACTTTGCTGAGGTCATTTTCACACCTTCAGGGACCCTAAAGGGGCCTATCAGCTCTCTCCTCATGATTCTGGCCCAGAACATGACTCCACCACCTCCTTGCTGACATCACAGCCTTATTGGGACATGGTGGACATCCACCAACCATCCACTACTCCTCCATCTGGACCATCCAGGGTTGCACAGCACTCATCAGTAAACAAGACCGTTTGAAAATGAGTCTTCATGTATTTCTGGACCCACTGCAACCGTTTCTGCTTGTGAGCATTGGATCGGGCGGCCGAGTAGTAGGTTTATACACGACTGCAAGCCTCTGGAGGATCCTACACCTTGAGGTTGGTGGGACTCCAGAGGCACCAGCAGCTTCAAATACCTGTTTGCTGCTTTGTAATGACATTTTAGCAGCTGCTTTCTTAATCTGATGAATTTGTCCATCAGAAACCTTCCTCATTATGCCTTTATCTGCATGAACCCGTCTGTGCTCTGAATCAGCCACAAATTTCTTTACAGTATGATGATCACACTTAAGTTTTCATTAAATATCTAATGTTTTCATTCCTTGTCCAAGGCATTACACTATTTGAGGCTTTTCGGCAGCAGAGAGATCCTTTCTCTTTCCCATATTGCTTGAAATCTGTGGCCTGCTTCATAATGTGGAACATCCTTCTTAAGTAGTTTTCCTTTAATTGGGCTCCCCTGGCAAAGTAATTATCACAGGTGTCTGAGATTGATTTCAGTGATCCATAGAGCCCTGAGACACAATACCATCCATGAGTTTCACTGAAAAACAAAAAATTGAATGTTTATGTCACTGAAATCCAATTTTGTATAATAATTTGGAACGCTGTGTACAGACAAAAGCTAAAGGTAGCTGTCAGTTAACATAAATGTGCATAAGAAGAAATCATTATATTATATATATTATATTATATATATTATATTATAAGAGACAATAACACTGAGAAATGTTACCGAAATGATGTGCTGTGAGCTGTGATTTGGAAAAATAAAAGTTGGCACATCTAATGTGGCAAGGCGATGATGCCACAGTTGTTGGCGATGTACTCAAGCATTTTTGCGAAAAACACCCCTGCAGCTGTTTTTTTTATGCCCCACTCACTTTTGGAGCAGCTGCGTTTGTCACTTTTACTTCTCCCTCACTGGCCAATCAAAATCAAGAAGGAATGAGACTTGTACCAGATTTGTTTGCAACAGTGGCAGAGGAGAAAACGATCTGACTCTTTTTGAGGTCTGCTACTGCAAATACCAGGACAGGACTACTTAACATTTTTTCTCCGTGATATTTCCTTAAAAAAAAAAACAGAAAGTATTAAGCTCGGTGAGACATTCAAAGAGCAAGCAGAATCTATTTATTGTACCCTTGAATCAATACTATCTAGTAAGAAGTGCTCTGAAACAGAAATTGTGGGTGCTTCCAGTGCAACAGAAAAAAAACCTGAAAAGGATCTGGTTGCAGACCTCCTCGATGGGGTGTGGGAAGTGATTATTACCCATGGTTGGACCAGAATGATGTACTGAATGACATATATTTTCTGCTCGCTGCCAGAGGTTAGGGTAAGTGGCTATTTTTTACAAAAGCAGAATTTCATGAATAGAATCGAACATTTAAGGACAATCCACGGAAAACCCAGAGGGTTAGGCAACAGAACCCTAAAGGTTAGGGTAGGGGGGATAAAATTGAAAATAACAAACTACAAACTAAGGAAAAACCTAAAGGGGTAATACGTCACTTCCTGCCCAATGGTGAAGGTCATTCCATTGTAGAGGACTGCAACAGATGAGCCCACAACGCCCCACCATAGAGGTCTCTGGTGGACTCAGTGTCAAACATCATTCTGTTACCATTCCAGTGCCTGCTGCTGGTTGTTGGAGGGAATGCAGCTTTAGAGAATTGAACACTAACACGTTTTCGCATTAAGGTTGAGGTTTAAGCCTTGAAAATGATCTATGCATGAATCAGTGAAATTTGAGCTACTTTCTTGGTGCTGCCCGCCAGGTAAGAGAGAAAAGTAAGCCAAAGTACAAGTCATAGGTTTGATAAAAATCTCTATGACTGTCTCTGACTAACTTCAGAGGAAAAAACCTCGGATTTTAAAAATGTGGGAATAAGGAAATAGAGGCTCTTCATACTGTTAATCAACAAGTCTAATCTTTGTCTTTCTTGTCTCTTAAGTAATACTTTGT